>NW_023494789.1:29072314-29679814 GCF_904425465.1 Colossoma macropomum
TAATTTTTTTTTTCAAAAATTAACTGCCAGGGGCCCTGTAGCAGTACCACCACGATCCACTGGGGGGCCGTGGCCCGCAAGTTAAAAAGTACTACTTTTCTCATGATCATAGAACCAGCCACAGCTCTTTCTATCATAGAAAATTAATTAGCTTTTATAGCTACCTACAAATTGTTCATAATAGAATCAATTCATGCATGTATCTGCAACAAACTTGGATTTATATTACTGAAAACAGTAATTCAAACTTCTTTAAGGTGGTTCCAAACATTTGAATGCTAGTGTTTTGATATAGATATACATTTAAATAACTTCTGTTCTCATTTAGCTGAAACGCAAGGAAGGGGCTGTTAAGTTCAGACTGAAATCAATACTTCAGCAATTCCTTTTGCTGTGTGATACATTTGCTTCCCAGAGCTACTTTCAAAGTGTTAAAATAGTACATCAAATGCTTTATTTTAAAAAGAAAAGCAAGGACATTTAAATTTTCCATGAAATTTGCTGTTTTATTTTTCTAAAAAATCATATTAAGCCCTTCCTCTTGTTTTGTCACATAGGCACTAAGCACAAGACCATTCTGGAGGCGCGCAGTGGTCTGGGCCCCATAAAGGCTTACCCTCGCCTGTACTTCTCCTCTAACCCAGGCCACAGTGCTCAGGAACGCACATTTCACTGTGAGATCTGCAACGTCCGAGTAAATTCAGAACCCCAGCTCAAACAGGTAATCAGAGTTCATGACCTCAACATTTTAATCAGTTAAAGTTCTCATTTGTTAAAAGCAAGGAATTTGAGGCTTCCCTTACACTGTCTTTTTGGTGTTTAGACTGCACTCTATCCCTGTTCTTTCCTCTCTTTCATATTTCTCTCAGCATATATCCAGCAGGAGACACAGAGATGCAGTAGCAGGGAAGTCAAACCCACTAGTAGGCCATCACAAGAGCCTCGGCTCAGCAGAGCTCATGGTAATAACGTTTACTGTTTAAACTGTGTCAGTCTCATAATCATAAAGGTTCAGAACTCGTCATCATTGCTCCTCCTGTGATGATTGAACCTAATATGACATCTGTCCATGACCATTTAGACCTTCAGTAAAGATCATAAAGTAGAGCTCTTTACTTTTACGTAGATTTCAAGGATGTGTAAAGAGTGGTTCAGTTTTAATAAAGAACATCTCTCTGTTTTCTTTCTGCTTTACAGTACACTCTGTTATCCCATAAGGATTTGCCCAATTCATTCAATTATGGCCTCTTACCCAATACCATGGCAGTTGCTGCAGCAGCCACTTCATCCAATCAGCTTGTACTCTGTACTGCTGGACCCTCACCACACCTGTATCTCCCCATCATCCACACCACACAGTTTAATCCAACTCTCCTACGACCTGCCCTCAGGTCCATTTATTCTTCCCATAAGCCAGTCTTTTTCTCTCCTTATTGATGGACACCTGAGACAAATCATTACCTATAATTTTCAAATCATGTCACAGAGAGAGAGAACATTACAGAGGATCTCCTAGTGTGCATCTGTGCTGAGCATGTTCATGGAGAGAGGGCTGGAGGAACACGACTGTGCCACTCAGGGCTGGCTGTAGACTTTTGAGAGCCCTAAGCAGGACTTTGTGGGGCTACACATTTTAAACAATCTAAAAAATAAAAGCAGAGAGAATATATTTTTAAGCAAATATTGTAATGTCACAACAGTTAGCTTCCTAGTTGATGTACTGTATAATTAGAGGTTGACGCTAATAACAGTGACTACCAAAGCAGTCTAAATTATATACATTTATAACTGGCTAATCTGTGTATTACTGATGATTGGATGCTACCGCAGAGGGTACAATAAGCTACGATTTAATTTACAGATAACTTGCTCAGTCTTCTCTGTCCAGGATTTCCTGCTTAGCCAGCTAACTTTAAGCTTTGTTGGATCTAACCCTGGAATTTCTGTTGGGATACATCACCATGGCAACATATGCTGCTTGCCTATCCTGCACCAAGGACATTCGTACTAACAAAGTGGAGACAGTTTTGCCTTTTACTATTATAAAAGCTTTAATTAATACATATTTGCATAGTATGATTTTTTTTCCTTCATTGGTGGCATAACATTAATGCTTCAAATCAAGTAAACAAAGAAACAAACAAAAAACATAACTTTCCTGCATTTTCTCTTTTTCAAAAGTAACCTAAGCAACCATGTATGGCACTTATTAGGTGGAGCCAGCATTAGTGCTGCCACCTCTAAATTAGCATTATCGCAACAAATAGACAACACAACACAAAATTCAATGACCCGATCACATACATTAGATACTGCAGCACTAACATACTCATATGCAATTCATGCCACAATACACAAATCTCTGTATAATCACTCCTGTAATGAGGTTGCAAGTTTTTTATACCAAGGACTTTATTCCAGTACTTTGCAGTATCAGTGCCACAACTGTATGTAGCTGTTAAAGCAGATAAAGCAGATGAGTTGTTAGAATAGAATTTTCTTTGCTCTGCCCTGTGATCACATCATGAGCTTAATACACCCCTTTTCTCTTCTTGACAGGAACAAGAAGAATAAAAATAGGATTTATTCAGGTCTAGGCCACCCGTTCATAAAATGCTACAGTAATATTGGCTAATGTTTTCTACCTACTGCTTCATGCTAAAGACCTTGTTGGCTTGCCAGATTTGCTACTTAGCTAACTGTACCAGCAGCAGACATGTTACATCTCATTATTTCACTGGTTTTGATAAATCAGTCTTCTACACCATTTAATCCAGATCTTATGCCTCTCCTCTCATGTTGGTGAGAAATGGGTACAAATTCACTCCTCTCTCCAAACCTTTGGGATATTGGATATATTGCTGCATGACATCATCCTGTGGTGCATTATATATGAGCCATGAATGAGATACCCAAGAGAAGAGTAAGGAAAGTGGATGCTTATGATTGACTTTTAAAGCCATCATGATTCTCTGTGCAAACGTTCCAACTTCTCTATCCCTTCAGGTCAGATGAACAAATGATTTGAACTCACTGAACTTAATAATAGCTGTGGTAATGGCAAAGCTCCAAACATCCTCTAGTAGTTTATTCATTCCTGAAACACTTGTGGTTTGTTCATTTTTTTTTCTTTCTCACTTTTATTTCAACTGATTAAGTGTTGTTGAAAGTGAAATTAAATCTGCTTTGGTTTGTATACATGCTGTTTTATTCTTATTTCCATTTCCTTTTATCTACTTTGACCTTTTGTTCAAGAGCAGTCTGTGCAAAACCACATAGAGAGGGATATTGTAGTAAGGTAGCCGTGCATAAACCCCTCATTACAAAGACGAATGCACAATTCAGAGTTCAGTGGTGCAAAACCTTGAGCACTAGTCTACAGAGATGAGGAAAAAGTAATGTAGTCAGATCTCACAAGTGGGCTGGTGCATGTGTGGTGCAACAGTTTAACAAAAAATAAAAAATAATGTGTTGCTAAAAACAGGCAAGGAGAGGGAGAGAAAGAAGCTGAAGGAGACTGACAGGGCTGAAAATTCAAACAAGAAGTGGACGACAAGCTGACTTCAGCCTTATAAAAAGTTGAATATTGAGAGACATTTACAAGAAACTGTTCCCCTTTTGCAGAAAAATTCCTGCCAGAGATGCGAGAAAAGCAGCCATAGCTGATCTAAAGTTTAAAGCAGAGCAAAGTAAGTCTGCGTTTTCATTTACATTTTTTAGCCTATAGTAGTACATGTGCAAATACTGAGACATATTTCAGCCAAGACGGTAAAATGGACATATAATGTTGTAGCTCCCAAGGTGGCTTGATTTTTGTTGAAAGGATAAAATGGCTGAACATTTTGGATGCCGACCCCTGGTCTAGAACATGTGTTGCTCATATCTGCTCACTGTGAAAGATATGCAAAAGAAATATAATTGAAAGATATTGTAACAAAGAGGGTTCTATGAAGAAACTCAGAGTCGTTAAGGTTCTGGTCCATAACTTGGCTTTAATGAAAACTCAGCAACAGCGTACAAAACAACAGGGTACAGATGGCACTCAGGTCTTCATTAATCCATGCCTGGCATTAGGACCTTAATTAGAGCAATTATATATTTCGAACACATACATATACGTTTGGATTAGCATCAAAGCCGCTTGTGTTGAAGGAACTAGTACAAACATTGTCAATTTGATAAAACACCATCAACACATAATTCTGGGGGCTGTGGCTGAATTTGAAAACAGTCAAATCTGCTGCAGATGACTGAGCTCTGTTTTACAGTTTTACCTCAAAGGTGGCAAAGTTAGAGGGCAGACTGTTTTCCAGGCTTAAGTGATTGCATTAAAATCTCACTGAAAGGTGAAGGCTGGGGTGTATCAGTCACACCAGCAGGTAGTGATGTGAGCACAAGTGAACAGGTCCCACTCTAGAGTACATGTATCAAGCTCCAGTCCTTGCAGGCCAAAACACTGCAAACTTCAGCACACTCCCTCATTAAACACACCTGATTCAACTCATCAGTTGATTAGCAAAGCTTTCATGAACTGAATTCAAAACGTTAAATGAGGGTAAAAGTGAATCTCTGCAAAGCTTTGGCACGGAAGGTCCAGATCAGAAACTAAATGTTTGTATGTTGGTACAAAGAAAACCGTATTTTTAACAGTATTATTCAGACTCAGTAAACTCAGTAACTAACTCAATGAACAAAGAGCAAATTATGAGCTTGCACTTCTCTCTCTCTGTCTCTCTATCAGTGGTGGACGAAGTACACAAATCATGTACTTAAATTAAAGTAGAGATACCCAAGGTAAAATATTACTCCAGTGAAAGCAGAAGTTCCTCCCTTTAGACTTCCACTTAGTAAAAGTACAAAAGTATTTGCCTTCAAATGTACTTAAGTATAGAAAGTAAAAGTACTAAAAGATTAATAAAGTTATGTTGGAATAGACACTCCCAAAATTTTACGCTGCTGCATTGACGTTGGTATGTCCAACAGGTCAAAACAAGCTCAAAACAAAGTGCACGCTGTACACTGATTGGTGTTCTTCCTTCACACTTCTTTCGTTTTTACATGTTATTTTTTTCTACACACGTAAGACAAAAGGAACGACAAATATTGCATAATGTAGTGGAGTAAAAAGAGAGATATTTGACTTTGAAATGTAGTGGAGTGAAAGTAAAATGTCGCCCAAAATGGAAATACTTCAGTAAAGTACAGATACACGAAAAAAGTACAGTAACGAATTACATTTACTTAGTTACTGTCCACCACTGCTCTCTATCTCTTTCTCTTTTGCTCTCTCTCTCACTGTGTACCAGGCCCTTATGTTGCCAGAAAAGATTATTCCAACCTGAATCAGAATGCGGCACAGCCATTCTCAGTGCCAGCAACTTCAGTCCAACTCTCACATTAACACGTCCTCTGAGCTCATCATGCTAACATTTCTCATTAGGGTGGATGAAAGCTGAGCCTGGATCAGATCTGAAGAGTGGGGAGGGGGGGGCTGCCCTGAGGACCTATAACTCAATAAAAATACCTTGTGAGAAGTACAGTACATAAATAGAGATCATCTTATTCTGAAATGTTCTGTATGAAAGGGTCAGGAAGGGCAGGACTCATAAGTATAGCTGTCTCTGGGTGATCATGAATATAGTAATACGTATATGGTTTGCTAGAGAAACTGTGGTGTTCATTAGTGAATACTGTAGGATTATGAAATGATGGTGGTTTTATATGAATCAGGGATAATACAGTAGCGGCTTGTCACCCATTTGCAGGATGTGTATACTTCAGAGATCTGTATATTTATGTGTTTAAGGATAGAGACAGAATGAGTGTTTGACCAGTCTGTTTTCACTTCCCAGTTTTAAAATGAGTGTTTAATGGAAGTTAAAATGAATGATTATGTAATGTTGTTGAGGCAGTGAGATGTTCATTAAAGATGTTTTATTAGGGTTTGTCCAGGCAGAAGGAGTTAAAATGCAGAGGCTGATACAGTTAACCAAGGTGAATCCATGAACACAATCTGAAAACAGACAAGTTCTTGCCTGATTTAGGTCTTCCATGACAGACCGCTTACAATTTGTCATTGTAAATGTGGAGTTTTCTGAACATAGAAGAGTATAATATGGTGTCTCACAAGGCTCTGTTTTAGGGCCCTCAGTGTTGTCCCTTTATTTATAGCTTCTAGGATACATACAGGATAATACACAACATTGTTTTTTAGTTTTATGCTGAAAATCCTCAGTTATACATTTTACATTGAAACTTCTGCAAAAGGATCGCTTACAGCTCAGTTGGTGGAAGATCTTTGTCTTATATAGCTCCTGAACTCTATAATAGCATTCCAGACAATATTAGGAATGCCAGCACAATAGGTGTTTTAAAATTCATATTACATACAACATATGTAATGCAATATATTTATAACGTATTTGTTCGGGCTAGCATCTGCTTAGCAGGACTGTGGCTCATTTTCTCCTGTTTGCGATTGTGCTGTTATTTTCATTTAGAGCATAGTGTTTTTATCTTTCTAATGTTTTATTGATGTTCCTGTGTACAAAGGCATGCTCTGCATTGCAAGGGGTGAGGAATTTAAAGATATTTACAGGTACATGCAGTGTTCTTCTTCTTCAGTAGTGTTTAATAAAACAACGCATGTGTATTACCTCGTGCATTTTATAAACTTAAACTTATTGTTTTGGCCTACAAGGCCCCCTTTAATAGCTATGAAACTACAGCCCTCTAGTGGTAGTATTCTTGATTAATCTAAACACCCCACAGATTTTAGTACAAGCGCTGACAGAAAACAAATGTCTAAACATGAGACTTTTCTGAAAGCACACAGTGGTGGGGAGCCTGTAAGCCTGAGCTACAGCACTCAGGATTGCATGTTTCGCTGTCATTTGTAAAGTGCAGTGTGGGCAGAAACATTTTTGTTTTTGTAATTCAAAAAGCATGAACGGATGTTATTTTGCATGTATGTGTATGTGTGGGGTGTCCAAGGGTATAAACCTGATCTTAAATAATACTGCTCAGATTTGTGGTCATATGACCACAATAAGAATGATCAAATTCTTCATCAGGGGTTTTTCCGAACAATCTTAGCGAATAAAGAACAAAATAAAGAAGAACACAAGAAAATCTTCATAACCTGAAACTTAACAAATGACTCAAAAGAATGTCTTTGGTGACAAAAGTGCAGGAAAAAGCATCACTGGCCAAAAACTGAAGCATTGTTTTAATATCTACTTTAATAGGGTCATATCTAACACCTTAACTGTGGTTAAATTACTGTAACACAGGCCTAAAGTGACTTATTACTTCACTATTATTATTATTATTAACAATAATCATCATCATCATTTTGTGTTTTAGTATTTTATTTTACAGATATCTGTATTTTCTTTTAATATTATGTATTATGTATTTTGTATTAATGTTGAAATAAGTCCTGATGCAATCATGTGCACACAAAACAGCAGGCAGGAATGAGGCATAGGATCACATGAAAGACGCAGGCTGGAATTAAACACTTGAATGTGGTACAAAAATACCGACTACATTTCACAGGACCTGGCATAGAGACACAGACAGCTACAAAACAAGGGAGCATAACATTACATAAGGTTCTCAGTTCAAAAGAAAGCAAGGATCAGTGAATTTTTTATGATATCACATCAAGTTATACAAGGCGTGCGAAGCACCATGATAGCAGTGTACTAACCGCAGGGCTGGTCACATCATGGCTGGGCACATTTTCCAATGGAGTGAAAAACGGCAAGATCACACATTAATGAGAGCACAGGTTAACAAAAACCCAACAACCAATGAAACACTTTCCTATGAAACATATTTACCCCAATTAAATCTACATAAAATAGGACAGCTGAAATGTACATAATTAAAGAAAAGCGATAAAAAACCCAAAACATCAAGTATCGTAGCCAAAGCATACTACCATGGCAGACATTGATTTATTATTTTTTTTCATTTATATCTTACCTCTGATGACAAGGACACAGCATTTTTTTCTTTAAATTGAGTAGCTGACATTTTATATTTGGCTTTGGAAATGGTCGTTCTCTACTCTGTTGGGGTATCAGGTCTCACTTTCACAGATCGTCCACGTACATCTTTTGAATATCTGGATTTTAAGTTTCAAATTACCTTACTGATAAAAACCTGAAAGCTTGATCGAAGTGGTAGCAGATAGTTGACCTGTTGCTAAGCAGTGAGTGAAGGAGAAAATAAGGCAGGCGTTCAGGAAAGACATGGATGGAGTCTGGATTATGACTGGCCTTGACACAATAACAGATTAGTTCATTTTTCCTGCTGCACCACTAGTGAAGTTCCCACCTGCATCATACAAGCTCTTTATATTATAAATTGTTTGCAGGGAACCCCTAGTGGCTCAGCCCCCTGAGCACATGCCCATAAAGCCATAGTATGATCCAGGCCTACTCTTTATGGGACACAGAGATGCATTAGTGAAGCGTTGGTATCCAGCACTCCAGGTGAGAGTGTTTGAGATGGTGCTCACTGGGAATTTTAAAGGGGAATTCTACAAATTTTTTTCTACAGTTCTACAGTTTTTTTCATCATTGTTTTATGACAGTTTTGAGTAGATTTTGGTCTAAAATGGATTTTTAAACCATTTATGGTGGAGAGTTACATGCAGGGCATTATAAGGCAACATTATATATACCCAAAGAAAAAATACTTTTTTCAGATTTACCACTATTTTCCCATTTTCAACATTATGTATAAAACTCAGAAGACACGTGTAGCTTCACTGGTTGTTTCAGAAAACATAAATAAAATGGCTATATTTGCACTTTAACATTGCGCTTTTGAACATCGCAAACCCTGGTTCCTATCACTACCACTGTAAAGAAATTTGAGTTGGTAAGTTTCTCCACAATGAGCCACTTCACATCAAATCACTCTGATTTTGTTTACATTTCAACCACTGAATTATGCCAAACTTTTAAAATTTGGTGGAATTCCCCTTTTACTGTGTAACTGTTATGTGTGGGGGGGATTTTTGGAAAGTTATTTTATCAATTCTTCTGTTTTAACAATGTTGTGAGGGTAAAGTGAACAGAAGTGTATTTGCATAAAGCCTCCGTGGAGAGGTGATTGGATGTGATCCAGTGTGTGTGTGTGTGTGTGATAGTGGTCTCCAACCACATAATCCTTTCAGAAACAACATTATCTTAAATTGTACTGCATAGGAAACCATTTCTAGATAAACATTTGTGAGTGTGACTTTAGTATTTGGTTCACTTTTCTTTTGGCAGGAGACACAGATATACAGTAACAGGGAAATCGATCCCACTAATAAACCATCACAAGAGCTGCAGCTCAGCACAGCTCATGGTAATAACCTTCACTGTTTAAACTGTGTTAGTCTCATAATCATTAATGTTCAGACCTCATCTTTGTTCCTCCTGTGATGACTGAGTTTAATATGACATCTGTGCGATATGACATGAGTCCATGACCGATTAAGCCTTCAGTATAGATTATAATGTAGAGCTCTTTCTTTAATGCGGTCTTGAAGGATGTGTAATGCGTCGTTCAGTTTCTAATCCCTAATTAGTTTCTAGTTTTAATGAGGCACATTTTAACGTCTTTCTGCTTTCTTTCTGTTTTACAGTACACTGTTGGTCTCTAATATCTCAATTATATGGCCTCATCCTATCACATGCCAGCTGCTTTAGTAATGTAAATCACTTCATCCAATCAGCTTGCTTTCTGTAGTTACTGACTTAGAAATGTGGAGTCAGAGCCAATTTCAGGGGAGCCTGGCCACTTTATCCCATTATATAAGAAAAGAAAAGACTTCAAAACACTATGTAATATCCGTTTGTGTTCTGCTTTGTCTTTCCTTGTTTCTGTCTGTGTCTGACCGTCTTTATCTTCTAGTGTGTCTTGTTACATGTGTTTTTATTTATATAGGCCATGTGCTTTTGTAGATGTTTTGGTTTGTGTCCCCACCCTGGTCGTGCCCCCTGGTCATCTGTCCCACCTGTGTGTAGTCTGTATCCCCGCCCTCTTGTCAGCCCCAGGTGTTTCTCATGTGTTCTTTATCTATTTATTCCCCTTGGTTAGTCTATTCCTTGCTTGACTTTGGTTGTAGTGTGTTTTGCTGATTCTAAGTTTGAGTTATTTTTATGTATTTTGTTTTCTTTTTTTTTTGCTTTTGGTGGTTCTTTTAATTTTTTTAGTACTTTTCACGTTTTGCGTTTCTTTTACTTTTTTTTTTTTAACTACCTTCTCCATGAACAACAACAAAACTGCTAGCTCATGCTTGCATCCTGCCTTCTCGTCTCCATCGGCTTCCATCATGTTGCACACTAGAGGGCGCCCGCAAAGGTATTTCATTAAAAAAGGATTAGTACACTAGTCTTATAGCTGCTGAGTGCTGATTGGTTGGTGAACTGGTGAGCTCATTGGCTGAGTGAAGCCGTTCATGCTCACTGGTGCCATAAACATAAAATAAACATAAACATTGGGGGCAGTCATGGGCTGGAGGTTAGGGAACCAGCCTTGTGACCGGAAGTTCGCTGGCTTGATCCCCTCAGCCGACAGTGTGTGACTGAAGTGCCCTTGAGCAAGGCACCGAACCCCCAACTGCTCCCCGGGCGCCGTGGATAGGGCTGCCCACCGTTACAATGGTGTGTCATCATGACACACCAGCAGCACAAGTCAGACAAAAACTTACTGGTATGCGCTGTAGTTGAACAAGGCTTTTATCGAGTGGCAGTTCTCCTCACTACTTATGATTACATCAAGACTTCATGTCCTTCTTATTCTATGTCTTTCCTTCTCATTATCCCATTACTTAAGTGCAGATAAACCCACAAGATGAATTATCAATTAATAATCTATTTTCTTTTGCACTTATCAGATTATTTTGTGCATATATATTTTGTACATACTTACTGATGGCTGTGTGTCACTCCTATTTTCAAATAACACATTACAGAGAGATAAAACAGTACAGAGGATTTCCCAGAACTCCTTTTCTCTGAGTCTGCATTAAAGACATCCTTAGACAGTTCAGAGATTGTGCTGACTGTGTTCATGGAGATTCCTCACCCAGATCCATCTGCTGAAATGCCAAGATTGTGACAATACATCCTGTGTGCACACACCTCATACATGAGTCACGTATGAGACATGCAAGAGGAAGGAAAGTGTATGTTTATAATTGCTGAAGTCATGCATCAGTGCAAACTTTCCAACTTCTCTATCCTATTGGGTCAGTGACCAAATGATTTAAACTCACTGAACTTAATATAGCTGTGGAAATAACAAAGCTCCAAACCTCCTCCAACAGTTTCCTCATTCCTGAAACACTCATGGTTTGTTCTTTTTCTGTTCTTTTCTCACTTTACTTTCAACTGATTTGCTATGACTTTGCTCTTCTTACCTTGCTTCCATTTCCTTTTCTCTACCTTGACTATTTCCTGTTTTATCTATGTCTTTTAAAAGGAAATCGGCATTATAAAAGTTTTGAACACAACATTGCCACTGTAAAGATGACAGTGGAACTACTTCAACAACCCTTGTGATTCTTATCCCACATCTTACATCAAAATAAATGTTGTTTAATGCCCCAGTTAACCTAAAACCATGCTTTAAGGGAGCGCAGGGAACAACCTAACACAAGGCACAATTGATCTCGGACTTCATGTTGCTTTACGCAGCATTTGCCTCTGGCCACATTAGGTTTCCTAGCCAAGGTTTTCCATGGAAATTCAGAGCGATTTGTCAGCATTTTAAAAAAATCTGTGCAAAAGTAGTTTTTTTCGGTTACTGAGCTGTTAGTGTTAATCACTATCTTGCAGCCCACACCATAGCATTGCTTTGATGCATGTGACAAGCTCACAGCAAGTGCTAGCTAGGCTTAAGTACAGCCTCCGTACTGCGGGGTTAGTTGTTACATGGCAAAAAAGGGAACGCATCAGGAAACAGAAGTCTTCTTTTACTTCTATTACTAATATTTTTCAGATGTTAGTATTTTGGTTGTACATAACTATGTTAGTGAAACTGACATTAACAGATGGAAGCTGTAGTTATTCAGAAACAATACTCTGTATTTTACTGATGTGTTGTGTTGTGTTTTTGTTTTTGCTGTCCTACACTGGACAAAAAATAAATTTGTCATTGTGTGACACACAGCATCATGTCAGTTTTCATATATATTTGATGTGTGTGTCTGTGTGTATGTGTATCTATAATTGAGCTGTCTGTCTGTCTTGTAGATAAATAATATATAATGCAGATTGGATGGAAAAATATTTGTTTCTTACAACTTAGAATTATATTGAATTAACTTTGCACTAATTTATCAGACTTTTCTAACAACTGACCGTCTGTCTGTTACAATTATCCCCACCCATGGGGTAAATTGTAGCAATGCACTTCCTGTCATTATCGATGGAATTGTACATGAACGGCAGGTGCCAGAAACAATGTTTAAGTGGTTGTTTGTAGCAGAAATGTACATGTTGCTTATTTAAAGATATGATTATTCCAACTATTCCAACAAAAAACAAAATGTGTTAGGTTGTGCCCTGCTCTCCCCTACTTCTAATTACGTTAATCTTGGTTTGTCCGTTCGTTTATCTGATCATCCAGACATGCCAGCATTCTGTTCATCCATTCATTCGTTCGTCCAACTGCCCATGCCAGCATCCTGTCAGTTTGTTCATCTATTCATCCTTCCAAGCAGCAATGCCAGTATTCTCTGTGTGTACATTGCTTGAATGCACATCCAGCTGTAAAGTGATTAAAAATGTACTGTAGAAGGTGCATATTTCAATACAAATACAGATAGTACATTTAAATAGTGGACTTACAGTAGGCTATAAACATGGTGGTGGTAAAATTCCATCAGGACAGTGTTTTGTTTGAAGAAAATGCTGGAAACAGACTGTCTCTAGAATTTCCCCATGATATAAATGCTGTCTATCCTGCATTTATTTTGAGGAAGAGCTGTTGTGATTGGGTTTTGGATGGTGATTTGTATGTGGGATGTATGTCAAGTGAGAAAGAGATGTGACTTTTCTCTTTATGTGGCTCTCGCTTGTGTCACTGCTTAGATTATTCTCAAAGTTTTTTTTTTATTTTATAGTAAATGACTTAGCCAAACTAATCATTTGTTCTGGGTGATGTGAGTATTTTAATATTAATCACTCTAATCCTATACATTACAGATCCAGCTGTGGTTTAATAATTTGATAAACTGCATATATTTTCTCTCAGATGTTTTTCAATGAATTGTGAACTCTAGTGAATTATCCTGTGTCTAAACAGTACATTTTACAGTTTGGCACTGCAAGCAGGATCTCTTTTGTAGTGGAGAGGTTTTAAAATATAGGGATATACAAAAATATAGGGAGTGACATAGGCTGAAGTAGATTCAACCATCAGGGAAGGAACTGTCTGAGGAGGATCAGAAGTGTGCACTGGACTGGCTCCTGTGTGACTGCTGGTGTTCTCCAATGTCAGTACAGCAGTTAAAGGAGGAATGCTCTCTAGTAAACAGGAGATCCTGGGGTCGTATACCAGAGGTGCCAGGTGTGTACAGTAGAAGTTTTCACAAATGGTCCATTAAAATGATGACTCGCTCACCATTTTGATAGCATTGTAGGGGCTCTGTGGTGCACTGGACAGCACATTGGACTTCTAGACCTAGGTTTAGGGCCATTCAAAGGTTGCAGGTTTAACTCCCACCAAAGTCAGGTGTTTTCTTTCCTTGTGAGAGCTGAGACCCTTGTGTATATTTGCTCCCTTGCTAATTACAAGCCAAGCACTGTGAAAGAGAGGGAAGCACAGGTTTGCACTTGAGGCTGTGCTCACCATCTATTCTGAAATGCTGTTTCCTTTGCTTTCAGGCACTCACGCTTGGCTGTTTTTCTAATAATTCATATCCCAGTTGTGCTCAAAAGATGCATGTAAGAGTTTGCAAGTCTTTACTTTAAAAAGCTGAATAATCAGATGCCTCTGATGTACATCCCTTGGGTAGAAGCTGTTTTTAGATCATTTATATTTATTTATCTTTCAGTTTTAAAAAAGAATGTACACCTATGAACCACTCAGTGTTGATTTGATTCAGCAGTTTTAGCCGTCAGTCCTGGAGAACCACAGTATGTAAAGCATTCTATGTCACTGAACTCACCTGTTTCAACTCAAAAGGTAATCAGTAAGGCCGTCATCGGGAAATCAGCTTTATGAAAGGACAATCCTTGCGGGGCTGTCACCTAAAAAAAACAGTTTTTGACACCCTTTTAACTTTTAAAGTGTCTGTCTGGTAAGAACGAGATCCTGGGATGGTCTCTCAGCGGCCCTTGTGTGCACTTTTGCATAGTTGCTTGGCAAAGAGTGAAAAGAAATGTGAAAAGAAAAGTAGCCCTCACAACCAAGAGCAAAAGACTTGTGCCACAAAAACCTACTTGTTTCAAGGGAATTGCAAAGAGTCTGTGATCACTGTAAACATAAACTAGTACTATATATGGATTTGTTGACAGTCATAATGCCACACAGATCCACATAGATTACTCTCCACCCAAACAGATGTAGAAAAAGAGTGCTACTCTTTAAAGTGGTTGAGAATTTAATTCAAAACATGGGGCTTCATACTTGTAGAGGCTAATCATACATCTAAGACTTGATTTACTTTCTTTGGTTTCTGGTCATGATTTTAATGTTTGGTTGAATCATACAGAGCCATCAATCCACACCTCCGGATGGTAACGTTTTCCCACAAAGGTCCACTAAGTCTTACTGGATCCAGACACCAGGTCATCCACTAAGTAAGGGTGCTTCTCTTTAAGGAATTCATAGAATTCTGCTTTCACAGCTCTTCCTCCTGACTGGATGATTGTATATATTGCTCTCATTTTCTCCAGGGAAGTTTTTTCAGCTTGTACATTACTGTAGTCTTCATTACTAATCATTTTTTTTTGTTTTTTAGGTTGTCTGCAATCTCCATTACTGAGGAAACTCTCTGAATGAGCTGCTCTCTGTTTTTGTCTGTAAATTCAGCCCCTGAAATCCAAACAAAAATACAGTTCAACCCACAATTAAAGCATTCTTCACAACAATTTGAGCCTTGTTCTACAAACCTTCCATCATGATCATCATCATCATCATCATAACTAAAAACCTGTACTACCATGATATAACTCCTGCAAACAGCAGACACAGGCAGGTGCTAATCCAAGCTATTTTGAGGAGGTGTTTTTGATTGTCTTGAATTGCCATTTAATACATGTTCAGTGCTACAGGGGAGTTGTTTGAAAACTAGCATTTGCGTTGCTTGGTTGATATGACTTTATCCATTGCCTAAGTTCAGTGATTTTATTTTATTAGCTATGCTAATAATAAAGCTTTTAATTTAGCAGGTGTAACTTCTACTAATGTCGTCAACGTATTTTTAGAAGATTAGCCAGAAAATAGATAGGAAACCACTCCACACTCAAAAGCTGATAATCTGAAAAAAAGGAGAAACCAATAAATAATTACATTCAATTGCTTATAATTTCATAATTCCCTATTGTTTGCAAAAAAAAACAAACATAAAATTATTAAATATAAAATAACAAGGTGATAGGGAGGGAAAATGTGGAGAAAGAGTGGGATTGCAAATGATCCTAAGCATACTACTTCATCTGTGAAGCATAGTGGTGGCAGTGACATGGCTTGGGAATGCATGGCTGCTTCTGGAACCAGCTCACTTGTCTTTAACGATGATGTAACTGGTGATGGTAGCAACAGAATGGATTCTGAAGTGTACATAAACATCTTGTCTTCCAGTGTCCAAGCAAATGCCTTCAAAATCATGAGGTGGAAACTCATAACGCAGCAAGCCAGTGACCCAAAGAATACTGCACACATAACCAAGATGTTCTTCAGAAAGAGAAGGTAGAAATGTCTAGAGTGGCCAAGTCAGTGTGCTGATTTAAACTCAACTGAGCATGTATTTCACCTGTTGTAGATGACACCCCCAAAACAAGAACAACCTGTAGGAAGCTGCTATCAAGAGTCTGGTGATGTCAATTAGTCGCAGACGTGAAGGCAGCTGTTGTCAGGGTTGGGAGGGTTACTTTGAAAATGTATTTCATTACAGATTGCTGATTACCTTTTTAATATAATGTACATGCAACCTTATCCATCCATGATCCAATGGCTTACTATATTAAAGTAATGTAATCTGATTACTTCTGGTTATTTTTGTGCTACTATAGGTCTTTTAAAGTTGTATAATTAAATAAAATTTGTAATATTTTTTGCCCCACTATAATGGTCACTTGTGTCACATTGTTATTCAAATGGTCAAGTCTAAGTGGAGCAAAATATGGAAATAATTCAAACATAAAGCTGACAAATTTGTACAGTATAATTTCAGTTTAGACATGTGCACTTGTGAGTAGTGCCAATGGTGACACTGTCAGAAATCAAGGCTCAGCTCCCCAGGAGAAAATCTGAGTGATTTTAACATGAAAATTAAAAATTCTGGTATGCTGAGACTAAAAGCTCTGACACTAAAACACTGGGAATTAAGTAATTACTGGATCATTCTACATGTAGAATGATCCAGTTCATTGAGTTCCACATGTAAATTAAGTATAGTTAAAACTACACTGCCCTCTTTGGAATTGCCTTATTTGTTTAAAATCTGTAACTTACCAAGTAAAAAGTAAAAAAAAAAAAATCAGTCTTCAATCTTTCTTTGAGACCCCTCATCAATAATAATTATAAAAAGAGGCCATTCTAAAAACTCTGATTGCCAATCAGTTGTGTTCTGTCTGCTAAAACTCCTACACTGGTTCATAATGTTTCATAATGCTGTGAACTCACAAGGCTCTTTTCTTTGTGAGGAGGTATTTTTCAAAAATTTTGTGTCCTGATTACATTTTTGTGTCCTCATTATGTAACACCGTTACATGTATTCCATTACTACCCAATCCTGGATCTTGCATATGACCAAGTACAACTTTATTTTGTTTTATTATATGTCCCAATAAGAAATATTTGGAGGAAATACGAGTTACATTTATCCTACATGGTTTATGTTATATGGAAAATATTACCCAGAAATAAAAGCTGGCATTTTGTGGTTTAGTCTCATGCCCATATTTTGATCTAGAATACAAATTTTATAAATATACAACAAAATAACCCATTTCTCTTAATTATCCCAATATTCTTGCTTCTCCCTGTATATGAAAATATAACTTAGGTCAAAGACTGACCCATATCATTATGCGCTGCTTTAATATTTTTGAAATGGTTAGATTACCAGTTTTATCCACAAGAGTATGAGTTTGAGATTACCTGAAATGCCTTAAGTAATGTAGATGTTTTTAAGCATGTGGAGATTTTTACATAAATTTGGTGTAATTATGTGGCATGTTGTTTACCTTAGGCTGAGGTACATAAGGGTCACAGGACAGTCTGTATTTTCTACCAGGGGTCAGCTCGCATGTGGAGCTTGTCTCGAAATATGTGATGCCTTTGTGCTTTTTCTCTACCTTTAGTGACAGCAAGTTAAAATACAGAATTACAGAGACACTTTCTTTCACAAATCTTTTTTATGTAAGTGAATATTAAAAACATAAAAATAGCCATGAAATGCTGATTACCTCTTTGACTGGTATGCTTCCTGGCAACAAGTGGATGTTGACTTTTTTCCTGCCTGATACTTCTCTGTGGAACAGTAGTACTTGAGCACTGATGGAGCTGGTACTGAAAATCATCTTTTTTAGAAGACCAAAAAGGGAGAGGTCTTGGATTCTAATAATGACGTGTGTTTGTCACCTTCACTGGTGGCATGATCTCTATATTATCACCAGGGAAATGTGCCACAGACTGCTGAACTGGATTTTTCTCTGTAGAATATGAAGAATAAACTTTACAGTCTACTCAGAAAATAAATAAATCATTATGCTGGTGGCAGAACTATCAGACATTGCTCCAAAAAAACTGAAAAATGAGGAGCCAGCCCCCGATACAGTTAACAGAAGCAGTAGATTGTAATGTTTGTACCAGTTAACATGTCATGTTAACATGTTTCCTATGTTGAATACAGGGCAAAGTACAGAGTACCATGTATCAAATTCAAACAAGAAATAAACAAGAAACAAGCATTTTAATCATCATTAGGAAGCAATCATAGACTGCATTATGACTTCAAGGATGTGAGGTCCAGCATGATTCTATGAAGTTGCTGTACTAACACATCTACTGTACCTGGTAATTAACCGATGAATTAAATTAGGATTAAAAACACCAAACTGTGCAGGGCCAGATTTTCCTGGCATATAATATGAATTTCTGAAATACTGAACACTGAATACTGAATATTACCTTTTTTAAAAAAAACTGTGTAACCGTGAGAATCCCCACAATAATATGAAAGTAACTAAATGTCTTTGCTTCCACAAAGTTTCAACTACAAGTCTTTTCCTTCTTTAGAAGGTTTAACAGTTCATTTAAGTAGTTTCTGCAAAATCAGTATCAGTTAAAATGCATTTACCATGCAGTATCTTGCAGTGTGGGAGCTGCAAATAACTGATTGAACCTTGAGCGCAGTCAATATCGTACAGGGGTCCTGCAGGCTGCATCTGGCCTAAACCATCCAACAGACGAGTATCCCAGGGGACTATTTTGCACAGAATCTTCCCTTGCCCCTTCCTCTGAAACATAAGGTTGGTCAGTTTGCACGCAGGGCACAGGAAACCTGCAGAGCAGAAGACTCAGATGAAAAAAATATAAATAAATAAATAAATAAAATTAAATGTAAAATACAAAATGTTTAATTCTGTTGCACAACCACATTGAAATATTGCATTTACAGTCAGCTCCACAAATGGTAAAGATGAGCAAAAAGGTGAATAGTAATACATTTTTAATAAAACCAAGTGTCATAATTGTTGTCCAGCTAAATGTTTAGGAGCGGTCATCCATGACTTCCAGGTTCATCAGCGAGTCAATCTGAGGAGACACAGAGGCCTAATTCACTTATCCTCAAGGGGAAGATTAGAGAGTACACAAAATGAGATAAAACTCAGTTGACTTTCACAAATCAGGCAATGGCCATAAAATAAAATCTTCTGTGAACTGTTTTCTCCAAATGTCCAGGGAACCGTGCTAAGATAAGTGGCACCATGGATCCATGAAGTGCCAGGAGATTTTAAATGAAGATTTGGCTGCCTCTGCCAAAAAAACTAAAGCTGAGTCATGGTTAGACCTTCCAACAGAACAATGGGCCTCATTCACCAATATCTTCTTAAGTCCTAAGAAAAAGTCTACGTCAGATTCATGTGTTCTTAAAGCGCAGAATTGTTCTCACCTTTGTGCTCTTGAGTGTGTGTAGATTCTGTTCTTACCTAAGAAACAAATCCCAAATAAGAAAACATTGATGATGTCAGAATCTTCGTGAAACCTGTGTAAACAGGTTTAAAGAAGGCATTTCTTCTTAAGAATGGCTGGTGAATGAGGCCCAATGATCCAAAAATAGTTCACATTCACACAAAAACAGCATAATGACCACAGAGTACTGGATAAAGTACCTGTATGCCTCACTCCTCTTATCTTCTAAATGCTCGTCAGCCATTTCAGGAGTGAACACTTCTGCTCCTGCCGTCAGCTGTTAAAGTGGAGAAAAGCAGATGAAAAACTAATTCCGATCATTTGCACTTACAAATTAAATGTTGAATACTATTGCTTTGCTTAAAACGCTGTTGTTGTTATTATTGTTGCTATAATAATAAGTTTCATGTCTATACAGCTAACAGTATAACTAATAGTAATAATAAATATTAAAAAAATTAAAAAGCAAGATGAAGGAAAAAAGAAAAGGATGATGAAAGATTGCATTTGTTATCATATAATGTCTCACCATAAACTAACCTGATGACTTCCCTGATAGTGTTCCATTTCCAGCTAAAGCACATATTTCATGTTGTCTTGGGACTGGAAGTACTGAACAACGTCAGATCTCCCCTTCTCTCTGCACTGTCTGAGGATGTGCACTAGAATGGGCAGCATGGTTGAAGCATGAGAGGGTCTGTAGTTGTTAAGCAATTCAGGACAGCAAAGATGTTTTGCCTCACCGGCCAGTTCCAGCAGAGCAAAGTTAGGATGTTGCCCAGTGTTTTCCGTCCCATTATAGTAAGTAAGTAGTCTTTCACTGGAATCGTATTTTCCATGCCCCAGTCCTCAAATTCAAATACAGCAGTTAAAGAGTGGCCAGTCTGTGATTGAATGGGTCAAAGTTACCAATGACATGTGCATTAGTGAGGATGAACCTGTCAAACAGCAAAAAATCCAGTTCCCTTTTCAAAACCGTTCCCACGGATCTGGCAGACAGACTCGGACAGCTCAATCAGCTTTTTCACTGTCTTCACCTCAGACAATTTCTGAACACTTTCATTGTACTTCTCCCTGAAGAAATTCTGCACCTCAGCATGCTTTGTGAGATTCTGTTTCTCTTTCAGATTCTTCAACAAAGGTGCATACTGAGCTTGTAGGAACTTCAGGAACTCTTCTGTTCTTGGGATTTCTTTTATTTGCAGTCTTTCTTGTTTCAGTTGTGGATGTTGGACAGAGCCCTGAAAGAGGCCAGTATTTTCTGACTGAGATCTGGGAGAACTGCCTGAAGATTTGACAGAAGACACTGTATCATCCTCTAGGCTAGTTCCCTGTCTGTCTCTCTGCTTATCAGTAACAATTATTTGAAACTGCCTTCTATTTAGAGCGTCCACGATTTGTGACAAATCAGTGATGATCCCAGTCTTCAGCTCACAGAGGGCACACTGTTTGTGGAAAATGACACTGTTAAATCGCCCATCATGCTTAAAAGACTCCTTCACTTTCTCTCCTTTTAATGCATATACACAAACGTCATTCACATGTTGCTTCAGTGCTTGTTTTTCATCGGATTTTGAAGACCTTTGTCACCCTTTGTTTTGATGTTAAAAATAACAAAGTTTCTGGGTATACTCAACAGTGACTGGTGAGTTTCCTCCTCTTTGCATTGCTGTTTCCACTGGATTTTATGAAAGTAATTCTCAGAAGCTCATCTTCATCAATCAGACAGCACAGGAAGTCAGTGGTCACAGCTCCTCTTGGCTCTTTCTCTCTGTAGATGACAATGTCTTTCTCCTGGCTGATTGTATAAATGGATCTAAATTCAGGGTGTGAGTACAGCGCTTCCAGTACAGTCATAGATGCATCACAGCTCACTTCATATTTTATAAATTTATAATGGAATCTGAAAGTGTGTCTGTGCTTTCTAGTTTTCTGTTGATAGAAAGATAACAATTAATGAGTGGGTACA
Source organism: Colossoma macropomum (assembly GCF_904425465.1). Classification (NCBI taxonomy): domain Eukaryota; kingdom Metazoa; phylum Chordata; class Actinopteri; order Characiformes; family Serrasalmidae; genus Colossoma; species Colossoma macropomum. The sequence goes on from NW_023494789.1 coordinate 29,093,661, forward strand.
GAAATGAATAAAATGCAGACACAACAAACTAATAATAAAAATGATTTTCATTCAATAATACGGAATAAAAAAGGTTAATAGGTGGAATTTGTAGGATCTACCAGTTGCAGAGTGTCTTTTCCTACACCTTCGTCTGATTCCTTTCGCCAATCCAAACTGTTCATCTTTTGCTGGGCAAAAAGTCAAAGATGAGATATTATATAGAATTTGTACATCAAATAATATTGTTCTGTATTTGATCTCAGAGCTGTAAAACATTTCTTACTCAACCGGAGTGAATGATGTCACAGTTTAAATGGAGTGATTTAACAAGATGATTTCTCCAGCACTAACTCTGAAACAAAATACTGTTTAAAATATTAAAATACTCTATCACACTACATATTAATACACAGTGTCAGAGATAGAAGTGATTCAGAATGCACCAGAACACCTTTATGATCCAAACGTGGAATATCAAGCTAATTGTTTTCATAGAGAAACTGTAGCCATTAGTCATTTGAACATCTAGTCTTCTGGATATAATTGATATTTTTGATAATTCATGTGTTTTTTTTTTAAATTTCGGTGCTTATGATTATCTTGGTTGTAGTTAAGTGGCCCCCACGCAAGAACATCACTCTGTACCTGAGTCAGTCTACCAAATGCCAGAAGTCTAAAATGTAAATCAGCAAGTTAGCTACTGCATAGTTAGTATTACCTGAAAGAAGGTAAGTGTCAATACTAGAGTAGTGAGGAGAACATGCAGTGTGAACTCTCATTTAAAAGGTAAATATATATTTTATTTCAGATTCACACTAGAATTCCAATACAGATGTATAGCGAATTTGATAGCATAACAGTTAACTCTTATTTCCTATTATCTGCCTTTTGTTTCACAGAGAGGAAAAGGGAAACTAGTAAGAAAACGTGTTTTAGGAAGCTGAATATGAAGTGTCATCAACTCTGCCATTAATAAAATCAAAAAGAAAAGGTCAGTAGCTTTCTGCATGTTTCATTTATTTATTTAGTTAGTTTTTTTTTGTTTGTTTAGTTTTTGATGCAATGAAAAGTCAAGTTTCTAAGAAAAAAAGCATTTGGTTCATAATTTAAAATGAAAATAGATGTCTTAGTTTGCAGGTTGCAGAGAAAAGACAAAGGGTTGTATTTTATGATGCACATGGCCCAGAAAAGGCTACAGAACTTTTACACACTTACGGGCTCAAGGTTTTTTTTTTAACAGCCTGCTAAACATGAGCTCAACCCAAGTTTATTTTATTTTTTATTATTATTTTCAGTCATGTTAGTAAAATATGTGCCTAATATTATTGTACTTGTAAATTAACAGTAAAGGTGAATCTACTGGGGAAAATCTAGTCTAGGATTGGGTTACAAACAAGAATGAAACATGCATATGGGTGTATATTGTTAGTGAAGGAATATCAGGGAAAGCATTTTTCACAGCATGAGTGTATTTACAGAAGCAAGTGTGATCCAGATACAGAAACTCTGGTAGTTGCCCAAACTCTTTCTCCACGTGACACTCAAGTTATTGTCCTACACAGAAAAGAAAGGAAACAAAACCCTTTCCTTGTCTCTCTTACTAACCAACACTACATGTAAGTATTCACAAAGGACCTAAAACCGAATGTAAAGTACTTACACAAATAAGGTAATCAGTATAGAGTCAAAGAGATAACAAGCAAACAAACGTAGTAGTGCGGTTTCATCCAACAGGAAGACGTGGCAGGAAAAGAGGATCACATGGAAAACATGGGGTGAAAATCCAAACATGGACAAGAATTGGCATAACAGAAGATTCTGACTGGATCATGGACTCCAGGATAGTCTGCTTTCAGACCTGCTTTCAGGTCTTCCTCAAATGTCACCTTAAAGGCGACACTGAGAAAGTAGTGCAAACACTCAAAAACTGTTTTATTCCACCCAGCACTCAAATATGGAATACATCTTGAAGTAACAGCTAAGCTCATATTTCATTTATTTTACATATTAATATATACTAATATGCAATAACAAACAATATCCAGAGTTATTTGCATAAAACAAAAGGAGAAAATACCAAAAATAATACAAAATAATACAGAAGGGGGAAATTCCATTAATTTTTCAAAATTTCTGCATAATTAAATTGTTAAGATGTAAACAAAGTCATTCAGAGTGGTTTGGTGTGAAATGGGAGCAGTGGTGGGAATGGGAACCGGATGTCAGAAAAGTTAAATGCCTCTACAAGCTAAACCACATAAAGCTATTACATGAGATGGTTACAAATATGCTGCCTGATGTCGAGACACTTGCAGTAAATATTTGACCTAAAATATATATTTTTAAGTCCATTCATGGCAGAGGCGTACATACAGATTATTATAAGGCAAAATAGTCTCCAGAGAAAACGTACTTTCTCTTATTTCAGCATTATCAACATTGCATATAAATCTTGTGTACATTCACTGGCAATTTTGCATAATAACTAAAATGTCTTTTGTGTGTGTTGCTGATATCATGACCCTAGGGCCCTATCTCAAACATTCTAAAGGAATCAAAGTCGAGTAATTTCTCTACAGTGAACTATTTCACATTACACCACTCTGAATGAATTTGTTTATATCACAACTAGTAAATTATGCAGAGGCCTTCTCCTTTAAGGCTGGATTATGCTTTCCTCCAACAGCAAAATAAATGTATCCACCAGTTTTTAGGTCTATTATTTTTCAATATAACTGAACAGAACACGTGCTGCATTTGTACAGACCTGTCTCCCTCTTTACTTTTTTTCTTTTTCTTTTTGTTTTTTTCTCCCTCCACCCCCACAGTGTGCCTAATGTGTGCCTGCCTGTTTTTTGACCCCTGCCTGCTGGACTGACAATGACTATTGGAAAGCCCTTAAAAAAGCTACTCTGCCACACCTCATAGGTTACACCCAAAAAGGCCAGATAAAGAATTACAACTTTAGTAGGATCCATCATGCTGGCTTAACCATCTCTGTCAAAAAGTGCCATCTGGTGAAACCTATACATATGTTTTAGTAAGCATCTGAAAAAAACTTTTACTTTAGCTTGAGTGTTTATTTAAATCCACTTGTGTCACAATGGAGGCGATGGGATTTTTGCAGCATTTCAATGAAATAAAAGTAGCCCACGCGACAGTGTGCTTGTGACACCACTCCTCTTTGGTTACAACATAACTGGCCAAATTACAAAGCTTCACTCCCTCTCCGTAAATTAAAAGTCAATGTTAAACCTTGGCCATTTGATTACCCGTTCCCTGGTTGGTTCTTCACATCCATCTCCTGGGGAAAGTGTGCACTAGGACTAGACTATTCAAAGTGACAGCAGGGAGGGGGAACACAGCATAAGCATTTAAAAATATCAGTGAACAGATGAATGGATTTTTTTGTATTGATAGGTATAATGTTTTATTGTAAGAATTATGCATACCCTAGTTAGTGTTTTGCCGAAAGTATGAATTGGGAGACCTGTAAAGAATTTGTGTACATAGGAATACCTGCAAATCTGTAATGGGTTCTACCTACCAGGTTTAGGTGGGAGTTTAGTGTTTTTATCATATTCTAACTAGCCCTTTGAGAAGAGGGGAGGGGGAAATGTGAATGGCTGTGCTTTGCATGTTTTTAAAATGTTTTGCTGCCTGAAGCACCAATATTTTGTCAGTGAGCTGGACATATGCCCATGCCCATATGGCCATCTCAGTCTGTACGCTATATGTAATGCTTTAGAAACACTATATGTGAAAACTGTAAGAGAACTTTTAGATGAAAACCAATATAAAGACATATACTATGCAAAGTATAATTTTTCTGCTGTACCTCAGCAGCAGACCACGTTTTCAATGCTGCACCACTTAAAGATGACATTTAAATATTCTACTTTTTTCCAGAATAAACAGCAGTGTCACCAGAGAGAGCATTATGACAAGAAACAGATTGACTGGAGTATTCAAATACATAGCAGAAAAGTTTTGCTATGTAAATGTGTTTATTTATGTATTTTTAACATTACTGTTGTTTGCTGCAGATAATAGGTGTCCTTTTCAAACGCTTTTTAGTGGGTGTGATGGTACATTGTTTAGGTTGAGGCCACAGGTGTTAGTAACCCATCGTCAACTATTATTACTTGCTAAAGCTAATGCATTTTTTTGTTTTTCTTTTTTATTGCAAAAGGTTGTATTTAATTTACCACATGTAATGTCTTGTCTGCACATGTGTCAGACATCTACATGCTTAATTTAAGTTTTCTGGGGGACATTTCAGCAAAGAGACCTTACATTACAGTCACTGGGATAATGATAGACTTGTTGTCAGTTGCATGATCACACCATCACCCTCTACTTTGAATTCCGCCTTCATGAGGCGTTCATCTGGTTTAGAAATGTCTTAGTTTATTCCCACTCTGAGAAGGCTACATTCCCACCCACATTTAGCCCCCAAAAAATTCATGTGTATTCTCTGTATTAGATCATGTCTGGCTCTGTGAGACTACAAGCCTGGATGCACTATAGGGAACACATTTATTAAAGAGCACTAGTGTGTGCTTTTGAGACTTGGGGGCGGAATTAGAGATCAGCCACCTCTCTCTAATTTTCTTTGCTGGGCTGTGCACATTGAGCATTAACTTGTGCTCTGCATGCCTGAACTGGCTCAGGAATTAAACATCTTCTGGGGGCATCTTCTGACAAAATGGAAGCCCTCACACCAGGCCAAGATCATGCAATGGGTTTTATGCCACTAGGAGTCTCCATGCACAACTATGAAAATTAAAATATAAGCAGCTGTCTTGACTTATTGTGAGAACTTTACTGGTGGCACATAAAAAAATTAACTAATTGCAACTCTATCATTGTGTTACAGCTGATCAAAATCCTAAAAATCTCCACCTTTCCCTCCTCCCTTCAGTTTTCTTTTAGCAGCGAGCTAGCATTTTTGTAAAGTTACTTTGAATTTGAAGCTCCAGATATACAGAAAATGTGTCTGGGGACCTACAAAAGTGAAACCTTATAACCCAACAGAGTAGAGGTTGCCCATTTCCAAGCCAAACACAAATAAAAAATGTCAGTCTGAGTTAAAAAAAAAAATTGCTGTGTCATTGTCAGCAATGACAATGATTGACTGGTGTGCAAACCAAGGGTAACAGAGGCAAAGAAAAACTCCCAGACCAAGAGGAAGAAACCTTGAGAGGAACAAGGTCTCAAAAAGGGAATCTACTGACTACTGTTAAAAGCCGATCAAAGTAAACAGTGAGAAATAGATCTATAAGAATCAGTCACTGTTACCAGTGAAAACCAGTGACTACTGTTTGGATCTTATCACTGTGAAAACTATGAACATCAATGGGTACTGTTAGAGGCCTACAGTGATGATCTGCTAGCCTGAATATGAGAGAAGCTCAGAGTATTGTAAGGCAGGTGAAGCAAGGTCTATGGGCACTTTCACACCTACCTTGTTTAGTCCAGACCTTCGAACTTCTCAGTTTGGTCCGAATGAAAACAGCAGGTGTAAAAGATGACTCGGACCATGGTTTGGACTGAAGGACAAAATTTGGATTAAACCGAAAAAAAGTGTGAAAACACTTTTTTGGATGGTTCGGACCAATTACACGAGGCAGTATCATCACCCATTAAACAATAGAAGAAAAAAAAGAACTAGAAGAAAAGTAGAAAAGCAAAATGAGGTGCAGTAACAGATGCGGAGAGGAGGAGACAAAATAATTAATTGTAATTTGGTTCAGTCAAGTGTTGGTCCAATCCAGTGTTGTGAAAAGTCAACATTTTTTTCCATTCAAACAGAAAAGGCCACCCGCTGAATTGCCAACACGCTGACGTCAGATACATGCTCCTCTGCAAAGCAATCAATGTTAAGTATAAGGAGGCACACCTCACGTAGGTGATGATAACAGCATGTAGGTTTGTCATGCAAAGTTCTTTAGCGCTTGCTAAATTGCAATGTGAAACCAAAACTAACTGGATCAAATGTGTACATTGCAACAAAAACATGAACCTTAGTTCAGACCTTGGTCTGGACTTTCTGGTGTGAAAGCGCCCTATGACTAAATAGTTTGACTCTGTGCAGCCAACAGTGTCATGCAGGTGAGGCTTTCTACACAGCGTAGGACAGCAGGAAGCTCCATGGTGGTTAGACTTGTCCAGAAGGTGGGAGAGAAGGGGCACCCGATCAAGGTAGATGAAGCAACAGCATCAGACCACACAGAACGGGCACTAGATTCAGCTCTGCAGAGAAACAAACAGACAGTTAGTTCTGTTTGGGGTGACTGAGAGCAATACATAGTGCTACCAGAGTGCAACAGAGACTTCGGCAGGCCAAGCTATTACAACCTATCTAAAAAGGAGAGCCAGAGGGTAACAAAGACATGAGGGCTCCCTGAGATGTCAGCTCCCCTCCATTCCACCGTCAACAAACTTGTGTGAACGGGTGAGAGCAGCAGGATGACAGAACCACATTCTCAGTTTACCATAATACTCTGTCAATGAACCCCCAGATTGGTACCTTTTATCAAACAGGAAAACTAATTGCCAAAGGCAATATATATATATATATTGCCAAAAGTATTCGCTCGTCTACCTTCACGCATATGAACTTGAGTGACATCCCATTCTTAATCCATAGGATTTAATATGATGTCGGCCCACCCTTTGCAGCTATAACAGCTTCAACTCTTCTGGGAAGGCTTTCCACAAGGTTTAGGAGTTGACCATTCTTCCAGAAGCGCATTTGTGAGGTCAGGCACTGATGTTGGACGAGAAGTTCCTGGCTCGCAGTCTCCACTCTAATTCATCCCAAAGGTGTTCTATCGGGTTGAGGTCAGGACTCTGTGCAGGCCAGTCAAGTTCTTCCACGCCAAACTCACTCATCCATGTCTTTATGGACCTTGCTTTGTGCACTGATGCGCAGTCATGTTGGAACAGGAAGGGGCCATCACCAAACTTTTCCCACAAATTTGGGAGCATGAAATTGTCCAAAATCTCTTGGTCTGCTGAAGCATTAAGAGTTCCTTTCACTGGAGCTAAGGGGCCGAGCCCAACTCCTGAAAAACAACCTCACACCATAATCGCCCCTCCACAAAACTTTACACCTGGCACAATGCAGTCAGACAAGTACCGTTCTCCTGGCAACCGCCAAACCCAGTGATTCATCACTCCAGAGAACACGTCTCCACTGCTCTAGAGTCCAGTGGTGGCGCTTTACCCCACTGCATTTGACGCTTTGCACTGCGCTTGGTGATGTAAGGCTTGGATGCAGCTGCTCGGCCATGGAAACCCATTCCATGAAGCTCTCTATGCACTGTTCTTGAGCTAATCTGAAGGCCACATGAAGTTTGGAGGTCTGTAGTGATTGACTCTGCAGAAAGTCGGCGACCTCTCAGCATCCGCTGACCCCACTCTGTCATTTTATGTGGCCTACCACTTCGTGGCTGAGTTGCTGTCGTTCCCAATCGCTTCCACTTTGTTATAATACCACTGACACTTGACTGTGGAATATTTAGCGAGGAAATCTCACAACTGGACTTGTTACACAGGTGGCTTCCTATCACGGTACCACACTGGAATTCACTGAGCTCCTGAGAGAGACCCATTCTTTCACAAATGTTTGTAGAAGCAGTCTGCATGCCTAGGTGCTTGGTTTTATACACCTGTGGCCATGTAAGTGATTGGAACACCTGAATTTAATGATTTGGATAGGTGAGTGAATACTTTTGGCAATATAGTGTATATTTGTATATAGAAGAGAGTTTTTCTTACATAGCTCTCTCCTGTCTCTATATTTTGTGTATATTTAACATATTTCAGTTTTAATATTTTCTTTTTGTATTTTTACTTTGTTTTGTCTGCACTGCTTTTAGTATGTATATAATGCTGTCCTGCGGTAGAGTAATGACCTGGGCCTCACCACAATTTCAATGCATGAATTTCCTGACATGTGCAAATGACAAATAAACTTGAAACTTGAAACGTGAAGTGCTAATGCTAGTACAGAGGCCAGTTTTAGCACCTTTGGGATTTTTGGAAGTCAGTGTAGCATTTTAAAGCTTTTATTCAGTTCACTTATGAACAAAGATGAAAAGTTCTGATCTTTGTGAATTTGTAAATATGATATTGTGCGAGACAAAAACAATGTAGCTCTGTTCGCATTACCACGGTGACCAACACCAATCGTGTAATGTAAATAAACAGGTTTACATTCAAAGACTCAAGGTCCACTCTGTGAGCGTGCTAAACGGAACGCAGCGGGGTTCGATCAGCATTCTAAACAAGTGAGATCGAACAAGGAGCTTCAGTCTTTCACCGACACTCCCAGCGTGAAGCTGCTTGAAATCTCTCACAGTGCTGATTTTTCACAACTCGAGATACCACTTTGGTTGTGCTCTGCCCCCTCTCGGTTTGGCTGGCGCCCCCTGCTGCTTGCGGCTGGAGCTGTGGCCGCCACTGCGGGAGAGATTTATTACTTTCACAGGAAGACTAACCGCAGAGGACAACCGTCGATGCAGAAGTCCAGACCGATGCTGAAGGTGGGTTATCCCCAAGCACAGCACTGACTAAACAGCTCTTGAGGCTCCATCCAAACCAATTCCTGGGGCCCCAGCTGCACCATCTCTTCAGGTTTCTCCTGAGGCCTAATCATCGTCTCCCCTCACTCCACCCACACTTCCTCTACAGCCCACAGCCACACCTCCTCCATTGGCTCCTCCTACAGTTCCTCCTCTGACCCCACCCGCACTGCCTTCTTGGGTTGCATCCACACCACCTTTTTGTAGGCTCCACCTACACCACCTTCTCTTGCTGTGCCCACACCTCCTACTCAGTCTCCAGCTGCACCACCCCCGCCACGTTCAGTGCCCAGGCCTCAGCTGGCCAGAGTGCTCCTGAGGTACATCTAAACGCATCAGCTATTAAGGTCTACAGGTGAACTGCTTTTGTACAGAAGTCTTAAGCAGTGCATGTTTTTATGTACAGGCAGCTGAATATGTACAGCTGCTTTTCCACCTGAGACTCTGCAGTTGACTGCTTTGTAGTAAGTACTGTACCTTTTAACTGTTAGCTCTAGTCTATTTAAATATGATTTTAAAAGACATTTATTGAATGTGTACACATTCTTAGGTTCAATTTGTTTTGTTGCCACAGCAACTACTGCACCATCAAGAGGATTACCAACTTTCCTTTTAAACTGAACACCCTGCACCAGGCTTTTACTGTAAGCTGAAATTGATTTTTACTTTTTAATAACTCTTTTTACTACAGTCTGTGCTGTTGTTGACATATTTTACTCTGTTTCATAGATCATTCTGAGTGACAGCCAGTGCTACTAATGTCAGTGTGGCCTCAGATCTTTCCAGTAAGAGACTTGTCTTAGAATCAAGTTTAAATTTGTGTTGTTAGAGACCTGTACAATATGAAGCATCTCAGAGTACTGGCATAGTATCAGCACACCAAGTCCACAATGTTAGATTTAGCAGGATGTCTGCAGCTTTCTAATTCCACATAGTTACATTTTGTGAAGTTTCAAAAGCAAAATGTGACCCTGGATGAACATTCCTATTCTGAGAGGCTTTATACACTTTGTTTAAACAGAATGTTTTCTTACTTGCTCTTCCAGAGTCCAGGAGGGTTTCTTGACCTCTTGATGGCTGTGATGTTTTCCTTCACTCTCACCAGCAGGCAGAGGAATCCAAGAGCTGAGCACTGCTTTTTTTCTGCTCCAGGTGAAATGCATATGAACAGCAGTCACACCAGAAATTTCTTTAAATCCATTATGAGTTAATTTTCATATATTTTAACTTTCCATTCATTCTCTCTCTCTCTCTCTCTCTCTCTCTCTCTCTCTCTCTCTCTCTCTCTCTCTCTCAGACTTTTACTGGAAGATGTCTATGCAGCTCCTGAGTTTCTGGCCTCTGTTGTGTTGGACTGCATGAAGCACCATATCCAGACAGTTCTGGAGAGATTTGAAGCTGTGTAGTGAGCCAGCTGACCTCCTTCCCTCTTTTCCTTTTCTCTTTGCTTTCTCTGACAAGACACATACACACATTTTTATCAGGTAGATAAGACAATTTTGTGACATATACAGTACTTTTTTTAGGTGTCTACAAATACTGATAACCAATAATATCAGCAGATATGCTTTTATATTTATATTTTAACTTTTAATGTTATACTTGTATAATTTTAATTGAACAGAGCGTAAAATGATTGTAATTGCTACATTATCACATTTGTCTCACATGAGTCTTAAGTCATATGAACATTGTAGCACTGAAGGTGGAGCGACACTTTTTTCTGTTTATTTTCCTTAATTTTCATTGGCTCTATTCATAATAAACATTGTTTGTGTACTTTAACGTGTTATTCTCAGGCTAATGTTTATGTTAAAAAATTACAAAATATTTTCTTCATTACTCTCTCACAGGCAAGGAGGGTTTTCCTTCTCCTTCCCCTGATGTTCACCGTCACTCCCACCGTTTTACATTTTACGTTTTTATTTTGTGTTCAAATTTACCACTTGAGCTTGTAATGCTGTCATACAGTTAAATAACGAGTGTCTCTTATTGGATTCTTTAGTTTGAGGTTTTGGTTTTTCATTAGGAGATCTCAACTACGACCCCTGAAGATACTGCAACCAAAATAAATCACCAGTATCAGATAATCTTATTGGCCATATATCAGTCAGACCCTAATTTTTCATTTCGCACTACATATTTTGAATGTTTTATGAAGACTGTGTGTGAGTTGTATTTAAGGAAATTTAGTGTTAAATACTATTGAATATGCTGTTGTATCAATGTATCATCTTAGTTGTCTTCATGTGAGGTCAGATTAGTTTTGTTTAAGTCTTCTTTATATTTTTAAATCTTTTTTAATATACAGAAGTTGTTTAAGTTGTTTAAGATATTGTGCAGTCTGTTGCTCCTTCTCCCTCTCCTTCATTCTGCAGGTTTTGCTGCATCTCTCCAGATACTGTGCATGATTTTATATCAGATGTAAGTGTGAGACTACAAGTTTGAAAACTTCAAAATTAAAACACACTCTGCATGAGAATTTTTTTATTGAACAGTATGTTTTTCTCTTTACACGCTGAAAAATGTGAGTTACAAAAATTTGATAAAATAAACTAATATATATAAGATATATATGAAATAAAAAAATGTATTATTTGTAAAACAAAAAAAAATTACATTCCTCATTGTATGGAAATGAATACAGTGTCTTTGCTCCTTTTCTGTGCATTTTGGGCAAATGGATTATCAAAGTCTTTGCTAATTAATGGCTGTGCTGGGACAAGAGATGAGATAAAGATGGGCTTTTCCCTTTATGTGAATATAAATACAATTGCTTAAAGAAATACAGGGAGCATAAATTAATAACAGAAACACCACATGAAATACTCATCCTCATTGGCCAGTTCACATATCATATTGGTGCTCTTTACAGATATACAGTTATTGACTGTGGCTCATCTGTTGATGGACAGTTTATCAGCTCTCCTTTACTTTGTCCATGGCAGACTAGTAGTACTTTAAAATATGTAAAGACTGTTAGACTGTATTGTAAACAAAATCACATGATAAGTGAGTAGAAATCCATTCTGTATGTTTCTCTTTTAGCTCCATGTTGGTGGTTTAGAGTATAAATGTCTTCGCTGTTCTTTACTGTCTGTGCTTCGAGACATAAGATGAGATAAAAGCTTGCTTGAGTTTAGTTCGTACTTTATGGATGTAGATAAACTTGTGTACATTATATTTGTGCAGTCTGTTTCTATGGATGTTTTTTTAGGGATTCCTCTCACCAGGTGAGGGTGGTCTTACTGAATATCTTATTCTTTTCAGGACCCTTTCGACCGATGTCATCTGAAGAAGAAGTCATTTATTACCATATGCCAGTAAGTCCAGTAGTGCTCTGACTGTGCTGGACTGACTGGCCTCTTGTAAGTTCATGATGTAATACCTCAAATTTCACACAGTCTGTTTATATTTCTAAATGCCACTAACAGTCCCCCTAACCACATGTTTTCTCTTTACTGTTCTCTTTCTACCCGCATTCCTCTGATGGAGCACCACTACTGCAGTGAACAGTGAGACCTCCGGAAGGACCCTTTGATGACTATTCACACGGACTTGAAAGGTAGCATTATTAGCGTAAGCTGAGCTCACTGCATCATTTCTGGTGTCCATCGAGCATGATAGAACATTGTATTCTTAGTTTGGTAAATATTCTTAGTTTGTGCTGTTTTTTTTACCTATATATAGGTAATTAGGTCCATCAGTTATAGATATTGTATGATTTGTTATCCTACATATTCCTTCGCCTAGTTATGATTCCCATTTGTTTATATGTCTGTATGTTTAAATGACACTAGTGCTACCTTTTTACTCCCTTCTTTCTATCTACGTATTTCTGTATGATGTAGTAAAGGCTGTAGAAACTGATTTATGTAGTCTTGACAGCTCTGACAGTCAATCTGGTTTCTCTGTACGGAGTTAATTTTGTGCCAAAATGTTTGAGAGAAGATTATAATGTTTGAGAGAGGAATGTTACGGTTTGAGAGGAGAGCGGTGCTCTGAGCACGTAGCTAATGAACTTGAATGCACTCGTCAGTAGAAAGCTCGCAGGTAAACGCCTTCGGATTTGCTCAACAAAACACTCATGGTTTCATTCAGAACTTGAAAATCTGCACAACGATGCCTTTACCTTTCAGAACTCGTACGTGCAAAACACTCTGGCTTCACTCAAAACTTGAGAACTTGCTCAGTGGTGCTCTTCACCTTCAAGATTCGTATGCACGAGCAAATCATTTCTGCTCTCAACTCTACAGTTCTCTCAGGTTTCAAATCTGTTCGATGTAAAACGTCTGTGTCAAAACTCCAGCCAATCAGGCAAGCATGTTGGTCCAACCAATTACGACACTGAAAAAGTGCATGATGATTGGTTAAGTGGACGTGCAAGGGCCGGATTATTCCAATAGAGTCTGCTTTGCTTTATTTGCTTTATTTGCCAGAATGGCGGGGTTACCTCAGGTAGCAGTTGTTTTTAATGTGGCCAAATTGCTGTTTGATAGTGGTGTGTCAATGATACAGCCTTGAAAACGTATTGCAATCATCTCGCTAACTAGCTATAACTTGTTTAATTTAACTAGCTAACCGCCTTTAGTACTTAGGTAGCGTTGGCTAATTTAGCTAATTTAACTGTCTTGCTTTTTAACTTTATTGTACCCAAACACAGGTAACTATACCAGTCTCTTGAATTGTGCTTGAACTCAGTGGTTATAGTGGACCAATGGAATGATAGTGTTTAGAGTTATAGTGTTTGTTTCATGGAATCTGCTGTCGCACCATAATGAGCAAACCCGTACGATGTAGTGTCTGAAATCGTTTACTACTATCTCATATTCTGCTCCCTATAATCGTGTTCTATATGGTGATCCAGATTTTCAAATGTAGGGTACAGTGATTAGGGGACTGTTTCAAACACAGCATTTGACTCCACTGTACTGGAAAAGATCCTAGATCAACACTTCAAATCTGAATAGCTTTGTCAATACAGGCCCTGGAGTATTGCTGTAGTACCGAAGTACAAGAGTAGTGTTTTGCAAAAATTATTTATTTGTTTCAGCTCTCTGCCTGCTTTATTGCTGCTCCTCTATGTGACAACTGATTGACTAGTCTACACTATCCCTAGTTCTTAGCTATACTAATGTGTTGGTCAAAAGTGACCTTTAAACTAAGCCTAAAAGTGAAGCAAATCATTATTCTGTTAAAAAAATCTGTGTACTTGTACATTTAATTCTGCACTGTTGTTGGAAAACCACAAGACATGTAATCAAAAAAAATTCTAAATATGACATGCTTTGAAATTTATGTTTAGTTATCCTTTTTTTCATTTATCTTTTCAGCTTCAGCAAGATGAGATGCTGCCAGAGGGCCCAACAAATATGGAGAAAGGAGCGGCTGTTGCCAGCTTTCATTGTCCTCTGTCCCCAGACCAACTTGTCATACTGCAGAGGGCCATTAATGCTGTTGCTGATTCTGACACATTAGATTGCAACATCTACTTGGATGTACTAGGATTCATTTCAACATTGTTAAAACACTCTTTGTTCTTTTAAAATGTCATAATGCAAATTGTCTGCATTGTTATTTAGCACCCAACAACAGTAGGTTGGTTTGAAGCCAAAAGTCAGTGTTTTGATAACCTAAACTTAGTGTCCAGGATATTTACTGTATTGATGCACTGAAAAGCAGATAACAGGTTAGTCAGCAAATTAAGTCTCAGAATCAACTGGTTTTAATATCAGGGTTTTAGAGTATACTGCTTATTCAAATGGATTGGTGGAAATCCAGAGAATGTAGCAAAGACCTGAGTCTGAGAAAAAATGTCCTTTACATTGATAATGTTTTAATCAATGATTTTTTTTTTTTTACGGTAACCAATGTGTGAAAATCATACAGAGGAAAACACATTATGAATGGTCCACATTATGAAAAGAAGTACATTTTAGGTCTAGTAAACAAGATAAGATGAACTATATTACTCTTATGCTTGTACTCATTGAGAAGAGGTTTTTTTTGTTTCTCAGGAAAAAAAACTGCACACAGCATCAGTATTGTTTTGATAACACCATTATACAAGATAAATATACAGGAGCATTAATAAGAGGGGCGCTATGGTAAGACTGTTAAACATGTTCTATAGAACACAGTTAGACTTTGTTAGCTACATTCAAAGAAAATTCCCTGTCCTCAGCTTATTTGATTAATGGTAAGCTATTTATCCGAAGTTAGCTAATGTTATATCGGTGTTTGAGCCTCTGGTAGGAAACAAATTAAATGGCCTAGCTACCAATGTTAGTTAGATTAATAAGTTATTATTTATGACAGAGTTGTACTGTTAAATCATTTATATTAATTTGATACTAGAAAGCTAGAAACCATAGCTGATGTCAGAAGACTGCAAGCACACTAGCCGACTCAATATCACGGCAACGAACGTACCCTGACCAATTGGCATAAAGCTGCTTAAGAAAAGCTGTCATGATTGGTGCAATGACAGGAATGGCCCCTCGGCAGTTCTGATTGGCTGGAGTTTTGACACAAATGTTCCAATGTTTTACATCGAGCAGATGTGAAACTAGAGAGCGCGCTGTGGAATTGAGAGCAGAAATGATTTGTGCGCACATACGAGTCTTGAAGGTGAAGAGCACCACTGAGCAAGTTTCCAGTTTTGAGTGAAAACCAGAGTGTTTTGCAGGTACGAGTTCTGAAAGGAAAATGCATTGTTGTGCGAATTTTCAAGTTCTGAATGAAACCATGAGTGTTTTGTTGAGCAAATCCGAAGGCGTGTACCTGCAAGCTTTGTACTGACGAGTGCATTCACGTTCATTAGCTGTGCGCTCAGAGCACCGCTGTCCTCTCAAACTGTAACATTCCTCTCTCAAACATTTTGGCACAAAATTAACTCCATATCTCCCTCTTTTACCTTAACTAGGCGGGAACTGGGGACATCAGGACAGCACCTGTCTTTTTCTAATGGATTCCTTTTTAATGGATGCAGTGTTTACATGTAGGTTTGTTTTGTTAATATGAATTAATGTAAATTAATGTTTATTGTGTTTAGTCAAATCTGTGTTGGATGTATATTGTGAAGTATAAAGCATTTTTTCTTTTACTTTTTTTGTTAAATACTTCCATTTTAGAATGTCTGACTTGATTATTTTCTGTTTCAGTTAAACTGTCCTTTGGTTATGCCATTTCTTTTAAGTCATCGATTTCATCATGCAATAAAGGTGCACCTTGCTTTGCCTTTGTGCTGTTTATTGGTTTTCTTTTTAAAGATAAAGCATCTCATGGATCTGACTATTTAACTAACTCACTAACTAACTCACCAACTAACTAACTAACTCACTCACTCACTCACTCACTCACTCAGTCATTCACTCACTCACTCACTCAGTCATTCACTCACTCACTCACTCACTCACTCACTCACTCACTCAGTCATTCACTCACTCACTCACTCAGTCATTCACTCACTCAATCACTCACTCACTCACTCACTCACTCAGTCATTCACTCACTCACTTACTCAGTCATTCACTCACTCACTCACTCACTCACTCACTCACTCACTCACTCACTCAGTCATTCACTCACTCACTCACTCAGTCATTCACTCACTCACTCACTCACTCACTCAGTCATTCACTCACTCACTCACTCAGTCATTCACTCACTCACTCACTCACTCAGTCACTCACTCACTCACTCACTCACTCAGTCATTCACTCACTCACTCACTCACTCACTCAGTCATTCACTCACTCACTCACTCAGTCATTCACTCACTCACTCACTCTCTCAGTCACTCACTCACTCACTCACTCAATCACTCACTCACTCACTCACTCACTCACTCAGTCATTCACTCACTCACTCACTCACTCATTCACTCACTCACTCACTCAGTCATTCACTCACTCACTCACTCACTCACTCAGTCATTCACTCACTCACTCACTCAGTCATTCACTCACTCACTCACTCAGTCATTCACTCACTCACTCACTCACTCACTCAGTCACTCACTCACTCACTCACTCAGTCATTCACTCACTCACTCACTCACTCACTCACTCACTCACTCACTCAGTCATTCACTCACTCACTCACTCAGTCATTCACTCACTCACTCACTCAGTCATTCACTCACTCACTCACTCACTCACTCACATTTAACAGGCTGAAGATTCTTAGCTTTGTCATTTTCATCAGTTTTCAGTAGTGCTTCAAAACATTGTGTGTTTTTGTATTTGATAGCCTGTACAATATTTCTGTGTTTTCCCCACTCTTTAAAATAACAGTTCTTTATAGCGATGCCACTGAAAAAACACTTTTGGTCCCTTAAAGAACTTTTCAACAGATTGTTCTTTAAATACTTGTTTTAAAAATGGGTTGTGTGAGTGTCAAGAACCTTTTTTGCAAGTTTACAGAACCTCAACATAATATAAAGGTTCTATACCGCCATAGACGAATATTTCATTTCACTGGTGAGGGGGAAAATAAACAGAAAAAATTCTTCAATTCCTGAAGGGGGCACCAAAGGGGGTTTAGGGCATAGATGTAAACACATGGATGCTGCATTGTCTGTTGTTTTCTAGCTGATGTGTATGCTAGCACATCCACCATGTTTGAGCGGTCCAGATCTGCTTATAAACAAATACATGTGTACTGAGATGAGTTTTCATGATCAAATTGGCCATAACTTCCTTATTAATCAACCAATTTTCACCAAACTTGTTTTGTTATAGTCTTCAGGCTTAGATTGATCTAGATTGTTCTTGCTCTCGGTAGCTTTTGTTTCTATTTCATAACTGTGAACTTTGATCCCTTTACATGCCTGGCTGAACCCAACATGGCTTTTATGTATTTCTATGGTTTGGGGATGGTAGGCACTGGACCAAACCATTGTGAGGCATATGAAGGGGGGATGCAATCTTTCGAAAATGGAAAAAAAAAAATTACATCTATAATTAGCAGTTCTTTCAATGCATATTATTAAATTATTTAAAATTAGATAGTTTACAGTGATAAACATAACTATAATTTCTGCCTATGTATACCAATTATACGTTTCTCCTAGGACATTTAGAAATCTCTTTTTAAGAGTATTCTCCACTTCTCGTCACCACAAACATGAAAGGAGATTTGAAAGGCTTTTAAATCAAACACAAGCATAAAACAGTAATTTGATTTTTTTTTAGAAGTCAACCACTAGATATTTAACATAGCTTACTATTTTAATTAATTACACAGTAATTACTATGTTACTATAATAAGTGAAGTTTTATAATAAGTTTTTTTCAGGTTCAGGCTGATGGTTAAGACACTTGGCTTTAACTGTGCCTCAGACAGAAAGTAGATGTCAGTTGTTAAAACATCTGTTGAATATGCATATCAGTATTCATAATGTACTTTGAATGAGTTAATAATACAAACGTATCATATCATATCATAAATATTCTCCAAAGTATTTTTTGCTGGCTCTCTGATGAAGATTCAGAACATGACATCCATTACTTACCTAAAAAATCTTAAAAGTTCACTCATCAGACCACAATACAGTCAGATGAGCTCAGGCCCAGAGAAATCGGCAGTGTTTTCGAACGTTATTGACATTATGTCAATAATGTCTTCTTTTTCACTTAGGTTTCTTCTTCTACACTTCTTCGGATATTGTTGACTTCTGCTGTGCAAAGTATTGTCTAACCTTATATTTACGGATGAAGCGTCGGGAGCTGTTATAGTCTGTAGCTGCATTTATAATACCACCGGAGTTTGAGGAGTGGGTGAATGCTCCCCTGAATGAAACCACAGATGATAAAATATAAATTCATGGCTGTAACCCCAGAAGCCTAAGCCAGGTAACATCCCTGTTCCTGTTTACTTAGGTTTCTTCTTCTAATTAATATTCATTTTGGTGTCTTCATCATCTTCTTTATTGCTTAGGTTTCTTCTCTTCCTTCTTCTTCCTTTCGGTATATTTTTCTTATTCTCTGCATCCGCCTCCTCCTTCGTCTTTTTCATTTTCTTGTTTTTTTTCTTTTTCTTTCTGTTTTTTTTGGCACTCAGGTTTCTTCTTCACTTGGGTTTCTTCCCAGTTTTCATTATAGTCTTCTTTTTCTTCAGTTAGGTTTCTTTTTCATTGTTTCTTCTTTCATCATTTCTTCTTTGGGTTAATTCATACTCACATTTAGGTTTATTTTTTGTTTTCTCTCCTAGAGTTTCTTCTTCTTTCTGGTTTCTTCTCCTTTTTTGCTTAGGTTTCTTCTTTTTTCATCTTTTTCTTCTTGTTTTTTTTTAACTTAAGTTTCTTGTTTTACTTATTCCTGTTCACCTGGGCTGCCTCCTCTTCTTCACTTAGGCATTCATGTTCTTCTAGTCCACTTAAGTATATACTTCTTCACTTAGGTATTTTCTTCTCCTCCTTTTTCTTCATTTAAAGCTTTTTTATACTTAGGTTTTTTCTTCTTCACTTAAGTTTCTTCTTAATTGTCTTCACTTATATTCATGTTTTTTAATCACATAGTTTTTTTCTTTTACTGCCAGGCCTTTAATACAAAGTAACTGCGTGAACCAATAGAATCTTCAGATCCTCAGTATATAGTAGAATAAATTTCATTTTCTATTCACCTCTAATGTACACAACTCTGCTTCCTCACAAATTTCACAAAACCTGGCCACTTCAGCTGCCAGAGGCAATATGAGTTACAGTTAAACACATGAGCACCTTGGTTTGAGCTGAAGGGAACTGAAATAAAAGCTTCAGCTCTGACAGTGCTTACGTTATTGTTTCCTCTTCTTAAGGTTTAATGTTAATGACAATGCAGAATAGCCCCTATTAGCCACTATTTTCTTCTGTTTAAGCCACTATAGTGCAGCTCTGCTTGTGTTTTTTCAAAGATTCAATATAAAATCTAGAATTCAAAGAATTAAGATGTGCCTAGAATATGAAACAGAGCTGTAAGTGATTCCAAATTTTACTGAGAAAGCATCAAGACTGATGATACAAAGTTCTAAAACTTTGAGTGTGGATTATTTTAATCTACACTGTCTCAGTTATTGATAAATGAAACAACAAAAAGATTAAAACAAATAAACATGTGAAAAAAGTGATCACCTGTAAACACATGGTTTTTGCACACACATATGAAATAGATTTGACTTTTCTGTAAAGGTTGACATACCGAGAGAGACAAAAAAAAAAACATGTTCAATTCAGCAAAGAACAGTAATTGTTTACTAAAATGCAGAAGTGTGTTCTCTGAAGAGGATGTAACTTATTATTAGAAAATCAACAGTACATATCATTCGGTGCCCAAACATTTGCATACACCTGTCTGCTTTTATTTACAACTGATTTTCATTCATAGATTTATAGCAAAGTATGAAATCACACCTGGGTATTCACTACTGACAGTGCTCTAATCTGCTGTGTGAACAGGAGGAATTTCTTACAGTGTGCTAACAGGCTGCAGGCGACTGGCAAAATGCATTTTTTTCTTCATCATACCGGGAAATTCAGACGTTCTATTTGGGACACACATACCGCCTGTGTAAGTTCCTTCCAGTATTGAGACACAGTTGGCTCACAACCTCTATCATGCACGCGCACACGTCACATGCATAAACACACACACACACACACCTCGTCATTTTATGTACTAAGACGGGCAGTGAAATGGGGCTGTGGTTGGCAGGTCTGAGCAGAAGAGAAGGAGAAGAGTGAAGGCGTGAGGGGGAGATTACTCTGAAGGCAAAAGGGGAAAACAAGTGATAAGCAAGAGGAGAAGCGGGTAAAAAGCCAGTGGATAGACATAGACATCAGCTTTAGGGTAAGAAGATTTTTCCGATAGTTCTGCCTCATGTTTGCTTTTAATTTCTCACTGAAACAAGTTTCTCTGTATCTGTGTGAGTGTGAGCCTTTAATGACTTCTCTGTAGACTCTCAAAACACTGCTTAACGTAATAGACATTAACAGATTTACAGCATACAAACATTGGGACCACTAATCACTGATGGGATTATTAAAGTGGGGGATACGAATATGAAGATCTTTTGTACAGATGTGCTCCAACTCCAGCTGAAGCACCTAAATGGCTTATTTATTATGTAGTTATTGATCTTAAGCTTCATTTATATATATATATATATATATATATATATATATATATATATATATATATATATATATACATATACATATATATATATATATATATACACATATATATATATATATATATACACACACACACACACACACTATGGATTTATGGAACTGATTGTGAAGATAATAATACTCATAATAATGTAATTAAATAGAAGAATCTAGTAGTAACATAACAATAACCATCTATATATACTTTGTCCTATAATGTGAAGATATACACACATACACACACACACACATATATGCACATAAAATTAGGTAGACAGATGAAAATGTGACCAAGACAAGCGCAAAGGAGAGCGTTCCTACCGCCCACTCCCCACAGGACAATTTTAGCTTGACCACAACATTTTCAGTTTCATCACTTGTCATGAAAACCTACATACATATAGGTATACACATGTAAGGCTTTACGTGAGCACAAGTAAGAAAGTAGGCCAATGCAGAAGCAAAGTCAAACCAAAATATGCGAATTTTACACTTGCATTAGACTTATAGTCTCCATTTCACCTGCTAACAATTTACCATATTGTAAACCACCTCATTAACTTCTGCATATTTTCAGTTTATGGATCCAATCCATAGTATTCATAAATGTTGCTTAATTATTACATATAATGGATGTGCGCTGAGCATGCAGAATTTTGAAACAACATACTATTTACAATAAATTACAGTTACTGTGTAACTGTAGTTAAGGATGTGTTTGAAAAGCACACAATGGCAATAAATGTAAAAATGATCAAAGGTCAGTTTATCCTAATCTAGAATCAGTTTTGCACCACTGTAGGGCTTACAGGCACAACAAGAGCTCTTACTGAGAAACAGGTTTGAATTGTTGTGGGAGAGAAGGTGTAAATGTTTTGGGGGTGGCAGGGGTTTGGGTGACACGGGTTTTATAGGGCAGGATGTGGTACTTCGTTGATGATGGGAACAAGGTGAATGTAGTCCAACAGCAAAGACATATTTAGTGTCTGAGGGTCTTTAGTTTTGCCCTAGAGCTACAAGCGAATACATAGTTTGAAAAGTTTTAACACCCATGATCAAATTACTTTTGGTTGATTTTTTTAAGTGAAAATAAATACATGCTGTACAGGGAACAAACTTAAATATGGCATTTTTTCTGCCATATTTCTGCCAAATTTTTGTGCACATTTACATATTTATTCGCTGAGTTTATCATAGAGAAAAAAAACCCATAATATTTGCCATCATTTTTGCACATTTTATGCCACGTTTCTTTTCTTTGTTTTTTTTAGTTCACACTGTAAAGCACTTCGAGCTGCATGAAAGGTGCTATATAAATAATGTTCATTATTATTATTATTATTATTATTCTTAGTAGTAGTAGTAGTAGTGGTAGTAGTAGTACACTCAGAAATAAAGGTATGAAGCTGTCACTGGGGTGGTACCCTCAAGGGTACATCCCAGTATCTTTGGTCAGGGAACATAACTGTGCTATAATTCATTGAATTTGTATTTTCTAAGTCCACAAGCTCTGTCTCATCTCCGGCCTTTTTATTTTATTGGTCAGTTTTAAAAGGTTATGAAAAGGTACAAATATGTACTTTTCACCTGGGAAAAAACTCATTTAAGGTACACAGTTGGACCTTAAAACCACTGTTGTGCCTTTTACATTTACATTGTTTGTACCTTGATGAATGAAAAATGTACCTGCACAGTTCCTTTATTTCTAACAGTGTAGCAGTAATAGCATGTTTTCCCCCAATATTTTAATTTCAGCAAACAAACAGTAACTGTGCATTAAGGTGTGCAGAAGCGTGTTCACTGTGGAAGACGTGTTGACTTATTTTCACTTAGAAAAGCAACAAAACATGGAGTTTGACCTGGGGTGCCCAAACTTTTGTCTTCAACTGTAGCTGTAACAAGTAACTGAAGCTTATAGCCCCTAGTTAGCATTGTGCAAACTGCATGCCTAAATCCCCACATATTTACCCCAAACTGTGTCTGTTCCGTGTGAGCTGCCTCATAGCTCCAGTGAAAAGAGTAAGGAAGGAAACTTTGGACACCCAACGTGTATCTTATTAACTACAAATTGGGTTAAACTAATTATCATTTTATCTGATATTAAATATTATCGTTGACTTCTCTAATGGGAATCTTTATGTTGTCTTGTATTCCACCAGGATGTTGCTGAATAACACAGATCTCTATGGCAACGACACGTTTTCCTGCGCCTCTCCCTCGGTGGAAGGCTACCGTTATTTCGGTGTTC
The DNA here is from genome assembly GCF_904425465.1 of Colossoma macropomum. Classification (NCBI taxonomy): domain Eukaryota; kingdom Metazoa; phylum Chordata; class Actinopteri; order Characiformes; family Serrasalmidae; genus Colossoma; species Colossoma macropomum. The sequence goes on from NW_023494789.1 coordinate 29,116,636, forward strand.
TGTGGGGATCCATCGTGACTATAGTTGGAACACTGGGCAATCTTCTAACCATACTAGCCTTTGCCACTGACACCCGTCTACGAACACGATTCAATGTCCTCATTGTGAACCTGGCTTTGGCTGACCTCCTGTACTGCACCATCCTACAGCCGGTCAGTGTGGACTCCTACCTGCACCTACGCTGGAGGGGTGGAGCCACTTGGTGTCAGATGTTTGGGCTCCTCCTCTTCCTCTCCAATAGTGTGTCCATTATCACGTTATGTCTCATCGCAGCAAGTCGATACTTGGTTGTCGCGCACCGGACATCCCGTGTGGCTCGTTTGCTGCTGTCTCACCGTGGCATAGCTGTGCTCCTCGTCAGCTCCTGGGCACTAGGCCTGGCCAGCTTTGGCCCTCTTTGGCCTGTGTACGTATTCACACCACAGGTCTGCACCTGCAGCTTCCACCGCACCAGGGGGCGGCCTTACACCACCGTTCTGCTGTTCCTCTACTTCTTCCTCGGGCTAGGCTTCGTGGGACTTTTCTATTTTCTGATCTACCGCAAGGTGCGCATGGCAGCCAAGGCACTGATCAAGTACAGGCCCAGCCGACGCTCTTCAAGGCGCAAGCGGGCCGAGGCTGAAGGGACGGATGGGGATGACAGCGGGATCGGCGTCGGGACCACAGCAACTCACAGCTGTGAGATAAGTGACCAAGTGCTGGACCTTAGTAAGAGCAGTGTGACAGAACTCTCTGGAACAGCCCCCACCAACACCTCTGACACACAGCTAAACATATGTCAAGAAGCAAAAGTTTCAAATGGGGTAAAGCAATCACATAAAGACCCTGCGCCAGCTCCAACGCAAGCTACAACGCCACCGTCCACCTCAGGAGAGGACAACGAGTTTAAACGTGTAACTCGCATGTGCTTCACTGTCTTCTTATGCTTTGTAGGCTGCTTTGCACCCTTTCTTCTGCTGAACATCGCAGACAAGAAGAACCGAGCACCGCAGGTGGCCCACATGTTCTGCGCTAACCTCACATGGCTTAACAGCTGTATCAACCCACTGCTGTATGCAGCCATGAACCGCCAGTTTAACCAGGCCTATCAAGACCTGCTCTCCAAAGCTTTTTGGCCACTAGCACGCTTATGGAGCAAACGTTGAAACAGACCTAATTAAAGCTGCTTCAGTCTTCAGAGAACCACACTGAGCTAATGCTGGCTGAACACGCAGTGGTCCACAGAGCAGAACTACAAACAGGCAACTGAAGCTTATGCTAGTAAAGTCACTGAGCAAGTATAGCACAGCAAGCTAGAACAAAGACTCTTAGGTGTCCAGCACATTTCCTGTTCAACTGTACCAGAATGAATCTAATTTAAGAAGGTTAATGTTATTTTTTTTTCCTACGGTCTTGTGGACAAACAGATATATTTTCTCCAACCACAAACCTCTGCAGCCACATTCTAGATGCAAATCCAACAGCACTTGTGTGTGTTTGCATGCACATTAAAAAAAAAAACAGAAAATCCAAGCTAACAGGTGAATTATTATTGGCAACACTGAGCAACATTGAGCAGTCTTGCGTTTATATTAAGAAACAATCCAAAGCATAAACTTATTCACATGAGAAAAAGCAAAGACACAGTTTCTTCATAAAATTAAGATTTGAATGTGGTTTTGAAAAGTATATGCAAACTAATGTTGCTGTATTTGCATCTACAATCAGGGCAGTCTAAATGTTACTGAACTGAAAGCTGTTCATGGTTTGTTTTTTCTTTGAATTATATTAAAACATCCATATTTTCACACTTTATATATTTTAATAAATATTACCAAAAAAGTATGTATTTTAATGTGTCTGTGTGTTTTATATATATATATATATATATAGTAAAAAAACCAATTATGTAACAGGGATAACTCCTGTATTTCACAAGTCGAGACAGGCACTGACAGTACTGCAGTCTGCTATGACGTTCCAAGGCGTAACACAGGAAATGCCCTAGCCTGGAACATGTGGACAGCATGCACATGACACAGGAATCTGCCTTGCTGCCTGTAATGTCTTACAAAGTTCAAACATCACTGTCTTCTGCTGTGAGCACTGACTTTTATGCAGCTAGTCCACAGTCACATGGAAGCATCTTGAGCCAAAACAAATAAAAAACATAGGACTGGAGCCACAAAATCACAGAAGAGAATTGTAAACAACCTAGCATCACTATACACATAGATTTGTATAATATTACATATGGACTATTATGCAAATCACAAAGCTACACAGTTACCCCACATTGATCACTCTCCACCCAAACAAATGTAGAAAAAGAGGTTAAAGCGACTGAGAATGTAACGCAAGACATTGTGCCAGACACTAGCAAAAGTCAGAGGCAGCCAAGAAAAAAACTTTAAACCATTTATCTTGGCAGTAAGTGAGCTTTTGCCAGTAAGAACATTAGATAACATTACAATAATTACAAATGAACATGAAAACAGTAAAAAGTAAGATGATATTGTTTTTTAAAAAGTTATTGATATGTTGGAACACAGGTTTGATTTATAATTTCTCTGTGAGCTCCAGCCTTTGCATATATTTGTTTAAGTTAATCAGCAGCATATTTGATTTAAATAAATGATGGAGTGATTAGCTAAACTAAATGCTGGATGGTAGCTAAAAAACTGGGCTTCCTTGAGGAGAGGTTCGGAAATGGTTACACTAACACACAACTCTTAAATAGTCCTAAGAATCTGACTTGGTTTAAGAACATGTCATTAACATGATGTAGATGAAAAAGTCATACCTTTGTTCTCTTGACTGTGTGTAGACTCAACTACAACAGCTCGTCATCATAACATCAAATCACTGACCTAACAGAAATACTCGAAATCAAATTCAGTTTGCTTAAATGTAGGTTTCTTCGACAGAAAATGTGCTCGGTTCTTATTCTGACATTACATTACACATGATATACATGTTTCTTTTTACTTAATGGTTCAAAAAACAAATTAACCAAACAAACAATGCTTGGACTCTGATGCTGCTGTTGTTTATGAGCCAGTATGGAGTCTTTTAGCAAATAAAAGACAAATAAATGGCCAAAGTTTTTAAAAAAGAACAAAAGGCTTTCCAGTTAATCTACAGTAATAACACTCAGTATCATATGAATAATAAAACATGAAACATAACCACTGATGCAGAAACATTTCTGAGATATGTGGTTATCAATCATTGTTGTACTGTAAATGAAACCACTGTGAATTGGATCATCACATTCATAATTCATAATAACTTCATGTCTTACAAACACAGAAAGGGCAAAAATACAGTTTGTTCCTGGATTAGTTTGTCCTCAGTCTAAAAAACATTCAAGTGCTGGTGGCATCATATTATGTAAATCTTAACACCATCTCAAATGAGCTTGTGACAGTGGTGAGACTGCCTCCACAACTGACTTCTCTGACAGTTGACACCTTCAGATGGTTGACGTTTTCTTCAAAGATCTGTTACATCTTACTAGATCCAGATTCCAAGTCATCCACTAAGAAAGGCTGCTTCTCTTTAAGAAGTTCATAGAATTCTGCTTTCACAGCTCTTCCTCCTGACTGGATAACTGTGTATATGATTCTCATTTTCTCCTGGGAAGTTTCTCTAGCTTGTACATTACTGTAGTCTTCATCACTAATCATATTTTTGCTTTTTAGGCAGTCTGCAATCTCCATTACTGAGGAAACTCTCCGAATGAGCTTTTCTCTTTGTTTATCTATAAACTCAGCCCCTGAAATTCAAACAAAGAATAAAATACAATTCAAACCACAATTAAAGCATTCTTTCAAAAGCATACCAAAGTACAAATTTTATAGACTTTCCATTATAACTATAAACCCATGCTGTATGCTGTCAGTGTGTGGGAAAAAATGGATTAGTTCCTGTCACACTGTTTAACAACGGTGCTGGTGGCCAATCATGACTCACAAAGAATTGGCAATAAGCACTTTCTTCCATGTTATAGGGAATTGGTAGACAGCAAGTGGGAATTGGTAATGCATAACACTGGTGAGATAAATGAGCAGAAATGTAAAATAACCCTCTGTTAAATCAGAGAAAACAAGTGAGAACGTCATACCTGTGTCCACTCTGAGCAGGGCTGCCTCTGTGCTGCAACCTGAAGCGGTGAAACTAGGTTAATTGCCTACAATGACTTTTTAGTGAGTACAAAGTTTTGTATATTGTATCTCCACAATCTTTCCTCAACCTTAATTGGCAAGGAAATAGTAAAAACTGCAGGGCCAGTGTGAGCTTTGGGCAAAATAGGCAACTGCTTAGGGCAGTGGTCACCAACCCTGCTCCAGGAGATCTACCATAGAGGCAGGTTTCACTTCCAACCCAAATCTAACAGACCTCCTTCAGCTAATCAAGGACTTCTTAAGACAACAATTAAATTGATCAGGTGGGGTTGATTAGGGCTGGAGCTGAACTCTGCAGGAAGGTAGATCTCCAGGAGCAGGGTTGGTGACCACTGGCCTTGGGTTTCCAAATCATTGCACTGCATCAACAAAAAACATCACTGATTTAAAGTGGGCACCCACTCTCTTAGGGTATGAAAAGATGATAAGTCCAGGGCAAGGCATTTCTACATGGGCCTCTTATTACTGCTAATGTTTAGAAGTCTAAAGACTAAAACAAAAGATAGGATATTCAGGAGACCCAAACTGGTTGCCAGGACTCAGAATCAACTCACATAATAATAATAATAATAATAATAATAATAATGTTATGACGGTGCAGGAGAAGAGCACACAAAAGAGGTGATGCAGGTGATGCAGGTATGCCAATATCAGTCATTTTACTCTGTACAGTTTTATTTCTCTGCAATGTTCTGCGTTATCTGCCTCAACAATAGTTTGCTGTAAAAGTGCAGTTCTTCTAATCATCATATTACATCCTTTAACTTAAGCTATTAGCTGAGAGTGTAGAGTAAAAGCAGTAAGAAGGCAAAAGAAGGCCTCCAAAGTATAACCTTCTCTAGGGCCTCCTTTAGTCTAGAGCCAGGCCTGATTAGATGACACTAATAGTAACAGCATGCTCGTAGAACATGCAGTGTGCCACTAAAATATAGCCGTATTTTTTTTTTTAATTTAACATTTGAAGTATTTACACATGAACTTGATGACCTGACAGATTTCTAGTGGATTTATTTTGTAACTTTATCCACAAAGAGTATTTACGAGATGTTCTGAAAATGAATAATGTTGATAACATTTTTAAGGTAGTTTCCATCACATCCCACTGCATGAAATTTCAGTACATCACATTTTCAGAGAAAAACTTACTTGTTTTACCAGATTTTTTACCGGTAAGAAAGATGTCATGTGGCTCCCAAACCTCAGTGCCATCTTCATCCATAAGACTTACAGTAAGATAGTCAGCATGAAGGAACACCACAAATGTGGGATGATAGTTGGGCCCATAGTCATAGTCAAATCTGCCAGCCTAAGAAAACAACATGGCAGTGTAATGTGTAAATATTACAAAGCTTTGGAGATTTTGGTAAAGTTACATAGTCTGTTGTTTACCTTTGGCTGAGATACATAAGGGTCACAGGACAGTTTGTAGTATCTACCAGGGGTCAGTTGGCATGTGGAGCTTGTCTCAAAATATATGCTGCCTTTGTGCCTTTTTCCTACCTTTAGTAACAGGAAATGGTTAGTTAGAATTGTTAGAGCCAGGAGGTTCAAGGAAAACACTAGTAATCAAGAAATAACAATCATTTTTCATCATTGCTCATACACACATGGCAGTACAATAAACTACTGTAAAATGCTGATTACCTCTTCAACTGGTACGTTTACTGGCAACAAGTGGATGTGCAGTTTTTTCCTGCCAGGCATTTCTTTGTGGAACAGTAGCACTTGGGCACTAATGGGACTGGCATCAAATATCATGCTTTTTAGAAGGCCAAAAAGAGAGAGGCTTTGGATGCTAATGACCACATGCGTGTCTGTCACTCTTACTGGTGGCATGATCTCTATATTGTCACCAGCGAAATGTGCCACAGACTGCTCAACTGGATTTTTCTCTGGAAAATATTAAGAATAAAATTTACAGTCTATTCACAAACAATACATTAAGCTTTACACTGCCTTCATGTGGCACAAAACTATCAGACTAGTTCTCAACTGGGATGTGACAACAAATGTAATGACAGGGTTTCTACAAAGTCTTTCTTCTTGTTTAGCTGATTCAGAAAACCCCATTAGGTTAATAAATTGTGCAAGTAGTGTCAGCAAAAAACAGCATCAGCACTGGCCAAAATATTTACCATGAAGTATCTCGCAGTGTGGGAGGTGCAGATAACTAACTGAACCTTGAGTGCAGTCAATATCGTACAGGGGTCCTGCAGGCTGCATCTGGCCTAAACCATCCAACAGACGAGTATCCCAGGAGACTATTTTGTACAGAACCTCCCCTTCCCCCTCCATGTCAAAAACAAGGTTGGTCAATTTGCACTGAAACTGACCAGCATAAAGGCACCGAAACCTGCAGAGCAGAAGACAGAAGCAAGACGCTTCTGAAGGATGAAAACATGCAAGATGCAAGATCTGAATCATGGTTGTGGTGCTTTTTTCTAAGTAACACAATGAATCAAATGGATGTGGCACCTGTACGTCTCACTGTTCTCATCTTCTAAATGGCTTTCAACCATTTCAGGAATGAATACTTCTGCACTTTCCAAGGGCTGCTGAGGTGGAGAACAGAAGATGAAAAATTACACTGGACTAGGTGTTAGTCGCACTGCCTGAGAACACAAGCTGATTCAACCTCAACTCCCAGCTTCTGCTGCTGGTGTCATTTTCAAGATCTGGGCGATGTAAAATCTACTTAAAATCAGTTTGAGGCAGCAAAGCACACTGCCTGTCTGTACGACAGAAAATAGCAGGTAAGATACACTCGATGATAAGATGACTTTTTAAGGATGTCTAGAGAGGTTATGAGCTAGGCATACATTTCTGGACTATTATCTTGAGATCACAACTTAATTGTCTTATGATCCCAAGATAACAAAAGTTGATTTCTCAATATCACAGTCTATTTCTTTTGCGATCTCAAGTTCATCATAAAAAACAACAAACAATATATTTTTCACATGACCTCAAGATTATCGTTATCTTGAGAAAACAACTTTTGTTATCTTGAGATCACAAGAAAAATAAGTTGTAATCTCAAGAAAACAACTTCTGTTATCTTGAGAGCACAAGAGAAATGTCATCTCAAGAAAATAACTTTTTTTTTTATCTTGAGATCACAAGACAAATAAGTTCTCAAGATAACAGTCCAAAAAATTGTAACAATCTCATGGTCTCTCTAAACTTCAATAACTTTTTCATTCTCATGGCACCGTAAACTTATTTTGATAGACACATGCAAGAGATTCTGAGCATAACAGATCCTCAACACAAACCTGGTAATGAACTTAAGACTTCATTGTAAACTCATTGCTTCCCCACTTACTTTCTTATTTATTTATTTATTGCGAGCTCCTCTTTCATAAGAAAAAAAAAATGGTATACTGAAAGGTTTGTTTACAAAGCTCTGTGCTTAAATCAAGATGCAAACAAAGAGCACTTTAATGTAAAAGGTTTTCCCCTACAATATATATAACTGGCGGGCTAACATTGGCATCCTAGCATTTGGTTTTTATTCTGTCTTTGTTCAATTTTAAGGAAACTAATCCATGGACTAATCTTGGACCTGACAGCCCAAACATTTAGTGTTGATACAAAAACAGTTGTAAAACAAACTATTTAATAATTTAGTAGTTTTAAGGAATTATTAAAGTTGATCTTTAAAATTGTATGATTTGATCTTTAAGACATAAACAAAGAAAGCCAGATCAGTTTGGTGCGAAATGCTCTGCTGTTGAGAAACTTACTGAGTCAGAATTGTTCACAGGGGCGATGAGAGAAACTAGACATCCGAAGTGTTTAGAGCATCTATAAACCACCTCACAGAAAGTTATTGCATAACATGTCTGAGACACTGTTTTGCGATAGTTTTGCAATGAGGTTTTGGCCTTAAACATTTTTTAATCCATTTAAGGTGGAGAGGTACATGCAGGGCGAAACAGTATCCAAAGAAAGTGTATTTTTTCAGATTCACCACTAATCATTATCAACATCGCCAACAATACAACTCATGTAGACAGCCATCACTAATCATTTTGGATAGAAAATAAATTGCTGTATATGTGTTGTAGAAATTATGACCCCATGTTCCCATCATCACCATTGTAAAGAAATCTGAGTCGCTAATCTTTTATACAATAATACATTTCACAACAAACCACTTTCAGTGACTATGTTTGCTTCTCAACGAGTGAATTACGTAGACTTTTTAAAAAGTCAGTGGAATTTCCCTGAACATAAACTATTCACATGTAAATTAATTAAGCAGAGTTTGCATAACAGTGTATTCATATGTACAGTGCACCTAAAAAATATGTATAATGATCTTTTGTCACCAATTTTGGAAAAATCAGGTGAAAAATCTAGGAGCAGTTCACAGGTTAAGATCTACTGGTTAGAAGATACAGGGCAAAATGTGAAATTCTGGCCTATGCTGCCACCATCAGGCTGGACAATGTCCCTTCACTTGCATGAGTGGTGGGTAGGACACTGTACCTGTTTAGCAAATTTAGTGATTCTACATCTTATGATCTTTGCTGTCCTCATCATTTAAGGGTAGAATAATAATAAAAAGTGGAGAACGATGCGACACAAGAAAACAAAAGCGATTTAGTTCCAGGACTGTGTTTGTACCCCTAGAAAAACATTTCATACAAAAGAGACTAAGTGGACTTCAATAAAAATACTTAAAAGTGTGCACGCTAATCATTACTAGATGTGCATTTCATCAATTGAAAACCAATACGTTAATCATACTAATTACATTAACATATGAAAATAAATCTTTTAGTCATTAAATCCCAGCTGAAGGTATAAGAACAGTGTCCACTAATCATTAAAACTTCAACTGTTTAACTTTTGTGATGTGGTTCCATTGATGTATCTGGCAAACGACGACCATGCGTGAGTTGGACTTTCCTTTATTTAAAGAATAAACATAACTCCTTCAGTGTGAAAGTAGATGATGAGGAAAAATAACATTGTCATGAATATAAACCACACAGAGACAATCAAAAAAAAAGAATACACTCTTAGTTGTTTCAGTAAATCACTGAAATGCAATATTTTTTCTTAATATAAAATCATTGCTCCCCCTTTCACTGATTTTTTTTTTTTTTTGCTGGCTCCTCTTTCACAAGAAAGAAACTGGTAATTAACTCTTTTTGTCTGACTGACTGTTAAGGTCATAACTGAAACATCCAGATGGTTCAGGATTGATATCAGGTTACATATCTATCCATTAACATATCCATTGAACTAGCCCTGTGATTATGGAATAACAACTGCTTACAGGTATATGCAAAGGTTTGTTAACTAAGCTCTACATTCAAATAAAGTTGCAATCAAAGATTAAACAGATTTCCTTTTTAAGTGACATTTCAACTACATGTAAGTGAGAGCAAGTCAAACAGAAAGTAAAGGACCTGGAAATGCTGCAGTAGAAAGGGTAAATGGGAAACATCCAGTTTTGGACATTCTGGATTAGAGCTAGAGACTCATAATCACAGAGGTATAGAGAGAAGAGGACTGAAGTCATGCATCAGGAAAGTTTGAGTCAGGAACAGTATATATAGACAAATAAGATGAATATGAGATGAAGGTCATGACTGGAATCTTAAGCAGCATTAACACTGGAGGCAGTGCAACAAAAATAAAGTGATCAGCGTGATATGAAGGTGCTGGCTACGTGTCTCTAACTAACAAGGGACACAATCTTAGATACCTCAAGTCACAGATACAAGTGCTCTATGCATAAACTTTCACAGTTTTATCTACCTTTGATTTACCAAATATGTTTACATTTATTTGCTGGCTGCCACCAGAGCCAATAAGATACACAGCTGAGTCAACCTGAGTACAGACAGGTGAGTTATAAGTGCTGTTTTAATCAATGTCATAAATGCTTAATTTTTTTTTAAATCGTTCATTTGAAATTAGGGAAATTAAGGTTAATCAAAATCACCTATAAATAAAAAAAATAATATTTTTTAAACATTTTATATTTACATGGCAAGAGTTTCCAGATCTTGGTCTTGGAGTGTCCCTGCACCGTACATTTTAGTGTTTCCTTAGCTGTAACCTAACCATTTTAAACTATTTAGGGATTTTAAGGTTCTAAATTAGCTGATGCAGGGGTTAAATTGAGTAGGAAAGATCCACAACGGTCTTCCGGTACCCTCTAGGTATCTTGGAAGTGGGAAAATTCTACTACAATCTATCAGTCTTCTCCAGAGTGAACAGATCTGCCTGGTCAGAGCTGGTCCCGGCCTCTCCGGGGACCTAAGCCAAAATCTACAAAGGAGCCCTCCTTCCTGACCTGTGAGCCATGCAAATCATTTGCAACTGCCACACAGTCACACCTGACACCTCAGTGCTCCCACTACAATCCTCCCTCCTCTAAAACAGTTTGCTCCATCTATCAGTCTAAGAATAAGTAGATACAGAACAGAATGAGGTACAATGAGGTACAATCAACACTTACTCCTCTGATGACAAATTTAAGCCTCTCTCAGATTACCTTTCACTAAGAGATGCCCATCCATATTGCCCAGTACACCCAGCTAATCAACATTTTAAACTCAGTATTTAATCATTATTCAGTGTCAATCAATTTCTTTCCATTTTGCATTGGTCCAGAGTTGTAACTAAATCTTGACTGAGAGACTAAAATTACCGTCTTATTTTAAAATCATGTGCGCCTATATGGACCGTGCCCTAATGCCCATATATTGTCTGGACTGAACTGGTCTCCACAGAGGCTGCTGCTGCAAAGCACAAGTTCATTTTGTGCATGTGCATATGAACACGTTTACATATGACATGGTTATACTTTCAACGCTGCAGTTTGTAAGCACTCTTGCCTGTTGGCGTTCATCAAATGTAGCACATCAACCTTTATTTGTTGAACGCTACTGTTATGTGCTGACATTAAACTTGGACAGGAGGGAACACAAGTCTTCCTGATTGCTGTTCCCACAGTTCACTCTCATAGTGTTTTTTTTCTTCTTTTTTCGTGACCCGATGGTTAATTTCTCTTCATTATCTCATCAAAGTTGTAAACACGAGGAGGAAGCGGGGCCTTTGCCTAATTTGCTAGGCCCTATGCAATGTGCGTAGTGAGCTCATAAGGCTGACCACAGCTCTGTGCCTGGTGGCTACAGACATTTTGACCAACTAGTACCTTTTCACTTTAATCTCTTGCACTCTATCTACAGCAGTGGTTCTCAAACCAGTCTTCAGTTAGGGAAGGGACCGTCAGATGGCCTGCATTTGCTCGATCCAAATGCATCGCAAATTAGGTTGGAGCAAAAATATGGATCTGTTCACTTTTCACAAGAGACTTTATAGTCCACTTCACTGGCCCAAAGTACTTAACTGCACTTTTCACACTTTTACTTCCTTCCTCCTTTCAGTATTTCCTTCCTCAAACAATACATTGCTGTGGTGAGACGGAATGAAAATAATGCTGACTTTGCCTTTAACTGTGCATCCTTTGGTTTTACCATCAGCATGACTAAACTGTCACTGTTACTGTGCCACACAAAACATACAGACCAATTATGTTTGCTGTGAAAAATTAAAGGCTTATCATGTTTCAGCTCTGATAGAGGGCATTTTCCTTACATTCATCATTGAATCAGTGACAGTGTACAGAAAGGTTTGCAGAAGTTTTGTGAATCTAAAGCATTAAATAAAATAAAATGAAGTTAGAATGAATTTTCACCCAACTACTGTGTTTAGTTCACTGTCTGAGTCTACTGAGCTTGACACATTCAACTTTTAACGATAAATGCTGTGATCTTTCAATTAAAGCAGCATTATGTAACATTTGGGGATTTGGAGACCTCTCTGGTGGAAAAGTGTAACTAAAAGCAACGCGTGGAAGAACATTTCGTAACGATGGTTGTGCTTCGGATCCCCACAAGCGAGCTCATTGAAAGAGTATGAAGCGAGAAAACTTTAAAAAGAAGGTGAAGGACGTCTTCTGAGGGTGCAGGCAGAATCCACCCCGGTACCTTTAACTTTTAAAAGTTAGGCTTTACAGGTCAACTTGTAGCAGTGCAAGCTCACCATATTTTATATTTTAGTGGGGGTTTTTTTCTGATTCAATAAGGCTACTTCCTTTAATTTAAAAAAAAACAACAAAAAAACACAACAACTACCTAATACTGCTTTAACTCAGCTAATTGTGCTAGCTACCTCGTTACGTATGTGTATAGCAGGTTTGCAACCCATCCAAGATTTGCCGGAATCTGATATGCTAAATCTTTATATGCTAGCGTTTCTTACTAACGTGTCTTTGTCCAAAACATTTCAATAAAAAATGGGTTTGATTGGTGTAGATTACATCTACATAAGGACAAGTATTTCAGACAGGCACGCTGTTGATGACAAGTTTAGGCACCAGGCAGCACGTTAGACAATAACTGAGAAGGTAGCCAGTTCAGTGGTAAGATTTTTAGTGACTTTGATGAAGCAAGATTTTAGAAAAAGGCACCTGAGTGTCAAGATGGATACTAACTACTAACTTTAACATACTCAGGACACCACCTCCCACGTTCCAATTTAATCCCTGAGCTGACGAATTGAGTCAGCTGTGCTGTGAGCAGGGAAAACAAACAAAAAAATACTAGTGCAAAGGTACTCCAGGACCAGGACTAAGAAACACTGACATAGAGGATCATAGTCCTCCTGTGCTAATGAGCTATCTTGATACATGATTATGGAATGTAGGTTTTTATATTACTGATCAGTTTTGGAAATGTGAATGCAGCTTTCCAGTCTGAGTGCATTAAAAGCATTAGAAAATTGAAGCTCAGGGGCTCAAAGGGATGCTCACAGGATAAGCCAGCTCTTGGAAGGAATGATCCAGAGGAGTAATTAACCCTTCCATGATGTTAGGATCATTAAGAACCTCTTGCAGCGTAGGTATATCAGCATCAGGAGAAAATGCCTCTGGAATGATTCCCAGAAGGGATTCATCACTGGGGACACTCCTCAGAGGACCTTCAGGTAAGTCGTGTAAACTCTGAGCACACTTGAGTGCATCTGAAAATTCTTCTGGTAGACAAATTAAAGGACTCTCCAGATCCCCGTTGGGTAAAATAGGGTCACTTGTGCAGTTGTACATGGGTGAGTTCTCTGGCCCTTGCAGCATGACGTCTTGATTTAGTTCAGAAGAAGGGTCTTGGACAAGGAGAGAGAGAGAGAGAGAGAGAGATTTTGATATGAGAACAGAGTATAGAGTATACTCCTTTTTCCTTTTAACAACTGTTATTTGTTCTGTAATCGTTTGGGAATTGAGTACAACAGTTGCTGTCGAAGTGGATTTTTTCCACTCGTGCTTGTTATACCACTTCACCACATTGTGCCTTATAATGTGCCATATATTTAAATGGGAGGCAGGGCAGTCTAGCACCTGCACTATTACTATGAAGCCACGCTGTTGTATAGAATGTAGAATGTGGCCTGGCATTCTCTTGCTGGAGCAAGCATGGCAAATCACTTACAAATAACTTTCTGATTTTTGTTTTTTAGCATTTTACCTACTGTCCCAACTTTTTTTGGAACTGGGTTTGCAAACACACACACACACACACACACACACACACACACACACACACACAAAATACTATTCAATACCAGAGTATAGTTTATATTCCCAATGTTAGGACAAAGGTAAACAGGTGTAAATTATGTCTAAAAGAATCATTCATGCAAAAAAAGAAGCCCATAGATGTTACACATAGACGAGCAATGGGAGGGTGGAGGGTTAGATCAGAACATTATTTTAAAGGAAGATTAGTTAAAGCAATTAACCTGGTCATGCACTTTCAAAGTAGGGTGTACATTTTTGAATAAGAATTGAAAAACAAGTCTAAACAAGTGTTTGAATTTCAAACTTTACAAGAAAGGATGCACACATAGTGAGAGAAAGAGCACAAATAATGAGTAATAGAGAGAGAAAGATAAAGAGAGAGCGAGATGACATGAGGCATACACATACTGCATCCTCAAAAGAACCTGTCACAGTTTCCTTTTCGTGTCAAGTCTTCTTAAAGTTTTGTCAAGTGTTTTACATCACTTAAGCAAGAGGGACAACAGCTGCTGAGCACAGAATTGATTAAGCACAGCAGCATGTGTATGACAGCAAACCAAGTTCACTAGTAAGCACTAGCAGCACTAGCTGACGTATTAGCAACATTAAAACGGAGTTTAAGGTTTAGGAATACAGCTAAGCTACTGTGTCTGTAAAGCAGGCAGGTAACACGCTAGTGGGATAGCAGTGGTTCCCAAACTTTTTACAGTCCCGTACCCCTACAGACACGAAACTTCCTGCACGCTATATGGACAAAAGTATTGGGACACCTACGTATTACACCTACAGGAGCTTTTATGACATCCCATTCTAAATCCAGAGGCAATCTGGAACTTGTTAGAGAGCGACTCAACAGAGAATAGGCACTGTGCTTTCTGCGGCCCCACTCTGTGAGTTTGCGTGGTCTACCGCTTCGTGGCTAAGCTGTTGTTGCTCCTAGACGCTTCTATTTCATAATAATAGCACTAATAGTTGACGGGGCAGATCTAGCAGGACAGAAATTTGACAAACTGTCTTGTGGCAGAGGTGGCACCCTATGACAGTGCCATGTTTACTACCAGTGTTTGTCAATCGAGACTTCAGGGCTATGTGCTTGATTTTATCCACCTGTCAGCAATGGTTGTGAAAAGGAGTACATATGTCACTTGCATACAAGGTACATATGTCACTTTTCCATAGAAAAGTGAATGTAGTGTACCTTTAAAACTCACTGAAGGTGCACAACTGTGCTTTAAAACCATTACTGTTTAAGGGTATATTTTCGTACTTGTACAGTACCTTTTTTCTGACATTGTACAACAGACATTTTTGTTAAAGTTTACCTTAAAATGAATAATATTTAATAAATAAACAATAATAGGGACACTTCCGTATTACTGTATTCTAGGTGTGGGTCTATCTGGAGCTCCTGTCAGAGCAAATGACTGAAAATCTTTTGATTTGTAATCACATATGCTGCAGCATCAATATGAGCATGCATATATGAGTGAGAGAGTCTGAGGCTGTAAAATGAACAGCGTGTAACAAAATGTTTACTAACCCTAACCACAGCTCACATATATCACAAGAACAGTAAGTGCTCAGAATTCGTGAACACTTAAACAAAATGCTGATGGCTAAGCGGTGATCACAGCAGCTACAAACAAATCGCAAACTGCTATTAAACCACATCTGCAAAGTTAAACTACCTCAAGTACACGAGTAACAAGTATCATACACACACAGACCTAACTCTACTGTGGTTATTTTCTCCTGAGCACAGGGTGCTCAGAAAGGGCTGGAATCAAACACTTTCTTCTGCAATACAACTTTTTATGATGAAATTGAATTAGAGTACGAGTTTGCTAAGGGCTGGAAGCTTTTTTTTGTGTCGCCTGTATCGGGGAAGTACCTGTGTAACTGTGTGGCCTGCTAATTAAATGAAGATTGATGTCATCATTTTTTGATGTACCCTCGATGGCATTCAAAGAACCCCTGGGGGGGGGCGCATAACACAGTTCGGGAACCACTGATATAAAGTGACCACAGTGTACAGTGTACTGTTTTGTTAAATAAAGGTTGTTATTTGGGAAGTGGAAAGAAAACAATATAAAAAAAAAAATCAAACAGAACTGTCATAGTAAAAGATAAATTGACTTAATTGTTTTTTAATCACTACACCCCTATTCCAAAGTGAGAGATTGATGGCAGGTATTGCATAGGGAAGAATGAAGAAGATGGTTAAAAGAAGACACTATAGAAAAAAGCCTCTAATCACTTGATAATCACAGGCACCCAGATGATACACACGCACAGCCAATGACATCCAGGAATGTTCAATGTATGTAAATAAAAGGGACGATCAAGAGGCAAACATGCCATGACATACAGAGAAGACCCCACTAAACAATCAACATAAGGAACAGTGATTAAAGCACAATATCATGTTATCAGCCAGTCGACAATCAGCTGGACAGAGTGTTTTTTTGTTTTTTTTTGGTGATTAAGGTGGCTGGGAGGTAAAACTCACCATTGTGCTGCATGCACAGGTCAGGCACTGGCCCCTCAGCCACGTTTGCACACCCATTCCTGTTGCAACCAAGCACATAGCACCCATTACTACGCGCAACCATCCAATTAGGGCTGTCACAGTTAAAACTGTTTGCTCAATCAAAAAAAAAAAAGCATTAAAAGTTGTGTTCTCTGTGAACTGGCTAAGAGATTAGTTCACAATTCAAATAATAAACAGGCTATCATTATGAAGCAATGTATTGCAGACTGAAGATTCTTCACAAGGGCGAACTATTAGCACTCCTGTTGCTTCTGTGTGCATCAATGAAAAAGAAGAAACACACCAGCAAGATTTTACTCATGCACATGTTTGTAGTAACAACCTGCATTTCTTTGAAGTAAATTTACTGTATATCCTATACAGTGAATCCTTTCCTACACAGTGAAGTACAATCACTGTACATGATATAATTCACTGTAAACTCAAATGTACACCACTGCTAGACTGGTGCTAAGAATTCCCATAGAAGCACTAACATCATTAACGCAGAATTATTATATTATTTATATTATTTATATGAAGATTTCTGCATATAATGATAGGTGTGTCTGTGAAAATTTCTCCTATTGATCTTTCTTACAGTAAGAAACACTCGTATGGCATATTAAATATATGTTATTTTTCACTTAACATCACTGTATTGTTTACCGTTGTTTGCAGACCACCACAAATAATCATCAAAATAATCAGTAGATTACTCATTACTAATAAAACTGATAGTGTCAGCCCTTCACTTAACCACATGGAATGCAACAGTGCCACGGCTACATTACAGTAATCAACAAGAAACATGTTACAGCTATATTTAAGCATTACAACATAAATGTCTAGGTATGATTTTCCTTAACAATTACAAAAGACAACTTTCTGTCAATAACCAAGAAAGGTTATTACAGCAACCAATAATAGAGAAACAGAGATCTTCAAGTCACCTGTTCTAAAAACGAACAAAAGTGAAACAGCTAATGTCAAAGTTCAAAACCAAATCCTAACAAACTGAGATCAAACGGAGATCATCGTTTTGTGCAACTTTTGTTGTCCTTCTTGATGGCCTCAAGAGATGAAATAACACCCACACAGAGGTCAAGCAAGTCAACTTTTACACATTCTGAAGGACATGTTAAGCAAATACTTTAACATTTAAAATCCAGCACCATGCTAATGAGAAAAATCTAATCTGTGCTGCGACATCATGAAGTCATTAGGAAACTGCCCACGTTTGTGACTGCAATTTCATGCAATCTATCTTGCTACTGCTACATGAATAAGACATTTAAGACTTGGTAAATGAGGAATTTCACATTAATTACCATGGTCAAGACTACAAACTAGTCATGCTGTGACTTTATTTACATCCTTTTAGTTTTTTAAAACTATATTTAAATTCAACCCATATTTATATTGAATTCAGTGACCTTTTTTTAACCTTGTTAGTTTATGCCCTTTGTCATATCAAGTATGGTTAATCACGTATAATTTAAAAGAAAAATCTTGTTTTCCAATCTCATCCGGTCTTTGAGCTTTCATAGTGATAATACAGATAAATGAATAGTAATAATACACATAAATTAAGCAATATATGCTAAGCCACCAATCAGTACTACTGTACAATTAAGTAAATACATGTGACTTTCTAGACAGGTTTATTTTGGTACACTTAATAACCATTTTATAGTTAGTTCAGCATTGGCTTGTGATTAAATTTGATTTACATACCTAATGATATGGCTATCAGTTACTTAAATATTCTGCAATGAAACTTCTATGATTTCATATTTATCCAATATGCATGCAGTAGCCTGCTTTCTCTCAGTTTTGAAGGCGGTGTTTTTGCTAAAGACGGCTTAAAAAAGGAAGGCTGGTAAAGCAGTAACTGTTACATCTTGTGGGTGAAAAATGTGGCACCCCCTCCTGTACCATTTTTCACCCAGAAATACAACGGTACATTGACTGTTTATCATTTGCCTCAAATTAAAACACACACACATGTGAAATGGAAGAGGGATACTGGATACCATGCCAGTGATTCCTTTCCAAAGCACATCTGGTTCAATCAGACTATATAAAGTCTTAACAGCCTGAACTGTGTGGCTCTATAAGAAACTGAAGGACCATGCTGAGTGGTCTACAGATGCACAATCAGTGTATAAAGTCAACATTCTTATGTCAGTTTTCAAACCAGGAAAAACATCC
The DNA here is from genome assembly GCF_904425465.1 of Colossoma macropomum. Taxonomy (NCBI): domain Eukaryota; kingdom Metazoa; phylum Chordata; class Actinopteri; order Characiformes; family Serrasalmidae; genus Colossoma; species Colossoma macropomum. Next base: position 29,135,144 of record NW_023494789.1, read on the forward strand.
TTCAGTTTGTCCAAGATTATGGACTTAAGCAAATGATCGGTTTAGTTCAGATCAGTTCTGATATGTGACAGGAGGTTGACCGTTTACAATCATAAAGGAAAACACCACTGTTGTATGCTACACCTCATGAACATGCATAAATTTGAGTCTCGAAGCACACACTGTACATACAGATATACACAAACAGGGATTCTGCTTAAATAAAACAATCATTCTATCACTCAACCAAAACAGTAGAGCAAATACTCACTCTTTTGAAACGAAGACCAGCTTGGTTTTAATGTATTTAATGTACGGACTCTCCTCTGGAACAAAAAGTCACAAAGATTATCAGCAACACTGTAACTAAAGGATCACTGTAGACCTTGCATAAACATCCAGAATGCCTAATATATGAAAAGTGGTGATACAATAAGGTGGCAAATAACTGCACTGTATAAACAGATATTTACAGTATATTACCATTTAATAACTTCTTGTTGTTCCCTAAAAACTTAAATATTGAAAAAAACACTTTCAAATATCTTCTGCTGTCTATCTTGTACAGCCAATTTTCCACACATGGATTAAGCCTAGTCTTGGACTATAAAGAATTTCTAAAGACGATTCACCTTTTATATGCAATGCCACCCAAGATTAGGCATAATCTGTCTGAAATCTGGCCATTAGCATTTCAGTCTGCACTGTGTAAGTCATTCTTGAATAAAATAACAGTAATTATTAATATGCTCAGTGATTTCAAACTTTTGAACAGTAGTGCATGCTACAAACAACTTTCATCACACTGTAAAAACTGAGGAACAACTAAAATACTACTCTAAAATAAATCATCGTAGCCTTGACACAGCAAATAACACACATTCTAAATGTAATTTGAGTCTGTAAGTCTCTTCAGCAGCTATTAGCTATTCACATGTTGACAGCACTGTTCGCCTGGTTACACAGGCACATGTACATTCCCACAACAAACATTCACACTTTTTCATACACACACAGATCTGCTCACCTCCAGTCTTCTCATTGTAGTATTTTCCAAATGCCCTGGTCTTTGGGGGTATTTGGATAGAGGAACTGAAGTGGGTATATTGGAGCATTGTCTGCCTCCATGATCTGAAAGTTGCGCAGGATTTCTGCGAGGGGGATCTGCTTCAGGTCCGTGCTGGTGAACGGCTGCACTGTCCGCACGTTGGGTTCACCTTACGTTCAGATCAGAGAGAGGCCTTTAGCTCAGTACATGGTATTACTGGAATGACTCAGTGATACCAATATGGATGCATTCACATTATAAGCCTTACTGCCTACATCTGTGTTCAGAAAGGCCTGAAAATATCAGATAGTATCAACAAAAAAAGCACAAAATCTCATTTGTGCCACTTGTTCCAAGTCTGTAATGTGAACATAACCTACCCTTATTGGCCACATTATGACAGTGTCACTACAGTGCTGAGACTGATCCACCACCCAAATACTACCTGCTCAGTGGTGGATAAAGAAAAGCTATAAAAAATATATATATATGCAGAGAAACGTATGTAGGGCACTACTTTGCGACCAAAATGTTTGCATTTGCCCCTTCTTTTTTAAAAATGTGACCAAAATTTTGATTTAGTTGAGAACAGATTTTGACCCAAATAGTCTACCACTTCATTGTGTGTCTTTATAATGTGTGAATACAAATATTCAGTGATTCGTTCATGGTTCTTGTGCATGCTGCTGGCATTGAATGCAATTACTTTGACAGTGAGTGAGCTATTTAATTAAATTAGGCTATTGGCTCAGCTAACTGGCATATCTGTCAAGTATTATGATTTTGTGAAGACCTACTAGTTTATTGTCTTGTGCCTTTGCTGTGTGAATGTAAATCTCAGGGGTTAAAAAGTTGATTTTACTGCGTACTACACAGTGACATTACAGAAACAGCCAATACCGGGCTCATCTATGCGTTTGCAGTTACTAGCCAATACAGCCCAGGTAAATTAAAGCCAAGTGGGTTGATATCACGCAGGCATTTAAACAGGCTAAACAAAACAACGAGCAGCTAATTGTCCCTCTTATATAACAGTAAAATCTCCTGAATGGAGCATTTATTTTGATTGTACTGAAAGGTAAAACTAGAGGAATATACACTTTGTATGGTCTGTAGGCATGCTGTACAAATCAGTGTTAGGGCTATTTAAAATATACAGTGCACCTGAAAGCTGCCTAGACACTCGCACAACTAGTGATCAGTGAGTTTTCAGTGAATCAGATCAACTAGGCCAGCTCACCAATAAGAACAGCTCCAAAACGGTTCTTCATTCAGTAGTACTGACAAGTTTCTTCATTTGAAAGTTAGCAATGTTATTTCTCATTTAACTGTCACCAAGCCTTATTTTAGATTCCATTTAACAAAAAATGGTATTATAGGAAAAAAAATTAATACTGAATGGCTGTAATTGATACTTCCTAATGTTGTTCAGGGAATCCTTAAGGGCTTGGACAATGCAGAAAAATCTGATTGCCAAATAAACATTCTCTCTAAATGATAGAATGAATAAGGAATAAAAAGGAATAAAAACTCATATGGTAAATGGAGCTGATAAAATGGACAATGAGTGTAGATGCAAGGTGTACATAATAAGTGGCCAGTGAGTGTACGTGTGCATGTGAGTGTGTGTGTTTACCAATGTTGGAGTACTCCACCCAGCTGAACGTAATCCCACCATCTCTGCAGCTCTCACTGAAACGCAGGAGAAAAGTCCCACTCTGTTTCTTCTTCAACAAGACCTTCTCCTTTCCCTTACTTACAAAACCCATGACAGACCTACACACATACAAAAACACATAAGCACACACACAAAAACACAAATTAAAAATTCAGAACTAATCATACAATTTGGTGAATATCTTTGCTGTCCAAACACAAGTATCACCAAAAAGGCTGAAAGAGGAGAGCAACTGTTATATGAAGAACAACACATACATACCTACACACACCCATATACTTACCCATCATGCCACAAATCTGCAAGGTACATTTTGACCAAGTTTAGAATTCCATCCAGCCACACCCAGAGGGTGAAACTTGTGCCACTGACGTTCTCCTACAAACATGACACACACAAATATGTTTCGGAATTAAATCAGTGATGTCTGCAGTCCTCTTGAACAAATAGTTTTTAAATGACAGGTTCCACTAAAGACTTGCTTAATAAAAATTATTTCTAGTTATTGTCTTTCCATATAATTTTTTATCACCAAAGTATGTTGAGCCCAAAGCATCATGTACAAGCAAAGCAAAGTGCTGCTGCCAGCAATTTCAGTAATCTCAGTAACTTTAGCACAGGAGTATCTTTGCCAGACAATGGTCATGGGAGAACTACAGATAAATCAACAAACAGCAAAACGGAAATCTACAGTTCTCCTTAAACCAAGACAGAATGTAGCAGTTTGAGAATGGGAGGCCACTGTTGCTCTCACTTGATGTCAGTGATGAAAAATAGACAATAAGGTAAATGCAGTTTTGTGTACACCTGGCATTAAGTTTAGGTCCATGTCGAATTATTCAAAGTTATACATTCTGATGAAGCTTATTTTGTCCCTTTTAGAGATGTATCAAAATGCACTACTTTTTAAATACAAAAAAATTAGGTCACATTTGCGCAAATAAACCCAATGTGAATAATCATGAATAACTATGAAAACTAACGCAATTAAACATGACTAATTATTGAGTCCAATTTGAGCAAATAGTTCAAATATAAATAACTGCATTTATCTATGCAAACTAATGCGATTAAATGATTAATCATTTCAACATATATTTGACCAAACATATTTACAAAACCTATAACGATGTTTTCTAGAAGATGATGTTTTATTTGCTCTTACCTTGCTGAACTTGGTCCAGGATATTTTACAATTGTCATAATTCCGTTGTTTATCTAACATGAAAAAAAGAGAGATGGCATTAATAAACTGCCGATGCTCTTTATCTTCTGGCTTCACAAAAAGTGACCTGGAATGTGATAAATGTTATTGTTTAGTGAAGTCGTGAAACAGGTAGTGTCATTTGTGTTGCTAACTGAATAAGGGACTTGTTGGTTGCATGAAACAGACAGTTAGGGCCTTTCTTCATTAGGAGCATCTAGACACTGCTCAACTGAACACTTACAAACCTAAGATAGTATGGTGCAATTATTTTGGTATATTGGTCAATTGCAATTACGATTATAAAGTAATTACATGAGACAGTCACACATGCCCTATGTTGTTATTTTCAAGAGACTCTGGGCTACAATGGTACTATTTGACATGTCAACGCTGACATAATTTTGGTATCTTAGTCAATTTAGCCAATTTTTGATCAAAATGTACTTGCTGCCTCCTAATTTTTGTAAATCCTTTGCTTATACAGACATTAAAAACAACCGTCAACCCAGAAACTATTTCAAAAATTGTTTGTCTATTGTGTCTGTGAACTGAAAATGCAAGAATATTTGCTGTGATGTATGTATGGTACCGCTGTATTAACCCTTTGTTGTGATATGAAACCTAAAAGCAGAGAACTAATGTCAGGTTATCGAGTGGCTTTTGGTTTGTTGTTCTTGCCGGATTACTTGCTGATGCTCTGTCACACCTCGATGCTAGTAAGGCCAGGGTCTGCTGATTGCTGTGATATGTGAATCATATCTGTAGCTGAAACCGTTCTGATGTTGTGAAAGTCAGAATCAGTCACGCAAACAGCACCCAAAATACAGGCTTTGAGTTGTAAGAGTGAAGAAAGGTGAAAATTAACTAAATATGGAAATAGGATTACCAAAGAGTTTCTGAGCGAGAGTCTCCAGCTGCTCTTCATCCAGACCACGTTTACCACATGACAGAAACTGCCAGCTCAGCATCTGTCCAAGCTGACTCCAGGTTGCTACAGGAGAGCTCGCAAAGAACATCAGGTTCTAATATTGCACACAGAGAGTGACAGCGGTATTAGTGACAAACTGTATCGGTTCTTGAAGGCTATGTGAACAGGGCATGTGTATGTAATAGATTGTGTGTTAGAACGTATACGTCTTAGGGTCTGACCTTGGGGTCAGTGCAGAGTGTGTTGAACCAAAGAACAGATGCCCATGCACTCTGCTGCTGGCTGGAATTAGAGATCACTACTACAGGGAGAGAGGAGGCCTGAGAGAGAGAGAGAGAGAGAGAGAGAGAGAGAGAGAGAGAGAGAGAGAGAGAGAGAGACTGCAAGTTCATTTTTTCTACATAACAGAATGACCATTCTAGAAACCTAAAACCTATTACAAAATGCACAAAGGGAATAATCTCACCTCCAGAGTGACAGAGAGGCCATGCAGGTCAAACTGTGTCTCACAGTGTATACTGTGGAGTTCCTCAGTCACACTCAAAGACAGCTGCATACATGGATATATACAAAAGCTTATGCAAAACTTTTATAAGGACATTAATAAAGATATATGTTCATTAAAATATTTGATATGAACATAAAATGAACATATAATGAACTGCTTCGACTTCTTTATTACAGTTTCTGCTCTGTGTTTATATTAAACCCTTCTTTATAATCTACTTTATATAAAAAAGCAGTAATTTCTGAATTCTTATTGACCTGTATTTACATTAAAACAGTATAAAGACAAGACATTCAATGTTTCACCTTATCAGCATCACTGTTTTGTGAATATAAGCTCATTCTGAAATTGACGCCTGCAAAATGTTCCAATAAAGTTGGGTCAATTGTAAACTAGAAATGTAAAATGTTCAAAAGAGATGATGCAATCATGCTTGAATACAAAAGAAGCATTCAGGAAAGGCCTAATCCAACCATTTAGGGGCAAAGTTTGAATGATTTTAGATATTTCACCTTCTGTGGTGCATAATATCATAAAAAGACTCTGGGGGAAATCTCTGTGCAAGCCCGAAACCACAACTGAATGCCTGTTACAGCATGATCCTTTAGAGGGCATACATTAAAAACTGGCATGCTTCTGTGATAAATATCATGACATGGGCTGAGGAATACTTTAATAAACAACCCATAAATGTCACTGCATCCACAAATGCAAATGAAGACTGTATTATGCCCAATAAAAGTTACATCATCTGAAATGGACACAGTGGAAATGTGTATTATGGTCTGATGAGTCAACCTTCCAGACTGTTCAGAGAAACAATGCATGCCATGTTCTCCAGAGTACAAAAGGACTATCTAGATAGTTACCACCATAAAGTTCAAAAGCCTGGTCATGGTATGGGGGTGTATTAGTGGACAAATGGTACGTCTGTGATTGCAGCATAAAGGCGTAATACACCAGGCAGTGCATTCGGTTATGGTTATATATCCGTGAGCATGCATTTTGACATCATTTTCGCTGCCAAGTCAACTTCAATGCACCTAAATACTCATGCCGAATTTAGTTATCTTTCTTGCTGGGGTACCAAGCATACGAAGCTGAAACTTATGGGTGAAGCTGTTAATGGCCAATTGTCACAGAATCGTTCTGTGGTGTCACTGGAGTCAGATGATCCCATTTAAGAAAATATACAAATTTAGAAATACTCGCTTGTCAGAATTGCTGTCGTTGACTCTCGCAGATAAAATCATAAAATCAGACGGCAAATAAAAGGTAAAATCACATATCGTGTTTTGTATTGTTTTTACTTAATCACTGCTTCCTATTTTCATAAGAATTTCACATACTGTCTTAATGCTTTTGGACAAAACTAGTTCTAGTAATCGTGTTCCATCTGTAGTACTTGGTAAATAATCTTACACTGTGATATAGCATTCATATGTAGAGTTTTCAAATGTTATGATGTCTGCAGAGGTGTCACAAAAACATTGTGTGGTTTATACTAGGTATAAATTTTACTACTAACTACATAATACTATTAACTACTTCTAATTAAAGAGCCCATATCATGGAAAAGATGCCCTTCCTTCTTTTATACGTCTTTGACTGTTTACAAAGTTTCAAAACATGCTGTTAACTCCTCAGTTTGTATAGTCCATATATGGAAACTAAGCTGTAAAACTAATTTTAAATCCATTATTTTGTGATGTCATAAAAACCAACACATTTACATATATCCATCTATTCAGCCTACAGCAGTTTAGCTCTGCACATACACGCTGAAGTTAGAATTGGTTTAGTCTGGACTGCTTTTTGAAAGCGAAATAACATAGGGAAGACACAGTAAAAAAAGCAGCCTGTTTGATACTAAGGGATAAAGAGAGGTTGGAAATGGTGAGGTACAAATCTACCTATTTTTGGTGCCTAAAACCATGTAAATGATATGATGATGAAGAGAACATGAAGGAAGGTTTTTTATGTAAATGAAGGATATGGGCTCTTTAATCGTAATCGCTATGATTAGTAGCAGCTGACACGTGTAATAGTAAAACTCACATCATTGATCCCCTTTCCTCCTGCTCCAGCCTTCTGCTCTTTCAGAGTCTTGTTGGATAAACACAGACATTTATTTTTCAAACTTTAAAGAAAGAGCTGACTTTATGTTATCACGTTGTCTTGGTAAGGCACAAACAATAGATCAATTCCAAAAATTTAAAAACACCAATAATAACAATAAAAAAAACTTACCAAATGTCTGAAGTCTGCCACCATACCCACCATTCATGCTCTCAGCCATATTCAGGGCCTTACTAGACGTTCCCAGAACATTGAACTTGCGATACCTTCAGCATACACACAAACAAACACACAGACACACACACAGAGAATGAACTCGGCGAAGATGCAATGAATACTCTGTGTCTTTGCTTATGTATCTGTGAAAACATTCAAGTTTTAACACATACCATTTCACTTTTGGAGGATCCCTGAAATATAAAGAGTGAAAGAACACAGCCAGTTAAGCCAGTTAAGAATTTCGCAATAGGACCAGCCATTTCAGGGCAGTTTTCAGTTACGACAAAATGTAATTTCCCAAAGAGTGAAATGCTCTTACTTGTCAATTGACACGGTCACTTTCATAGCATGGTTGAGTTCAGGCACCTTAAACAGCAATCTGTAAACACCATACACGATTACACCAGCAGCAAGGCCACTGAACAAAGCTCACACTAAGACTAACACTAAGACTAGTCCCTTAAAAGTTCAACTAAGCATGGATCCTATCACAAATCGCATTTTAGCCAAGAATGTGTATTATGCAGGTCTCTATTTTAGCTATATAAAAACTAAGCAAATTCATCTGGTTTACAGAGGCATTGTTTCAACTTTTATAACTGTGTTATAAAAGTCATTATGAGTATCTATCTTAGTGCTGGTAGATGATTTAGGGTGCACCACACAATTTTCACGGTTTAATTTTAAAAGTTGTGTAAAACAGGATGCTCTCACCTGGTTTTGACTGAGAACTGAACATTTGTACGCAGCACTAGAGGGCCTCGACCCTGGGGCATAGACGGCTGCGTTTCCACGATGAAAGCACTAGAGCAAAGAGAAACCCATATAAACAGACATACACGTCATAAGACAGGAATAAAGCACCCTAGGTAGATGTAAGAACACTGAACCTGCCTCACACCCAGGATAACAACATATTCTTATAGATATGTCTCTTATTTTCAAAGCACTGAGGCAAAGTATTCATTATGACAAACTAATGCCATTTGAACATTAAAATATCTATCCTGCATCTGTAAATTAGTGCACATGCAGTAGGGATGGGGGAAAAAAAATCAATTCTCAGATGCATCGCAATGCGGACGTGAACAATTCTGAATCGATTTACAAATGTCAAAAATCGATTTTCTAAATTTTTATTTATAACGTACTGTTGACGGAACGCAAAAGGCGGAACTTGGAAGTGGGGAAGTGCAGCGTCCGGACAGTCTGTTGCGTGCACAAAACAAAAAAACAACTGGCTGAGCGAGAAATCCAACCGGCACCCTCTGCATTATAAGCTAGGTTATGTCAGGAGTTGACAACCCAAATGTTAAGAAGAGCCATTTTGTCCTTTCAACAAAAATCAAACCACCTTGGAAGCCACAACATTTTATGTCCAATATGTCTCAGTATGTGATAATGTCCTAGTATAGACTAAAAATAGGAACGAAAACGCAGACTTACTTTGCTCTGCTTCAAGATTTAGCTACAGCCGCTTTCCTCCCATCTCCGCCAGGACACTTTTCCTCAAAAGTTTAGTAGTTTCTTGGAAAATGTCTCTCAGCGTTCAACTGTTCTACAAGGCTGAAGTTTCTTATTCACAAGCTTCTTGTTCGAATTTTCCCGCTCCACCTTAAAATTCTGACCAAGGTGCCGAATGTAAATGCGGCACCATTTAAGCTGGAACGGCAACATTAGAGAAGCGACTTCAACTTTTTAGTGTTTGACAGTCTCTTGTTGCAGATTTAACGTACCAGGAAACCAACTGCAGTGCTTATAAACGCGAATAAATTAATTTGTCTCCAAATGTTTGTCTTAAATCTCTCTCTTTGCCTTTTTGTTAGCTACTAGCCAGGCAAGACTGCGTTGCTATGTGACCTGCAGTCTGCGCGCCAGTTCTCAGTCGTTGAGAACTAGGGCTTTTGCGCTATGTTGCACACGCCCCGTCTCGATGACATTTTACTGACACAGCAATCCCCACTCTCTACAATGAGACCAAAACCGAAGTTATAAAATCACTAAAGAAACGGGTAGGACGGCTGTCACATGTGCTGCGTGGACATCTATTGCCACTGGATCTTATGTCAATGTAATGGCACATTTTATCGCGGATGAGTGGCAGCCTGCATCTCATGTGCTCCAAACAAGAGCAGTAAATGAGAGTCTTCCAGTTCACTTGCCACATCACTTCCATTTGTTTTATTAATTAAAGATATTGGGAGTAAATTCATTATGGATCATTACAAATACGTTGCTTTAAAAGTACCAAGTCCTCACACAGTGAGAAAATAGAAATCCTGCATAGAAAAAAGATGCATCAAGATGCATCAATAATCGTTTTATAATCGCATCACAGCCCTCTGAATCGTAATCGAATCGAATCGTAAGGTGCCTAGAGATTCCCAACCCTTAAAATGCAGCTAAGTAATTAAGGCAATGGTCTTGCTAAAAATCAAATTAACAAAATTTTTCCCTTAACTTAGTCCATTAATGCATTTGTAACTTTCTACAAATAAATACACCCATGCAAAAATATCATCATCTATTAAAAGAGACAAAAATATGCATCATAACTAAAAAAAACAATAGTAACAGCCGTGTTAAAGCTGGAATTTTTATTCATTTTTAAAGATAACAGTATGCCACACTATGTCAGGAACTAAACAGGTAAATCTATTTGAGATTATGGTTTAAGGGAAGTATGTGATTATTAGGCATGCAGTTTATACACTGCATGTATACAATGTGTGGCTATAATTTTCCATTAGTTGTTAGCTGCATCAGTGCAAAACTAAAGATGCTAACTGGAGATACTAAACCTTAGTAGAATGACAGGATTTAGGGTAAGAGGAAAATTGATTAAACTGTGTCATTCTGTTGATAAACAAGCATTTTATCCACCCACTCTAAGTAAGTGTGTTTGTGTATGTGTATACCTCTTCAGTAGGGCGGTTAACAGAGCATCCACTTGCACCTGCAGGCTGGGTTTTTGGTCTTTGATGGGATCTGCTTCATATGTCATCTTATCATGCAGCTCTTGCAGCTTTTCCAGGAACTTGCGCAGTTGAAACATCCCCTCTCCTACCTGCGTGAACCTGTCCAGATCAAACAGGATCAACACAAAGATGGCACAGCTGGCAAACAGGTCAACGCACATGGTTTAATATCAGCCAACATTTGAAAAACTTGTGTTGAAACAGTTGAAGATTTTGCTGTTGTCCTAGAAAGACGTGAGCTATTTTGCTGCTATGATTTTTCAGTTTGAGTTGTACCATTTCTCCAGGGGTTCTAGATTTATGTCTTCAGGAGCACCAATACATGACACTTGCTGCCTGCGCTTCCACTCATCAAGCTCCTCTATAAGCAAAGCCAGGAGTGATGCAGTAGAATCCAACAGAGATGACATCTCGGTGAGAAATGTCTAAAACATATGGAGGAAAATATTAAAGAAGAGTGGTGAAAACCTAAATACTTTAACAAATAGTCTATGTCGATTATTTACAAATATATACACATACCGTTCTGGAGACATTGAGCATGTTGAGCATCACTTGCAGCCCTTTTATCTGCTCATTTTTCTCTGCTTCATCTGTTGTACCTACGAAAACATGATCATGGTCAAAACTCTGCCATTTTTGAGTATTACACTTATCATCATGTTTCTAGAGGTTCATGCAGGGGGTTTATACAGAAATACCCATGCCTTACTTAAAGCTGCACTATTTTTGTTAAAACTGAAAGAAGTAGAATTACCCTGTAAAGACTGAAACAGTAATTTAAAAGTTGGGTCGTGTTTTACGGAAGTTTTCACATCACGTCAGGCATCTTTATGTAATAATATCACATGCAAAGGCTCAAAAAGAAGGTCTGGCTCGATGTTTAAGTCTCAAATGCAAAATCAACATTATATTGATGAAGACACGATGATAAAAGATATCCACTACGTTCTTGGAAGATGTGCTTTTGAGTTCTCTTTGAGTAGTCTTTCATGCAATTACACATTTCCACCACAGATGTCTCCAATTCCCCAAATTTTACATACTGTAGCTTTAATTGACTCAGATTAAATATGATGAATTTGAGGGTTAATTCTGAGAAACGCAGGACTGGACTTATATTTTCACTAGTGAAAGTAGCTCAGTCATATATATTTATTTTTTCCTTCTTTTCCTATGTGCAAAAATACAACTTGTTTCTATAACAGGTCAAATGGACACCAGCACATTTCCATTACTTTTTATTATCCAGTTCCAACATAAATAACAGAATAAAATTAATTTCTTTTTAACAAGCCAAACTGGTATTTTAAATTCTTAAATGAAAACACAGCTGCCTGAAATCAAACAAATTGCTACATCAAAAGTAAGAGATAACTGTCTATTTAGCACAAAGATTGTTGCATAACTATGCTATGACTGGTTTACGTTTATGTTACGTTTACGTTTGGTATAGGTGTAGCAAGTGCATTCAAATGCAGCTTAAGTGCTCTTACCTCGCTCAAGTAATTTACGTTATCAATACTGCAATACAGATTGTGCACTCTTACCCATTTCATGTTAGGTTTCCGCGGAAGACACTAAGACGTTCAGGTGCTATCATGTAAATAAATTAAGCTGCTATAATGCTGAGTATGTGAACATTCCATTAATTGTAATATTGTGTCAGCATTGTTAGCAAGGTACTTCAGAACTGTTATATTAACCTGCCTACCACAAGCATAAGATTGTATTAGATACAACAGACTGAGATCTCACCATCCATTCTGTGTGTCTGATATTTGAAGTCAAACTCATCTTGTTGCTCCTCCAGGCATCTCAATGAATGCTCCATTACCTGCCAATCAAAAAATTGATAAATAAATGTATGAATACCTTTATCAGTCTATCAATAATATGCTGAGTATACACACTGACACACCTGAACTTTGTTCTTAAACTCCCTGACATTCTTCTCTATGTGTCTCTGATTCTCCGACTCCATAGAATTCTGCTGAACCTGCAACATCTGCACCTGAATGACAGACAGACAGACAGAAATAGAATGTATAAAATGTGTACATGTACAGAAAGTCTAAAACAGAGATACTAAGCGTGATGATAACAGAGGTAGGTAATATGTCTAATTACTGACTTTTTGTGCTAGCTCTGCAGCCTGTAGAATCTCTCTCTCACTGGTCAGGAACCAGTTGATGATTTCAGCCAATGTGCATGGATCTTCTTGGTACCTCTACAACAAACCAAAATAACTTAAAGAAGAGCACCAACAGCCAGTGAAAATAGCAATTATCAATAGTATTAGTCAAATGACCTCACCAAAGAAGAGGGAACATTATACCTGAAAGTTCTGTTTGAAGCGTCTGAAGTTGCGCTGCATGAGAAAGGACCTCTCCTGGACGAAACGGCTATACTGATTGTCTAGATTCTCCAGCAAAACCTGGAACAGGACTACTGCCCTGGACGTGTCCCGTGATGCACCTTCCCTAATAAACAAACACAGACGCCCACAGAGTTATGTTCTCTACTCGCCAAGTTATTTAAGTGATCAAGCATTTTAAGCAATCACTAAAGTCTCATTATCACTTCACTATACTTCCTTTAACCTGAATACATTACATTAATTACATAACATCAATGCTCTATCATTATATGTCAAAAAGTATGCAGACACATGCTCATGCAACATATCTACTATTAGATTATAGATTATTAATAATGGCTATATCCCTGTTAACTGCAGTAAAATCCTCTGCTCTTCTGGGAAGGCTTTACGCTAGATGTTGGAACATTGCTGTACTGTAAGGATTCGATGGCACTGAGCCATAAGAGCACTAATGAGGTCAGGTACTGATGTTGATGGTCAGTTCAGGATCAGAAATGCCACTCCAACTCATTCCAAAGGTACTGGATGGAGCACAATCACTCTGACGCTTAGTATTATTAATGGTGACTTTAAGCTCACATGCTGCTGCTCCAGAGCGTCCTATTCTATTGTCAGAGCCTTTCTACGGATATCATACAAGCTGTGCGTGAGCAACTGAAAGCCGAACTGGGTGCACCTTAAGTAGCTGAATTCACTAATTAGAAGTGTCGTCTGAATATGTTTGGACATATCACTGTTAGCCTTCCTTACTTGCGTAACACTGAAGAGTGTGTTACTCACCAGTCTTGGTCCTCTATCCACTGAGCCAGATAGTCTCTCACCGCCATGGGAAGTTCTTCTCTGCAATACAGCTCATCCACCCTCTGCAAACATACCGAGTCGAGCTGCTTCAAGCACTCCCACTGCGACATTCTGCACACACAACCAAAATAATCATACACACATACATACATACATACAGTGTCCTCCATGGCACTCAGGCCGTGTCAGTAGGCTAAACAGCACAGCTATTACAGCTAGCAAGCTAGCTAGACAACTTAGGAAAAACTGGATCAACGTACTCGAACAGGGGCTTTCCACTGTTTTCACGACAAGCTATATACTTAAATAGAAAAAAATTAAATACGAGTAATGTTCTACCGAGCCACGAAACGTAAGCTAACTTAAACTGATCTGCAGAACTCAACCTGCTATCGCTAATCTTCATAAAATAAACAACCTAGCTAGCTAGTTAGCTAACCCTATATCGCCGAGGTACTGCAGCTCATGTTCAGGCAGTAACGCTAGTTCTTCTTTTCCACTACTTTTAAGTTCACTTGACTTACCTGAGACCTGAGACAGCGAAGAACGTTAGCTGGTAGCTCGTAACAAATCTTAACTGACCAAAACACCTGCAGACACTGCACGGACACTACAGTCCGCTCATGTGAACTATGAAAATCCAAATCAGCTAATCAAGATCGACCACCATATTGGTGTTTATGCATGGAAGATAAACAAATAGCCCTCGGCGGCCTGCACTCGCATCTGAACGCTCTTCTCTCAACACTCCTCCACACGCCGAGAAACTGCTAGCTGATTGGCTAAACCACGTCACACACGCGCTCCTTCCTTCCTTTGATTGGCTCTTCTTTTTTACGTTCCCGCCTCCATTTGAAAAGCGATTTATTTAATATATTTTCAATGTATCACTAACGATCCTTATTAAAACATATCCTTCATTTAGTATAATTTTAAACCATTTCTGGCCGCACCAAAACGTCAAAATGTGGTTTTGCGAGAAAGACAGTATGGGCTAAGATCATAGCGATTGGTTGAAAAGGCCTGTCCATCAAACGGCGGAGGGGCGGGAGCAGAAACAGCAGGATCGAAACTTAAGCAGAGCGAGTAGATTTTCCAAGAAATGACGACACGAAACTCAGTTTTGCATTGGCAGTTTTGAAACCGCCATATTAAAAAAATGAAACTGCACTGCTGTTGGTTTTAACTCTTGTGTGGTGTTCATGTTTTTGTTACTCAGTCTGGAGGACCCACCGCATTATTGGTGTTGTAAATCAATACAGCCATAACAATTTATGTAAAAATACCATATATTTAAAATATCACAAGTGGCCAATGTAGGGTTTTCCTTTTGCAGCTGTAGCCAGTCAGCAGCTTGACCATGTTGTCCACCCTCACGCACAAACACACACGCACACACACACACTAACAGCAGGCCATGTAGGAGGAGAACAGAGTGAAGGGACACAGCACCTCCACACTTTTATTTGCAGCGGATTCACCCTAACACCACATGTGTAATATAAATGTGCAGGGGGTGTACAGGGTGAAGTCATTGAAAATGTGTTATTTTATATGTTCTTTACAGAAAATAAGCAAAGGCCAAGGAATCTGAGGTTGAAATAATAATAAATCACATTATTTTTTTTGGTTCTGTTATTTCGGCGCAGTTATTTCTGCAAGGTTAGCTAACCATGCTCAGGGCCACAGAACCATATGGTAAGATGCCAAATGGTTATCAGGGCTGTCCCACGCTGGTCCAGACTCTTGAGATCGGTTCAGTTTCTGTTTCCATAAGTTGTACCGCTAAATCAGAGCAAATACCCAAGCAAACTAGACAAATGAGTGGCTAACTGCTAACAGGCTAATAGCCTTGCACACACCAGCCACCACAATACAAGTTTGATTCTGTCTGTCTCTCCAACTCTAGTCTCTCGGTGTGCTCTCATCTTCTTTATCCTGTAAATGGGTATTATTTGAGCATCTGTTACTGAGCCAATACTGCAGTGGGTTTCACCTGTAGCTGGATAACTACATTAGCGTTAGCGTGGCCTGACAGGATAGCACTTAAAGAACGACAGAGCAATTACATTTATTATCTTTCTGTCACTTCAACACCAGTCATTTGAATTTGTGCTCTTTTTTCCTGTAAACAGGCATTTTTAATGATCAGTTCACTAGCAAACTAGCTAGAACCGACCCGTACTGCAGTGGGAGGTACCGTGCTCCCGCGTTAGTTTAGCCTAGCAGGCTACAGCTTAAAGCACTACAGAAAAGGTCTGATTTCGGCTTTCTGGTGCTCCACCATCAATCAGTCAACTTTCCTTTCTTGGTTTTAAGCGCTCCGTGTTGAACCGTGTCTGTGTGGATACGGCACCGCAATGGTTACACTCCGTGCTCAGAACTGTTCAGCCCTGCAGAGGAAAAGCGACCATAGTGTAGCTATTCGCCGTTCGGTTTTACGTTTTTGTCAGTATTGTGCCACAGCATCCTGCCCGAAAACAATAAATTTAGTTTACTTATATGGACGTCAGATAAATGTAAGCAATGTACGATTTCAAATTCACTAGCTAATAAACACCAAAGCTTCGATCTAACACCAATTTCTAATTAAATGGCACTTCCCAGATAGCAAAGTAACGTTGAATCAACGTTGATATCGCGTCATTTTCGTCTTTTTTGGTTGATGACCAAAAATCAACTACAAATCAACGTTGCCATAGGTTGAATCCTTAAACCTTGTTTCAACGTTGAAAGCAAGACGTTGAATCAATGTTGAATTGTAGTTACTGTCTTCAACCATACTATCTCTGCTAGCAAATAGGCTGTTTTGGCTGAGTGTTGAAACTGACGGCTGACTGAGACTCGCGCAAAAACAGCATCTGACCCATGTATGGCAAAGCTCTATGAGACCTGCTTAAAAAAGGTATTGTTTTCAGTGACGTAGGTATTTCTCTGTGGGCTTGGTATGTATACCATGGTATATGAACAATATGTGCTTCTAATTGCTTGGCTCTACTAAGGTTTTTGGGGTTTTTTGATGGTGCAATATGTATTTCCAAATGTAAATTATGTTTCATATAGTGTTTTCTGACCAAAAACCAAGATGTATTCCTTATGCATGCTAATTTATAAGCATATATTTAAAACAATCAAGCAAGTTTTACTTTGTAAGAATTCTTGAAATAAGCAAAAAAAAAGCAACATTGCTTTCATCTTTTATCAACTTCATAGCACATGTGAATACACTACCTTTGTTAAAAAGGCCGCTTTTAAGAATCATAAAAAACAACTGAATCCCCTGAATTCAGTATTACCAAATACCATCTCAAAACCATCTCAAAATCCCTGAAATAAAACAATGTAACATGGGGCTACTTCTTTAAACAAATAAAAAAAGTTGACTATAGACACAACATTGTAACAATTTAATCATTGACTTTTTGTACTTATTTTGTGCCATAAATTACTTAAATAAGATAAAAATCCTTAGTGAGAGTTTCAGCGAAGAAAAGATTATTTCAGACCAGTAAAACACGTAATGGGCGGAGCTGTCCGGCCTGACTCCGCCCCCTTGTAGCGCGAGTCTCGACGTGACCGTTAAGCCAAACGCGACCGTTTCGAGCTCTGTATATTCAAATCATACTCACCAAATGAACGATACCTGTTTAACTACCATTTTTATTAAGCTGGTGCAGTAAAACCTCTTCACAACATTCGCTTATGCTCATTACTAAGATGACTGATGCGTGATGACAGAAACTGCAGCTCCAAAACACCGAAGACTCTTCTCACCGAGCGCCAACGCGTATGCGTTACTGGATCAAGTGGAATGAGGACGAACTCACTTCTTCTGCTTGTGGTTTAAAACCACGGTCACAACTGAATTTCAGCTTACATACTCTTAGCTGTGTCTGTCAGCTGACACTACCTTTTGGGTAAGTTAGTTAACGCTAGCATAATCTTAGCTTAGCGAAAGCTAGCTCGCCTGCCTGTAACCCTTGATGTTGCTTAGCAACCCCACAGCGCGGCTACGGCATTTAGGAAGAGCCGGAATCACTCAGAGCTGATGTGGAGCTACAGCTGAGTAAGCTAACAGCTGGCTACGTTTGTGTAGGTAGCAGAAGGCAGATAAAACATTTAGGAAGGTAAATCAAAGAAACATCCCTCACACAGAGAATTAGGATAGTAAATTAAAGTGTCTGATGTATAACTTTATGCTAGTTTAGTCTGCACTACACTGACATTTTAGGAGTTTGGCTTAAAGTACTAAGTTAAGTCACTTTGTGGTAAAACTATTATCAGTATGGTCTGCTGCAGTATATTAAAATGCTTAATGTCTGCATTTTATTTCACAGAGCTTTGGAAATCACCAGCAGAATGACTGGTAAGACTGAAATGACGTTTTGACTAATATGGACCTAACAGTCAAGCTGATTATTATAAAAATGTGTGACAGTGCCTTAGAAATACAGCACCTTCACAAAATTTTAAAGCTACTTTCGTTATTCTAACACTTTGTTGTGTTACAGCCTTAAAATAAAACTGATTACAGTCGAGGGGCAGGAATCTCTTGGCACAATGTGATATGATTTGGTTTGATTGGATTTCAATTTAAAATAATGCCAAGATGCAATTATAAAACCATTCTTGTTCCCTGTTGCTACATGTTGATGTGTCTTCATTTTTATTTCTAAAGTCTATGATTTTTAATCATTATCATTAACATGGTTTGATCCAGCTTATTTTTTGGCTTCTGTATTTTTAACATCAGCTGGTTTAATTTAATTGTTTTATGAAAATCATTTTTTTATTTTTCTATTTTACCTTGTTTTACTCTGTTCTTTAGTTGATGTGCACAAAAGCAACTTGTGTGCTAGAGAAACCTTAGACTGCTACATGGGCTCTGCTTGAGTAAATGAGTAAGTCGATATGCTTAAATGACATAAAAAAATGTTTTCCATTGTTATAGCAGACTTGCTTTGGAGTTCTGCTACAGATGACTGTAGGAAACCAGCAACTACCAGTACCATTAATTGATTCCAGCACCGTTAATTGATTCACAAAGGGTTGAGATTTTACCTGGAAAGCATTTTTTTTCAGACCCCTTAAAATCCGAACACTGACTCAAACAAACATATATCCAGAGATTTTTATCGCTAATAACACCAGAGAATTTTGAGAAATGTTGTACATGTTTGCAACTTCATCATTGTTTACAAGCTTTGAAAGGGTCTCTTTCAAGTAAATACGTACTTTATTCAAAACATACTTATTTATATTGATTTCTTAACACAATTGGAAGTGTACAGTAGTAGTATTATTGTTAGTAGTAGTAATGATAATAATAATAATAATAATAATAATAATAATAATAGAAGGATGTGATTATACTTAAGTAGCACATAGAGTATATTCACATAACACTGAGTGAAAAATGTTTGTTTTTTGTACAGATTAACTCTGCTGAAGGGGTACCGTTTCACTAAAGCAGGAAAGAATCAATGGAGATGGAGTCTGAGGTTTAAAGAAAATGACCAACAGGTGCTTGATGGGCAGAAGCTATCCCACCACAAGTGAGTGTATGTATATATATATATATATATATATATATATATATATACACACACACACAGTCTGCGTTATTTGGTACACCTACCTACACTCAGGCTACACTCACTGTCAATTTTTTAGGTCCACTTACCAAACAGGAGCACTTTGTACATCAGATTGTAGTCCATCTGTTTCTCTGCATACTGTATTAGTTTCCTTTTACCCTGATATTCAGTGGTCAGGACCCCCACAGGACCACCACAAAGCAGGTATTATTTGGGTGGTAGATGATTCTCTGCACTGCAGTGACACTAACGTGGCGGTGACATGGTAGTGGAATGTTATTGCGTGTTATGTGTGCTGCACTAAGTGGATCACACACAACAGCTTTTTTAACTATTCAGAGTCACTGCTGGCTGAGAACAGTTGGCCAACCAAATATGTCCACTATTGAGGAAAGGTGAATTGTAGTCCTGGTGATGTGTTAGGGTAACCTAACATCATCACACATAGCACATTTTATATTTTGTGTTTTATTTTTTCCAACATGTTAAACGTGTTAAACAAGGATATTCAAACCTTTTGTACACACAGCCCTACGTTGATAATATTATGTTAGTAATATTATACCGAGTGAAAAATGTTTGTTTCTTGTACAGATGGGGGGAAACAGTACCTTTTCAGTGGAACAGAGGAGAATCAATTGAGATAGAGTTCTTGTCCAAAAGCTAATTCTGAGGTTTACAGCAAAACAGCCAACAGGAGCTTGGACGGAAAAAGCAGTCCCACAACAAAAGCCCAGCTCAAGACCCCCTAGAGACCAGAGAAGTTTGGAGCTTTAAAAGGTACGCTCTCTGTCTCACACACACACATTGCCATTCGCCTACAATACAGGTTCCAAACCCTGGTCCTGGAGAACCCTTACGCTGCACATTTTAGTGTTTAATATATATGCCCATTTTGAATTCAACACGAGTCAAAAAAGTTCTGACAGGGGCAACAAGAAGACTGGTAAATTTGTGTAATGCTAAAAAAAACCACAGTGGAACATCTCACAAGTAAAAAAGAGCATCTCAGAGGCTGAGTCCTCAGAAGTAGAGAGGGGTAGGTGGTTCACCACTCTGTGAAAAACTGCACAATCAAATAGTGCAACCATTCAAGTACAAAAAGTTTCTCAATGTAATACAGCAAAAACCTTGGAGATTTTATCATCTAGGGGACATAACATCATTAAAAGATTCAGAGAATCCAGAGAAATCTCTGTATGCAATATTAGATGGCTGTGATCTACAGGTCCTCAGGCAGTGTTGAAACGGAGTTGGTCCAGCATCTAGTTTCAACGGATTTTCAACGTTGATTCAACGTGGAACAGTATGTGCACTTTTCCGTTGAATCAATGTCAAAAATCAATGTTGATTCAACAGTTCTGCGTTGAACTGGACAACTGTGAATCACCGTTGATTCAACGTTACTTTGCTATCTGGGTTATAACCACGAGAGTGGCTGGTTAACATTAGCTTAGTTAGCATGCTTTGCTAACCAAAGAACAGATTCGATTCTGACCAACAAAAGCTTTACTGATGCAAGTTTAGATGATAATAACTCAAATCTGAGGAAGCAAAGTCGAGTGGTCAGTGTTAGAGGGACAGAAAGTCGAAATTAAACCTGTTCTGTGGTGTTTGGAGCTGTAGCCTCCTAGTTAATGCTAACCAGCTCCTTTCTCCTATAGCTTAGCTAAAGAGATCCAAACGGCCCATTACAGGTTTGATTCGACTAACTGGTACTCTGCTATCACAAGCAGAGGCATTAAAAACTCATAACAGCGAGAGCAAGGTCAACTGATTGATATTGGAGTAACAGAAAGCCGAAAGTGATTCTGTTCTATAGTATTTTTACCTGTAACTTGCTAGTCTGAGCTGTCGCAAGTGTACAGTGCGTCCCACTGCAGTAACATTACAGACTCGGTTTCAGCTAACTGATATTTAAAAACACCCGTTTAGAGGATAAGAACTTATATATGAAAGTGCAAATTTGATTGACTGGTGTTGAAGTGACAGAAATATAAAAAATAGAATTGTTCTGTGGTGCTTTGAGCTGTTCTCTGTTGGACTACGCTAATGCTAGTGTAGTTAGCTGACTACAGATTCAACCCATTGCAGTACAGGCTCATTTTCAGTAACAGATGCTCAAATAACACGACAACACAATGGTTTACAGGATAAAGAAGATGAGAGCACGTCGAGAGACCCGTTTCGGAGTGACAGACGAAATTAAACGTATTTTGTGGTGGGTGCTGTGTATGTATCTATTAGCAAGTTAGCAGTCAGCTACTAGTTTGTGTATTTCCTGGTTCTGATTCAGAAAAAGACACATTATCTGGTCGGATGAGTCCACACCAGTGCAAAACGACACAGTACAGTCCTGAAAACCATTTCTCGACAGTGGAAAAGAAGCCAGAGTGTCTCAGACTGAATCACGCAACAATATTCAAGACAATGAGCAACAGGGAATGTTCATGCTCACATGATAAGGGGAAGGGAAGGGGCTACATGGTGAACTCCACTCATTGTCAAGAGGAGATGGCTGGGAAACAGCCAAAGAGGAGAAGATCTGAAGAACAAAGAAGAAGTTCTTAGATCAGGGCGTTTCAGGGGTGGAAAGACCTCAGAGAGTTGACGAGGCTGAAGTTGGATTCCTATTCACATTTTCCCATTCCAACTTAAATCATGCAGCGGTTCCATTCTAGTGCCTGAAAATTTGAACAAGAAGCTGTGGCGCTGGAATGTAACTGCTGCAACATTTAAGGTGGAGCAGGAAAGTTCAAATAAGATGCTGGCAAAAAGGAACTTGACTTAAGCTTCATTGAGCATGAAAAGGGATGAGGAGGTTGCTGTGTTTCTGCTTGATAGGTTGGTAACATTAACTTAGTTTTTGCTATTTCGCAGAACCAATAGGTCAGTATTGTTTTGTCCCGTTTGCTAATGTTTGTGACAGAAACTGGTTAGCTGTGTGGCAGCCACTGTAGCAACAGTTTGCTCATCCACAACATAGCAATGCACGTCCATGAATTTGGGGTGGGGGTGGAAGTTTTGAAGGAGCACTGAAGGGAGGGGTGTATTTGTTTTCCTGTTGAGTTCAAATATTAAATATCAGAATATACTACAATTCTAAGTACATTGACTGTAAAAATACTGGTTTGTTCACAAATGTTAACTTAATTTTGGGCATCTGGTTACCTCAGTTTTTTTAAGTTATGTGAGCTTATTTGGGATGATATTTTTACTGACCCTCAAGTAGCCTACCTTTGTAGGAAAATGGGTCTACCTTCCACTCATTTCAGTAAACTGCAGTCATTCACATTCAATTACAAATTCCTGGTTTCGTGTTCAATGTCATTCTGTTCGCTTGCTGATAGCACTTGGTCTGCTTTACTGTTGCTCACACCCCCCTCTTTTCAGTTCTAGCATTTTATGTTTTTGCTTCAGTTCCTTACAGAACAGTATTTGATGTTGTTTATTTATGTTTTATTTCATTTTATCTTTTGATCGTTATTTTAATTAAGTAGTTCTACTGCAAGGATGGTTTTAGTTCCACTGCAATTCTATAAGGAACTCAGTACTTTAGATTATTTTGACCCTTATTTTCTTTAAGTACTTCTTTACTTGGGGATGGTTTTAGTTGAGGTCCAACAAAAGCACAGTTTATTTTTCTGCTCAGACACACCCGGTTCAACTCATGAGGAAGTTCATTACCCTGTATATCATTTCAGGAAACAGCAAGAGAAGATTTTAAATCTATATTAGGTACTGTCTCCCAGTTGTAAAAGAAATCTGCAAATGTATTGGGTAAAAGCAAGAACACACAGAAAATGTAGTAGTTATTTATTGTAAATATTGAACATTTACAAAGAAAAAGAACACCCACTGAATAAGCCTATACACATAGCTTACTTATGTAAGATTAGTTAATGTAAGGTATATGTTGCACAAATACTTAGGACATTGCATTCGTTACATTTAAGCCACATTTTAGGCTACTTTATCCTTTATGTAACTGAAAACGTTGTTGATCAGTGAGTTTCTGATCAATTGTCTGTGAATGCATGATTTATGCTTTTCTTTGTAGATAGTTAAAGATGGCAAATATTTTTGGGCAAAATGCTCTGTTTACATACTCATCCATGTCTGTCCAGCCATTAGGGCTTTAACTCATTTTTGTCCTCACTCTTTTCTTTGCTTTTCTTCTTTTAGCTGTTTTAACTGCTTTAAAACTCCAACCAGATTTGTGTCTAATTTTTTGTGAACTGAACTGAACAAATGTAAACTCCATATCAAATCTGAGATCAGGTTGCACCCCCATATGACGCTATGCTGTGACAAGCCATGTGACTAATTGTGTAACAAAATCCTTTAACTTGCACAACAGCAGACATGTGGAGAGAGCAATACTCTTAAATATGTTTCATTTACTTCCTGGTATTAGTCATAAGTTTCCATCATCAGCTCCTCATTTTTTCATTTTTATTGAATGGTGATCGTTCCATCCTCCCAGCTGTCTTGGTTCATTAGCAGATCTCCTTCCTGACTCATGTTGTTTAGCAAGTATTTAATTCCTGCCTTGACACCAGTCTTAAGGCCTGCCCCCAAGAGCATATCCAGCCACACCTGCAGTCCCTCCAGTAACAGCCATAAGGGCGTCAGTGCCCAGATCCACGGCGCTGAGGATGGCTCTCTCTTTTGCTGTGTTGGAGCAGTTAACGGACGCATAGTAAACAGCTGTGCCGAGGTTATAAAGTGTTGACACTCCTGGGATCCACTCCACTACATTGTACACACGCTCCTCTTTCTCATTTTTACAACTTTGCTGAGGAACTTCATGTCTGCGCCTGCGCACAGGCCCCTCTCTGCACCTCTGAATCCAGCTCTCTGATTGGTTAGGGGAAGCCAACGGCACTACCCGGCTGCCAGGCCTGAAAATGACACGGTACAGCTTGGTGTTGGAGTCGATTTCTTTGGTCACACCTGCACAGTTGATTCCTAGGCTTTCACAGACCTGCTTGGCTTCACGTAGGTGGAGATGCCCACCATGATCAACTGTTTTCCCCAATAACTGAGTGCCCTTTATCTTCACCCAGCCCTGGCATTTTTTATTTTGCCTAGGACTGGCTTTACCAGAAGGCCCATCCATATTCTCCCCTGCTTCTGCTAGCTGTTGGATGTTAAACATCACTGCCTGTAGGTGGTGCTGTGAGTAACCGTTCAGCCTAGGAGGACTGGAGGAGAAAGTGTGGAGAGAGGTTTTTCTGCTCTGCCTTATCAGAACCACAATATCCTCTAGGAGCTCTTGTGTATCTTTTGGTCCAAGTAGTATATAGAGGTTCTTGACTAGTGACTCGGCTTCTTGTGGACATCCCACAGACAACAAAACAGGCACCATCACCAGGCCCAGCAACTCCCGTGAAAAGCCTTCACCACTCCAGGGGCCAGCGGCCAGATCTGCACAGCTCACATTTCCATGGAAAGGGACCTGACCCTGTAGAGAAGCTGTGAGGGTGTAGATAAGTTTATGGGCAGAGTCAAACCTTCCTTCATCCTCTGCACTCACTTTATCTTCAGTTCTGGCCTTCCCTTGCTGTTTCCACTCTGTTTCCTGGTTTATGGCCATCTGTGGCAAAGGTGAAGAGAATGGAGACATGCTGGCAGTGGAGATGATTGGCCCAAGGCTGTTCTTGATGCTAGGAGGGGGCGGAGCTCTGGCATGAACCATGTCAGACAGCAGGAAGTAGATCAGAAGCAACCACTTGAGTTTGGAGCTCTGTGTCACCATGGTGATATGCACAAAATGGGCAGAACCAAACAAAAGGAAGAATTCTACGAGAAAAAAGAGGGATTGGTGAGGAGGCATTTGTGCATGATGTTGCTGTCATAACAAAACTATTCTGTGAAGGTTTTTATTATAACTTTATACAAGGAGAAAATAAGGTCCATAACTTTAATATACACTCACTGCCAAGGCCACTTTATTAGGTACACTTTGTGTCTGTGCTCATTGTGCAGTTCATCAGGTCTACTTTGCAGTGCTATAATAACAGATTATAGTCCATCTGCTTCTTTGTATAATTTGTTAGCCCCTTTTACCCTGTTCATCAATGGTCAGGACCCCTTACAGAACAACCTTTAAGCAGGTATTATTTGAGTGGTGGATCATTTTTAGCACTGCAGTAACTTTGACTTAGAAATGGCATGTTAGTGTCTGTTGTGCTGGTACGAGCTCGGTCCACCTTAGATGCAAAGTTAAAGACGATAGCTCATCTGTTACTGGATAGTTTGCGGTAGTCATTCACTAGTAAGCTTGGATGATGATCAGATTTAGACAAATTATTATCTTCTGCAAAATTTATTGCGATAAACATCATCTTGATCCAAATGATCAATTATGAAGTACACACTTCGAAAAGATGGTTCTTTAGTAAAGAAATGGTTCTATATAGAATCATTATCACTCAAAGCACTCTTTGCATCATTAAAGGGTTCTTTGCCTCGTGAATGGGTTCTTCAGATTGATGGAGAATGTGCTGTAGAGGGTTCTATTTACAACCTTTTTGAAAAGGGTTCTATATAGCACCAAAAAGGGTTCTTCTGCTGTTACAAGCTTGACATCATAACAAGAGAGAAAAGAACCCTTTTTGGTGCTTTATAGAACCCTTTTTAATAAGGCTGTAAATAGAACCATCTACAGCACATTCTCCATCAATCTAAAGAAGAACTATTTAGTTATGCAAATCACGGAAAGGGTTCTCATTTACTAGATTTTGTTTGTTTTATTTGCATATTCTTAAGCGTTCTTTGCCAGAAGGAAAATCTACGTTTTAATAATTTCAAGTAGCGTTCAGAGTATGTACATTAATTCGCTGAGAGTATTCTGTTTGTATAGCCTATAATTAAGTGCAACCTTTTCCATTGTATATATTTTTGAACTAGCCGTAGACTAGAATGATTGAACACAGGGAATGTTTAAATAAAAGTGACTGGGAAATGTGTGGCATGTGTAAAAGAACAAAAGAAAGAAAATTGGCATAGTTGCCCTTTTATTTGATAAAATCAATTATCAGCCCAAGGCCATCCTCCAGTCTTCCTGTCTGGCCACAGGATGCTATTGGCTGAATGTGTTTGGTTGGTGGACCAATCTCAGCTCGGCAGTGACACTGAGTTTGTTTTCACAATGTAAAGGGCAGCTGGACTTTTCAAATGCTGTAAAATCAATAATAAATAAATTAACAAATAAATTATGTTATTAGTCTTTTGATATGACAGTGAAGATGCGTGACTATTCCCCTCTGAAGAAGTTAAACATTATAGAAATATATACAGCTGGACTCTGCAGGGGCTATGTGCAAATAGAACCCATGTGTACGTGTGGGTGGGAGGCCACACACACACAAATTCATCAGACTGTGTGAACAGCTGTGATTTGTTGGGATACTCAATGGGGACTCCAATGGAAATGTTTAATAGTGATGCAACAAGCATAGTATGGAATGCAATTTGCAGCCCTTCAACCTTACAAATTCAGCCATACTGCACACAGAATCCCCTGTCTTTAATCATCTGTCTTTAACTGGTACAAACTGTCCACATTTTTGTTGATTATATCCGTGAACTAGATACAGAAATGTCCTTATGCCAGGGGCACAATGTCTGGCATGATGCCAGCATCAGTGTAGCTAGTCTCTCCCATTTCCACCTGTGCCATTTTACCTCGAAATGTTTCAGACGCCAAATTCCATTGAAGCGTTTCTACTGTTGACT
Organism: Colossoma macropomum; assembly: GCF_904425465.1. NCBI lineage: Eukaryota > Metazoa > Chordata > Actinopteri > Characiformes > Serrasalmidae > Colossoma > Colossoma macropomum. Next base: position 29,162,292 of record NW_023494789.1, read on the forward strand.
TTTAGTGTGATAATTAATTTGTGTATGTGATTTCTTTCATAATCAGACCCAACAATTATTAAAAACAGTTTATTTTCTGCATAAAATGAATCAACAGTGTTTAAGTGTAAAAGTTTCCATCTGATGCAGTTGTGCTAGAACTTAAATGTTCATAGTTCATAGTTTTTCTTAGTTTATTTAATATTATTGTATACAATATAGATTTAATACTATAAACCAGACAAGAAACAATATTTTTAGATGTATTATCTCCAGATGTATTTCAAATAGTTTGGGGTACAGTTCTATTCATCATTCTGGATGCAACTAAAATTTCCTACTAATTATTTGAATTTATGGTGCTGCTGTCATGGTAGGATATTTTTATACATGTAAAAAATGTTTGTATATTATTTATAACTTGTATATTATTTTAAATTTTTTTATTATTTATTATTTAAAACAATTTTACACACGCCCTGTCAAATGACTTCTGTTGACTTTCTAAGTGAAAATAAACATACATCCTCTACAGAGAACACATTTAGATTTTTTTTTCTGTGTTAAATTCTGCACATTAACAAAATCAATAAAATTATAATCCTGCATGTGAACACTTTAAAATGTTGAATTTTCTGATTCTTCTAAGAATAAAAACAGTTTGTGTTCTTACCTTATTCCTCTCTGTCCGACAGTGTGTGACAGTCTCTCTTTCTCTCTCTCTCTCTCTCTCTCTCTCACTCTCTCTCCCTCTCTCTCTCTCTCTGGATTTGGCCTCGTTTCTCACTGGGGAATATTGGCTCACGTGGAGAGGGTCCATGTTTTCTAAAGGCGTATTGTTTGTTTATCCCCGTGTCCCCTCTCTTCCTCTCTTCTCCCTCACTCTTCTTCTCTTTTCCTCCTCTCTCTTGGACCATAGGGGATGGGTATCCTTTGTTTCTGACCCAGATATTTTACAGCACTCTTCCTACATGCCTGAGAGGGTTGTGTGTGTGCATGCACATGTATGCATGTGTACGGCATGTGTGTGCTTGAGAGAGAGATTTGTGTGTTATCAGTTAAATGTCAGTACAGAAAACTTAACTATTAGCTTTAAAGAGAAATTACACAGATTTCTCAACATTTCTGCAAAATTAAATCATTAAGATGTAAATAAACTCAGAGTGGTTTGATGTGAAATGCCCCAGACTAGAGAAACTTACAGTCAGAATTGTTAAGAGTGGTGATGAGAGGAAGTAGACGTTTGTAGCGTTTACTGCCTCTAAAAGTGGCCTCACAGAAACATATAACACAAAATATTTACCAGTATACTGTCTGATGCCTGAGACATTTTTTTGATCATGGTAGAGAGGTTCCCCCTTAATTTACCACTATTTCACCATTATCAACATAATATATAAAACTCAAAAGATGTGTAGGTTCACTTGTAGTTTTGGACAGTAAATAAAATGGCTATATTTGTGCTGAAGTCATTGTGACCACCACCACTGTAAAGAAATCTGAGTCAGTAAGTTTCTCTATGATGAAATACATCACGTCAAACCACTCTGAATGACTTTACATCTCAATGACTGAATTATGTAGAAATTTTGAAAAATCAGTAAAATTCCCCTTTAAATGAAGCTGCTCTCTGAATCCAAACTCTCACTCACTGTTTCTTACAGATATGCTCTTCAGATGCCGTTCACAGCGCCACAGAGACGAAATAAATGCAAAATAATCTCCCATTCCCAGAACACGTGCACAACTCAAGGTCACATCTGTGCACACAAGTGCCCACAAGCAAGGGTTTTTTTATGCTCTGTAGTTCGCTTTCTGTAACTACCCTCAGAATCACGGCATGCAAAATAATCTTTCACTTTGTGTAATCAAAGGCACCTATATACGTACACCAAAATGATTGATTTAGTTTGAGTTTTAACCTCAAACCTCAAACCTAGTTAAGATATCTAATATGCATGAGAAGAAATCCTACCTTCTGTTTTGCTTGTCGTTTGTTACAGCTGTACTGTTTTCAAATAATTTTAATAAGTAGTTTGTTTCTTCCCATTGACAGACGAGTTTGCTTTTTCTAAGCATTTTTAAAGGGGTTTTATTTTTAAACTCTTGCTAAATTTTTAAGCTATATATTTTTTCATTTATTTATTGATTTATTTTATTTATTATTATTTATTTAAGTGAAAATGGTCTGTTAGTATTTAGCATTTGGTTTTCTCTTGTGGATTTTTCTAACACCTGAGCAAAGGTCACTTGCTAGACATGGCCACCAATGTGAAGCATGTCCTCACGGTCAGCCGCTCAAACACTGCCAGGTCACAGGGAAAGGTCCAACTTAGAAACTGGAAATATTCCTGTTTTTAGTTGTTATTGACAGAGTGAGGAAACACATTTTAATTTTTGTCTTTTTATGTATTTGCAGACATATCCCAATGACTTTGTACTTAAAATATGACCAAGAAAGTGTGTTTTCATAAGCATAAAACAAAAAAACTTTTAGTCCAAACTGCACCTGGTGTGATCAGAAATCTTTTGGATCAATGTACTCTGATCAGGCGTGCTGGGGACAGCAGGGATGGCAGCCACCCAACCTCCCCTCTCTCCGGGTGCCCCATAGTTGAAAAAGCATTGCTAAAGTGCCCTCCAGACTGGCGAAAATGAGAGGAAGTGCCCTATTGGCTGCCATCCACATATGAAAAAAGTGATTGGTGTATTAAACAAATGCAATAAATGATGATGAGGTGCCCTGTAGTGCAAGAAAATTTAAGAATATGTCTTAATGAGTGTCCTTCTAGTGGAGAACACATGATGCAGTGCCCTATAAGATGCCCTTGCAATGGTCTAAACTTGACGTTCCCTATGGATCCCTTTCCCATGGAAAATGGTGCTATTTTGAAGTGCTTTCTATGCCGCTTCTACATGACAGTGTCCCAAAGTGTGCCTTAACAATAGAGAAAATTGGGATGCAGTGCTGTATAGGATACTCCTACAGATGAGAAAACATGATCAAGTACCCACTTGGGTCCTCCTCTAATGGAGAAGTGCCGCTACAGTGGAGAAAATGTGATGTGGTGCTGTATAGGTGCCCTCACAATGGGATAAACTTGACATTCCCTATAGGAGCCTTTCTGATCAAAAAACAGCATGAAGTACCCTCTTAGATGCCTTTACAAGTGAGAAGACATGATGAAGTGCCCTTGAGTTGGAATGCAAAAAATCACAGTGAAGAAAATGAGATGCAGAATCCTAAAGTCTCCCCTGTAGTGTGCACTTTAGGTATGATGACATTCTAGCGGTAGATACTCATTTCCGTTGTTAAAAATTTCCATCTGTTCTATCCATTAACTTTTCAGTTTTAGTCACACCCCCTCTAGAATGAAATAACTGTTAATAGTTCCCTCAGTGTTTTACTTTGTAAGTGTTTGTAAAATAAACACTTCAAATGTTTATAGTTCCCTGTGTGTTTTTATCATAGAGGTGTGGTTATAGTTTTGGATCATCATTGTTAAATTTGATCAAGGATAAAGACTATTTTCATACATGATCCATCATAGCTTTTTGCACACTGGTGGGGCCCATGTTATGCAGTAGGTGCCCTTTATGTTTGTTCCCCTGCCCTTCAAATAGCCATAGAGTCCACCACTGGCTGCATGTTTGATCCTGAGAACACCCACAGTAAAGTACAGAGGTGGGAGCATTTGGGAAGATGATATTGGGCTGATTTTCTGCAAACTCTGCGGTGGTATACGTTGTTGAAGAAGACGTGCGGGAGATTTCAGAGGACAATTTAGTCTCATCAGCCAAGAAACTGCATCTGGGGAGAAGATGGACGTTTCAACTAGACAACAGCCCCAAACATACAGCCAACCTAACTCAACTTGGCTTCTAAAATATGAATTATAAATAATGAAGGTTCTCTCATGCTTTAGCTGATTTTTTACTTGAATCCCATTGAAAATGTATTGAGGATTTTTTAGAGGGACCCTTGTAACCTTGGAGAATTCAGAACAGCTTGCCAAGAGTAATGGGCCAAGATCAGACCACAATGGTGCAAAAAGCTAAATACTTCTTACTCTATATGTCTCAAAGCTGTAATTGCCAACCGTGACTTTGCAATAAAATAGGAATGTTATTCATAGTGGTTTCCGAATACTTTTTCCCCATCAATTTTTTTCAACATTTCTTTGTTTATGCTTAAGAATACATACTATGTTGAAATACAAAATCAAAAGACATATGTGTGAAGTGGATGTATCATCGCTGTCCAAAGGAAAACAAGTATCTCTAAAATGGCAACTTTACAGGAGAGGATGAAAACATTCTTTACTTGTTATGTAACTTAATGTAAAGAGGTTTTATAACTAAATAAAATCTAAGATTTGATTACTTTCACACAAAATAAAGGGCAGCTGGTGTGCTTAAACGATGTAGAAAATTTAAAATTGAATGTCATTTCAAAATAAATTTGAAAAAAATTGAGAGACTTGGTGATTTTCAGATATGCACTGGACGTATATTAAATAACCTTTTTTTGTTATTTAACATACTTAAAATGCATATCTGAATACTTGTTTCTGTTCACTGTGTAAACTCAAGGGACATTTTATTAGAAACATCTACTTTGTGTTCAGTCTATTGCCATGCCATGTTGGTGTTATTCATTTTCTGGTCAATCAGTGGTCACTTTCTGATCACTGAGCACTCTTACTTGGATTTTTTTTACTGGCAGACCATATATTATGACAAAGTTTATAGACACATACTCACTCAAAATTTTATTTGAGGGGTTTTAATAGGGAGTTTGTCCTCCTTTGTTGCACTAACAGCCTCTACTCTTCTGGAAAAGATTTACACTAGATGTTGGAATATTGCTGTGAGGATTTGATTGCATTTGGCCACAGGAGCATTAGTGAGGTCAGGTACTGATGTTGGATGATTAGTTCTGGATCACAAACTGCACTCCAGCTCATCCCAGTGGTATGGGATGGAGCTCCATCGGTCCAGAGAACACAGTTCCACTGCTCCACAGCTGAAGGTTGGTGGGGCTTTATACTACTCCAGTCGAAGCTTGACAGTTGGGCATGGAGAACTTAGGCTCATGTGTGACTGCTCCAAAGCATCCTGTCCTATGTGGGTGAAATTGAAAACCTTTGTCAGCAATGGATTATTTAAAGTAGCTGAATTCACTAATTTCAAAAAAACACACCTGGACATATTTGGGCATATATTGTTGAAGTGACATTGATGTCTGTAAGAGCCCCAGTCAATTCTGTGCTTGATGCACTCATACCAGCACTACACACACTACCATGTCTATGTCACTGCAATTAACATCTGATTAACAATTGTTGTCTGCTCAGAAACTGACCAGTTATAAAACTAATAGAGGGCAGCTGATGAAATACCCAAGAACAGTGTGTATTCGTACATCTGTACAGTAGACATATAAGGTAGGTGTAGCTCATAGAAGTAGTAAGAAGTACAAGATACACCATATGTCCAAAAGTATCCAGAGACCATGTTGAGTGTAATGTTTAGCAAGTAAGGGTAGCCATTAGAGGGCGATCTGGAACTGTAAATGGGCGATAAGAATTTCACCATGAATTTTTTTCCCTATAAGAGAAAACTAGTCAAAGGATATTGAAATGTCAAGTGTCACACAATCTCTGTGATTGTAAATAAATCACTTGTAGTTAGATATTTTCAACTAATTCAGTTAACGTTAATCATTATTACCACATAGGACAAATCTATTCCTCTAGTGTTTGCATGATAGCGTAGAACAAACCCCAAAGGCAGACATGTCAAATAGAAAGAATAATAAGTCTCAGTGGTTGGAGATGAGGACGTTCAGGACAATGCAGTGTAAACCTAGATTGATCTCTTAGAATCTTGTGTTCCTTCAGGAACACAAACAGAGGTGCCTATAAATGAAGAGTTTTGATCCAAAGCACATTATAGACCACTTTCAATCTTTTTTTTCTATGGGATGCATTGTTGGGATCAGGCTTTACACATACAAGAAATATCAGTGTTGTGTTATTATGAACACCACCTTTATTAGAGAAATAAAAATGTGCTTTCTATTAGATGTCAGGTGTCATTTAAAAAAAAAACTTGTTATTTTCAAACTTGTTACAGACAGCATTTTGAAATGAAATTCAAATATAGTAAAACTACATTGTAAACACACTAAATTAACCAGCATTAGTCAGCTGACATTGTTAGCTATTATTATTATTATTATTATTATTATTATAAACACATTTAGAAATTTACAGTGAAATTGGCATATGAATATCAGCACTGTGGAACCTCTGATCATACAGTCAGTGATGCATGGTGAGACTGCCCTTTATAATCAAATCTTTCGGTGACATGACCTCCAGCGCATTGAACAAAACACAATCCATTACTTGTGACCATTATGTCCAAACACATACATCTCTCTTAGTCCTTTATCACTCAGTCGTGACCTTAAAAACAGTAAATGCTAACATAATGAGAGCACAAGAGGAACTTTCTTCTAAACACGCTACTTTTATTCTTTGTAAAGACAAAACAGCTCTGATTGCTATGAGAAGGTTCCAAAAACAGGGTTGGTGGGGTTGGGTTAAGGGTGCTAAGAGAAACACTGCAAAGTGTGATAAACTCATTCACACACACACAGGCCCAAAACACAGTGGCACTCAGGCTGGCGCATATGTGAGAACACACACACACACACAGAGCAATCCATTACAGTGAAAAACACCCAAGAGAAAAGGACAGATCACAGCTGATAATGAGTACCTGGTGGTGTGTGTGAATGTGTGTTGGTCATTTCAGTAACTGTGTACTCTCCTATGAGGGCACCACTCTAAAGCTACACTTCCTCCAATCATAACATTGTTTTGTAAATTAGTTTCATCCCCTTGACATCAAATAGAAGAAGCCCGGAGTCAGATGTAAAACCTCAGGGCCCAATGATTTCTGTGGACTGAAAAAATACATGTCTGTAATTTTTAGATAATTTTATCACATTTTGATTTCCAATGAATGGAAGTAATTTTGTGAGGAAATATCGCTGTAGGTCATCTGGAAGTCATAGATAAATCACTGACTGTGAACTCAATTGGTAGCCTAACCAAAGTGTTTCAGTCAGATGTTAGAAATGGAAAAAGACCACCAGTTCTATGCCAGGGCTCTTCACTGTAGGACTCACTGTAAAACCGTTGCAGGAAAAAATATATGTTAATATTCCTCATTCAAGCTTTAAATAAGACATGGAATGTCTTTTACAAGCTCCAAATATCCAAGTTTAATCTAGAATTGCCAAAAAATGTTCATGTGAATTGCTGTAAGCCTAGTGCTAACGTAGTACTAGAATCCCTTGAGGGTGTTGGAGGATAGTAGCATTATTGTGGAGGTGGAATTTTTCTCGAGTTTTGACATTTATGGTCTGAACTGAACTGGTTAGTGATAACAAAATCATGTTGTAATTTGATTGGATAATTGTTACTGCCTCATAGCTCTTTGAGATTGTCGAAAGTGCAGGTTCTAAATTGTCAATCAGTACATTTGTGTTCATAAGCAGAAAATGAGATATTTGAATTTAATTCAGAAATAAATAGATGGTTTACTTTTTTGCCACAATTTTGTCATTGAGTAGAAGATGTTAATAAAGATTGTAAAACTAAAGGTAAATGTAATTAATTGTGTATTAAATACATCTCTGCTGTTAGAACCAAACCTCACATCTCTGAAATGATAACTTTACAGTAGAATCAGAAAACCTGCTTTACTTTTAATGTAAGTCAATGGAACCAGACTTTTTTCCCAAGTCATTTTGGGCTGTTTCTTTTGGTCCATTTATCGTGAAATTTGCTTATATAAATATAAAGGACAACAGGCATTTTCAAATTATGTCAAAAACTGAAAAACGTCAAAAATGGATGTTCAATATCCAAATATCAATCTGTTGAATACATAAGTAATCACAGTAACAAAAGTAATACTTCTCAACTTCTAAGGACTAACTACTTCACCAGAGCTTGGGCTGAAGCAAGACTTTTTTATATTCCAGAAAAATCTATTTGTTCTGGAAAGAACTGATCAATTCCTCAATAACATCCAGACCAAACTATGTCATACAGATTACTCACAAACATGTACTGACATTGGTGACTCATGACACGTACACACTTATTGCTGACAGGTTGTTGATAAAATGCTTTCCTTTATCTGCTGCCTCGGGTGTAGCGCATCCTCACCTCAGACCCTTTCTGTCAGTGAATGAGCACAGACCAGCATCAATCATAAATCAATCAATGTGTCATGTTATACTTGGGGGGCTGGATTTCCCTCAGGTTGCACTTTTATGAATGTGTTCAATTACTGGTCAGGAAGGACAGAGTGACCAGGTGTGAAATATTCAAGGGACTTGCTAATATAAGCCAGGCTACACACAGACGTGACAAATTAAAGAAAAAACAACATGACAACATGTCTTAGTGAAGTGTTGGTCAGCACCAGCTGCAAGAGCAGCAATTCTACAAGAAACAGTTCTGTATCACACAAGAGCTTTTCTAAAAGAACTTAATTTGATGATTCTTGTTAATCAGTACAGTATAAATGTGTATGCTCAAATCCTGTTTACAGTACCTGGTCATACAGAAAATGCTCAGATCCCATTAGATATCTTATACAGTACCCCCTCATATAGAAAATGCCCAAACCCTATTAGATATCTTATACAGTACCTGCTCATATAGAAAATGCTCAAACCCTATTAGATATCTTATACAGTACCTGCTCATATAGAAAATGCCCAAACCCTATTAGATATCTTATACAGTACCTGCTCATATAGGAAAGGCTTAAATACTTTTTTAAATCGTATACTCTAGCTGCTCATAGAAAATGCTCAAATCCTGTTAGAAATCTTATATACTTCCATAATCCAAAGCTAAGTTTGTGTTAGTGTGAGGACAGAAGGCGGTGGTTAGGGTTGGAAATGTGAGTAGATTGTTATGCACAGGCTCTATTAGCGAAGTGTTAGTTCTGTCACTGGATGACTTTTAGCAGAGGTGGCAGATTGAGTTCACAAAGAGAGAGAGAAACAGAGAGGGAAAGAGAGAACGTCTGCGTCTCTGGGTATTTGTGAGAGTGTGAGAGTGATAGATGGTACTGTATGTACCATCACCACTGAAAGAAGTCATCTATCTTATGAATGTGGGAGTATTTCCATCCTGTCTTTATGCCTCATGTCCGTTAACACACACACACACACACACACACACACACACACACATACAAAGCAAACTCTCTCACAAACTCAGGAACAACGTCCTAGAGAATTACACAGTGTGTCTCAGCAGTGCTGACATGGTAATTACGCAGCTGTGTCAAGAGCTGTTTTTCTGGCAGTATTGTTATTTATTTATAATACCTGTTAAATATCAATAACACCAACAAACTATTCTAATGATCTGTAAGCTTTATTTGCCATAACAGTATATGGAATATATAACATAAAGTCTTTCCTATTCCATAAGCAGCTTCCTCCTGAAAATGAAATACTTCAGTCAGGACACGGTGTGCACAGAGTGTGGATGTGTGAGGTTACATTAAATTACACAGATTTTTCCTCACTGCTGGAAAGCAGCACTTCCAGAGACACCTGCACCAATTAAAGAACACGCCTAATCAAGGACTAATATGCTTAGAGTCTCCAAGCACAATACCATTTATTAATCTTGCAGACATCAGTGCTCATTATCTGTTGGGAAAAGAAGCCAAATTCAGTCAAGCTGCATGTAACACCACGATAAGTGAGAGACCAAGATAATATGAGGTTTCCAACAAGGGAAAGGGGCCATTAACATCACATCTTTGTGTTACTAAATGACACTGTATTTTTGGATGCCATATTTCCTCCTACTTTTAATCTTCCTTCTTCATTGTGTGGATTACAGGTTTCAGTGAATGGCCTTTAGAGCACATGGAAAAATACAACTAATACACTGTATAAAGACTGTACAGAAGCAACAAGTTAGGTCTGTATAGCTATTGGAAATATACCACTACCATTCCCTTTTTTCAGTTTATAGGGCCCTTATCCAACATTTTTCTTGTATTCACAATGTTCATTTGTCCAAATTCATTTTTACATGACCATGTTCCAACCTCTTCCCTTAGAATTAAACAGGCTGTTTTTGTTAACTGTGCCATTAAGATGGATTTGGTTATATGCAAATGTTTGGGCACCCCATGCAAAATACAGATTTGATTGATGTTTTAAGTGAAAGGAATTAAACACATTCTCTGCATCAAACTATTTTTAAAATAACAATAGTAATGTTTCTGCTCATGTTAATGCCCATGTTAAAGTTACCTTGTATTTGATTAACTAAAAAACAGAAAAAATAAAATAGTAATGGTGGCATGTGCAAAAGTTTGGACTCTTTAAGTTGTAAGGTTTCAAAACGTCTTTAACTCATTAGGCCTTTAGTGACCCATTAAGACTGGTTAGGCAAGTCAGGAATTCTAATTAGGAATTATCAGTCAGAGCTTATTCCAGAGTGTAATACATCATCTGACTCTTCTAATCGTGTTCTAACACTCAACAACCAGAATTGAGGATCTGATGATGAAGCTAATTGATTCAAAGCAGGGGAAGGCTGTAAAAAAGATATTAAAGCATTTCCAGTTCACAGTTTCCACTGTCTGTAATGTCATCAAGAAAAGGCAGTTATGGGAAACTGTGGAGGTCAAGGCAAGATCTGGAAAACACTCTTAGATAGAACTGCCCGTATGCTATCCAGAAAGGCGAAAGATAACACCATATGACAGAAAAAGATTGATTGATTGGTCGTGACACCGTTCTGCTGTGTTGCTTGCTGGTACAAACATGATCTTCATGGAAGAGTCATCACAAGGAAACCTTACATGCAACTTCTTCACAAAAGTCAACGTATAAAGTATGCAGAACAACATATACATAAGCCAGAGGCATTTTGGAAACGAGTGCTGTGGACTGCTGGAGTAAAAACAGCCCCAATCACCATAGGTATGTTTGGATGAAAAAGGAGCATCTGATGAAAAGAACACCTTGCCAACTGTTAAGTATATGGGGTTGGTTGTCCTGTATGGACATTCAAAAAGACAGCCCAATCTAAAACACTTCTTTAAAACTTCTTGTGAACTTTTTGTGCAGCTGAACTACTGAAGGCTGAATAGGGGGATGTTTGTAAATGGATTTTGTGACATCACAAAAACAAAGAATTCAAAATGGGCTGTTTTGCAGCTTAGAATTTTTTTATGTATTTATATATATTTCAACAAAGTGAGAAAAGGTTTTTATATAAACACTTCAAAAGTCTCTGTTTCTGTTATGTGGCGTACTGTCAGTAAAGTGGTGCATGAAGCTTAACGGACAATGTCACTGAGTCATAGAACACACACACACACACACACACACACACACACAGCATCCCACGACTGACAGATAAGTGTTGTTTTCCTCACTTACACAAAGTATTTTTTTTTACTCTCTCTCTCTCTCTCTTAATCTCTCTCTCTCTCTCTCTCTCTCTCTCTCTTACGTATTTCCACTGACTATATTAATGTAGCCAAATACTGGTAACTTATCTGGTAAGTTCCCAATATTTGGCTGCAGTAACATAGTTGGTAAGTCTAACCCCAGTGTTAATCTTGGGGGCATTTCTGTCATCTTTGGGCAGAGAATTAAAGACAACGGTGCGTCATTCCACTTTGCCCAAAGCGACATTTTTCCCACCTGTATCCAGGCAAACCCCGCCCTCCTGTGGAAAGTTTTGCTGGCAGTGAACAGAGTGCTTACTGTTCAGCTTATATCGACGTAAAACTAATGAATTCCTCTTTCTATTAGACCTGTAATCGGTCCTTAGTCGATATTCCCACATTTCGCTGGCCGTATGAACTCCTCGCGAATCTTATCGCAGTGGGCGGGGCTTGTCTAGGTACGAGTAGAAAAGAAAATCACTTGCTCCGCCCAAAGTGACGCAAGCAGATTCCACAAATAAGTGGAGCGCGCGCTTTAACTCAGCTGCACCAACAGTGAGAAATACTCATGTGTAACAGTAGCCTGGGTGTCCGCCCACTTTAGCAGAATTATTAAGGGAAAATAACCAAATGTTTGATCAGCTGTGTGACCTGTTGCTGTCCACTGGTCGCTTCTGTCCACAGGTTTAAGCCTCAGTCTGATCTGTTAACTTTTGCATATTTTCAGATCATCCAGAAGAGGGTTTTCTCGGCGGTGAGCTCATTTGTCTTGTAGTTCAGTTTTAAATGAAAAAGTGAACAGCTGTTTTCTGATCACTCGTTTGTGAGACGCACCGAGGAGGGACGCACGTGGAGCTGAGGAGAGCGCGAGGATGGCTGCAGGCTGGTGTCTCGCGGTGCCGTGGCTGCTGCTGCTCGTGCTGTCTCGTCCTGGGAGCTCGAGATCTGCGCTGGGCTACTTCTCCCTGCAGGTAGGCGACCATTGGCGAAGTAGACTACATTAGGGACAGGCTTTGCCAGACTAAAGTTAGGCGTAAATCAAGACTAAAAGAAAAATATGGACAAATTTACAGACACGCTGAACCTGAAAAAGCAACAACAAACAAATAAAAACAACGTCCTTTAAAGTGCTTAGAATGTCCACTTACTACCTTGTTATGTAATTCTACTTAATATCTCGTTATTTCGACTATGTATTTAGATTTAATGTGTCAGTTCAATTTAGTAAAATGTTCCTTCTTGGCTGTTTAGTAAAAAGTACTTACTTCAGTCGAAATGTAGATTCAATAGGCTTATTTAGTCTAATCTTATTTGACTAATGCCACATTTTGTAACTTTTACTTAGTAAAACACTAAGTAAAACAATACCATTCGGTCCATATGAGACCTAAAAGGCATAAATATGCAATAAACAATATACATAAATGTGCAGAACTCACTGCTACTTTTCAGTTAAAATATATACTATATGGCAAAATGTGTCCAGACAGCCCTCCTTATTAGTGAAGTCAGCTGTTTTAAAATGTACCCAGAGCATATAGCAGTGGAACTGCGTTCTTTGGAATGATGGAGCTCTTTAGGACATGTAGGGTCAGTTTCCTGGACAGGGATTAAGTCTAGGTCTGGACTATATAGCATTTCCCTGGGAATGCTTACACAGCTGGACATAAGACCGTTGTTGTATCTTTGAAGGTAAAAACTTGTACTGAATAATACCAAATATAGAAGAACCTATCTATCTATCTATCTATCTATCTATCTATCTATCTATCTATCCATCCATCCATCCATCCATCCATCTATTCTTCTGCTGAGTGTATCCTTCATTCCTGTCTGGGAAACTGACCCACATCATATGAGTGCAAATTTCCTGGACTCATTTATGTGCATCATCTTATAACCTGCAATTTGCCCTCAGCTCTATTAAAAATCAGCACCTTTATTAAGTAGGTGTTGATTCAGAGTTTATTTTATACACTGTTAACAGAAATTTGTCCATATTTAGATTTAATCCATATCTGGAGAAGCAGCTGTAAATCTCATAGTGTAACATTGTATCAGTGCAGACAGTATTATCTCCGTCTGTGTCAGTTTGGGTGATCTTCAGGAAGAGATGCTAGAAAACGATGAGAATCACCTTAATTTTTTTTCCCCCAAATGGAGGGTTATTAGTGAGGTGAGCATCCCAGCTTGGAAACAATCCCACTATGAATGTACAAAAGCAGGTCAAATAAAATTCAATGTGATAAATGTCAAAGCATTTGCTTTGGTTATGTTGGTGTCAGGTGCAGGGAAGGTGATGGAAGAGCAGGAGACAGTGTGTGCAAGTGATCTTACGTAGTCTCCAGCTGCAGCATTCATTAGTATCAGCTTAATGTGTGAAGTGAGATAACGTCTTTGTGTTATAATGTAGCATTTGTTTTGTTTATCAACAAACCAAATACACATCTGTTATTTTACTGATTTAGTTCAGTGGACAGGGACTGAACAATAATGTCTAAAATATAGCCTAAGCAAGGATAAAAAAGAAAAAAATATACATTCTGTTCATAATATGCATTGAATTCATCTTAATGAGTCACAGTGGTGCACACACACACACACACACACACACACACACAATGGGTTATACAGAAGTGCATATAATCTCTGGCTTTTGTGATGCACCACAAAAACAGGTCTGCACTAGTCATGATATATCAGCATTTTACCGCAGTATATTCAGCAGCATGCTTGATTGGATCAATTTATCGATTAGTGTGGTGGATTTATTCTAACTTTTGTCCCTTCAGGCACCACTGACTGAAAACCTGATAACCCTAATGATCTAAACGTGACTGATGTTTTCATTTAATTATGTAAGGCAGAGAATCAGAAATCATACTTCTAAGTTCTTTCTTTACATGAATACTGAGACAAAGAAAAGTCTAAAATGATGAAGGTGCAGTTGAAATTTCCAGGAGACCATTTTCCGTTGTTCTTGTTCAGCACAATTAATCAGACCAGCTTTTCTCATAATTATGCCAAAAGCATTACCTTCATGATATCTTTGAAGATAATATTGTATTAGTCACACATCAGGCCTGGCTTTCCATTCTTCATTAAAAAAAAATCGCAAACACATTTTGCAGCGTCAGAAAGAAGCCTGAAAAATGGTCAAGTTACTGTCTTTTTAAAGAAACATCTTGAGTAGACGTCAAAGATAACTCAGTTTTAGCTGTTAAAAAAAGGTTAAACGTGAAAGTAAAATTGAACTAATTTAAACAAAAATTCATTTATGTTACATTATTTACATTATTAATTACTGGTGGTTTTGACTGTTGTCTTCATTTAAAGCTGTACTTTGTAAATTGTTTTTGTTAAAGTTGAAAGAAGTAGCATTACTGATTCAGGAGAGAAAAAGAACGCATGCTAAAATATGGTCTCCGTGCGGGGCTGCGAGTCATCCTGAAGTAATGCCTGAAATGCCTGAAAAGTAAAGCCTGAAGTAATAATTTAAACATCAGAGGTGTTGGGCGGATGTCGTGGGGCTTTTCTGACCACGTCATACGTATTTACGTATTAACGTCGCGCATGCGGGCTCAGAACGCAGGTCTGGTTTGATGTTTAGCTCTCAAGTGCAAAATCAACATTACACTGAAAAAGATATGATGGCAACAGTAGAACAGTCACTTGCATTCTTTTGAATTATCTTGTGTCCTTCTCCATGTTTTGGCTGAGTTCTCTTTGAATACTCTTATTGTGCTTGCAGTCAGCAGGTTCATTTGCTCAGGGAGAGGCTGAAGCATAGCTGATACTTTCAAATGTTCTTCTGCATGTTGCATGCAATTACACATTTCCACCAAATCCCCCAAACTTGCATAGTGTATCTGTAAAATAACAGTTTGAGTAGACATTAAACATTTTTTAATCAATTAATTAAAAAAAATATTAAAGGTAGTTATGTTCATATTTCTTTATCATTTATATTTAATAATCATTTGGATGATCATGAAGATAGGAACTGATTAGGATCCACACAATGAGACGTAACTAACTGGACTGTAACTTGAAGAAGAACCACAAGTAAAAGTAGTTATATTTATATTTCTTTATCATATATATTTAATAATCACTTGGATCAGCATGCATAACTGCAAACTGCAAAGCTGTTAAAGGGTGTGATGATGATGATGAAGAAGAAGAAGAATATGATGGTAATGATGATGATGATGATGATGATAGGAACTGATTAGGATCCACACAATGAGATGTAACTAACTGGACTGTAATTTGAAGAAGAACTGCAAGTAAAAGCATTACCATTTAAAAACACTCAAGTAAAGGCTACAATTTAAGATCTTGGGGAAAACATTTAAAATACATAAGTAACATTTACAGTACATAAATCATAAATACTTTTAGGATTCTCTACAATTGACTTTTTACTGTTCATCACTCATGACCTGTGTTATGCATACTTACAGCAAATGAGTCCCGCAAAAGCAGCACTCTGTGCCATTAGATTAGTAATGTCTGTTCACCAATAAAGTTCTGTACAATAAATTCAGCTTTGCTATGTAATCAGTAACACAGTGGTTTTAACTGATATTGAACTAAAACTGAAATATCAGTCTTTCACTGTATTCCTTGGGTAATTTTCAGGGATCCTTTTGTTTTAGCACATTACGAACCTCAGCTTAGATTTGTAATACCTCTCTGTGTCCGTTGTGCACAGGACAGTGCTGGCTCCCTGTCTGGGCGTGTGGAGAGACAATATGATGACGTAGACTATGACAGCTTCATTGGCCTAATGGGCAGAAGGAGCACAGGTGAGAGAGGCTTGGAAATTGCTTTGATAAATATAGAAACTTGCAATTTCTGGACCACATAGTTTAGCACATTAATGACCATTACGTATCATCTCAGCTGTGGTAATGATATTCTACTCAGACTGATTTGCTGGTGTCTGATTGATTGTCTTTATTTTACAGGTGCAGATGCTGTGCCACAGCTCAGAAGTAGGTGGTTGTTCTCTCATCATATCTGAAAAGTCTTAATCCAGTTAACAGATGTTTGAAAGAGTGCAAGAATAATGCTTAAAACATCTGCTGTAGGGGACATGGATGACATCTTTGTTGGACTGTTGGGTCGGAGAAGCTCAGACTCAGGTGAATTGAATAAGAGTGTGTGTACGTGTGTAAGTGAGAGCAGGACAGACTGATGGGGCAGGATTAACAAAAATCTGTTCACTGGAAAAAGCATTACTGCGGATGAAATGCTGCCAATGAATGGATCAACTGAAGCTCAGTGCGGTTGAGTGGAAATACTGACACCTAGTGGTCTGGTTAACTGCGACCATTTGGAGCCATTAACCTTTTTGTTTTTGTTTTTTGTTGTGTAATTGCTTACTGTGGTTGTGTGTTAATACAGGTACCCCTCCATGGAGAGGAGACAGAAGAGGCAGCTTCATCATGAAAAACAGAAAGCTCAGGTGATTGTTGATTAAGAGTTTTTGAGAATCCACAAAGAAGAACCAAGAAATATCATACTTGGTCTTTTGCATGGGAGTACGGTCCTGGAATTACCCTTTATAATCCAAGACAGTAATAGTTACATTTACCCTGATTTAAATAATTTAAATTTAAATGATTTAAAATTATTAATAGCAGTAGTAGAAGTAGTAGCTGTAGTACTAGTCACAGTGGTAGTACACTCTCAGAAATAAAGGTATGAAACTGTCACTGGGGCAGTAGCCCTCTTGTCACTGGGGTGGTAGCCTCAAGGGTACATCTCAGTACCTTTAGTCAGGGAACTTAATTGTACTGTAATCCATTGAAATTATATTTTCTAAATTGTATTGACTCATCATCTTGTCCCGGACTTTTGGATTGGACTTGAACTAGACTTTAAAAGCACTGTTATACCTTTGAGGGTACATTTACATTGTTTGTACCTTGATGAATGAAAAATGTACTTGCACAGTACCTTTATCTCTAACAATGTAGTACTGGTATTAGTAGAAGCAGTAATAGTAGTAATCACCGTAATGGTAGCAGTAGCAATTGTAGTAGTTTTAGTAATAGCAGTAGCAGTAATAGTATTGGTATTAGTAGTTATAGTAGTAGTAATAGTATTGGTATTAGTAGTCATAGTAGTAATAGTAATAGTAGCAGTAGCAATAGTAGTAGTTATAGTAGTAGTAGTCAGTAATAGTAGTTGTAGTCACAGGACCAGTAATAGTAGCAGTCATAGTAATAGTAGCAGTAATCATGGCAGCAACAGTTGTAGTCACAGTGATAGTAATAGTAGGACCAGTAATAGTAGCAGTCATAGTAATAGTAGCAGTAGTCATAGTAGTAACAGTAACAGAAATCAATAATAGTGGTAATCAGTAATAGTAACAGTAGTCATAGTAGTAACAGTAATAGAAGTCAGTAATAGCGGTAGTCAGTAATGGTCACAGTAGTCATAGGAGTAACAGTAACAGAAGTCAATAATAGTGGTAGTCAGTAGTGGTAACAGTAGTCATAGGAGTAACAGTAACAGAAGTCAGTAATAGCGGTAGTCAGTAATGGTAACAGTAGTCATAGGAGTAACAGTAACAGAAGTCAATAATAGTGGTAGTCAGTAATGGTAACAGTAGTCATAGGAGTAACAGTAATAGAAGTCAGTAATAGCGGTAGTCAGTAATGGTAACAGTAGTCATAGGAGTAACAGTAACAGAAGTCAGTAATAGCGGTAGTCAGTAATGGTAACAGTAGTCATAGGAGTAACAGTAACAGAAGTCAGTAATAGTGGTAGTCAGTAGTGGTAACAGTAGTCATAGGAGTAACAGTAACAGAAGTCAGTAATAGTGGTAGTCATTAATGGTAGCAGTCATAGTAATAGTAGCAATCATAGTAGTAACAGTAAAAATAGTAATCAGTAACAGTAGTAATAGCAATACAAATTCCAGGAACATTTGCTTTAGATTTAGTCCTAGTATTTACCCTGTGTCAAATTGTTACGATATTTCAACTTCATCAGTATTATTAATCATAGAGCTTTGTAGCTGCAGAACTCATGTTTGGGCAGATCCTATACTTGTACGTTGTTTTTACTTACGTTTGTCCTTCATGCAGATTTCGACGTGCTGTGTGAAGCCATTACTCATCACTTGAAATACATCTGCGTGACAAGGAAAACCTGACATGAGAGCTACATATGTTAACCTGTTTGATATATTTATTATTTGTGGCATGTTATTGTGTATATTTAACTAAATGTAGAGAAATTCCTGATAGGTTTTCTGGTGTGCAATGGACCATTCAGCAGTTTCAGATAAGACGTTTTTTTTTGTTTATTCCTGAAATGGATTTCTGTATCTGTATGGTGGTAAAAAGTCCTCAACCTACACTGTCTAAATAATGAATGTATTCCATTTTAACTACACTATCTACTGTAGTGATTTTCAAGTTTAAGGCAAGATGGTTTCCATGATCACATATACAAGATCCAGGGTCATCTGGCCCAACTTGAATACCAACCTGCTATAAGCTATTATCAAAATTCTTCATGAAAGCAAACCATTTGAAAGGAATACTTCAAATTAATGCTTCATTTTTCAAATTAATCTCTGTCTGCTGTATCTGCAGCCTATGGTCAACTACCACAGAAAATAACAGAAAAACACTTCAAATGCACTTACTGTAGAAGCCAGTGAACAAGTGCTAAATCATCAGCCCATTGCCTTTTATTTTAAATGCTTAAATGACTGACTTTTCCGTTCTTTTACTACATACAGGGAAACGCTTTAAAATCACTGTCCATGGTAATCAACTGTGTGCTACAGATAAAGCAGATAGAGATTATGCTAAATGGGAAAGAACAAACAAAAGTACAGTAAAATAAGTCTTTATTTAATATGCTGGTCATTTTACTTCACTTTTTCGCCCATGAACTGTTCACACCAGTCATTCTTAATTCTATAAATAAAGACTGCTCTGAAATAACCATACATAATTCCCTTTTACACACACAAATCAGAGAGGAAGGGACCTCTGTACCTTTGGATTAGAGAGCAAGAAACACATACATGATAATTCAGAGTAAAAAGCAGGCGTGGCATTAGAAGCACTGTGGGTCTCAATGTTCTCCTAAGTCTTCTCAGTCATCAGAGTAACAGGAATCTCCACACGTCACCCCAACTCCCTCAGGGGGAAGCACATACAGAGGGTGTCGATGAGGGCCGAGGATTGCTGAACCCAACCCCACACACACCACACACACACACACTCCCCAGATTCCTACAACCCATAAAAGGCTTTCATCATCAATCAGAAAGCTCTGCTGCACCTGTAACATTAAACATTACTGAAAAAGGCCATTTAGATTCACCCCTTTGATTTTACCCTACAAACGAGTGAATATTTATTTGTTCATGAAATAAACTGTCACCTGCAGCACAGCTTGACTGACTCAGTCATGCAGGGCTGGAAGGATTCAGGTATGCATGGCTTATGTGTCTATTCACACGGGTTGTGCCACTGCACAGTGTTATGCAACTTGAAGGAACTGATCACTACCACCCCAAACAATATTCTGCTGCTGATCATTTCATGCACAAATCATATATAGTGTTAAATGGGCCATAAACATCTTCAAATCTTATGAATGAAAAGAAAGAAAAGTAGGAAAAATTCCTTCCAGAAACTATATAATCATAAGCTACAATAACAATATATGCTGATTTGGCTTACATTTATAAAATCACTTCAAGTTTAAAGTTTACTTTGCTTGGACATCAAAGAGCTAAGTGTGAGCTTTCATCTAATTCTTTTATTTCCCCTTCATTCCTTCAATGAGGACCTTCCTCATGGAAGGTGGCCACAGAACTTTAGTGGTTTCGTATTTAAAACAAAACTTCTGTTGTAGCATTTTGCCTTGATATCTGAATGGCCCTACTTGAATGAAAAATAATAAAAAGTAATATAGTGCAGACAGACAAAACATTCTTCCATTTATCAATCACACTCCATCACTGTTGCCTCTGAACTCACCAGTAACTGTAAACACTTCAATTACGGAGCAAGATCTTACAGTCCTTTCCGTTGGTTTCATAAAAGAAAAGGGAGAAAAGGTAAACAGACTCGGAAACAACTGAAGGTGGTTGAACGGTGGTGGACGTTAGAGTCGACAGAAATGTCATGGATGAGCACATACGCAAATAGGTAGACTATCAGACAGTCAAGCAAGCCAAGAGGTGAGGCACAAGGCAACCATTATTCAGGATTCATATTCAGCTAGCTTCTTGGCAAGGTGTTTGTCAGTTAACGAGAAAAAGATGTTTGTTTTAAACTTCCATGTTGACATTTCTCCCAGTAGAGCATCAATCGGCAAACTAATATTGCTCACTGTCAAACATTAACAATAATGGTAAGGTGCAAGTGTGGGCAATAGGTTGAGTTCTAAAAGGCACAAGCTGCAGTACTCACAGTATGTAAAACAGAGTAGCCTCTACTTTAAAAGGCCACAACTCTCAATTTTCACCATTATCTCTCATTATCATCATCGCAAATTCAGAGCAGTGAAAAATAATCCTTTAAAATACATGAAACGAGACTAATTTTCCCTCATGGACTTTCTCCTGTAAGCTTTCATTTAGCTATGCCACGTGGCAGAGGTGTAGAAACAAAGGAGCAGGATAGAGGTTACGACATCATCTTGACTTTACACTGGGCGGTGAACAGCATAAGAGCAGTAAATAAAATGCTTCCCCCAAAAGGCTTAACATGGATTAAATGTGCTCAATATTGTTTTTCTTAAAGTTACAAAGGCTCAACATGCCTTCCTGATCTACAACGGTGAGTAAAGTGACTGGTGAGACCGGTTGGGACAGTTACTATGTACTACTCTTGTTCTCTAATCCACCCCCCGCAATACAAACGCACAAAAGAGGAGAGGAGCAGGCTTTGCAGTAGGCTTAGGCATCCTTACGACTGACCAGACACAGACTGGGAAAAGAACACGAACAGAAACCATAACTAGGGATGTTCCGCCCCACTCTGAAAAACTGGTATTTGAGCTAATTTGAAAATAAAATTCCTTCGTCAGTATTCACACTAAATGTTGCAGAAATGTCAGAAGTGGGCATTTTCTATGATTGGTGGCAGTGAGGCACTGTTAACAAGCAGGTTAAATGTCTGAAGCGAGGAACTAAAAGTGATTTAAAAAAGCAAAAAAACACTAATCAACACATAAACCAATGTTATCGGTTAAAAATCGTTAATTTAAGCAATGCATTTCCAATAAACAATTCCTATTTGAATAGGTGGGTTCAACATTCAAGTTGAGGAATGTTTCTGAATTGCATGAATGACGATACGATAGACCACTGGTTCACTAGATAGTACTAAAAAATGAGTGACGCAACTAAGAACAGTGGTATTTGGGAGCACTTTGAGAGGACAATCGCACAACTACACTTATATATCATATCAACAGCAGACAAATATTTCATCCATGATCTCTGAGAGAATGTGATGCACGCTGTTGCACAATTTTAGAGAATACGTAGTGGACAGCAACAGCTTTCAAGAGCTACTAAGATACACTGAGCCAAATCTAGACATAGTCATTTACACTCATTTTAACTTTAACTAGTAGTGAGTGATAAGGGTTGATCTGGGCTGTTTATTTTATTATACATGCTGAAGCTTTGGCCCCACTTATCAGTACTTCATTCCACAGCCCATAAAAGGAACACTTTTTAATATCTTGGTGCATTAATACAGACTTGACAATTGGTGTCTGCGCTCATATAATATCAATTATTTTACAAAGGCTTTGAATGAGGCTTAGCCAATCAAATTTACTCAAACAATATGGTCTTCAATTGATATTTTGATGGAGCGCATCATTCATTCTAGGCTTGCCGGTTAATGATTAATTGCCGAGTGATGATAGTCGGTTACAGGCCAAAGAACTTTAGTTAGTGTAGCTCAAAATACTACACACTTCTCAATTCAGGGTGTGTTACACTATGCGCAATGTGATTTTACTGTAGCATTTTAAAGTAATTGGCAGTCTAAAGTACAGTAGTTTTAAATTTACATAACCTGTGCATTGTGTGGTTGCATTACTTACAAATACAAATATCAGATCAAACACAGCATCAGCGGATAGTCAGTTTGGAACATCCCTAGCCACAGAGGTCAAACAATGATTTATCCATACTTCTTATATGCACGCTTAAGTGATACTAACAGACCTGTAAAGGTGTCTGGTAACCATTTGTACTTTAACGTACAAGTCTGACAGAAGATTAACAAGCCGGGTTCAAATTACCTCCAAGCAGAAGCCAGAGGAATAAATGGAGTTAGGTGCTGTTCATTTGGTCAAGGCATATGTAAGTCTGTTCACAAGTGACGCATGTACATACGTCACTAAGGCATCAAAGACAAGCCTATGCGCACCTGAACCACCCCACACACACACATACACACATACGCGGGAGGCACTATAAATCTGTAAGCCTTCATTCAACAGTAGTCTGTGCTTGCATTTACACAGCCATATACAAATATGACCCAATGTAAAAGACCCTTGGTCACCATATTATGAAGAATCTCTCACTAAAGCTCGCATGCACACACACACACACACACACACACACACACACACACACACACCCCTCTGCTATGTGGTTCAGGAGCAGATTTTCAGCACATGATTCAAGTGTATTTGGGGGGAAAAAAAGGAAAAACAAGGAATGCTAATCCATTTCAAAAAGACACCAATTACTTTCAAAATTCCATGACTCCCAAGGTCAAAAGTAATTAGAGAACATTCCAACAGGCTGCTATAGCTTCTTTTCAAGTGGATGGGCTTTCTTCTCCACTTCTTGAATGCCTGCTTCCTGTTTCTCGTCCATGTGTGGATGCTCCGCTCCTCTGTCTGAAGACTTGGAGTCCTGAAGGCCTGTAGGCTCGGGGGGCTGATAGCGATAACGGTAGCCGAAGGCACGTAGGTGATAAGTGTAGTACTCCAACAGGTACATCAGTTGTGGATCCACATAGTGGAAAGACACTGCCAGGTCTGAACAACACTGAGGGCCCTGGAAAATAAAAGAAGAACAAAGAGAAAGCCTGATGGTGGGTCTAGGGCCTCTGACTTTGAAGAAAACTATATTTAGGTTACTGTGCTAGAGAACCGGAAAAGCAGGGAAATGGCAGAGTCAACAGCAAGCCATCCAGGTTTGTAAAGTCGTGATAAAGGTAAGAGCATAATCAAACACAGCATCTGGTTTCTTTAAATGCATCGCCAACTAGGATGAACACTGGCCTCAATTCAAATAGCTTATAATCACAAAGTTTTCTTAGCACAATGACTGTGTGTGCAGTTCTTTCAACATTTGTTTAATCAAGAATGAGGACTAAACACAGGTCAGGATATGGTAGTGTTATTCAGAACAATATACAACTAATGCCTACAGCCCTAAATGCAAATTTCTATATGTTTAAAAAAAAATCATGAAATGACTTCAAGCGTACTGGAACAACTGGTACAACACCAAAGTGGTTCTATGCTTGTAAGCACTGCTACACTGATGAAACATCATATAAACAGTCTCCACTGAGATACTCTGCAAGGTTATGTTTAGACTTTAAGATTTCAAAAGGCAAAATGCTCTAATCACATTATGGTTTTTGCATCTTTATCCAGTTTGAGTGTTTAAAGACACCACTGTGCTATTATTTGGTTAAAAGGTGACATTCATATATCAGTCAAGTCCAAATCAGAAACAAGGTTCAGCTACACATAAAAACGATTCCGATCTGTCTAAAGAAACATTCATCGACAGTTATATATTTAGACAGCTACTTTATGCTTCATATTTAAATGAAACCTAACTGGCCAAGAACTTGCATCAGTTATGCCATGCTTTCTAGGTCCCATATCAACCAAGCAATACCCAAGTTAGTTCATCTGTGGGTTAAAAATACCAGCACAGATCTAGACGGCACAAATCCATTACAGTGCCAGTGCAGCTGATGTCAATGTGGCAAAGAGAGCTTTTGTATTTTATCAGTGCTGTTTTCTTGATATGCGCGTCCTTGTAAAGGAACACCATGTCCTGGCATGTGCGTATAAAAACAAACAAAGAAATAAAGATCTTCAAAAGACCTTAAACAAACTATTTCATTCACAGATGAAAAGCAACGCTGGGTGCAGGATCCATGTTTAAATGACCTCAGAATGACCTGCCTTTCTCTAGAAACACTTTTGCACACAAGCCAGAACAAAATTATACAAGGCAATTCCTAAACCTCAGCGTGCAGAGAAACGCTCAAAACGCACCGGATAATCCAAATCACCATTTTCATTAAGATAGAGTGTTCCCTACTGGTATGAAATGGGGGCAGGGCTGAAGTAGTTGTTCATGACCTTGACATTGACATTGTATCTCATGTTACATAAAGTGTACCTGTTTACCCATAACAATAACATTCTGTTTTAATTGTTTACAAAATGTTTTGGATTAAGGGGCAATTAGAAATTGTTAAAATGGGACTAAATGAACTTCAGTGGCTGTCAAATTTCAAGTTACTGTACTTTATACTATAATCAATATGCTGCAAACAATGACGTAGCTGGCACCAATCCAATCTGATACTCTATGATTTACCGAAAGCAAAATACAACTACAGGCATTACAGGCATTTATAAGCAGGTACGAAAGAGGTTCACAGGAAAGTCAGCAATGCAGTTTGCTCCACAGTGTGTTCATGTAGTGAACTATTTCCCACAACAACAAGATGCTGGATTAAGATGATTTTGGTTGAGTCTGACTGTATTAATCCTTATTAACAACGTAAAAGTAATAAATTAAATAAAATAACAAAAGTATGTAAGGATGACATGGCAGGTCTGAACTGATCAGAATTATAGATTAAAACAGGCCGATTGATGCAATATTCTAAGCATTAATTTCCTGTGGACTGACCACTAGCCACAAAAAACAAGGCTTTGACAATAATTTAACCAATCTAACTAGAACTGGGCAATATGACAATATTTATTGTAATTGTGATAAATTCCATCACAATATGCAACAACATGCTTTTCTGAACATGGCATTGATACTGACAGTACTTTTTAATAGGATTTAGTGCAGCACAGTGTTTAAAATGTTAAATACAAGTAACTGGATCCATAGTTTTCGATAGTATATTTAAAATGTGGCACTACTTTGTGTGTTCTAATTTATCAGATGTCAGAAAAAATAAATATCATGACGCACCATGTATTGTAAAAAACTTACTGAAGTTTTGTGATATTACCTTTTACCACATCGCCTGCTTCTAAATCTAACCACAGTAAAAGCCTCTCCATACAGAGCCCTTCTGTCCTCCTTAATATGTGATCTGATCACTTGTGAGGGTGTGATGATGTGATGTTTGACAAAATCTTTTTAAGTATTACTTTAAGTATGAGTCCTCTCACCTCTACAATGGGGTAATAGCAGTAGTTCCAGTACCAGAAGCTCTTGGGGAATTTGCCAGTAAGGTGTTGCTCTGGTACAAATGGATGGAAGGTTTCTCTGTGCAGCGTGTCTCTAGAATCACCTGCTTGCACTCCCATCTTCTCCATACACTGCCCTAAAGCAAGGTCCTCCACTGAAGATGTGTGTGTGCAGACTTTGGTGCGAAAACCTTCCACAAACCTCTTCAGAGCCTCTTTGCTCAGCACGTAACCAGCTCCGCCACTCATGTAGCCCTGCTTAGTGTAGGGTTTGAACCGTCTGCCGAAATAAATAGGCTCATCTGGGGAGTGATTAGACAGGACCCACCGCAGGTTGTCCACTACCACGTAAGTGTCGTCATCAGCTTTGAGGAACCAGTCTGCGTCATCACCGTGCTTTTCCAATGCATAGTGGAAAGCACGGATGGTTTTCCAATACAGCTGGTCTCTGCCCTCCTTCGTGTTAAGGCCCACTGCAGGAAAGTCAGGATCATCCACAGAGCTCATGAATACCACTATGTTACAGTGACGGCTCCATGTGGCTTTCACATGGCGAGCTTTTTTCTGCAGGTTGTTGGGA
Organism: Colossoma macropomum; assembly: GCF_904425465.1. Classification (NCBI taxonomy): domain Eukaryota; kingdom Metazoa; phylum Chordata; class Actinopteri; order Characiformes; family Serrasalmidae; genus Colossoma; species Colossoma macropomum. Next base: position 29,188,855 of record NW_023494789.1, read on the forward strand.
CCAGTCATCACCCAACAAAGAATACGGACTTGCTTGTAGAGAGTGTCTGCCACTGTGCTGTCCTCATCTAAAAGTGAATGGAGAAAATAAAAAATAGCTTCATCGTATATTATTCATAACCTTTTCATGTAATAACTTCATGTTATCTAGATACCATACCTCTGGCTGAAAGCATAAAAAAGGTTTTGTGTTGAAAACAGATAGAATAAGCATTTTCTATATGCTTTATGATTTCTTGGGCTACTAAGGTATGAGTTACACTAACCACATTCTGGTTGTATCTATTACTCTATAGATCAGTGGCTAGGCTAGCAGACAGGATTGGCTGACACCACAAGGATTCCAGGTGATATTAACACCAATTAACATTACAGAATACTGCAGAATACATGACATAAATACCCCTTTAGGTTTAATAAATGCTAAGAATCATGATAAAACAATAGTTAACAAAATTGTCTAAAATTATCTTCAATCTAAAATATATATATATATGTGTGTCTGTGTGTCTGTGTGTGTGTGTGTGTGTGTGTGTGTGTGTGTGTGTGTGTCTGTGTATGTGTGTGTGGGCGCGTGTTTAAGTCATCATCGATATCTTTATACTCATGTGGCTTGGTGGCCATAAGCAAACTGCAACTGCTTATAGCAACAGACAGTCTTGTCTAAATTAATCAGTTCTATGCATCAGTGTATGTGTGCCAAAAAAAAGGCAAAAAATCCCAGTGACTTGTATAAAGTCAAATTAGCATGAAGTAGCACACCAAGCTTGTGAGAAGGTGGGGATCAAAGTCTCCAGGATTACTGTGTACACTTTATGAAGATCATTATAACTGAGGCCTTTACAACAGAAAATAACAGTGCAAAGTCCATCACTGAGCTCAAAACTGCAGCCACATCAGCACGTCTCACATATGTACAGAATGTAGGCGTGGGTGGTGAAAATCAACTTGACTAACTGCCCAAATGATTGACTTTGGCTGAGACCCAGTATCTACCCAACAGACGGTTCTTTTAGAATGCAATCAGGACAATGTAATAATGTGCACAAACAAGTCTTCCACACTGTGTGTTAGGCCATTCCTAGCACACAATGAAAATACTCCATGATGTAACAATGAAAACCGTCAAGGTGTGCAATGTGAAAAAACACCAGTACTACAAGGATACTGCAATACCTTTTGCAATACATTCAAAACATGCTAATGACTTGATAGCGTGACATAGTTAAAGATACAGCTGCATTTATTTATACCAATATTTTTACTTTTGTTGGATAACATGAATACTTGGATTCATAAACGTGCCCACAAAAACATTCTTCTAGAACTGCAGCTTGTCAAGATGCTCAAAGCACACAGTTAAAATAATATGGCTGGTGAGAGAGTTCAGAGAGATCATCGTTGCCTTTTGCATGCACCTGTAATATCAGTTTTGGAAATGCAAATAAACGAACATCACAGTGTTTCTCCTTTGGCAGGCTTCCCCATGTATTACCTGTGTGATGTGGATGGTTGAGGTTGAAGAGTGCTGATTTCTCTTTCTTCCAGTTCTTCTCTTCCTCTTCAAGCATTTTTATCTCCTCTGCCGTTTTCTCCAGGCCATCAGGCTGCTGGGGAGAGAAGTTTCTAGCGAACCACACCTGATGTAGGAACACATACAGGGTGCAAGTGCCCACTACAAAGCCCACGTAGAACGAGGACCGGGCACCGAGAGCTTTCATGTTGATTACTTTTACCTCGCAACTCTGTCTTCACGGTGACTGTACAGGAAAAATGAATGAAAGAAATAAAGAGAGAATGATTAAAGTCAACATGAATCATATCACATTTTCCATGAGTGTTTGCTCATGACAGGTGAAGGTGGTGGGAGGGTGACATTTTTATTAGTCAATATTTCTTTCTCCTGCTCGCTGGTGCAGGGTGGCATGATCAAAAATTAGAATGAAAGAATTTGGTCTTTTAAATGATATGGTGAATCACGCTGACCATGACATGAACTCAATAATATGGTCAACTCTGCTTTGAGGTTGACTTTTACATTGCATTTCTTGTAAAATGGAGTAAAATGTGATGTGTAATGAAAAACTGGGCACCACCAGGGTTGTGATGTAACCAAAGTGAAGTATCTGTATTTTTTTCAAGTAACAATTTGTAAAAGCAGTATTCAGATTACAGTTACTTTTTACATTTTTAAGAAAAAAACTTTTTGGAACTCTCACTCACTAAATTACAATCTTCAAAAGAAACACCATCAATGTTTATTTCTTTTATTTAGAGTCAGTGTACCGCATGAAGCAAACATGCTCATTAATCAAATTCTAAAGATGGCCTCAATTGACAGCTTCAGATTGATCAGTTATTAATCTCAGTGTTACTGAGCTCATTTCAGATCAAACTAATAACCACCTCAGTGGTGGATATATCTGCAAGTGATAAGTTTAGTATCAGTGTTGTACTGATCAGGGATTGTGGAAGCAGCAGTGAACTGAAGGAGACAAAAAGTTGAGAATTTTTGGAACTTCATTTAACTGATAAACAATTTTTTCCTTAAATGTATTAACAGGGCACTTATAATGCTGTGAAAAAGTATTTGCCCCTCTCCTGATTTCTTCTATTTCTTCTAATTTGTCACATTTAAATATTTTAAATCATTTAATTAAACTTTAATGTAAGATAAAGACAGCACAAGCACAAAATGCAGCTTTTAATCATTCCATTTACTGAAGATTTTTTAAAACCTATATCACCCAGGTAAAAAAGTAATTGCCCCTATACCTAATAACTGGTTGTGCCACTCTTGCCAGTAACAATTGCAATCAAATGCTTGGATTACTTGCAACAAATCTTTTACATCACTGTGGAGGAATTCTGGCCCACTCTTTTTTGCAGAATAGTTTTAATTTGGCTACACTGATGGGTTTTTGAGCACGAGCTGCCTGTTTAAGGTCTTGCCACAGCATTCCAATGGGATTCAAGTCAGGACTTTGACTCGGCCACTCCAAAACCTTTATTTTGTTTCTTTTGAGCCATTCAGAGTTGGCCTTGCTTGCGTGCTTCAGATCATTATCCTGCTGCACAACCCAACTGCGCTTTAGGTCACCAAGTGACAGGTGGACATTCGCCTTCAGGATTTTCGAATAGAGAGCAGAATTCATGGTTCTATCAATTATGACAAGTCATCCAGATCAAAGCAGCCCCTGACCATCACACTACCACCACCAGGTTTGACTGTTGGTACGACGCTCTTACGGTGGAATGTGGGGTTAGTTTTATACCACATGTAACGGGACCCACGTCTTTTAGAAAGTTCCACCTTTGGCTCATCAGTCCACAAAATATTATCCCGAAAGTCTTGGGGGACATCTAGATCTATTCTTTTTGGTCAGCAGTGGTTTGTGCCTTGCAACTCTCCCATTGATGCCAAATTTGCCCAGTGTCTTAGTTATTGTGGGATTGTGAACAATGACCTTTTCAGAGGCAATGAGGCCTGCAGTTCTTTAGATGTTCATCTGGGTTGTTTTGTGACCTCCTGGATGAGTTGTTGATGCGCTCTTAGAAAAATTTTGGTAGACCAGCCACTCCTGGTAAGCTTTGCCACTATTCCAAGTTTTCTCCATTGTGGACAATGGCTCTCACTGTGGTTCACTGGAGTTCCAGAGCCTTGCAATGGTTTTGTAACCCAATCCAGACTTGTAGATTTCAAAGACTTTCTCACCTATATTTGAATCTCTTTAGAACTGGCATCATGTGCTGCTTTTTGAGACCTTCTAGCAGTAATCTTGCCTGGGTGTAGCCAGTGAAATGGAACCCAGCAGTCAACTGTACTTAGTTAACTGGTTGATTTAGCAGCTAAAAGGGCAATTACTTTTTCACATGGGTCCAGGTTGGGCTGAACAGCATTTTTCCTTCAAAAGATTAAACCGTTTACAAACAGCATGTTTTGTTTACCTGATTATGTTTGTCTAAAACAAAAATGAGTTTGATGATCTGAAACATTCAAGTGTGACAAATATTCAAAAATAGAAGACATTTTTACAGTACTGCACATGAAGAAAACTGCCAACCAGTAACAGAGAGAAACAGTGTGAATTATGAATTAAGTAATAAAGAAATCTCATGTTCCTTACCAAGATGTATTTTAAACTAAGCCTGAACATGTTACTATCTTATGTACTGTAATGGAATACGTTACTAAATACACTTAAGATCGTGTATTAAGTTTTCACTAATGTTTGCTTTTTCAAGGAGTTCTGCCCAACCCTGGCCACCATTCACATTCACATTAATGACAAAAAGACTGTCAAAGTTAACGGAAACGTGTTTAACCTGACGGTTGAGTTCGCTTGGAGGCGGATGCCGCTTACTAAGTTTAACTAAGTACGCCAGTTCCTCTCTTATTTAACTTCGCAGTTCTAAAATACTGAAAAACTAAGTTCACTCACTTTTCTCTGTATATATTTTAAAACTAGCTGAATTCCCTTCTTTAATGAGGTGCTGAAAAAGACATTTATGAGCCTCTAATCCTGGCTTTAAAGCAAATGGTCATTGAAGAGAATGATCGCTGTTCATCTGTGCGTCTGGCTAAAAGTAGCCTTCAAAGGATTGACAGCCAATACAGATAAATATGTTAGCTAGCTAGCTAGCTACGTTAAAACAAGCCTTTACTGGGCTTACTATTTTATCAGAATAAGGACTATGGCGATGTCCACTTGAGCAGCGAAATGTCTGCGACTTCAATGTGCTCAACCCTCCTTTGACTCATACTAGTTTGCCTGGTATTCAGTTACCTTAACTAGTTCTAAAGAAACTGATAATGTGTCACTGAAACTTATAAAGTGGCGAATCTTACCGGGCTCCGGGTCTCAGTGACAATCTGAAGCGCTGCTGAGAGCTCCAGCCTCGGCTCCATGACCAACTCGGGCAGCTTCGCCAACGCTAGCTAACGTCAAACAGGCTCCAGATTTCGACAGTCAGCTGTTCAAGCTCCCAAAACGGGGTGTAGGATCCACAAAAAACATACCGATTCACCCAGATTTCGACTGAACATCCTCTGTTTACCGCTCATTAAATGCTCTGTTTGCCACCCGCGCGCTGCCCTAAACAGTATGAGGTCCGGACCGGACGTTAGTTAGCCTAGCTAGCTTAGCAAGAAAGCGATTCGTTTACGGTGTAAAATGCGTGTCGAGAACACGCCTAACGTGTTTACTCTCCTGGATGACATTTCTTCATCGTCCCGTAACACAATGTCGACATACAAATGAATGTTTGTCTAAAGCTCCTGAGGTAACGCCCGCGCACACGATCAACTTCTGCTCAACTTCGCATCAGCGCACCTGAGGGTAGGAAGCGCCTGCGTCACGGTCGCACTGCGCATGCGTAGATCCAGCGCTTGGACTTGACCTGAGTGTTTAAAGCACCCATACAGTGGAAAAACTAGTTTTCCTCTCACTTTTGAAATAAAGAGTTTAATGTAGTATTTATAAGTGCCAAAGTGCCCAAAATCCATTCCAAATTCCAGGCCATACAGTTCAGAAATGACTGCAAAGCGGCCAGTGTGATTTACTTGTTTTTGTGATGTCACGAACGTCACTATTTACACACCAGTATGGTTCATGCCAGCTGTTCAGCCTGAAGTTGTACGAGTGTTCCAGCCTGGACGGCTTTTTGACCACACTGTAGCCTACATGGCAACCAGTCAGAACACAGTCATTTTACATTCTCAGTCCAGTCCAGTAACAAAAACAGACCAGCTAATTCTAGAGGTCATATATGGCCATATAAAAATGAAGTATGACAGATTTTGTACATACACCGAAGTCATAATAGCAAGGTCTGTTCGCTTTGTGGCCATCTTGGCAACGCCACCGGCAGTTACTTCTAGTCATACAGGATATGGGGCCATATAACAGAAACATCTTATCTCTGAAATCTCATCTGTTTAGTCACCGTGACAACTTCAGTTAGAGAAGTTGTTACAGAACAACAGTTCGTTATCTTATCCTAACTCTAAATAAGAAAACAGTATTAGGGAAACATCCTAGCCATGTAAAATTTCCTAAACACCGTCCTAACTGTAGGACAAACCCTAGTGGTGTCCTAACTGTTTTGACCGTCCCTTTTAGGCAGCTGTGACAGTCAGCATAGTTCACTGCTTGCAATGACATTTATTTTTTATAGTGAAAACTGGTGGTTTTACTTGTGAGGTGTTTTTCTTTTCTAACTCACGTTTTAAAAATCTCATTGCCTCCATGTGTTAATGTTGATGAAAACTCGTCTGATAAAATATTACAGTGGTGGCGGTGAATAATGAGAAGACAAAGTTGCTGGTAGCTGTTTATTAGGAGGAATAACGTTAGCACAGTCAACTAAAGCTTTTGGGAAATAGACGCTGAAACTGCAGAGCAGCGATGCTCTGATAAACAGCAGGGGGCGTCACAATATTCTCAGTCTCCAGTCTATTGCACTTTAGTTATGTTTTGACATTTTTCAATTTTACAATGGTAGCTGTAACGTACCAGAGAACTTGTAGTGAGGAGAATTAACACTCTGTAATGTCTTCTGGGTTTCTCAAACGCTAGAGGGAGTCCAAAATGAATGGGTTAAGATGGAGCAGATAAAATAGATAAAATATTGCAGTGATGGTGGTGAATGTTGATTAAGAATAAAGTAGCACGGCTCACAGTCCAATTAAATGCTCTGTGAAATTGAAACCGAATCAGGGGCGCAGCGATGCTCTATCAGCAGGCGGCGCTGTCACAGTATTGATAATATCCAGTTTATTGCTCTGTAGTGTTGTTTTGACCCTTTTTACATCAGTAACGGCAACTGTAACAGTAATATTTTATCATCTTTTATTTGATTACGTGCTGACGTTTCAGCTGTGCGCTTATGGTCGGTTGCTTAGTAACAGACATGACTGTGTTGACTGTCGATTGAGTAGTTTAGGTTTCTTAACTTGAGATAAGAAGCAAAACAGAGGTAAATACGTAAAATAAAACATTCCTAAACTAAGACAAGATTTGCTTCTGTGATACGAATTTGTGAAAAATCTTATCTTGACCTGTGAGATCTTAAGACAAAAAGATGGCAAGTTTCTGTAAAACGGGCAGGCTCCTATTTCTCCAAATGGGAAGAGGCCTAAAAACCTGGGGCCTTGTTACAGAAACATCTTAAGTCTGAAATCTTATGCTATTTGCTTAGTCACCATGACAGCTTTAGTTAGGACTGAATTTAGGACAGCAGCTATTACAGACATTACATCATATAATTGCTATCTGGTAGACCTCTAAAAGCTACCACACATCCTATCACAACTGCTATGAACAACTCTGACTATGTTTCTGTAGAATGGCACATTTCACATCAAACAACCCTGAAAGATATTGTTTAAATCATAACCCTTTAATTATGCAGATATTTTGAAAAATCTGTGGAATTCCCCTTCAATGAACACAAAAGGTGATGACACTCATGATTACAAACATGTTTCTCTTTATTTTTGCGGTGATTTAATTAACAAATAGATGTTTTAGTCCATCTTCTGCTTTTTTACTACAAGATATTGAATTGAATTTGCAATTATCTTCGATGAACAACAAGGATGAACAGATCTTAACTATTAAAACAATTTACAAATGTATTTGATATCAAAAGCTACACTCTGATTCTCAGACATTTTATCAGATTTGGATTTACAAATATTTATTTTTTCAGATGGTTTTCCTAGCCCATTATGAACCTATTTATTAATTCATTAATTAATTATTTCTGTTCACAGATCATTGACCATTGATTTGTGGCTTTATAACTCACTCCATGCCTCAAAAGAGCCTTTAGCTTCCCCTACAAACACCCATCTCGTCAGTTTGTCACTCCAAAACCACAGAGCGTATCTTTAATAAAACTTACCCAATCAAATCACTTCAGCCCCACTTTGAGAGAATAAGTGTGCTTGGATACAGCTTTACTCATAATATGCACGATCCCATTAAGGGCAAGCAATTCAGACACTCCAGCAAAATTACATATGTACAAACTACCAAAGAGCTATTCACAAAGTTTACACAAAGAGAGCCCTTGTCTGCTGGGACTGTGCAGAGGACAGACATTTAGGAAAAAAAATAAATATCACACATTCATGGCAGTCATATCTTTTGTGGAGTCTGCGTGTCAAGTCTGTCCAGACACGTGGTTTGGACAAGGTAAGGTATGTGTGAAGAGAAGCCTGCCTAGCCAGGTCTAGTAGCCCAGCAGGTCAGTTTTTCGGACTGGGTTGAAATGTCTGAAGATCACACAATAGAGAATCTTTATTAAGACTGCTTTAAAGCTCAAAATTGTGAAGATTTAAGATCTCCAAGTGCAGCAGTAACTTCTACAGTTTCGTTGAAGTTGAAGAGGCCAATACTGCACTGAGCTTAAAGTGCTCAATTTCAGCTGCAATGACTGATAAACAATGCTAGAAATGAATGGATCATAGCACCATGTCTATATTTAAGCAGTCCACAAATGGGTTGGAGCTCAGGCAATAGATTCCGATATACTATTAAAGTTCACTTTGTACTATATTTGCACTTGAATATCTTGTGATGGCACAAGTCAGCAGTATGCATATCCCAACATTACACTGCTCTGAACCTGTCATCTACATGCTCCTATGTCTGTCTTGGTTGTTTGGCATTGCCAAGGTTAATATTCCCAACAGTGCTTATTCATTTAAAGTGCAATAAACTAATGATTTCTGAAGGCTTATGTTCTCTTACAGTAAACTTTACCATTAGCAATGGATTCAGAACATAATTTCTTGTTCATTAGGTGTCTGTGACTGATCTATTAACCAATAAGTAAAACTAAGGAGATTGTTAACTGCATGAATGAGTAGCCAAGAGCAGCTGTCATTAGCAGATCCATTCCTAAAGCACAGCCACTCTCAAAATAGACATTACTATTACTAACAGTCCAGAAACCTTTATATCACCATATCTAAGCCACACAGACACTCACACATACAAATGTAAATAGCATAGCATGGGCTTAGGGAGTAGGCAGCATCAGCAAGAAACCGCAGAGAGGGATTACTGTTACATAACAGTGACATCTGTGTCAAACATTCAGTGTGTTTGTGTATAGTCATAAAAAAAAAAAAATAAACATATTCATGTTGTTCACAGGTGCTTTGAATATGGAAATTCATTCTTCTAGAATGTGAGAGGCCTGTGTTACTGATTTAATACCACTCTCAGATTTCATGTGACTCGGTCAGTCACAGCATAGTTTATTAAGCCCCTTACACCCAAACTCTCACAACATGAACAAAAGGGACAAACACAGTGTTCGTGAAAAACTGCAGTCCGAGCAAGGGCTGTAACAGCTGCTAAAGAGTTCAAAGTCCTTTTGTATTCCAATGTACGGTTTATGTCCTCTACCTCTCTGACATGTGAAGAAGTAAAATAGCTGGGGAAAAAGTTTCAGAAGTCCAGTTCATCTGAATCGCTACTTCCTGCAGACTGACTCTGGTCCTGTTTCTCTCCCCAAACAAATCTATAGTTGTTCTCCAACTCCTGCTGCCTCTTTTGCTCTTTGTACACTTCTTCTGTCCCTCCAGTCTGCACAACAATTTGAAGAAGAAAAGACCCACAACAACCAGGTCAGTTCAACAATGAACTGTTCAGGAAACATGTTAATCAAAAAATAAAAAAAAAACCCAGACAAATGTTTGGCACCCCTGGTGAAATTATATGTTGACTTTTTAAGTGAAAATACACTACCCTATAACACATGCTTTAGAGCAAGTGTGTCAAACTCAACCATATTAAAAAATCTCATCACTCTGTGGGCCAGAGAAGAAACATGTATTTCATTTCTAATAAATGTTGTGCAATAACCCGAACTGGCCATTGTTTATTTAAAATATGCAAAAACTTCAACAGTAAAATGCAGACACTTGTAGTAGACCATGAAATATTACATGGACACTTGAAATATTCAAAATTTAAAAATCCCCAGGAGCTTAGTCTTTTAAACTGACCGATTTGCTTGAACTAGACACCTGGCATCCTTTCTTTGCTGACTTGGGCTCAATTTCTGAGCTGCTAAGTTAATGTTACGTGTTTATTTCAGTTAAACTGCATTTGAAAGGCTTTTTGTGATATGACTAGCGTGGAATTGTGTAGAATTGAGGTGTAACTGCTGTCCCATAGATTGCTGTGGGGTAGAAGAGTCGAAGCACATTACGTTGCAATGCATGCTGGGGACTGTAGTGCAGCCTATTGTGAAACGGGCTAAAATTAAGAGAAAATTAAAATACTTTTGCGGGCCGGATAGGATTGCGTGGCGGGCCTGATCTGGCCCGTAGGCCTTGTGTTTGACATATGGGCTCTAGGGAGAACACACTTCTGTACCTTTTTAAATGCACAAATTTACCTACTGTTTATTTGTTGACTTTAACACATGAATAAAAAATGGCCTGCACAAAAGCTAGATTTAGGCACATTTTATATTTTATAATCCCCCCGTCCAATCTGTTTAGCTAATGAAGAGAAATTGGGCACCAAAATTAACCAAAAAATGCTCTATTTTAATTTGTAATTTTAATTTCTCTGTAGCAGATACGTTCACTTATTTTCACTTAGTAAATCAACAAAACATGTCATCTGACCAGGGATATTCAAATTTATATATATTTATATATAAATGTGTAAATATACATTGACCGCCCAGACCATCTCTCCATGAATGAATGAAAGTGAGGTAAATAATCTGACTTTGACTTTTGTGCCAGTTCAAAATAAAATGATCATCTAATTTTGAGAATGAATGAATGAATAAATGAATGAATGAATGAATGAATTAATTAATTAATAAAAAAAGAATGCAACAATGCAACATATATATAATTGTAAACATATATTTTCATTTAAATTGCAGAGTTTAGTCTTATGTAACAGAGCATTTGTGTCAGTAAGATAATCTGCTGGTGCATTTGTTGCTGCTAGTCTGTTTCACATTTTGTTAACATGATATGTACATACATACCAGCAGATTGATGAGCAGTTCTCTGAAAGATTTGGTATCCTCCTCGCTTAGCCACTGGTCTCCGGCTTCCTCTGCTGTTTTACGTGTTAAAATCTTTACTTCAATCTTGCCTGAAGTAGATACACACAAGCACACAATTTGGTCATTTACTGTCATCATATATGCACATCATTTACTCACCACCTTTATTACCATTGTGCCTGAAACTGCAATACATGCAGGCCAAGATCAACTATTCATCTTCCACATTTACACACCATCTTTTGCCCTGCTCACTCTGCACGAACAGCAATGATATACATTTTCATGAGTACAGAAAGGATAGCAAAGGAGAAAATGCATGCAAGTGGTAGTTAATGAGAGACGACAATGAGACAGAAAGAATGAGTTGTTACAGTAAATAATTTCATGAAAAGAAATGTGTTGGAGTACTTTAATAATGAATCACTGTTGTCCTTCAAACACTAAATAAATGTTTAACGCACAGCATCCTAATGCATTTGAAGACACTAGAAGCAAATCTTGCAACTGAGCTCTAATTTCCATTACCTTTTCCCCCCTTTGGAATAATAATCATCATCAGAATCAGCTGCAAATAATGAATAATTCCAAATATACACATTAAACTAAAAGCACGTATCTGGCTTTGCACAGAAAACATTTCTCTGGCAAACAAACAATCCCCAAAAGGCATTTTCCAATACTGTGTTTTAAAATTTGACCCAAATTCCAGCATGTCTTGACTGCCTCCAAAAAGAACTGGGCTAGTAAAGCTGCACTATTAAGCTTTGGGGATTTTGAGACCTCTATGGTGGAAGTGTGTAATTGCATGCAACTTGAAGAAAAACACTTTATAACAGCATTTAGTATTTTGTAATACCACCAATAATATGTAATGTAATAACACCAAATCAAAGACAAAGCATTTACTTCAGCTGAAACTAAAGCTACAGTCCACCCACTCCCAAGGGGACAAGTTATATACTTTGTTACAAGAACTTCTAAAATCATTTTAAAATGGCTATCGCATGAAATCTTTCAAAAAATAACTTCCAAGCAATGAGTAATGCTGACTGCACATTATCTACAGAATGCAGCAAGATTCAAGAAGACAAAAGTCATAAGAATTGATTATAGTGGCTGGTCAGAAAAGGAAAGACAAGGGTTAGTTAGGAAAAAAGCCAAGCCAAAAGCAGAGTTAAGGACTAAACTAAACCGCACACTCACACAGGTGGATAGTACTTAAAGTGCGTGTGTGCGCTTTGGCCTACCTTCGGCCTTGATGCCAGCTCTTTCTAGCTGTTCTTTGACCACTTCCTGAATCTGCTGCCACTGGGGGTCATTTTCGCCCAGCTCTCGCACCTGCACACCTCCCTCATGACCATCGCCCCCGGCAACCGCTCCCGCAGCCACGTCTCCACCTACCTTATATTTAGTTACCCTGATTTTTACCTGCTCCCCACTGCCATGCTCCCGCGCTGAGGTGACAAGAGACAGAAAGGGGGAGGGGAGGCGTTACCCTAGCAAAAGCGGAAGATTCACCTCTCCTATGCTTCATGTTCGATGCATCTTAATGGTGATACCCTTGCTCAGCCCTTGCTTAGATAAAGTTACTGTAGCACACCCTAGATGACGGATGTATTAGTGTCATACATGCATGATATCTTTTTTTCAGACGCAAGTGTGGTGAGAAACAGTGAATACTGGTTGATCATGAAGTATGGTCATCCACATATGTACATACACATATGCAGATGCTAAGACTAGATAACATGAAAATAAGGATTATGACAATGTTGTTCATAATTTGCCACACACACACACACACACACACACACACACACACACACACACACACACACACACACACAAAATCAGCTACCCACACATTCACATCACGTCATACACAAATTCATACATTAACAAATCTAACCATTCACCCTATTCCAGAGGAATTCAATTCTGATCCTGGGCAGCAGGTGTTCAGCACATGTTGGATATTTTCATGCACAAGGCAACTGGGGCCTGTTGCTAGCTTTGCCAGCTAACTTTAAGCTCAGTTTAATCTAACCCTGAATTTTCTGTCACACAACAGTGGGTCACTTTTTATTAGGCCATCATCATGGCAGCTTATGCTTCAAACTAACCTGCACCAGGGCATTTCCTAAACAGCTCTTTAACCAATCAGGTCAAGTTTCTGACCAATTAGGGACTAACAGAAGTGAACCACTTTTTAGCAGGATTGACTGTTCTATTCATCGTAAACGTGAGCAGGCATGAAAAGCGCAGTGCAAAGGGTGGCAAGTTCAGAAACCAGTCCCCTGCGGCATCATTCCTAGAAGAAAATTTTATTGATTTTAAATAGAATATTCTGGTGTATTCTGGTGCATGCTGACACTACAATACAAGGTGATTACTGTGTAATTATTAGGTTAATTGAATTCAGCCAATATGTAAATTGTCATGTCCAAAAATTGTGTTTGGTGGATATTTTCAGTTATTTGTTAAATAATCTGTTGTTAACCAGACCAAGGTCAAAAAGTCAAATGTGTACAAATTTTGAGACCTTACATTTATTATAAAAAGAGGCCCCTTTGCCCACCATTTGTGTTCTACTGGGTCCACAATAGCACGTCATGCTTGGACCCTGATAATCGCTACTGTGGACAGTCATTTAACTCTTATAGTAGTTACGACATTCCACAGAAATAAAATAATTTCAGGCAAAAACAAAGCGGTAGCTGATTGTCTTAGTCGTAGTTCACAATATTTCTCACATATTAACCCTTTTTCAACCACTGTTCAAAGACTATTGAAAGAAATCCATATATTCGAAAATGAAAGCAGTTTTACAGTTCATGAAACGACTGGTCTCTTTTCAAGCTTCTTGTAACATTATTTCACTTCTGGCCAATAAAAATTAAATACTATATCTGTGGGTTGGCTGAACTGCTGTTGTACTGTGTTTGTGGTAGAGGTTTCTCCCTCAAAATATTCTGCTGGCCGTTGAACACCCTCACCCCCTTCCTAAAATTAAAAATCTCATCAAATCCACATGATTCATGTAAATAGCATATTGGCTGAAAGGCTGCATGTACGCATGTGCACACGCACAGGAATTAATCAAAGCCAGGGTATCTAAATCTGGATTAACTTAAAGTTGTTTCAGAAGCTGAAAGTAAAACTGAACTTGCTTTGTGAGACAGGCCCCTGGATCATTTCAGGAGATAACTGTCAGGTTTAGTAGATGTCTGAGCAGGGAAATCACCCAGCAGTGCAGGACACCAGCCCTCCAGGAGCAGAACCGAATACCCTTGCCTTATACGATTTATCCCTTTTACTCATCATTCAGTTTACCTGGGGTTTTGGGGACAAGACTAGGGCTGCCACCAGCAGGGCTTTCCTCCTTCTCAGGTGGAGTGTGCGCAGATTTTTTTACGTCTGTGTTCATCTCTGTGTCTGATTCACTGTCTTGTTCAGTCTTATCCTCGAGACGGTCCAGCAGTTTGCCCAACGTGTTCTCCAGAGTCTGAGTTGCCTGAGAGCGATCAAACTCCCCTTTAAGGCCTTCAGTCTCTAACTCCTGCTGAGCCTGACATACACACACATTAATGCAACCACAGTTACACATCAGTTTACTGTGTACCATGAATAAAAACAACACATGGCTTCTAACAAGCCTGTGTTGATAAAGTAAAATATCTCGTCTGCAGATCACTGAATAGCAGTTCATTTACTTTTGCAACTGATTAAATGTCAAAATTGAGTTGACAAACAAATGTAGTTCATGGGTTTTAGTTTGTTTTGTCCAAAGTACAGAATCCTGGTAACAATCTTTAGTATGTTTCGGTACATTCATGATTTAGATTTGGACATTGAATTTTAGTAATGAGCCTAAATAACACGAGATACACTCATGAGCAACATAAAACAAGCAGGGTGAAACATGTTCTGGGAGCTGGCTGAAATGCAAAAAGGTGAAAGCATCAGAAAGCCATACCTCTTCTATGATGTTATCAAACTCCTTCTGCATCTCTTCTTTAATCTCCTCTATCTTGGAAGGAGGCACAGAGAGATCAGCCATTTCTTCCTCAAACTCCTTAAGTAGTTGTTCATCTTCATCTCCCTCCTCTTCAGCATCCTCCTTTTCTTCTGTCTTCCCCTCCTCTGTTTCTCTCTTCTGTGAAGAAGGCTGGCTTTTCTCATTATTAAGTTGTGCCTTCTTTTTGTGCAGGTACATAGAGAATGAGAGAAAAAAAATATATATATACTGATTCATCGAGAACATGGTTTGTTTGTAATGCAAACCCCGTTTATGGAAAAGTTGGGGTTTGTAGAATTAAACTGACAAAAGTACAAAGTAAAATATTTCCAATGTTTTTTTACTGACCAACATAACTGTATTTTGTAAATACAAAGAAAAAAGTTGGAACAGAGACATGTTTATCACATCATCATTCCTTTTAATTAAACGTTTTAATTGTTTGGAAACTGAGGATACTAATTTTTGCAGTTTTGCAAGTGGAATTTTTTTCCCCCATTTTTCCTTGATACAACACCTCAGCTGCTTAACAGTCCGTGGTCGTCGTTGTCTGATTCTCCTCTTAATGATGTGCCATATATTTTCAATAGTAGACAGATCTGGACTGCAGGCAGGTCAGTCAAGCACATGCACTCTGTGTCTATACAAAGCCACACAGTTGTAGCACAAACAGAACAAGGCCAAAAACAAGCTGAAATGTGGTCTCATCGGACCACAGCACACACTTCCACTGTCTTTCAGATCATCTGAGATGAGCTCGGGCACAGAAAACTTGGCGCCATTTCTTTATAGAACTGACGTAATGCTTTCTCCTTGCATAACTGTGTACTAATAGACGAAGGTTTTCTGAAGTACTCTCGAGCCCATGTGGCTTTATTTAATGCAGTAGCATGACTGTTTCTTATGCAATGTCATGCAAGGGCTGGAAGGTCAGTGGTTTCCGGTCTTGATCTACACGAACTGAGATTTCTTCTTTTCACACTATTTTGTAAGGTAGATGGTAAAATCTTGCTGAATTCTTTGCAGATTTGCATTGAAAAATGTTCTTTTTGAAGCGCTTGACAATTCTCTCACAAAGTTTGGCACAAAGTGGTGAGTTACAACCCATCTTCGCTTGAAAAGACTGAGCCTTTGGTGGATGCTCCTTTTCTACCCAATCTGATACCCTCACCTGCTACCAGATCAATTTCTAATTGTGAAATGTTTCAAAATGGTTGAACTTAAATATTCTACAGACTTTCCACTCTTCTTTTGCCCCTGTCCCAACTTTTTGAGTGTGCTGCAGTCATCATTCAAAATTTGTTTATATTTAGAATCAGGCTGGTCAGCCAAAAAATTGTAAGTCATATCTTCATACTTTCAGTTAAATAAAGGTTTGAGAGAATTAACAAATATTCTTGTTTTTATTGCATGTTTAAAAAATGCCCCAACTTTTCTTGAAATGGGGTTTGTGGTATTTATCGTTGTCTATGTCTCAGATCTTCAGCTGAAGGTTAGGGCTCATAATGTGTGAGAGGACATGTGTAAAGTGACTTTTTGCAGCGCTTACTTTTCTGTTGCTCTCTCTGAGGTGCTGTACAAACTTCATCAGGTCAGCAGGGTCAGTGATTATTTTAAAATTAAACTTTTCTTCCCCGAATACTGCAGAAACAGAAAGAAACAGACAGGGAAAAGTTCACTTTCAATTCATATTTAAGATGGAATTCCTAAAGTACCAAGACCATTTCAATTCTGTTTTTCAATAAACAACTTTGAGAACCCCAATATTTAAAAGGGCCTATACAGTGTATTTTTCTTGCATTTTAGGATTTTTAATTTTAGGTTTTTAATTTTCCATAACCATTTTCCAACTGCTCTTTATCCTTTAGAATTAATCAGACTGTTTTGTTACTGTGCCTTTAAGACTGCCATAATGATCCTCCACTGTGCCTTATTCAAGAAGCACACAAAGGTGAAACACTGCTTAGAACATTGATGTGAGTGGGCAGGGTTAAATTGCCATTTGGGTGAATAGGAGTAAACAAGCTGGTTCTTGTGACATCACCGCAACACTGAATTTAATTCAAAATTAGCTGTTTTTGCAGCATTGTTTCAGCGTGGGGGGCTGTATGGACCGAGGGGTAAATGGTATTTTGAAACTTTATTGACGGATACATAATATTTACATATAAATGTAAATGTTACACATAAAAAAAGCAAAGGAAATGTGTTTTTTCCTAAGCCTAATAATTAACATCAGTATATGCTACACTACACCTACAACACTGTTTACATATGTGTATATTACTCATTGGAGAGAACAGACTTTCTCAGGTACAAGCAAGTAACAAGTAACTAAAAAAAAAAATCCCTGACAGTCTATGTTTGCCCAGTGTTAATCTTACTGTCATTGTCCTCTGGCTGGTTATCCTGAGCATCATCAGACTCCTGTAGAAAGATTTAAAGTTCATTAGCACACTGCAAAACAAGTACAACTGCAGTTTCTTCCTACCTAGACAGATGACTTGTCAAATGAGCCATGTTTTTATAAGGGTCCTTAGCCCACAAAACATACGGCACTGCGTATAAATTTACAGGGCTAGTCATTTCAATGGCGTTTTTTTTTTCTTAACTATTGTTCGTTTGATACCACTGCATAGTTTTCAGCATGTATGGCCAAATATAATGCCGCAACACAGTGCTCATTTTTGTCCATTCATCTTCTGTCCAAATACTCTTGGTATTGGCCCCTTTTTTAATCTGAGAATCATTGTTCGAGCATTGTTTGGGAACACCATCATAAGTTCCAGTAGTTCAAACATGGCTACTGACGACCAGCAATGATGCCCCAATATACAGTCTACATTAAATAACTAAGGATATGCTTGTCTTGTCCTGCTTGTTTCAAGCGAGACAGAAAATGATGTTTATTTCACATGTTTTCTTGGGTTAAGACATGATAATGAATGGGATGTTTCCCTTAATTTCATATTCCACAAATTCATTATGTCAATAATCAAAACCAGAATTACAATTATTACTTTGTTAATTCATGCCTCTGGCCATGTTAAGCACAAAACATATCACATATATTTCTTGTTTTCCTGTAACCTTACTTCAAAACATAATGCTATTTGCCTGTGTCTAAACCATCTTCGAATTTTAGATTAAGTCAATATTAACCATAATACCATGTTTCACCTTCTTCCACCCATTATCTAGCTCAGACACCATCCTTGATTCCATGTTTCTTTTTTAATGGCTTGATATTTATCTCAAGTTATGGTTTTACCATAGGTGCATTACATTCAAGTGTAGATCAGTGGTCCTCAAATCTGGTCCTCAGAGCCCTCCAGGACTCCAACCCAACTCCCAACACACAGAGATGAAGCAAAAATGTGGACGTCTGGGTGGGCCCTGAGGAGTGGGCTGTATATCATAGTTGTGTTTTTAGTTCACCTGTGCCTCAGGAATCTGTGGGTCTGTACTGTCAGGTTTGGTGACGCCCTCCCAGAAATCTCTATCCTCTGCATCCTCAGCTGTTGACTCACCCTCTGCCACTAAAGCATCTGCTCACAAACACATGGAAATAACAATCAAGAGCTATAAAACACATAAAAAGTAGAAAGTACATGAGTTGGATGATCTATACCTATCCTACCTTTGTCCTCAGTTGCTGAAAAAGGCTTATCGCTGGGTGTTACAGACTCTTCATCCATTTTGTCATTTCCTGTTCCTTCACTGTCTTCATCTTTGGACAGAATTTGATCCAGGGTCCTTAGCTCCTCAGAGATCTGCTCTACTTTACGTTTAGTGTCAGCTGAGGACAGATGCCAGAGGCAGACATAACCACCCACCCACCCAGAGAGAGAGAGAGAGAGAGAGAGAGAGAGAGAGAGAGAGAGAGAGAGAGAGAGAGAGAGAGAGAGAGAGAGAGTCAGCGTGGGGGGCTGTCAATTCACAGATTGAATTTCTAAAAATAAAATATTAATTATGAGATGAAGCGTGAGAGAGGATTTTCTGTGCATACATCAATGGCAGTCACATTTGAAACTGCACTCACAGACTTGAGCTTTGACATAGTCCATGTACTGCTGAGCACTGAGGGCAGGCTGACACACAATGCCCTGGGGCTTGGCAGACGAAGGTGGGCGAAGGAGTGGGTGCTGGCACGTGCGAGATGTGTGTACAGTGAGAACATAGCGGCAGGACTGAGGCTCATCCACACGAGCTATAAAATCACTTGAACCCTCCTCACACACAAACTGGAGCGGGAAAAACAAAAATTTAGTTTATTCTATGAACTTAGTCATGAGATTTGACTTTGCTTTCTCTATACAAACACTGCTGCCTGCTAAACTAAGTGGCAAGATTCCTTTAAAGCATCTCTACTGTCAGTTCCCTTGATCACCCTCTCATCTAAAGCATACTTTGACTTTTTTGGGCAAAGAACAAAGTATCAATGAATATTTTAAACATATATGTGCAGATAAAGTTTTGGAAATATGTGCCTGTATGTTCTTACCCTGACTTCTGACTCCCTAGGGCTGCCGTTCAGGTCACACTTGGAGCCATTGACATAAAACTGACTGTGATATCTCTTCAGCTTATGTTGCTTAGTGGCCTGAAGGAGAAAGAGAGAGATAGAGCTAAATATAGTAAAATCTACCTTGTGGTACAAACAGTAAATTTTGCTGTCTCAAAATTTTGCCTCACCTTAGCAGTTTCATTGGTCCAGTCAAATTCAGACTCAAAATAACCCAGAAAAAGAACATCACCCTTGATCTCGGAATCTGAAAAAAGAAAAAGAAACACTGAACAGCACTGCACTGCATCTAAAACCTATGTGCTTAAGCCTGGCATTAGCTGCACGACATAGAGCATCTTACACTTAATAATATTTTTGTCATGAGGGTGTGCACACTAGACGATTAAGCACTTAAAAACCCAATTCTTGTCGTTATCATGTGACACAAAACTGAAACTGGAAAATCGTGTAGTGTACCTTCAACTTTAAACTTCAATTACAACAAAACAATAAATTATTTTTACATAGAGTACAATGTTGTTCTACAAACTGCAATACACCATCCTTATTAGTCATTAAACCACAAACTTGCATACACCTCACGTTTTTAAGAATGCATATCTATAAATCGATTATATGTTTACACATATACTGCACCTTCCAAATGGTATTGTCTAATGTGCTGGCCATAGCAGAACTCGTACGTCCACCAGTCTTTGGTCTGTAGAGAGACAATATTGAAACAATACCTATCATATCCATTTTTGACATCCCAGAAGTACTGTGCTGACAACGAAACACTAGGAAGTCAAAAATAAACTATGATAAGTTTGCAATATTCTGCTTTTTGACATGTAGCACATTATTTTACAGGCGTTAGCAGCTCTGTCATCTCTCTTCGAAGACTTTCACAATCACTGTTTAATAGATTTTGTCTGTCTGATGAACAAGAGAGTTGAGAGTGGCAACCTTGACCAGGCAGGGTGCAGTCTGCATAGGCTTTAAGAGCTCAGGGACCCCCGGGCCACTGTAGCCCTGAGAGTCAGCCTCTGGCACTGGATCCTGGTGGAAGCGCACTGCCTGGGCAGGCAAGCGACACTCATAAAGCTGCTTGTACTTATTGGAAACCAACATCACATCCTCCATCTGACAGAAAGGAAGTGACACGCATAGACAGAGAGGGGAAAAAGAGATAAGAGGAGAGAAGAGAAAGCATGTCACATGTGTCATGTTTGCTTCCATCCGTTGGCTAGAAAAATGCAGATTTGATATTTAATCACAGAAAATTCATCTGACATTTATATGTATAACATAATATTATATGTTACAGATAATCCTTCGCCATGCATTTAGCTATACAGGCTACATAAAAAAGAGGAACAAACTTTGCTGCTTGAAGCAGCAGATGTTTCTTCTTATTAAAGGCACACAAAACAAGCTGCAATTCTGTCTAGCCGTATAACGTTAGCTTACACAACCATTTCTAACTTGCATCAACGTGGCGAAACATAGCAAGTCAATGAACTAGCAGCTGTCAATTCGACAAATCGATTAGCTAAAAGGCAGATACAGTAACGCCAGATAAACGGGCTCGCCAATCATTATAGATTTAGTTGGTTCGGCTAATTTAGATGGATAAAAATTGAAGTTGAACTCCTTAGCCACTACAACAGACCCCATCACACAGACTGTTTCAGATTAGCTATTTGACGTTAGTTGGTCAGTGAATCGTGTTTCGGTGCTGTGAAGCGGCCGCTCGTTTAGCCTACTGCTATGTTACCAAAACACAGAACCAAGCTAACGTTAACTCTCCCAGGTTACAGACTTACCTGCCCCATAATAACGGGGTCGGGCAGAATCTGGATTCCATATTTCATTTCGTTTAATTCCTCTAAATTCAGGAAAGCAGAAGCACAGAGAAGACATATCAAGAACAAAACATACAATCCTCTCAACCACCTAACCAAGGAAGCAGCCATATTTCTCTCACATCCCAAACTGTCGTGAAACAGTTCGCTTGTTGTTTGTTGCAAGAGATCTGCAAATGAAGACGAGGATTGGACAACGTCGAACAAAGACGCTCTACGATTGGACAGTTGTAACGTCAGTCAAATCCAAGACATGCTCTTATTGGATCACAACTGAAATGGGTTTGTCTAGTAGCCACGAAAAGGACTTTTATTGGAGTACTAATTTAACGTAGTGCTTATATTAAGCAGCCTATGCGTGTCGCTGTAAACATGCTTAATGTAATTTAATTTACTGATTTTATTATGGGCGAGTCTGGCAACCGGCATCAGAGCTGATAAAGATGAGAATGGATTACTTAATCGAGTTTGAAGAGTCGCATCCAAATATTGTTTATAGCACTCTGATTACTGAACTGTTAGGCTCAAGACTAAGGAGCTATCAACAATACATTTCTACTGCAGTGTTTCTTCCTGCTCTTGAGGTCCCGCTGCCCTGCACTGTTTCAACTACACCCTGCTCCAGCCCCCTGATCCAGCTAACGAACGGCTTAATCATTAACTGATGAGCTGGATCAGGAGATCTCGAAGCAGGGTTGAAACTGTGGAGGGCAACGAGTCCCAAGAAGCAGGATTGTGAAACACAGATCTTGACTAGAGAAACAACAGTAGTTAGACTAAACTCTACCTTGCATTCAGAACACATCTGCTAGATCTCCCATAATTACCATACTAATCAGGAGATAAAGTAGTCAACTTATTTTTATTATTATATTATTAATAAATGCATTTACAATTGTAGTTTTATTATCTGGAAGACAGTGTCTTTAAAACTAAGTCACAGCTGTTCTGAAAATAGATTCTTAATACAGGCAAAGATTTTATGTAGACAGTGTGTTGGTTTAGGATGGCAGCTTAGTCAATAAAATTAAGTGTCCATGTGAAACTGACTGTACTTCCATCTTCAGTTTTTTTCTTCTGCTGAAGGACTTGGTCATCATCATATGATGTGAGCTGCAGTGCAGGTGGACAGGACTGAGAAACACAGATGCTGACTAAATTAACACTCTACTGCATGCGTTATGATAGCAATTTAAAAACTTCACTTTCTTGTATAAAATTGTCCTTGATTATTAAATTATACAATTATAAAATTATATATAATGATTATTAATAATCTGTACTGATTATTAAATTATTATTTTTTTTAAATTGTGCAGGGGGTTCTTTTGGAGTGTGTTGCCTTGAGGCAACATTGTGAGACAATGGGAAGAAATGACATAGAGCTGTGTTCCCTGAAGTGGTGAGACCTGGCTTGGGACTGGCTAAATCCATTCCACTGTCGCACAATGTTGTTTCTAGGCAACAAACATATTTCTACAAATTCAACAAAAAAAATGATACTGAATGGTAAAAAAGCGGTTTTAATGTGCCCACTAAGAGATAGTATGACCAAGTATATGCTTTTTATTGACTTAGTCAAACTCTTCCCTTTGTTGTTAATCATATTATTGTCTTCAAATATGTATAATGTTATTGTAAATTCAGGAAAATGAGTTTGTTGCCCTGAGGCAACATCATGCAATAGAGTGTTAAGGGAATTTACAGTAGTTATCAAATTTGATAGAAAAAAATGGAGTTCCACGGTATATAGAGCAAAACAGAGACCCTCTGGCCCAGAATGAGATTTACACTTTAAAGGTAATTTAAGGATAAGGGAAACTCAATGGCTCTTATAACTAAGCTAGACACAAGACAGTAATTTGTATTAAGCCAGTAAGTAGTAGAAAGATAGTGAAAGAAAATAGTTAATAGAATTATCAGAATTAAAAAGCTTGCAGGTGAGCTTTATGACACACTATAATTTTGCTGTGACATCTTCAAATGTGCAAAATTAAATTCTAGTGTAACTGGCACTGCATATTAACAAGCTGGAACACAAAGCAAAGAAGACCATTAAAATGTTTAACTTTTAAAAAGAATCCATGGCTCACTTCATTATAATGGGAGGAACGATATTTACTCTCATGGAATAAATTTTAACATGTGCTAATACAACTTTCACAGAGTAAAAACGAAATTCTGAAGTCTTAATATCTTACTTCGTGACATTCGAAGTGTTACATGCTAAAATGTAATTATTTCATGTGAAAGTAAAACTTTCCATTTGATACGTAAAAAGCGACTTTTTTAAAGATTTTTTTTGTGTAAATTGAATCACCCCATGTTAAAAGTGCATTCACCACAGTGAACATGTTCCTGCTGTTGAAATTAGCTGTTTAGCCCAGGGCTCGAGCAGTTAGCATAAACTAGCCAATCCCGGTGCAAGGAAGGATGGAGAAAAAAGCTGCGCGGCGGCGGCGGCGGCGGGGATGTCCATTAGCGGCGCTGCAGCGGCGCAGCAACTTTCACCCCCTCCATCGGAATTAGCCTACACTGGAGGGGCAGCCTCACCGTCTACATCCATCTCGCTCCTTCCATCCTGATTTTTCAGTGGCGGATGTCATGCCACCGGATTTTTCGTCTCTATTTAGCTACAGGCAATGATAAAATTCAGGGGATCCGGGGCAACTGATTAAAAGGACATTCGTCTTGGCGCCAGCGTTGAAGAGGTAAGGGTTATTTATGGCAGCTCATTTTTGCTCGCTGAACTGGTCTGATGCGATCTGCACTGGTCTGCTATCTGCCACCTTTCGGACCTATTTGGAGCTGAGACTACAGTGCGCACAACGGCAGATTTGTGTGAAACAGACAAATATGAAAAAATATTAAATTATTATCCATGATGGGATTTTTGGGAGACGATGCAGCACAGAACGAGTGAGAGGCCTTACAGTTTTTTTTAAATGTACTGTATATTTAAAATGCTCATGTTGCTCTCATAGCTTGCTCAGGTCTGCTGTGGGTCTGTGCTGGGTGGCTTATCTCTCGTCTCGTCCAGTACACCTTGTAAGCGGCGGCCCGTGCGGGGCTGAATGCTTGCTAATGGGGGGGGGGTCCGCTGCACATGCCCGCTGCACATCCCTCATGTGACTGGATCGCATGAGTGGCGTGAACTGAACGTTTATATTTACGGTAAGACAGCGCAGGCCTTCACCAGCCTACATTCCCTCAGAGTCTGGGGAGCTTAAACGAAAGGCTGCAATAGTGGAATGGTCACCTACTGCTTAAGGCCTGCCTGGCGTGGCAAATTGGCCCAAGAATTATATCATACATTTTATCATGAAGCATTCTGGCCGTTTTAAAGTGGGCGCTGGTTGTTGGAGGCTAATTCAAATCAATGGGATTGACTGGGGTTTGCTAATTCAAACGACGACTGTGACCATGTGCACTTTAAATGGGTAGAGCAAACATGGGCGACCATCTTTCTCTCTTTCTCTCGACTCACACTTTTCGACTGAGTGCGAGAGATGCTTACTGACACCCACCATCCAGAAAAAAGCTCCCCACCGCTTTAGCTAGACTAATAGAACAGACCACGCCCTTCGCCATACCGACCAAGTGTGAACACATGCCTGGGCTGGATACAGTGGAGACTGGGCTCCCCCAGGGAGTGAGGAAAACCATCTGTGGCTGAGCCTGTTAATGCCTCTCCTCCTTGATTACTGCCTCCCCGCAATGGAAAAGTGAATTGTTGTTATTGTTATTATAGCTGAGAGATGCGTTTGAGAGAGGGAGGAATTAAATTCACCGGGGAGGTGTTTTTGTTTTTGAGTACGTTTTGTTTTCCTCATCATGTTTACTGAAAAAAAAGCACTGGGCACTGGTCTGGCTTTTCTGCGTCCAGACCTATTCAAGTTGTGCCATGTTCAGATATAGAATATGTAGAATATGTACTCTGAGGAGCACTGTTGCACAATAACAAATAATAGCTCACCAATTGGGGCATTAGGACATGCCTGTTCTACCTCTTAGTAGGGCTATATGGGAAGACATATATCCGACAGCAGATATATATCTCAGTACAATGCAGTTAACTTACTTAATTCATTTTTAATGGCATCCGGGATGTAATGCTTTGAGCTAATGCTGCAACCGAACTTTAATCTCTTAATCATCCCATTATCTTTGGGGTCAACTTGACCACATTCAATGTTTAACGTCTCTAAATAAATGATTAACATAATTTTTTTTTGCTTCATATTTAGTGACTTTTGCTAATTAAATGGGGAAAACTGGGTAACACAAAATTAACATGATAGGTTTTCCATGTCCTGTACACATTTTCTATGCATCAGTGTTCTTTGGGGTCAGTTTGACCCCAGGTTGTATTAGCTGTACAAAACATAAGACATATCAATATTTCACTCATGTTTGTTTTGGTTATTTTGGATGATACTGAAGTAACTATAACATGCAATTTTGTTATCTATAAAAAATGTCCCTCCGCTTTAGGGCCCTAACCTAATATAACCAAACCTGTAGTAAATGGAGGGGAAAACATAATTCCCTCTTCCATCATTCCAAGTTTCATATTTCCTGGAGGTATAAATTGCTGAGGTCAAATTGATAAAAGGTGTTAGTAAGTTTGAGAATAATAGGAGTTTAAATGGCTAAACTTTTATTACACACTTCTATGATTTAAAAAGAATTCAGATAGTTTGCATTGTAGTCCATGGACAGAGGTGTGTTCTCTGTGGAGTACGTGTTAACTTATTTTCACTTAGAAAATCAACAAAACATGTCATTTGACCAGGTGCACCCAAATTCACCAAAACACAGTATATATGTTCTAATATGCTTTCATTCTAAGAAGGGATAATACTTTTTATCTAATAAGACTTCATTAACTGAGGTCATTGACCTGTCCAGTTGGGGGAGTGGTCTAAAGGCTAAAGCCTCTGTGGTCGTTGACAGTGTAATCATGGAAAGACCCCAAGGGAGTTGCAAGAAGACAATCAGCAGAAATGTCTGAAGCAGTGGACAGCATTACGTGCACAAACACCCCCCCACACACACACAGACAAAATGAGATTTAGAATTTAAATTTTATTGATGTGAATGTACGCTGCTAAATCAAGTGATCTAAACTGCTAGAATATGTTTGTGAATGATTAATAGTTCAGTGGCTAGTGGGAAACTATAGGAGACTATAGTTTTCCATTGCCATTTTGAAGTTATCATAAGAACCAGTAAAAAAAAAAACAAAAAACACAAATTTAGAAAATACAGTAGCACTTACTGCTATTGAAGGAATACACACAACTTATGAACAAGTTGTTGCTTAATTAAAGGTTATGCCGTACAGGAAGCAAGGCTTCAGGCTAACAGCTAGTTCTAGCATTAGCTCAAGTCGGCACTCTCTCACTTCTGAGCCACCAATTGACCAGTTCTTTCTGTTATATAGTCATAAACACAGAACAAAGCATGCTAAACCCATCTTCACAATAGTGTCCTTATATAATAATTTAGAGAATAACGCTGCAGAACAATTAACCCAGAAAAAATACACAGAACATTTTTTGAACTACAATACAATGCTAGAGCGTGATTTAAATATTTAGTGTAAGCCAGTTCAGTTAGCCCTTGCTAACCCAGCATGGGGAAAAACACATGCAGTCTGAATGTTTACTTGTAATAATTAACTTTGCGAATGCCCTGACCATGACAGCTCCCTCAACCTGATGGTTTAACATTACCAGGCCCTTATCATTTCTTCTCTTTAGACAAGTTAATACAATTGTTATATTTAAGAGAATCACAGCAGATTTGAAACCTTCAAATGGTTTGTGCCATAAAATTACTTAATATTATCATGCTGGTATGAACTGACTAGAAGTTATTTGAATCTTTCCAGCTTGTCTGTCAGTTGTATTATTAAAAGTGAACATGGTGGGAACCAAAATCATATTCCTGGTCTGGGGCTCCACCTTTAGATTAACATTAACTGCGTAAACTCACAGATCACAGCATGTTAAATATCTCTGCACCTTATTCCACTACCTCATGCTCAGAAATGAGTGCTATGTCGGCGCTGCACTGTCCTGTCTGTTTACTGTGTCTAATGTCTGTTTAATTTACTGTATTTATTGTATTGTTTCTAGCTTAATTTTTTGTTTGCACACTATGTCTGCACGTTCGCACTTTGTACTTTGTTCCTTGTTGCACCTTGTTCCTGGAGAAACGTAATTTCACTCCACTGTGTACTTGTACGTAGATGGAATGACAATAAAAAGCCCGTCTCTCTCTTGACTTGACATGTCTAATGTCTTTTGGTAGTAACATGAAAATGTGAGACAGCAAGGTTTTTATTCACAAAATAAATAACATCATGATAAATCTAAATCTTTGAACTTTGCTCTAAAAGAACACTTATATAAAAGCAATCTAGGCTGAAATACTCAACTTTGATTCCATAGTTTTTTCAAAATTTCTGCATTATTGAATTGTTAAGATGTGAACAATGTCATTCAGATGTTTGATGTAAGATGGAACTTCTCTAAAATAGAGTCAGAATTGTTCACAGCAGTGGTGATAGGAACCAGACATTGGAAGGGGTTAATTGTCTCAAAAGCTACCTCACAGAAAATGCTTACACAAAATGGCTAAGAATGCGAATCCTTTCCATGAGATTTTGTTTTTGCAGTGAGGTTTTGGTGTAAAGCATTGATGGTGGATAAGTACATGCAGGCTTTGTATGGCAAAATATTACTCAACACAATTCTTTTTTCAGATTTAGCACTATTTCACCATTATCAGCATTACATTATAAAAACTCAGAAGACACATGCAGGTTCACTGGTCATTTTGGACAGTAAATAAAATGGCTATATTTTTGTTGTGGACATCATGACCCCTAGTTCCTATCACCACTACTGCAAAGAAATCTGAGAAATCCAAGTTTCTCTACAATTAATTATTCTAATCAAGCCACTCTTAATGATTTCTCAATTTAAATATTTAAACTGTACATATATATCATTTTTGAAAAGGACAGAATCTCCGATATTAAAAAGAGCCCCCAGCTTGCACTTGTAGCCTGAGTCCTTCCTTCTAACAGCACAACAACATGCCAACATGCATAGAGCACAACACACACTGTGTGCCAAGTAACAGATGCACAGTTTACCACCATCAGAATACAGAGCACAAGACATGAGAGATTAGGAAAACAAGCAGACTGTCTCTCAATGTATTTCACTCTCTCACTCACTCACTCATTCTCTCTATCTCTCCTTCTCATGTATGTTTGATTCACATATTACCCATTAATCTTCCTATTTCTGCAAATTGGCATACTGGGTTTTTCTTGGGGACTCAAACTGTCCTTCTCTCAAATATCCAGAGTATGTATATAGAAAGCAGCACTTGCTTGTAGGCAATCTGGCCAAGTGATAATAGTTAAGCTGTTGAAATGAATAGGCTAGCACCTGGTGAGTAAAAACCAGTGTTTAGTAGTGGATTCATCAGTTTCTTTTAACTTTAATGCTGTCAAAATTACATTTCATTAGGGAAAAAGCATGCTCTTCCCTGAAAAAGTCATCTTTGTTTTAGCAGTACCTCGACACTTAAATATAAAAAAAAATGTTTCTGCCTGATAGGCAGGATAGAAACGAAAGTTTTTAGTTCTGTTTCAGATTCAAACTTTGACACATTAGGTCGAAATAATGCCTTTGTTTTCAAGATTTTGACTCAAAAAATGATTTACCACTCATCAAGCAAGTATGTGATTTCAGCATAATTAAGATCATAAAGAAGACAATATTTCAATACACTACATCAGAAATTCTGAAAAAAATAAGTCATTATGTTGACTTTCTGTTTTGAAACACAGCGCAGACGCCTCACAGCAAGAAGGGCCTGGGTTCGGTTCCCCAGCTGGGCAACCAGGGTCCTTCCTGTGTGGAGTTTGCTTGTTCTCCCCGTGTCTGCATGGGTTTTCTCTTGGTGCTCCGGCTTCCTCCCAAAGACATGCAATCAGGCAGATTTTACACTCTAAATTGCCCCTAGATGTGTGTGTGTGTGGATGTATATGTCTGTGTGTCTGCCCTGCGATGGACTGCCTTCTGCTCTATGACCGGTGGGACAGGCTTCAGCCCCCCCCCCTTCCGGAGCCAAAGAGTTTCAATATGTGCTTTGATAATTAGATTACAATGACCACTTTGCACTTCTGAACTGTGTGTGAACTGAGATATACAGTTATACAAATATACAGATTGTTAAAAATATGCACCAAAAGAAGCAAGTAAATATAAAATAAAATTCCATGGAAATACCCTTCTGGACCAAAATTTGTCCAGGCAAATGAATCAACCTAAGTTTTGCTGCTGGCTGTGGGCTCTGGAGTCCTAAAAGAAATCATACCCCCAGTGTACAGAGATTAGAGAGAAAGAGAAAAGAATGAATCTGATCCACTCCTGTAACAACTCTAGCCTGAAATACCATGTAATCAGTTGTATAGGGGGTGTGATGATACACTCAGTCCACAGTACGATTCCCGATACTGGGTTCATGGTTAGGTATTCTCATGAAATTTTGAACAAAATGTGAATTATGAGAAATGATGACTATAATAATGTTGTACAGTGTACTAACAACACTACAGCTGGGAGGCAGGAGGAGCTCTGGACTGAGTTGTTGATTGAGGTGATGATTGTTTGCAAACTTCAGTGTTCAAACAGTGCTGTTTCATTAGGTGGCATGATTAATAGAACGTCTCCTTCCCATGCATGTTGTCAAAGTTTGGCATTATGATGTCATGATTTATTGATGCATTGTTACACCCCTACAGTTATGTGATGCCATCTTGTTAATTATGTATATTTTCTGAGGGGTAGGAAGTAGAGGCTTTTAGGCTCAATAGCCTAAAAAATACTGGTATAAAAGGAAAAATGGTGTTGTGTCATCGCTACCCTGGACACATCCATTACATGTTCGTGTTCATTTCTAACTAAGTTCTAAGAATGAAAAAAGAAGAGACTGAAGAATAAAGTTTAAAAAACTGTATTGGTTATGATAGTCATGTGATACATGTACACTGAAAACATGAACTACTGTAATTCTTAAAAAAATGCTCTTGTACTGACCTAATGTTACACCAGTTACACAAAGCTTCACTCATCTGGCTGTTATATTGGCAGTAGGCCGCAAGTGTTTCACACTTATGGATCACTTAAATTTGTAGTAATGCACTAAATGTAGTCATGCTGTTCTGCTTTAAATCTGTTAATATGGAGTTTAAAAGGCTGTAGGTATGATCCACCAACCGCACAAATGTCAAGTATGAAAAATGAAAGACTATTAGAGAACAAGCAAAAGTCACACATGCTTACAGTTCTTTAAAAACGTTCAGATGAACACAAAGGTTGCTGCTAATGCTGGTAATAATTCAAAGCAATATTTTATAGAAACAAAAGGACAAAGATTTCTGCAGAACTGTAACATTATAGAAAAGTGTTTATATTCTGTCAACAGATGGGGATAGTCCTCTACCACACCTGTCTGCTTCTGTCAACCATGTCTGGATTCCGCCAATCACTGCCATGGATCTTTGGGAGCAGCAATGGCATCCTACGCCTCTCATACTGATTGGATAGAGTGAGTTGGTTTTTTGCAAAGGAGTATGATGTATGCATAAGTGGGAGTTTCTATCTAACATTCAAAGCTGAAAATCAGAGACTCAGCAACCACACTGTTAGTTCACAGTCTTATTTATTATACAGTAATTATACTTCACATACTCTATCAGTGCATGATACGTTGATGGATCCAAAAGCATAAGGTAGCTCTTAAAATAAATCTCACTAAAATTGATTTCCATCTATTATGACTTGCGATTGCAAACATAGTCAATCCCATATAGTAGTGGCTGAGGGGTAGATTTGTCAGAAGAAAAGACATTTATGACACATGCTTATTGCCTTATGGGGCACTGCACTTTAATCTCATGGCCATAGTTCTATTTCATATCCACTGTGGTGCCTGTGCTTCTGTATGTAAATTTAACTCAATATGCCAGCTGCTCTTTACATTGTAATAAAGCAGCACTATGTATGAGTTTTTTGTTAAAACTAAAAGAAGCAGCATTACTGAGTTAAGACAAAAAAAACACTATTATTAATATTATTAGTATTAATGTCATGCACAGGCTCAAAAAGAATCTCCAGCTCAATGTTTAGGTCTCAAATGCAAAATCTACTTTATACTGATGAAGGTATGATGACAGTAATAGATAATTCACTTACATCCTCAGAAGACGAGCTTGAAGTTTTGAGTGAGTTCTTGTTGAATTCTCTTTTTGTGTGCTCAGAATCATCAGAGTCATCTACTGTTGAGGGTGAAGAGGTCACAAAATGTTCTTCCAGACATTGCATGCAATTACACATTTCAACCAAAGAGGTCTCCAAATCCCCAAATCTTACATAGTGCTGCTTTATAACTTCATAATGAATGGACCAATAGAAATGGCCCAAGATTACTTGTAATACACTGTTTTTATATTGACTTCCATTTAAAGTCCAGGACGTTTTTACTTTCTCCTATAAAGTTAGTATTTTGGAGACACAAGGTTCTTGTCTGACAGTGGCAATATGTTTGTATGTCTATGTAACATGTTCCTGAATGTGAATGTTTTATGTCTCACTGTTTGTTTATGTTAGTTTGTAGGATGCGTTCTCTGCGTAAGACGGTGTTGTTGGCACTGGTAGCTTCTGTGGTCTTGGTTTTGGCAGTGCTACACTCATGGCCCACCCGGGCCTACAGCACCGTGGACCTCCGGCAGAGACCAGGGCCTGGATTGGAACGGCTGCTGGAGGAGAGACTCCCAGAGCCAGACCCCAGTGCTAGCACAATCCCCTACCGTGTGAGAGAGAGTGTAGCTGGGTCAGTATCTAGTCACAGAGGATGTTTGAATTTCTAGGTACTGTTTTGTGCAAATACTTGAATATTGCCTTTGCTGTGCTTGCAGTTTTTGTACCTACTATAACTCTCTGTTTATGAACTGCTGTAAGTGGTGTTTATGCATAGATTACGGGTGTGGTGTGCTGCACTGAAGAAATGGTGCTTTGAATTTACTTGATTCAAGTTTGTGAATCGGTTGCATATGAATAAAGTATGTTACATGAACACAGTTGCTCTCTTTCAGTTTACTTCTTTTGGTGATAATGCAGTGATGTAACACCTTCTATTCATGTGCAACTGACTGAAATTTGAAGCATGTATATTCATTTTTTCCGTGCTGTATTGTAGTATAATTGTTCTCTGCTGTTACAGGCTCCTGGCACGTAATGGTTGCGTGTGTGAGGGTGAGAGGGGAGGCGTGAACTTACCATTCGCTCAACTGCTGTTCCCACGAGTGTCTGCCCGCCCCCTGCACACCGCTTTCCAGCCCTCCCAGCTCGATGAAATGAAGAGACGGCGTGCCAAAGAGTATCAGGGCTTCCAAATGAGGTCTGTACCACAGTTCCCCAGCAAACAGCACAACGTCCCAGCCAAAAATGCAATATACACAGCCCAATCTACATACAACCAATTCCACTGAGTTGGCAGCTTACTAGGTACACCCATCATATACCTACACTTGGCGGCCAGGTTATCATGTACGCTTGTCTGATATTTAGGTGTTTCTAGTTGTGGCAGCTGGTGGTCAAGTTTGGTATTAAGCATTATGACAGAGACAAAATACGTGAAGTAAGTGGGAGGGAATTTAGGTCTATCAAATATAGTAAAAGATGAAGAAAATATAATAAATGAGTTGAGATTTTGACATAAATTTGGGCAACACTTAATGTAAATACCATGGCTATAAGAATCTATGAACATATATGTAACACAGTATAATGCATTCAGAAAGCATTATAAATATATAAACACTAAAACATTACAAAAAATTATAAAAATGCATTCTACTTTATAGCTGATAATGCATTGTAAGAAGTGTTTATCATACATTATATTGCTATACACACATGCACTGAGGAAAGCCATGATTTCTTTCAGGAACATGATTATGATCTGGGATGGGATAATTGCTTATACTAATTTTTAATGTAATACCATCTTTGTAAGCTTTTAGTGAAATAATTTATAGAATTTAACATTTACATGACTTTATAACTTTAAACTAGAGCTAGGCAATATGGCAATATCAGTATTGAAACACAAAAATTTTTGGCCATAGGTGGAGCCTTATTTTAGCCACACCCCTGCATTTTGCTGCAAGAAGTCAGACTGCATCCCTGTCCCTCATGACCACATGGTAAACAGTTAGATTATTATTTCGAAGTGAATGTGTCTCAAAGTCTAAAAATCAGTGTGTAAACCGAAACTTTTTTGTGTTTTAATGAAAAGTATTATGATTTTTAATAAAACAGGGACTAATTACGCTCTCTTTGTAATCAAATATGGAATTGGGAAGTGTTTTTTAAATGACGATGATATCCATGATTTAATCCTTAATTTATAATGATTAATGATAAATATTGTTATGTTGCTCAGCCCTATTTTCAGCTCTTATTCCTCTCCAGATTAATGTAATTCATAAATTGTTAAAATCACAGCATTGTTTTGTGAGTTTTTTTGACACTGACAATATAGCATGTATTGAACACTACTTATAATGCATTATGTTAACAATTCATCATGCATTATAAGCATGGCTATAAAGTATAATGCCTTTTTTAATATATATATATATATATATATATATATATATATTTAGCTATGCTGACAATGCCTTATAAATGCATTATTTGTTATGAATGCATTCATAGTTTCCTGTAAACACAGTATTCATAAAAGGTGCTGCAAATTTGTTTTGATTTTATTTCTTTTTTTTACTTGTTTTTATAAAGTAATTGTTGAATTACTGACTGTAATAATCTGCCTGGTTTGTTCAGTTACAATCTGTTACTGCACATTTTGTCAGCTACACTCTGCCCCACCGCACCCGCTCAGCACAGCAGCATTATCAGCATGATAGTGAGTGTTGCGCTGGTTCGACTATATATATTGTGCAGCAGAGTTTGTATTGCGTTTGTTGTTTATTAAGTGGCGATGATGTGAAGATGATGAAGGAAAGCTCTGCTGACACTATCATCATCTTGCCAGTATAAGATGTTTATTACAAAGTAAA
This sequence comes from Colossoma macropomum, assembly GCF_904425465.1. Lineage (NCBI taxonomy): Eukaryota > Metazoa > Chordata > Actinopteri > Characiformes > Serrasalmidae > Colossoma > Colossoma macropomum. The sequence goes on from NW_023494789.1 coordinate 29,223,473, forward strand.
GCAGTATCATATCAAGCACTATGAAGTACCTGAGAGGGGATCCGTGCCAATTCTAAGTGTCCCCTCCAGACCACTATAACCAACAGCTTATATATGGTTCTTGTTGTTGAAACAGAAGACAGAACATATGGTTCTTTTTGAAATGATCTTATCTATTTGGAACTAAGGGAGGAAGGGAGAAAGTGAGAGGCCTACTCCCTATGGGCCTTTGGACCAGGAGGTTTGAACCAGGGGCTTTGAACCAGGGGGCCCCCTTAATTTAAACATTCCAATACCCTGCAAACACAGGACCTGCAAAACAGAGCACACAGGGAACTCCTAGATACTACAACATCAACTTATACTAAAAGTTAAGAGTGTTGTTGCCTTCTTTTATAAAGTTACTCTTTTTAAATACACCTCACGTTGATTGTATCTGCATCTGGGTCAGTGTAGGTTTTTTATGGTACACTGAAAATAACAGTGCTTTGCATTTAGATCTTTACAACTTGTCAGATGCACATGATTCAAATGTGTTAGATCCACAGAACTGAACTGAAAGCCAGTAGCTGTGTTGAAAATATGTTATTTATGTGGAACCAACTGACACATTTGACTTGATTAAATTCAGAGCACTATTTTTTTCAGTGCTCATTAGCAGTGAACTTTTATTTGGCTCAGGAAATCACAAATATTACAATAGCTGATGACTATTGCTGACTGATCAAGGTACTTAATAAAATGGTGATCTGGAGAGACTGCCCGTGTCATTTGACGATGTAAGTTGTTTTAAAGGAAAAGTATGTGATTACTAAGTTCACATCCAATAGGCCCCCTAGGCTGATGCAACAAATCGAGACAATCAGGCGTCCTAAACCTCTATATCAGCTTTCTGTAGAGCAAGCTGGAGTTACCCAAGGACCAGGTTGGGACAAAATGACTAACAGACATATTTACACAAATGGTGTATCCAAGAACACACACGGTTGAAGTTAATGTTTTACACTAATGGCATGACACATGAATGCAAATGCTATTCAGTCAACTGTATGTGTGTGTGTGTGTGTGTGTGTGTGGGTAGGTCACAGACCCCTGCTGATTTGCTGATTGTAGCTGAAGCTAATAGCCCACTGCAATACCCAACACAGGGTGTGGAAGTGCGGCCGCTCAAGACGATCCTTGTACCAGGTGACCATTTCAGCCATTGTCATAGTTTATAGCACATTTTACTGGGATAGAGAACGCTTCATCATTATGTTTAGCAAATTTTTGTATCCTACTTATGCAATTATTGCAGTTATTGAACACTGCAAGAGCAGTTTCTAGTGGAAATATTTTACCATCATTTGGTCAGAAGTTGTAGTTTTCCAACGTTTTTGACATAAGTTGCCCAGTGACAGTAACAGAACATGATCAGAACAGTGATTCCATTTAACTATTTGTATAGCTCCTATAGAAAGAGTGTTTGCCCTCAGGAGATCGTGAGTTCCATCCGTGCCCAGGGGTCCAAAAGAGCACAATTGGCCTCGCTGTCTATGGGTGGGTAGGATGCCCCCCCCCCTTCCCCCATCACTTAACGTGATGCTAGCCAGCACAGACATCTGTAAAGCCCATTTGACACCAGTACCGCAGCGGTAACGCGCTCGTGAAGCACAAAAATATGCTTTGGGTCTATTTCTGACGCATGCCGCACACGGCATGCTAGCAGTTTCTATGCAGAAACAGTAAAGAAATGCAATGTCTATGCTATAATATACAATCTAGGCTAATAAACAAATCAACAAATCTAGTTTTAACTCTTTGACAGGTTGACTGAAATCCCTTGAGTAGATTAAGGATGTGAACACACAGGCATCTCCTTCTGTTCATATAGCACTACATCACCTGGTGAGAAAGCCAGCAACAGTCACAGCAACTATGAAATTTTTATTGTTGATCTTTTTATGTCATCTATATAAAGTTTATATGAGATAAACAGACAATGTAGCCATTTATATTACGTGAAAACGCAACACAAACAGCAATCGCTCTTGCTTCACGACGCGTGTGTCTCGTCCGGTGTGAAATATCAAGCGTCATGGAGTCGATCCGGATTAGCATGCGCGCTGCATTGCATCTGGTTTGAAATGGGCTTTAGCTGACAAAACAGAACTGGCGGTTAGTGTTCTCCTCCAAGCACATTCAGCTATTCAATGACGTAGTGTTAGCAGCAGTTTGCAAAGATGCAGTGGCTGGCTTCACATGACTCCGAGGTAGCTTGTGCTAGCCTTCACCCTCCTAGCGCTGGTCGTATTGTGTGATTGGGGGAGACCTAACTAGTAAGTAGAATTGGACATGACCAAATTGGGCAGAAAATTGGGGGGAAAAAAGATGGGTCGTCCCTGACATTAGCACCATAGTGTATGTATGTTAACAAAACTTTTGAATGGGCTGCTGGTTGCTGAAAGTGATCTACTGTGCTGTGTTTCAGGCTTGGCCTTAAAAGACCTGCCCAGAGACGTTTACACTGTAAGTTGTGTTGCATTGACATGAAGAGTGAAACTAGTAGATTTGAGGTCAGCAAATATGATTTGCAGCGCAGTAACTTGTGTTATGTGTATTCATCTTTGTTCTACCTTTGTCAGGCTCTCATCTTTCTTTCTCTCTGTCTCTTCCTCTCCCTCTTCATCCTTCTCTCTAGCTGAATTTCTCAGCATCTCTTGGCACGTTTAACGTGGCGGCAGAGGTAGAGGGAGTAAAGGTCAGGGGTGATGGTGAGATGCATATGAGCTTAAGCAGCTGCCTCTTAGCCAACCTGAACCGCCAGCTTCAGTTCATCACTTATACTAACACACTGTTCCACCCCAGCACTGCAGATACAGGTACTCACACGCACACAGGTACCATCATACCATTATTTGGGGTGTTCATTATAGCCAAAATATGTCCTCATACAAAAATGATCTTTCTACTATGACAGTGCAAACATGTTTCCCCTCACAGCGCGTGTCAAAATTAATTAAGTGATAGACTGTGATAGACAACAGACCTATCCATGGATTATCTGCTTTATTTCACAGCTTTTGCATTTACCAAGCTGGAAATCTTGGTAAATGGAAATTTATAATCAAGCGTGTCAGACTCAACCACTGACAGGGCCTTATTAAAAAAATCTCAACAAATCCGTGGACCTATGTTTATATTTCATTTTTAATAATATCTTGCTATGACCCAAACTGGCCATTATTTATTCAAAATACAGCAAAATGTCAACAGCAAAATAAAGGCACTTGTAATAGACCTTGAAATAATGCATGAAAACTTTGAATATTCCAAAGAATATTTTACTTTTAAAGCTACTTTTCAGCTTGAACTAGACACCTGGTATCTTTATTTTGCTCATGAGTTCATTTGTGGGGTGAGCTGCTGAGCTAAGTGTTTATATTGGTTAAAATGTGTGTTTGGTGATGTGAGTAGTGTGGTTGAATCGATGTGTAACCACTATCCCGCAGATTGATATGCACTGAAATGTAATGTGAACATTACAATGCAGAGCATGCTGGGAATTGTAGTTCAGGGCATCATGAAATGGGCTAATATTAACAGAAAATATAAATAATTTTGCAGGCCGGAGAGGATTATGTCATGAGCCTGATCTGCCCCGCAGGCCTTGTGTTTGACATGTGGGCCTGATAGCATTCTAACTTGGGGTACTTACAGAAGAAGATCAAAATTACGATTAGCAAATAAGAGTATGCCAGAGGCTATAAGTTTTTGGGAACAGCAAGAAGTTATCTGCCTCAAGATTTGACCACCTTTCAAATACAAGCCATTCTGGATGTTAAATTTATTACAACTTGATCCTGAAAGTTTTGTTCAAAGCTCTGTTTATCATTCTGAAAACATTTAACATTTCTTTATTTTCCCACAAATCAGTTGAAATCTGTGGAGTAGCATCATTTTAGAATCATTATATATATGTACCTGCAACAAAATTGGTTATAAAAAATTAATTATATTAATAAAAATAGTGATTGAATGCTGGTATGGTATTGTGCATGTAGGCTACATTATTTTTTGAAATTTGAAATAGTTGAAATTTGAAATAGGCTTGGGTGAAATAATCAGATATCAGCAATGAAGGAAAAGTAACCCAAAAACAATGCTTTAAATGAGATAATCCATTTTTAGAAAAGAGAACTGGCAGAGAACAAGAGTGGACTAATTCTGCAGTGTCTCTGCTGCAGGTTTCCCAGAGTGTAACCACCGGGGAAAACTCTTTTCCATAAAGCTTAAGAGTCTCAAATCTCCTGATGGTTAAGATGGTTAAACTTATGAAAATATAATGCTTAATGGTTTCCCAAAGGGAGCTGTAGCTGAGTTCTGGTGCAGCTCCTCTATAATGATTTTTTTAAAGTGTAAAGCACATGGACATGGCTTTTAAATGTGCTCATTTATGTCACGTGTAGAAGTCTGAAGTTTCTCCAGCAGGGAGCGCTATTAGCACGCGAATCACTTTTGTGTTTGTCATTTAAAGAGAAGAAACACGCATGTGCATGTTTTCAGTAGCACCATTTAAAACTAGAGATGAAATAGTTCTCAAAAAATGTTTTTATTAGAGATTTTCATTAAATCAGTTAATGTTAAAACCAATTCAGTGCATGTCAGTTAAAACTAGAATAGAAAGTAGGACAAGGCTGCAGCAGACCACGCATGTGCATATTTGCTTTTTCCAGAGGGTCGAAGGGCGGCCATGTTGATAATGCTATTTTTAACAATAAAATATCACAAGTTTGTAAAAAGTAGCACGGATTTGACCGCAATTAATGACGCAGAAGTGCTGTGCATCTGATTCATGAAATGACATAGAGACAAGCAGCTGCTTCTGCTTCAGTGCGTAAAATCAAGCACCGGCCTACCAGTACATCGTTTAAGTACTATTTACATGCCCTAAGTCAAGGTTTCGAGAGGTTTCGGCAGGGAGCCAGTAAAACCACAGCATTCAACAATGGCTGTGCTAGCAGGCAGAGTTTAAGGTCGAGCATTGAGTGCACTGTTCCCCCTACTGATCAAACTTTATAGTTATAGTAAATTACAACGACTGGAAAAAATAAAATGTGAATTTAACAAAATGGCAGAATGGTGTGATTGTGCTCTTAAAATAAACACTGTGTTTTTGCAGTGCATGAGCTGCTTCGGCTCTAGCTTTGTATTTTTAGTTTTTGAACAGTGTCAGAAGTATATAACAAAAACACAGTGTAATAAGTCTTTAAAATGAACATGGAGTAGTAGCAGCATTTGTTTTACCAATGTGCATGTAACAGTGGTGGACGAAGTACACAAACCATGTACTTGAGTTAAAGTAGAGACTAGGCACTCACAAACCTTTATGCTGTTACACTGTCATTGAACCGTATGCTTGCACTGGGTAGGTATGTCCAACAGGTCAAAACATGCTCAAAACAAAGTGCGCGCTGTACCCTAATTGGTGTGCTTGCTTGACGCTTCTTTCGTTATGACATGTTACGTTTTTATGCACACATAAAGCCAAAAAGGAACGACAGATTTCACATAATGTAGTGGAGTAAAAAGTAAGATATTTGACTTTAAATGTAGTGGAGTGAAAGTAAAAAGTCACCAAAATGGAAATACTTCAGTAAAGTACAGATACACAAAAAAACTACTACAACTACTAAAGTACAGTAACGAATTACATTTACTTAGTTACTGTCCACCACTGGCATGTAATGATAAGTACATCCACTTTTGTACTGGATTGCCATGTGCACAAATTGTTAGCATAATTGTTATTTATTTTTAGATGATATTGACAATTGATGATATTGATCATTGATAGATAATATTGATAGTTTTCATAAGTTAACCGCTAGCCACGCATTGAACTATTACACTCGATTTTACACACCCCTACCAGGCTTAAGCTTGATCATAAAATAAGCCGAAGATGAAAATGATGACTAACAAACTTGTTAGTGAAATTTGCATGTGCTTATTTTAGTCAGATTGTACCACATGCTGTTTTAAGGAGCAATGGTTATTATACATTGAAAAGCATGTACAACAATATGTAAAATATTTACAGAAAAAACATTTGATCTGTGTTTAACATGAATGTTTATATATTTGTTTTTCAGTGCAGTTAGAGACTGAAGGACATCAGGCTCTTTTCACCATCAAAATCCGTCATGGAGTGACGCCCAAACTCTACAACACTGGCTCAGACGCAGACAAAGGTTCAACGATGTGACACAGCCCAAACCCTCAACAGCATAACATCACATAAGACTCTGCGATTCAGCATAATAGAAATGAACTAACAAGACTAATAAAGTACCCCTTAAGTCATAAATTAAGATGCACAAAAAAGTTGAATAATAGATTACTATTTATTTTTATGTATTTCATAAATTTTTTTATGTATTGTTATGCCCAAAAAGCTACTGAAAATGGCATAGAAACATAAATAAACTTAAAAAATTAAGAATGCAAAGACCTATGAACATGCATAATTTTCCACACTGTAAATGCCCCCCTTGCTGTCCTCTTTCTAAACCCCACCCCTTGCCCCACTACCCTGCTCATTGTAACCTTTATTATCAGAATGATTCTGTCTTTCTGTCACTCCTGCACGAGTCGCTTGATTTCACTCACTCAGATTTGAGGGTTTATCTTCTAAACCTGCCTCAGTGCAGCGTCAGTGAGCCACAACTGCTGGGGTTTAGAATCCTGATAAATTAATGTTAGCCATTGGTGCCGTTGGTGCGTTGGTCTTTAAAGATATTAATCTACTACTCAATACAACTCCAAACAACACAACACTGCACTGCACAGCACTGTATGATTTGTCAGACAGCATTGCACTTCTAACAAAACACAGGTTACCAGTCCTGTTTGCATGCCTTTCATTGTTTATGGTGTACATTACATGTTTAATGTCGACATGTGATTGAGAGTCCTCCTCTAAGAGTAACTGTTTCTGTGTTCCCTTGTAGAATACAACATCAGTGCTCTTGTCACCATAGCCACCAAAACCTTTCTGCGCTATAACAAACTCCAGGACCTGATTGACAGTATACGACGGTACTACCCAACAGTTACCATAGTAATAGCAGATGACAGTGAAAATCCAAAAATGGTGTCCGGCCCGTACATAGAGCATTACATCATGCCATTTGGGAAGGTAGATCTTCATCTCCAACACAGTACTTTATAGTTGTTTATAGTTATTTATATGATGTTGCTGGGGTGACCTCTATGTGGATGCACTGAACTACAGATTGCTGTGTCTGATTGCCTGAGCTAAAGATTGTACGGTCTGTCTGTACATGCATGAGTCATGATGTGAAAAGATGTGATATATATACACATTTTTTGTAGGATGTTGGCCTGTTAGGAATAGTATTTTCTTTAAGAAATATATTTTTGGTGGTGTATTACCTGTGCCTGGTGTAGACACAGGTGTAAGGTACATGAGGATGGCAAGGGCTGTAATATGGATTGGTTATTGCTAGATTTATAATACTGACGCTGTCCAAAAAAAAAAAACAAGTATCTCGATTTTTTTGGATAATTTGAGCACTGCAGCTATCACTGACATTGTGTGAGAATTCCACAGTGATGGGACCAATAGAAATGCTCAGACTAAAATTGAACTGCTTGGAATAAAATCTTTTTACCTTGACTTAAATAGAAATTACAGGAGGTTTTTTGGAGATACTTGTTTTTCTTTGGACAGCGACGATATTCAAGATAGATGCTGCTTTATGATTTACTTCGTTTGGCTTACCACTGCACATTCTAGTAGCATCTAATATATTATCTTAGCATACACACAATCAAATCAGGCAAGATGATAAGGAAGAAAGCAGCACACTATGAGTAATCAAGGGGCTGATAGAAAATTAAGAAATGGACAAACCATTTCAGTGCAACCACTATAGTACAGAGACCATCCTTCAATTATTTAATTTCTGGTAGAAATGGAAAATAAAATAGAATAAAGCTTGCAAAGCAAACAAAGACAATGCTGGTGTTCTCAGAACAACGGATTGACCACCCCAGAATCCAGCCCTCAACATCACTGAATGTGTTTGGAATTGCAGAAAATGCAAACAACTTCTAGGACTGAACTTTGGAGATGTGGAAAAATATCATCAGATTTCTTTGAAAACCTGAAAGCATGCCTCCTCAGAATATGGAAGCTGGAAAAGGGTGAACACTCTAAATACTTTTTCCCCTGACACTGAAAAAAGACTAGCTTGTACTTGCTGGTCATTCTGACTAGAAATTGAAAAACTGAAGGGTGGTCTATGGCAATACTGTACATGTTTCAGTTTAAGTTGAAAGGGTCAAAACTGTTTCTTTTTTGGTCTGTGATGATAAGGTTATGGTTAGATTAAGAAAATTCTAATGAAATACAACTAGTAATGTGTGTGTGTGTGTGTGTGTGTCTGTGTCTGTGTCTGTGCGTGTGTATGTTAGGGTTGGTTTGCAGGTCGTAATCTGGCCGTCTCACAGGTCACCACTAAGTATGTGCTGTGGGTGGATGATGATTTTATCTTCACTGCCAACACCAAACTGGAGAAACTGGTGGACGTGTTGGAGAAAACCACACTTGACTTGGTGAGACACTTGCACTTCACTGACATGTTGAAAACATGACTGATACGCAGCAAGAAGCTCTGAGCTGAAAAGCAGGGTTCAAAGTAGGAAAGCAGGGTTCAGTATGTTTATTGTGTACAGGCTCTGAGATGGAAGAGGAGAGGAAAAGCCAGCAGATATAGTGAATAAAAAATGTCTGCTCCAAATTTCCAAAAGCAGACGCACTGGGTCAGTTATGTGACCTTTCAGACAAAAAGCTACAGTACTCCCACAGCCTATGGGATCCATTGCATTGCTCTGGAGAACACATACACACTCACATCACAACTGTCAACTGTAGTTCATCAGCTAAACAAATCAACAGCACTAAAAGTGGGAGTAGAGCACATACATGCATCCTGTTCTTTTTAGCAGAAATGAGCAAAACTGCCCTTTTCCACTTGTCAGCCTCTACTCCTCTGTATTGGCCTTTGTAGTCTGTGTATGGTTACTATGGATGCATGATGATAACCAAATCACATCGGCCTCAGCAGATATTTGCTTAAAAAATATTGGCACCAGACAGATGTTTAGATTTGATTGATATTTCAAACCAATATTTGATCATGTAATAGGCTCCAGCACCCCACTGTGACCCAGACGGATAAGCGGTTTAGGAGATGTGTGTTTGTGTGTGTGTGTGTGTGTGTGTGTATGTATTTGATGATGTAGTTGTTGTACTTTGGAAGAGATTGTTTAGCTAACACTGCGCTGCTGTGTTAAAAAATCTGCAGTTAATTTGTTTTGGTATCGGATATCGGATATGTGCATCGGCCCATAATTTCCATACTGGTGCATCCCTAACGATCAGGTTTAGATTTAACGCATCATGAAATTTCAAATTTCTTCGTGATTCAGTGAGACTTGATTTGATTATTTCAGTGTGATTCTAAATTATATCTAAAAATATGACTGAGAAACAGATGGAATATAGACAATGAAAATAAAACAGGATGTTTTTTTCATAACACAGAATGTTTTTTTTTTTTAAATAGCCCAGTAGTTTTATTATCGACAAAAATGTCAGCATATAGTTTATTCAATATTATTATAATTGATAATAATTCATTTTTATGTGCCAAAATCGCAGCAGTTGAATCATTACCTTCAGATCAATGAATTTGTACAGCTCTAACTGTGTGTGCCTGTGTGTGTGTGCGCCTGCAGGTTGGCGGTGCAGTGCGTGAGGCTACAGGCTACACTGCCACCTACAGGCAGACCATCTCTATAGAAGCTGGAGAAGAGGAAGGGGACTGCCTGCATGTGAGGCGCGGTTTCCATCACATCATACAAGGCTTCCCCAACTGCGTGGTCACTGACGGAGTCATTAACTTCTTTCTGGCCCGGACAGACAAAGTGCAGCAGGTGGGCTTTGACCCACGGCTAGCCCGCGTCGCCCACCTTGGTGAGTTTGGGGTGGAAATGGGGACACACAACATTCGGATGTTTGGGGAAACCTTCATTTCCTAACAGTACCATTTGATTTTTGCTGTTACTTTTCAGTTAAGTTTTTTTTAATGTAAAACATCTACTTGTTTATATTTTATGGGTACATTTTTTTGTTTATCAAAGCATCTTTCTTGGTATGAAGAGCAGATTTTGTCTAAATAATGATTTAACTGTTATTTCTTAAATTATTGTTAAAAGCACATATTAAATTTCCTTTGGTACAAAGGTGCTTTAAAGGGAAATTTCATAGTTTTTTCAACATGTTTGCCTAATTTAATCATTAAGATAAAAATAAAGTGGTTTATTTTGAAAAATGCGTCATTATAGAGAAACTTCAGAAGCCAGAATTGTTCAAAATTGGGAAAAAGAAACCAAAGGTCTGTAATGCTTAATGCCTCTAAAAGCTGCCTCACAGGAAGCTATTACATGAAATGGTTATGGATATGGTGCCCAACGCATGAGATATTATTTTACAATAAACCTATTTTTAACATCAATTCATGCTGGAAAGGTACATGCAGGGTGTCGTAAGGCGATTTTACGATTTTGCTATCATTAACATTATGTATGAAAGATCAGAAGAGGCATTTAGGTTTACAGGTCATTTTGGATAGTGAGAAATCTGAGTTGGTAAGTGAACAATTTCACATCACACCATTCTGAATGATTCTGTTTACATCTCATTAATTGAATTATGTAGAAATTCTGAAATAAACAAGGTGTAATTCCACTTTAAATACTTGAAAGATTTGAGTGCTGACATCAACGTGGTGAATAACATTAATCCTAAGGCAGAATTTTGTAAATTGTCCTTTAGTTTTATAGTTTCTGCAAAGAAAAATTATAACAACTGAACAACTGCCAGTCACACTTTATTTTGACAATTCCATGTAGGTCAGTTGATGACTATGGATGTTAGGGGTGAGGATTAGATTTAGGGTTAAATTTAAAAGAAGCTTAAAGTTCAATTGAATTTAATAGATATTCAGTTAAAGATGACTATCTAGAGTGACTATAATAAAGTTTTACCCTGCATGCTATTTAATACTGTATGTTAAATATTTGATGGGCACTGCACTATACTGTACTAAAGTATACAAACATTAATGCTACACTTTAAGGAAAATGCAACCACACCAAAAGGTGTTAACACTCACTCGGTCCCAGAATTAGCTTTGTGGACGTTTTGTGTTCTTAATCATTTCATGCATTTCGTTTGTTTGTTTCTACTTCTTTTTTTTATAGAGTTTTTCATCGATGGACTGGGTTCACTCCACGTTGGCTCGTGTGATGATGTCATTGTGAATCACGCCACCAAGATCAAGCTTCCGTGGGGCCAATCGGAAAGCGACAAAACCTACGCCAAGTTCCGTTACCCTCCAGCATCTTCTGACGCCACACATACCAAAAACGGCCTCCTGTACTTCAAGAACCGCTTCCAGTGTCTCACACACAACTGAACACACTCTTCCACTGCTCCCTCACTCTCCTGCTCTCTCTCTCTCTCTTTGTCTTCCTCTCTCAAAAGGCCTCTCTTTTCCAGAGTAGCTAAAGAGGGTCTTTGAGGGGTCTCGGGGTGGTGTGTGAGTGTGCGTGTGTGTGTGTGTGTGTGTGTACAGTCTGGTGTGTAGTCCCTTTCCCCCATTTTAGTGTGGGAATGTTCAAAAATAGTCCTCTCCTTTTGGAGGGGCCATAAACATCATTAACCGTGACTGACAGATGAGAGATGGCAGCCGTTTTTTGTTGTTATTGTTGTTGTTTTTAATAACTAAAGAGTTGAGGTCATATTTTTATGTCCTGTTACGCTCAATTTTATTTTTGTTTACAAGAACCCTTTAGATACAGATCATTCCTTACCATTTCTCTACTGTCAGTCATGGTTAAAGATCATTCTGCTCGATGTTTTTAAGGGAAATTTTTCCTCAATAGAATTAATTTGACAGAAAATAAAACTTCTTTATCTGAAACTGAAAAGCTAAAGAGGTAGATGTTTGGACAATGGACGACAGGCGATGGATTGTTTTAAAGCACAGAAAGGGAGACAGCCTCCTAAGGGCATTCCACTGATTGACCACCGCCTCAGCACACTCAGCTCCTTCCTGGAGTGTAGAGTGTTTTGTGTGTGTGTGTGTGTGTGTGTGTGTGTGTGTGTGTGTATTGGTGTTTGAGGGCCTTCTCTCTGTACGTTTGCACTAATATACAAATGGACTCATTTGAGAGATTGGACCCTGAGCTTGACCGGAGAGAAAAAAAAGAACAAGGCCATAAAAACCAGCTTAGACTTTAGACTCCACCCACCTTCTCTCTCTCTCCCCCACTGGTTTCCTGTCTCTCTTTCTGTTTCTTTGTCTCTCTGTTGTTTCTCCCTCTCTCTCTGTTTTTTTATCTCTCTCTCTCTCTCTCTCTCTCTCTCTCTCTCTCACTCTCTCTCTGTTATTTGTTTCTCTGTTTCTCACTGTTTCCCAGTCTCTTTTGCCACCCCCCACAACACAGTTCCACATTGCCAAAGGCCTGCCCTGGTTCAGCTCATCGTTTTTAATTGTTTTTATTTGTTTATTTGTTTGTTTGTCTCTACATGGCAGGAGTCTTGTTCAGAATGCGGCCCTTTTCTCACAAGACTGAAGCATGCAGTCTGGTTTCCATAGCAGCTAGACTCTGGTCTCCTCTGTTGTGTAACAGTGTGATGCCCTGCTTGCCCTGGGTTTGATCAACCTTACCACAGTACCAAATCATCGAGTTTTATAAGCAAAATCTTGGGTAAGCATAGGTCTAGCATTTTCAGTCTCATTTCTGTCTGCTGCATCTATATATTTTGACACATTTCACGGTACTTAGAACAGAACAGAAAACCCATTGACTCAAAACTCATGTGTAATAGAAGCCAGTGATAAATTCTGTGAATAAACAAATTCAAAATTAAAACTGTGAAGATCTAACAACACACATATTAGACAGATATGAGAGCATGGCATACCAAAGCCATTCTTATAAAGGTTTATCCAACTTGTGAACACTAAAGCAACACAGTATAAAGCAGCTTTCCCTACGTTTTCCTCACCTGGAAACTCTTGTGAAAACTCTGCCCACACAACCAAGAATAATAGCTGGTAGTGCATTACAGGATATTATTACCTCTGGGAAAACTAGTTCCATCTCTGAAAGAATGAATTATACAGATTTGCAACTTTGTTGACGCATACCTTTGAATTTGTGAAAGTATTTAGCAAAAATACAGTGCAGTTCAAAACTGAATTTAACAACTGGCCGACAAAGGTGAGCAGTAACTAATTACATTTACTCGGTTACATGTTTGATGTACTACTGTGAGTACTTTTAGATGATAAGTGCCTGGCTTGTAACTCACTCACTCACTCATTTTGCAGATTGAAGATTCTCCACAAGGGGGCACTATTAGCACTCAAATAGCCTGTGGTGCTTTGTATCAGTGACACTGTGTGTGCCTGTTAAGTGATAACACTTTTACTTCAACCCACATACATTTGTGAGGAGAAGAATTCACTTTTTGCTCAGTTATGTTCTAGTCATAATATTTAGCTACTAATTCCTTTTTTATATTTCATTTCAGAAGCTTCTGCATTAAGAGCCTCTGCAGCTCCTATGATGATAGACGTTGAATGTACTAATAAGCTCCACTCCAGTTCAATCCTTTTTTTGACCTACTTTTGTATTTCCATTCAAGTTGTTTTTTAAGAGGTACTTTTATTTTGCCTGAGTTATTATTTCAGAGAAGTAACTACTTTTTCTGGACTATGCATTTAGGCTAGTCTATCCACCTCTACTGCCTACTTCTGTTGTAAATGCGTATACAGTTATTGGGTTTTCTGTTGTTTTTAAGTACAAGGAAAACATATTAAACTTATTTCCAATGGTAATCAACTGTATGCCACATTTAGGTCGAAAAATGCTGAGTATTTCTTTGCTTGACATCATCAATGGCAAAAACTCATCTAGTTATGTCCAGTAAGTATGGTGGTGAAGTAGTCTTGTTTGAACATGAATTGTATTCAATCCTGTATGAGAATGCATAGTCATAGTCTCAGGTGCAACAGAATCAGAGTAGGATAGCATATCTAATAATATTATTCTGAAAATGACTTGCTAACTGGAAATAACTCTGTTCTGTCCCAGTGACCATAACTATTTGACCTTTCTATCCTAAACTGTCCGCTGAGTATGAAGCCCTTTCCTTATTTCCTCATTCTGGCATCCAAGAACAAAAGCATGAGCACTCAGGTGCAGGTTAAACCCCTTTCCTTGTCATGTCCATGCTGGAAGTGATACTGTGCAATCATTTCATGTTTTTTTCCATATGCGAGATGTGTATGGGTGCGTGGATCAACATGAATTTTGAACACTGGACTGGAACGAGCTGCTGTTTGTCCGTCAAGACCCTGATAAGGGAGAAACAGAAGTGACAGTATGTGTGCTTGCGTGTATGTTCTTTTTACTTCTCCTTTAATATCCTGGCTGAGGATGGAGCTGCATGGCTGCGTGGGGAGTTTTCAGAGAGGGAGGGCCAAGGACATGCATTGTTTTGTCAGGTTTGCTCTAAAATAAAATGAATCTGTAATTTTTATGAGTTGAGACTACTGTGACCTTGTGGTTTTGACCTTGTCATTTTACCACCAGGTGGCTCCCTCTGTCTGAAAACATAAAAATTGACTTGTACCAAAACTGAAGCTTCTTAAGTTTCTACAAGGCCTGAAAAAGGTTTGGCTCTGGGCATGGAGTTTATGTTGGAAGTGCCTCTTCTCCTATTCAGATTTCCAAATGTAAGGACCAAGAAGAGAACATGAAAGGAAAAAAAACGTTTTGGGATTTAAAAAATTGATATTAGAACATTTTGGGATCTAGGAGAAAAGGCAAGCTGTGCCTGTGAGGAACCTCAGCTGGTTTGAGCTTGGCCAAAGCATTGAGAGGAGTAGAGGAGCTCTTAAATGGACACTTTGGTAATGGATGATAGTCAACATGTAGAATTTTGGTTCCACGATGCTGTGTGCCGTCTTCCCTGCTTCATCCCTCCAGCTCACTGCACTTTTTCAATACTGCACTGACTGTCTTCACCTCTGGCTTTCTCACTGTGTCTGCATGGACCATGGAGACTCCTCGTTTCTGTTGCTGTTTTGTATCACCACCACTAGGTGGCTGCCCTGTGTCTATAAATGAGAATTCAAGCATTGCTTACTGATCAACATTTCTAAGGAAGTTCGTGTAGTATTCAAATTCCCCAGAACTACTAGAGAAAAAAACAATGTTGTAATGTGTCCCCTTTTTGTAAATGTAAGAGAGCATCTGGAACTATGTGCAATGGAATGAGATAAAGTTTTGAGTATATAAATTTAAATGGCTCGCAATCTCTTTTTATGGACTGTTTTCAATGTTGTTTGCAATGAACTTCAAATGGCCTGAATCCTGCAGTTTTCTTGTATTTAACCTTTTTCTTTTGTGGTCTACTTATGACAGTTGTGTGGCTTAATGTAACTAAAATAGTCATTTTTGTACCAGTTTTTGCATCATTTTCCAACCTCTCTTTCTCACTTAGAAGTAAACAGGCCATTTCTGTTACTGAGCCTTTCAGACTGATATATGTGAATGACATATGTTCTAATCAGCCATCCTGAATTGTGCCTCATTCAAAAGTGGTCCAGACTGGGAGCAACTCCAAATTAATGCCCATTATTTTGGAATGGGATGTTCAACAAGCTGATACACACTCAAGTTTGTAAGTGTTTAGACAGTGACACAATTTTTTTAATTTTGCCTCTGTACACCGCCACAATGGATTTGAAATTAAGCAGTCAAGATGTGATTGAAGTGTAGACTTCCAGCTTTAATTCAAGGGGTTTAACCCCTTAACGGGCCAGGGCCCGCTGGCCTGCCCAAAGTTTTATTACACACTTCTAAAGCATAAGAATAGCTCAACCAGTTTACATTGACGTATCTGTAGTTGGTATGTAATAAGCCCGGGAGTTTAAGAGGTTAACAAAAATATTGCATTAACTACACAAGGGTAATTTACCATTTGAGTGATAAGCAGTTTCATGGCCATAATTCATGACCTAATCCCTCGTTATTTCTGGACAAGGAGATAAAGGTCTGGAGTAGATTCCGAGTGTTGATTTCAAGTGTTGTTATGCATTTGGTAGCTGTTCATGGGAACTTTCAATATGCGGTCCAAAAAAGTGTTAATGCAACTTAAGGGGGCTATCATTAGACTGAAAAAACAAAACACACCTATGAGAGAGATAGCAGAAACTTTAGGAGTGGCCAGCAACAATTTGGTACATTCTTAAAAAGAAGTAATACACTAGTGAGCTCAGCAACTCCAAAAGGCCTGGAAGACCTCACTAGAATGATAAGAAGAGGAGAGTATGGAGAAAGAAAGGAAGGGTTCATGATCTGAAGCATACCACATCATCATGTCAAACATGGTGGAGGCAGTGTTATGGCATGGGCCAGTATGGCTGCCAATGGAACTGGGTCACTGGTGTTTACTGATGATGTGGCTGCTGATAGAAGTAGCAGGATGAATTCTGAAGTGTAGAAAGCTATACTTTTTGCTCAGATTCAGTCAAATGCTGCAAAACTGATACGATGGTGCTTCATAGTACAGATGGATAATGACACAAAACATATAGTAAAAGCAACCCAAGAGCTTCTTAAGACAAAGAAATGGAATGTGCTTAAATGGCTGAGTCAGTCACCTGACCTCAACCCAACTGAGCATGCTTTTCACTTACTGAAGACAAAACTGAAGGCAGAAAGACAAGCAAGCAGCAACTCAGTGTGGCTGCAGTAAAGGCCTGGCTAAGCATCTCAAGAGAGGAAACTCAGCATTTGGAGATGTCCATGGGTTCCAGACTTCTGGCAGTCAGTGACTGAAAGGACTTGCATCCAGGTGTTAAAAATAATCCTTGTATTTATAATTATGGACCTGGCTGTAGGTGTGATGGTCAGTTGTCTGAATACTTTTGGCCTTATAGTGTTGGCTGAATAGGTAGATAAATGTAAGTGTTTTGGTTTTTGTGATGTCACAAAAACAGTAAATTCACAAACGGGCTGTTTTTGCATTTTAGCTTCCAGATATGGACTGAGGAGTGAATGGCATGTTTTGAAACTTACATACAACATCACAGTGTTTTATTGCATGTAAAGCATCTGTTCAGCCTCTAATGAGATTTTCTTCCTATTCTAGACCCTCAGAATTTATCGTATAGAATTAATATGGTACCTTCAATAGACAGCCGTGTACCTACTAAGACAATATTTATAAGGTCACTGAAGCCAAAACATGTCTGTGGTTATTTTAAACTTGTTTATTCAAGCATTCAAGATTCAGGATTTCACAGATGCAGAATACATCTTTAAATCAATACTAAGATTACAATTAACTGCAAACAAAGCATTACTGCTGAAAATCTAAGAACTGAGAAATCTGGCGATGTCTTTGACTTCACTTGTTTGACATTACTCAGATCACCACAAATTATATTGGTATTCTATACAATCTTGTTCATTTCTAACTATGTAGGTGTGAAATTTAATTTGTCAACCATTAACAATTTATTAATAATTGACAGACTACAGTCAAACAGTGTATGGATTAATACACTGTGTTTATTTTGAAGTAGTTAAACATTTAATTGGAATTTTTCACTCTTCTGTCTGTGCCAAGTCATTGCTGTAAAATCCTATCTAGCCATCTTATCTAATGCAAGGTAATGAAAGAATGCATGATGCTGTTGTGCTGCCAGACAGGTGTTTCTGGCAAACAGCTATTTGTGGTTGTTTACAAAATACAGTCACTTTAACCTGAAGGCCTGCAGTGAGATATCCATGAAAAAAAGAAAATGCAATACTGCTTAAAGTGGAATTCAACTGAATTTCTGCATAAGTAAGTTAGATGTAAACAAAGTCATTCAGAGTGGTTTCATGTGAAATGCTCTGTTCTAGAGAATCTTACAGAGTCAGAAGTGTTCACAGTGGTGGTGGTAGGAACCAGACATGCAAAGCATTTAATGCCTCTAAAAGATAGTTATTAAATGAAATGGTTAGGAATATATTGACTAATTGCTGAAACACTGTTTGCAATAGTACAGTACAATTTGAGATGAGGCTTTGGTGTAAAATTAACTCTTTACAACTCCATTCATGCTGTATACATTAATGCAGGGTACTCTAAAGCAAAATAGTCATCAAAGAAATGTTTTCAGGTTTTGACACGTTTTTTAACTATTATCAACATTACATTATTAAAACTCAAGAGATGCACGTAGCTTCTCTGTTTGTTTTGGATAGAAAATAAAATGGCTGTATTTGCACTGTATACATTGTGACCCCTGGTTCCTGTCACCATCACTGTAAAGAAATGAGTCGGGTCATTTTCGACAAAATTTGCCATTTCACATCAAACCACTCAGAATGACTGAAAAATGGGTGGAATTCAAATTCTGAATTCCTATTCAGGAACAGGTTTGGGAAGTCATTGATATTAATTAAAAAACTCTATATTAAAGGATGTCATGGAGTCATGGAGAGCACATGGAGTGTAGGCTTAGAGAACAAAGTCAATTTCAGTTTTGGATCTGAATGCAAAATGTAAAATGTTTTTAAAACTACTAAAAAGAGCCTAAAAGAGAAACAAGGAAGTGAGAGAGAGGGAGCTGAGGAGGAGACACTCCAAGAGAGTCCATAGAACAGCATGTGTCCCACTACACAGTGTCTCATCAGAGGACAACCTGGACAAAAAGAGCTCCAGGAATCAGGAGAGAAATTAAAGTGTTGTAGGGTTGCAACAATCATTTTTTTATGATAATTACATGTTACACTATTTTTATTTCTGTAATAGGCTCCTTTATTTAGTTTTTAATTAGCTAATCAACACACCCCCCAACACACACACACACACATGTACACAGTTGCAATCTGTTGACATGACTGTATGTCATAAGAGTATTGTAGAGCTGTAGAGGGCTTTTTTAAGTAAACAATGCATTAACTTTATTTCCACCACTGAATGACCATATGTCATATGAAAAATACAGAACACTATAGAGGACTTTTTTTTTAAAGAGACTCTGGCCAAAATGAAAAATGTAATCATCTCTGCATCTTGTAAACATGTATGCATATAATGTTGTACACATGCCTACTCACTTCCCATAGCAGTGCTGCAGTAGTCTCAAGAGTGAGATTTTCTGGTTTAAAGTCTAGGAAAAATCCCCTTCCTATTTATGTATCTTGAAGGTGGGAGGAACTTTTGAAAAACTTTATAGGGTTGGAATTTTGGCAATAGGCTGTTTTGAATGTTTTTTTCTATTAGCTGGTGACTGCAGAAGGCAGACAGCTACTGTTACTGCTAGGAAGCAGTAAATAAATATCATATTGCAGCAGTATAACTGTTGTAGAAGTCTCCATTTTGTGCTAAATAAAGATAGAATCGTTGTTTTTTTTTACAATTTTCTTTGACGGCCGTGGTGAGAGTTACAGTCATTATTGCGTTTGTGTTTATTAGCCTAGCTCAGTGCCTAAGTTAGCAAATAGGACTGCTCGACACCACAAGGATATCCGGTAGTTGTATGATGTATTTGTAAAATGCATGCTGGGTATTGTAGTGAAATAACAATGATGAAAGTAAACACGGAAGCGGTATAAAATCATGAATTCTGTCAAACGGATGAGACTTAAGGTTGCAATGCTGTATAACACAGAAAACAAAACAACAAACAGCAATAAATAGGCTTGGATACAACTTTATGTATTCAGCGCAAAAAAAAACCCCAACTTTTTTCCTTAATGAAGTTTGTCGACTAACCGTTGCAGCCCTAGAATGCAGTGTGTTATAGTACTGTAGCAAACAGAGATACCTATTGTTTAGACAGGATCATGGTGGGCAGTGAGGAGTTGCAGGCTCGCAGGCATGGGTGCTTTTGGCTGTCGATGGAGGTGGAGCTATAGGGTCCGAGGGCGGAGTTCACAGAAGTTGACGTCCTTATGCCTCTGCCCAGACTGAGAGACTTACTTTCACGCTTCTGATACTCGATAGGAGACTGCAGGGCTGTGAGAGAGAAAACCACAGAGAAGGTCAAGAGCAAGATCTACTCTGTGTAAAGAACTTTTTTCTTTTCTCTCATAAAGCTGGACGCTTTCAGTAGTAAAGAGTTACCATTGAGGAAATTGCGCTGTGTTTCCAGAATCTGAATGATGTCATTGGCCCAGGACAGTCTGACTTCTGGAGACGGTGCCTGAAGGACAAACCGCTGCACACTTCCACTGGCAGCACGAGATGTCAGAACCAACTGACACGGGTCATCAGGGCAGCGGTCCTCTATCCCTAAACAGCTCACCTTAAAGGGACAGTTCAGCACAAAATCAAATCTACAGAATTTTCCACTTAGCTTAAATGTAGTCAGTTAGCCAAGACATGTTTGGAGTCTTAAGTTTTCTTCTTCACTTTTGCACTGGAGCTACGAAGCTAATAGCTAACAAGTAATGGGAGTTTGTGGTCACCGGGTTACCATTACATAAGCTGCAGCGTTTACATATGTCTTTATAATGGTGGTGAAAAGATCCATATCCAAAATGACCAGGGAACTTACATTGCACTGGATGTATATTAAAAATACATTTTCAGTCAGGACCTCAAAACAATGCCTCAGGTACTAGGCAGCATATTCATAACCATTTCATGTAATAACTGTCTCTAATGTAAATTTTAGAGAACACTTTGGCCGTCTGGTTCCTATCAACACCTCTGTGAAGAGTTCTGACTCATTTCACATCGAACCAGTCTGACTGACATCTGACCTTAACAGTTAAATTAATCAAATCATTTATTAATTTTATACTGGGATGGACAGTTTTAAAACTGAATTTTAAACTTTTCAACACTACCTTGATGCTGTTCTTGTAGATGTATCCTGGCAGAGAGAATTCTTTCTTGCGGTCGATTGGCTCGCTGAGGATGACGAGCTGCTCAAAAAGGAAGACCTGCCTCTGTTTGGGGCGGGGCAGGACGCCAGTGTCCTGTTCGATGAGTGCAAAAGTGTCTTGCTGAAGCAGTTTCCCCTGAGCTGTTATCTTCCCCTGAGGACACATTACAATCACATAGTCCACCAAAAGGAGCTCCATCACTTCTGATTTACACAGTTTCTTTGCTGCTGACATATTAATGTGCATGTAACACCTTTCTGAAATAGACTTGCTTATGTGTTTTTGATGCTGTGAGACATTTAGCCTCAGTGAGACAAACGTACAGAAAAAATCAAGCTTCAAGATGGCTGCTACTACTGTTTGTAGCTATGTGATATTTTTGGCCATAGCCAGGCACATGTACAGAGAGACCCCAGGAGGGCTTGAACCCCTGACCATGTATTTGCATAATCATACTGTACAAGTGCTCTCTTGGTTAGTGTGTATAATAACTGTATTTTAAATAGCCTCTGCCGATCTTCAAGATCCATTGTGGCTCAGGAAAGTGGTCATTGCTCTAGAGCACCCCCTCTGGCGTAGTATGTGGTTCTCTGTAGTAGCTCCAACCTGTCATGCATCATGACAACACTGAAAATCCCACAAATAAAACGCTGAGAATTTCTTTAAGAAAGCGACACAATGTGTTATTTTGAACAACAATTAAACACAATTCATCAGCAATAAAGGGGGTTACTTCTTACTTACTTCTACACCAAGTTTACATTGTTGTGTGAAATAGGAAGTTATATCAGACTCTGTGGAGCTGTTCAGTAGAGATATAACTAACTACTACTTAGTAATTGAGTAGTATTGTGGGTAATGCCACACCTTTGCACACAAGCGACAGGAGTACAAATTCACACATGAATTACAATGTTAGTGCTTTTGTCTACCTTTGAAAAAACTCTATGTTTAGTATCCTCTGAAACGATTACTCTCTCTTGATAGGGTCATTATATACAGTAGTTCAAATTAAGTTTAATTTGTGTTCTTTTTTCCCTTTGACCCATTCCCTCCCAAAATGTCTGTGCATGGGCCTGGTCCAGTGTCCAGTGTGGGATGATTTATCCATGCAGTTTGCACAATGCACACTGTTAATCATTATTTTCCATTATTCATTAGCTACATAGCCTTCAGTGCAAAACTGAAGAGGTACATTTCTGGCAACAAACATGTCCTGGCAGATCGACTACATTTGGGTTGGTGGGAAACTGTGTAAATTAGATTTTTTAAAACAAAAATAGCACTTTATTTAAACTGCAAGAGCACATACAGGATTCCGTGCAGTAACTGAAGTTGTATGTTGTGTGTAAGAGAATACAGAAGTGTTTCTTCTCGCTCACCTCAAAACCTTGCAGTCTTCCAATATTCATCATATCATTACATCGCTTAGGAACGAAACACATCACCTCTACCGCTCTCTGTGAGAGAACAAAGGACGAATCGTTGTTTCAGGTGTGCCATCAGATAAATCTCTGCATTAAAAGTATGACTGGATTAGCAGTTCCACTTACCTCAAGTTCTTCTGTGTGTTTCCCTGTTTTAACATAGTACTTCAAGATGTCCTGCACACAAACAGACAGACAGACAGACACACACACATACAAACACCATTGTGTTTATTGTACATAGTTCAAAATAAAAGACACTGCACATAAATACATAAATTTTAATGTTTCGGCACCCCTGGTCAAATGATATGTTTTGTTGATTTTCTAAAAGACAAAAAGTTACACAATAAGGAAACTCACTTTTGGAGTTAAGTGGTTTGTGTTATGTTCTTGCGCTCTGCCCTTGATTAACCAGTTATCATAAAGTTATTGTTTCAAAGATTCAAGGTTTCCTTAAAACAACAATAACATCTTTACCTATTAAAGGATTATAATGTCACTCACATGGTAAAAGAGCCATATCACAGAACATTGAATTTTCTACGCATTTTTAATAAAAGAGTTTGTAAATGTATTCAAAGTTTCAGAAGGTAGGCTACCATTCATGCCCCAATCCATAAATGGAAACCAAGCTGCAAAAACAACCTATTATAAATTAATTGGTTTTGTAATGTTGTTAAAAACAAACCATTTATATGCAGTCGTATGCAGAAGTTTGGGCACTCCAGTCTGAATGGCATGTTTTGGTACAGAGTACACAATTTAAGGCACAATTACTGTTTATTTGCTGAATTTAACATATTAACATGGCACATTTTCTATTTTATGTTTTATTTTTTTCCAATATGTTTTATTTTTTTCCAATATATCAAACAAATAAACAGTAATTGTGCATCAAAGGTGCCACATTTAAATTATTTCACTGTAGAGTATGTGTTAACTCAACAATCGACAAAATATGTCATTTGATTAGGGGCGCAAACTTTTGCATATGACTGCATACACTTCCATACACACCTTGAGTAGAAGCTGATACTTCATGATCCTTTGAACAGGTTTAATCAGCAGGTCATTCAGCTGCAGCCTGTGGCCCAACTGCTGCCTTAAATCCTGTAGAAAAAGAAGAATCAGTCTCTCTCTCCCTCTCTCTCTCTCTCTCTTTCTCTCTGAAGCATACATACAGAGACTCTATTGGCTGCACGGTTCACCTCAAAATAGGTGTCTATGTACTCTGAGACAATGCACTCAGACTTGGGCTTGTTCTGACAGTACACCACGTACATGTGAAGACGCCGCTCCTGCAAACAAACACAAACACAGAAAGTAAAACTATTATCTTGTGAACATCTGCTTGACTGAGGTGTATGGTGGGAAACTGTCTAAAAAACAAAGTTACATGGTTGAGTGGTAAGTCAAGTTATGGTGGTTACGTAACAACATTGTAAAGATTTAGGTTTAATTTAGGCTTTAACCTTTATTTTCTCTCATTACATTTCAGTGTCCAGCAGGGCTTTATTGCCTTAGTATTCAAATCAGTAGCAAAACTAAGTCAGTCCTGCATTAGTATTAACATAGTCTGTCATCTGTTAAGAAGATTTCACTAACTAGGGGTTTTCATTTTGTGCATTACCTTAAGATTGTCATACATACACACTAGGACCCAGCTGATATAAACATTTTATAAGCAGTACATTACTTAATGCAAGGAACTGAAATACTTAAACAGTGCTGACTGATGTGACTCAGTTACTTATTATTAATTTTATTATTTTATTTTAATTTATAATATTTTAATTAATTATAAATTATTTTTATAATACAAAATTCACTTCCTAAAGGACAAACATGGTATCATATAAAAATTCCATTTCACAAAATATTAATCTTGGCCAATTTTATCAGTCAAATGATCAGTCGTCACATGTCACTGTCAATGTTTTCAGTACCCCTAGTTAGGTAACATTAGTACACTAATTATCTTGTGACAGTCAAATTTTTAAGTTCCTTTGACTCCACATGTTAACACTCCATGTTAACTCCAGGCTTTTAATTTTAGATTAAGATAAAGAATCCCCTTCCCCTCAGGAAAGTGAATGTAGTGTACCATTAAAACTCATTTAAGGTGCACAGTTGGACCTTAAGGACCATAATGTACTGTTGGGGGTATGTTTACTTTGTTTGTACCTTGGGGGACATAAATGTCCCTGTGCAGTACCCTTTATTCTGACAGGGCACACACATATAGATCCTCTGTTACACCCTTACATGTTTGATGAAGAGCTGCCCCAGCTGCTCTGGATTAGACACACACTTCTTCAGTTCACCAAGGAAGTAGCTGTAAGATAATAAAACATGGATTGATGTGTGCTCACACACACATACACACACACACACACAGGAAGCAGCTGGTTGGAGAGTAAATAAGAGGGTCAGAGCAGAATAATAAATCTACTGATGTTAAAACACACTTTCTCCCAAATGAACACACATACGTGCCATTTTGCACAATCATGGTATAGCTGTTCTCAGAATTACATGTAGCATTTTGGAACCCCTCCCCCCCATCATGCTTGGATGAGTCTGGGTTTGACGAATGTCAGGAGAATGTTACCTGCCTAACTGCATTGTGCCAACTGTAAAGTTTGGTGGAGGAGGGATAATGCTATGGGGTTGTTTTTCAGGGGTTGGCCTAGGCCCCTTAGTTCCAATGAAGTGAAAACACTGACCATACTTACTCCTTATGCCAGTCATAGATTTGGTGAACATTTCCAAATACTATTTTATCTTTCCCTTTCATATACTCTGGAACTCCACTGTTATTCATCGTGGCCATGTAGCCCTAAGAAAGAGAGAACAACAGACATACTGACTGAAAATCATCGGTTCTTCATTTATCATTTTTTCCACAATAGTTCTTATGGTGAGGGCAAGAAATTCAAATTTACCTCAACTATGTGGCCGAGATCTTCCACATATAGCCTTTCTGTCTCTACCAGCTCTGTTAGCACATATCTGAGCGAGAGAGAGAGAGAGAGAGAGAGATTTAAACTGTAGAGTTACAGTCGTATAGACAATTTTCTAAGTGAAAATAAGTTTATGCATTTATGTGGCCTGTGCGAAAGTACTGGGGCATTTTATACTGTATGCTTCATTTTTTGCCAATACATTAAGGTCAACAAAACATGACATTTAACCAGGGGTGTTCAAACTTTTGCATGTGACTGTACTTAAGACTCTCTCACATGTTTGCTTGCTAATAGAATTTGAAATGACAATTCAGAGAAAGCTGCAAAAGTGTGTTCTCATCACATCAAAAGTCAAAAGTGTGTTGAATCAAAGGTCTGTTGAACTACAACAAGGTCACGACCTACATGCTTTTTTCTAAGGCATTCTTTCTATCTTCTTCACTGTCTTCAAGGCCCACTGGTTGGCTGAATTTCTCGTCAGTCACAGATGAATTGCCTTCACCAGGGAGGAGTTGGCAGGGATGATGGTTCTGCATATAGAAAGATTTTGCTCTCACTGATGATCTGATAAATGCATATTACATCATCAAGTCGTATGAAATCACTTTCACACACACACTTTTGTGTGTGCATGCACATTACCTGTATGAGATCAGTTA
Source organism: Colossoma macropomum (assembly GCF_904425465.1). Classification (NCBI taxonomy): domain Eukaryota; kingdom Metazoa; phylum Chordata; class Actinopteri; order Characiformes; family Serrasalmidae; genus Colossoma; species Colossoma macropomum. The sequence continues at coordinate 29,249,549 of NW_023494789.1, forward strand.
TGTGGCTGGGATAAACTGTATCATCAGCTACTTTGACTTCTGAAGCCCCGTTCAATTCCTACAAACAGGAGACAAGTGATCATTATTAACAGAAATGGCCTCTTATATCAAAGCTTATCTATTTCACAATTTACTCTAAATGTAGTTAATTAGACAAAGTATATTTTTTGTCCAAGTGGCGGTTTTAGTTTTGCATTGGAGCTATGAGGCAAATCTAGCTAACAAACAATGGAAACTTACAGCCACCGTTTAGCATTGTGCAATCGTCACACATTTGCCTCAAACTGCATTAAGTTGTTGAATGCACAAAATTCAAGCTTCAGAAGGACACTGACTTTTGTTTTCAGCTATGCAAAGTGCTTTTATCCATTTTTTTAGATACCATTATTTCACACAGTGCCAAAAGCAAGTCTGTTTGAGGTGACTTTAAAATTCAACATGGCTCGAGGTAAATATGTGATGATTGAGGCATACAATTTGCTTAATGCTAATTATAAGCTTCCATTACTTGTTAACTAAAGGCAGCCTGGGTTCGATTCCTGGCTGGGTGACCAGGGTCTTTTCTGTGTGAAGTTTGCATGCTCTCCCCGTGTCTTTGTGGGTTTCCTCTGGGGGGTGCTCTGGTTTCCTCCCACAGTCCAAAGACATGCAGTCAGGCCAATTGGATATGCTAAATTGTTCCTAGGTGTGTGTGTGTGTGTGTGTGTGTGTGTGTGTGTGTGTGATTGTATATGTCTGTGTGTCTGCCCAGCGGTGGACTGGCGACCTGTCCAGGGTGTTTCCTGGGATAAGCTTCATCACCCCCTGCGTCCCAGAAGGATAAGTGGCTTAGATGAGTGTGTGTGTACTTGTTAACTACACACAGTTGTCAGCCCATACAACATACAACATACAAAATACAGTTTTGTCTCAGTTTTTGAGGTATGTGGCTGTATAAGGCTGGGATATGGGAAATCATGTCTAACACATGTATCGCATTCAGATCTGTTTTTCACTTTCTGATTGAAAAAAATACATTTAAGGTGCCGCATCTGTAGTATAACTTACTTAAAAGAACATTAGCAAAGATTCATTTACTCCTCAATCTCACCATGCAGATGGTACTAGATCTATAGAGATTTTTTGTTCTGAAAACAGAGCACAGACAGACCCTGCCTCTCTCTCTATCTTTTTTCTCTCTGTGTGCTTTATTATCAAAATAATTGCTGTTGTTGCTAATGACTTAAACCATAGAAGTGTTTTATATGTGTATCAGTGAATCTATAGCATGGCTGCATTGTAGTTTTAATGCAAAACTAAAGACCCATATTTTGGACACCAAATCAAGTCTTGGCTGATGGACTATATTCTTGGTAAGGGGTGTTGTGTATTAATTTTTCTGCCAATTTTTTTGCCTATTCATTTCATCAAAAGGCAAAGGTAACCTAACATCAACTGTACTGAATGAAAACCCACCGGTGGTCCATCCGTAGCGGACTGGCAGTTGGACTCACTCGCAGTGCTCACTGTACTATAGCTGTGTGAGAGCGGCACAAATGGGAAGGACCGTCGATCTGAGTTATTTCTGACCTCTGGCCTCTGGCCTTTGCTCCTTTGTCCCAGGCTGAACCTGCAGAAGGGGCTGCTCAGCCACTGCCTCAGAGCTTTGACAGAGCGCTGGGGAGATGAGGGGGTTTGAGTGCTTGGGGCTGCTGGCCAGTGGTCACCAGAGGAGATGGGAGAGTGGTCACCAGGGGGAAGAAAGCTGGCAGAGGAGTCAGGAGTGACATCAGTGAGTCCTGAGAAAGACTCTGGAGGGAGAGAAAATAAGAAACCAATATCCAGCATACATATTAGACAGCTCAAATATGCACTCTTATGGAGAATCTCATCCAAATAGTACTCAAGAGGATTGATCTCTCAAGAGCTAATAAAGCTGCATATAGTTTATGTGCACAGTTAACAGCTTATGTCATTTGCTAGCTCATTCTGAATAACCTTGAATGCTGTGTCCTTTTATGTACGTCAGTCCATTTTGCAGTTTGTGCCCACATCAATCCCGACTCAACCACGGTTACCACATAAGCCTTTAATGTACTAAGCTACCTTGCTAAATGTGATCACATGAAAATGTGAACTCATCAAAATATGTAAATACAGCATGTGTGTCTCTCAATAACTTTACAAAAATACATTTTATTATAAAACATACTTTATAAAATTATATTACAAGAACCATATGTTGGCCCACACCTCTGTTCCTTACTCACATAGCCAAATAACCGATACATTGATTTCATGTGAATAATAATCTTGCAGATTAAGAAGTACAAACTTATACTTACTGCTATTATATACAGGAGATAACATTTCTTAGTCATAGAGTAGACTACATTCTAATATTCTGATAACCAATGATTTCAGACAATAATTTTTTTTTATTTATAGTTTTTAAGCCCTTGATAGTACTTTGCTGACAGATATATTTGTCCTTTCTTAACTGTTATTGGTCCTTATTAGCTAGAATACGTGTGTGCACTGCTATGAGTCACCTGAAGCCTGATATAATAATCTAAACGTTAGAAGTGATGGGACAGATTTAGCGGGAGATTTTCGGACCATGACATACATCTTCGTGTTTTAATGTCACCAGGCCCAGATTAAGATATTCTGATGCCCCTGGATGTTAGAGCTATAACGCCTCATCCCTAGGAACATAACCCTCTCCTAATCACAAGACTGGATTTCCACTGACCTAATAAGGCAGAAATGCACAAGAATTACAGCATTCAAAGTTTACACTTTTGGTGATTTATTTTCTGGCATATGGAACTCATCAGGTAATTTTTTATTCCTTTTTTTATTTGAGAAAAACAACTTTCTACTTTATAATTAGTCACAAGCAATGTAAGAACGTGCCTTAGTGCCACAAAATAAAGCAAAAGCCAAAAGAGGTCATGCATTACAGTGATTTTCTCTCAGGTAAGTGTGTTATTAGGCATGACATGAAGCAGAGTAAAATCCCCAATACCTGTGATAAAATCACAGTAACGTACAATCTTAAGTGTCTTATTGATTTTATAAAACATTGAAGACCATATAATATAATAACGTACACCACAGTTATTATTAAAAATAATTGACATAAACAATTATTTCTGTCACTCAATCTCAAATGATCCTCTACTTCCTACATACAGTGCACTAACAAATGCCTAACAAATAGCCATTTAGAATTCAGCCAAATGTGCCCAATTCTATACTGGACAAACAATGAACCATCTTGATGTAGAAGCCAGAGTTTCAGAACAAACCTACTGCACAATATAGGAAGGAGGCAGCCATTTCAGATTCAGCCTGTATTTATACAGCAGCCTATATAGTATTTTACAACTGATTCAAACACGGCTCAGCCAATGCGATTTCAGTAGCGTCACAATCCATTTAAGAAAAGCTTTATTTAAAAAGTTTGGAGACATGTCCAGTATGGTAGCTCCTCAGCTAAGGCCTTGCAAAATCATGTAGACAAAAGGAACACTTCCTCAAGAAAATCTCTAACATCATAATCCACAATGAATAAGATGACAAAATTATCATTTTTGTCCACGTTTTATGCATATAGATGTTACTGCCCACAAAGGTTTAGGCATAAATAATGAGAATGTTTATTGGATGTTTACAGCTGGATTATTAGACAGACTGAAACATTACATTCTTCAAGGGATTTTTAGTAAAAATGGTTCTATATAGAATCATGAACACTCAAAATACCTTTTGTATGATTAAAGGGTTTTTGCATCATGACAGCGTTCTTCAGATTGATGGAGAATGTGCTGTAGATGGTTCCATGTAGAACATTTTTTGAAAAGTGTTCTATATAGCACCAAAAGGGGTTCTCATATTGTTACGATGCCAAGCCTAGAGATGCCTCAATCCACAAAATTGCTAGTTATCTATGATATTTTTGCAAATAACATTAAAACCATGGGTTGTCAATATCAGTCAAAATTATTGGCAAACTAATGTACTGGTCAGGCTCTAACATGTGCATATATGTGCTTGTGTGACTGTTATAACAGGCAGTATGATAGTTGATATATTGCAGTTCAGTGCATGCCATCAGCACTGAACTGTGGGATATTTGAGCCTGGCTAATATGTTCCAAACTTCCTGTGGAACAGCAATGAGAGAAAACAGTCATCATGAGAGCAACGTGCCTGCACACAGCAAACCACTGCGCTCTTGTGCAACCCCTTAACTCCTGGGGGCCCCTGTTCCCAGATGAGGTTGATTCAGAATTTCACCATGAACTTTTTCCAGCATCGCCACAAACATTCCTCATGCTGCTATTTCTGCTGATCCTTCCACATACGTATTCAATATTACATTATAAATATATCTGCAGGCTAAAGGAGCAGACTCTGCCTTATAAGCCCATGAGCTGCAGCAGTGATGTGTTGACATCATTGTGGAGAGAAGGGCAGAAACAGAGAGGCAGAAACAGGAGCAGCGTACAGGACATGGATTAGCCGACTGTAAAGGACACAAAATCATAATCCTTCACTAACCTACAAAATCAGCACACACAAACTGCTCGGTTTTTGGGTAATAACGCATCTAATGTAATCAAATGATTGCATTTGAAAACTAAACATTATGAATGCAACAAAAAAATCAAATAAAAACAACTTCTGTATGTGTTAGGACTGACACTCTTTTGTTTTTTTTTATCTATATTAATAAACAAAGTGAATGGCCTTTGGAACGGACACATTGTGTGTGTGTGTATGTGCATAAATTGTATCCCAACAGACACACACACATACACACACATATTTAAGCCCTAGTTCTCAGAGATCAGGTGAAGTACGACACAGAGAGGGTGAAGAGAGGACTTGGACATTATGATAAACTGCAGAATGAAAAGAACATTTATTTAGGACGAGTGCAGAGCCGTTTCATACTGATATCATAGTAGTTACTGAATAATAATTGTTGGAATATGTATATAAAGTTAGATTTGAATTAGAAAATTGTTTATCTGGGCAAGAAGCATTTATTTGCTCAGAAAAACACTGATATTACAACAAATACTACTAATTTCAACACAGTAAGAAGTGATTTTACACATGTAAATGTGTTCATTTAGCCATTTCCAAACATCTCCTTAGGGCAGGCCATAAATAATTGTAGTTACCATCCAACATTTGATTTAACTAATCAGTACTTCCTTATATTAAGTCAGGTGTGCTGGTGATGGGACAAATTCTTGTGATGGCTGGGAGTATTGAGGAGAGACTTGGAACCAAACTTTTGGAATTTTTGCCCATTCATCTCAAAGAGCATTTGTGAGGTCAGACAGTAATATTGGACGTGATGCTTGCAATCTCCATTCTAGTTCATCCCAAAGGTGTTTGATGGGTTGAAGTCCGGGCTCTGTGCAGGCCAGTCAAGTTCTTCCACACCAAACCAACCATGCCTTTATGGACCTTATTTATGCATTAGGGCACACTCATGCTGGAAAAGAAAAAGGCCTTCCTCAAACTGTTTCAATGAAGTTTGAAGCATACAGTTGTCCAAAATGTCTTGGTATGCTGAAGTGTTCAAATTTCCCTTTACTGGAACTAAGGGGCCTAGGCCAACCCATGAAGAACAATCCCATAGCATTAACCCTCCTCCACCAAACTTTACAGTTGGCACAATGTAGTCAGGCAGGTAACATTCTCCTGGCATTTGGCAAACCCAGACCCATCCATCAGATAGAGAAGTGTGATTCATCACTCCACACAATACGTTTCCACTGCTCCAGAGTCCAGTGGCAGCATGCTTTACTCCCCCAATCCACCCCACCTTTTTTGGCATTGTGCATTTTGATCTTAGGCTTGTGTGGAGCTGCTCAGCCATTGAAACCCATTTTGTGAAGCTCTGAACACACAGTTCTTTTGCTAATGTTCCTTCCAGAGGCCATTTGGAACTCGTTAGTGAGTGATTCAACAGAGGATAGGCACAGTGCGCTTCAGCACTCGGCGGCCCCACTCTGTGAGTTTGTGTGGTCTACCACTTTGTGGCTGAGCTGTTGTTGCTCCTAGGTGCTTGCATTTCACATTAAAAGCACTTACAGTTGACAGGAGCAGATCTAGCACCACAGAAATTTCACAAACTCATCAGTACAGCCCATTCTACTGCCAGTTTTTCTCTGTGGAGATAGCATGGCTATATACTTAATTTGATTCACCTGTTAGCAAAGTGTGTGACTGAAACACCTGAACTCAATAATTAGGAGGGGTGTCTAAATATTTTGTCCATATAGTGTATCTGCCTATTCACTTTACAACAGTTTAGCTCCACCTATTCCAAGTGTTATACCAAGTGTTTTAGCCCTGACTACTTTTTGAATGAAATATAATACAGTGTAGCCAATCAGAAGAGAAGTCATTTACATATTGTTGCTGTAAAAAAAAACTCTATTTTTGCCGATTCTTCCTTTTCTGCAATGTCAGCTGTCCTTTACTTTGTGTAAAAAAATTCATGACAAATAGGCCAATAGAAATAGTCCAAAATTACTTGAAATAAAACTTCTTTATATTGACCTACATTAAAAGTTATGACCATTTTGCCTCCTCCTGGAAAGATACTTGGTGACAGCGATGATACATAGACGTCCTAAAGGTGCAGTAACACAAATACTCGATAAAGAGTCGTCATGTAAAAATTGATTACACCTTTACAAAAGATTGTAAGTGGCCCCTGTAGGATAATGTTTAATTAGCACCAAAGTTGCTAGAACCCTTTTGCATATGCTTCTACTTCTTCATCATCTTGAATTATTGTTGTTGTTAGTTAGTTAGTTTGTTTGTTTGTTTTTTAGTTAGTTAGTTACAGTCAAAAATGTTTGAATGGTTTTGTTTTGTTCCATAACACATTTAAACACATTAACACATTTTTTTTCTTACATGACATACATTGTTGGGCATGAACTTCATATATGCACGAATTATCAATGCTATACTCTGATTAACACCAACTTTTAGGTATGAAATTTTGTCCACTGAAAATCTTTGGCCAAAAATAGATTGAAATGCTACTTTTAGTTTTGGCCAAAAGTGAAAAAGTTTATTTTATGTTAACTATTTTGATTTATTTTATTTTTAAATTTCATTATTTCATTTCAAAGCAAAAATAAAGAGGCAAATGTAATAAATATACGGAACAAAACCTCTTATCTCCATTTTTTTTCTGTTTTTCTGTTTTTGACATACGTTGAAAGTACCTGTTGCCTTTTACACTCTGTGTAAAATTCATGATGAATGGATCAAAAGAAATTTCCCAAAATTACATGGGAAAAATTCTGGTTCCATTGACTGACATTTTAAGTAAAGTATGTTTTTTCCTGCTCCTGTAAAGTTATCATTTTGGAGATACAAGGTTTTGCTCTGACAGCAACAAACAAACAAGCAAGAGAATCATGGTCATTTATTAAAAACGTTTAGAAAAGTTTGTGTCTCCAAACTGCTGACAATCATTTCTTCCATGTCACTGATCTGCTTTAAAACTGATACTCCAATCTGACATAAGAAACAGGGCACACACCATATAAAATGATATCCTACACTGAAAAGGTCTGGGCGCAGTTGTTGGGGCTTACATTCTTAGTGCAGTAGATTACTTGAAATGAGCAAAACGTTAAGGCAGACACTGTAAGGCAGACACTGTAAGCCACTCAGCAGCTTTTAGATCAGCTAGTCAGAGGTGAAAGATACAGAGATATAGAGTTAAAGAACAGTAGAATTGACTTACCTTGATCTCTGATGGAGTAGCATTCACACGTGGCCAAAACTTTCTGAAAGAGGTTTGAACAGCCACACCCCCTCAGGGCACGACGTTCCTCCATGCCCACTGTATAACACACTGCATCAGCTCAACAACTTGGCTCAGGGTCTCTGTACATGCGCGCACACACACATCCACACCCACTTCAGAGATAATCCCTCAGTCATGAAGCCATACTCAACATCAGCATAATCTCTAATCCATTATACTGTGTCCAGACAGACAGAACTCCGCCAGGACCTCTGGACTGATCTTCCATAAGGTCAACAAACCAAAGAAGGAGAAACAGAGAAAATCTCCAGGTGATGAAAGTCTTCAGCTCATTCTCACCAGAATACCACAAAGCGAGAGCAAGAGAGAGGCTGAGAGTGTGTATGAGTGTATGGAATAGATAGAAAAAACAGGGGTGGAGTCACACTGTTACTGGAGTCTATCCTCCTTTCTGCTTTTTTGCCCCCTCCCTCTTTCTTTACTATTGTTTCTCACATCACATACACGCTTTAATGATCATCCAAATGCCATTTTATCTTTCAGTTTCATCAGAACATTTGCAAATTGCATCATCAAGTATCAATTAACTATAGTAGCAGAGATTTTTATTTTATTTTATATTATATTGTTCTATGCTTAAAGTTACCTTGTTATCTTGTTAGTTCATGTCTCTGGTCATTTTAAGCACAATTCATCATATTTTACCCTTTAAAAGAAAAAAACTGTATTTTTCTGTTCAGCTTGTTCCATTTCTCACAGTGTAATCTTCTATCAAAATATAATGGCTTTTACATGCCTCTAAAACATCTTCTGATTTTTGATTATGTTACTGTGAACCAGTAGGCTGGGGGAAACAATAGTAACTAATAATATCACATTTCATCTCCCCCTCCCAGCTCCCCACCTATCATCAAGTTTCAGGTGGTGATTCATACATACATCATCTACACCGCTTATCCTTCTGGGTTGCGGTGGGGTGCTGGAGCCTATCCCAGCTGTCATTGGGCAGAAGGCAGGATACACCCTGGACAGGTCACCAGTCCATCACAGGGCAGACAGACATACACAGTCACACACTCACTCACACCTAGGGGCAATTTAGCATGTCCAATCAGCCTGACTGCATGTTTTTGGACTGTGGGAGGAAACCGGAGTAACAGGCAAACTCCACACAGAAATGACCCTGGTCACCCAGCCGGGAATCGAACCCAGGCCATTCTTGCTGTGAGGCGACAGCGCTACCCACGTCACCACCGTGCTGCCTCATATTGTCATTCATGTTGCTTTAAATGTGAATATTAAGAGACTACAGCCTCCTAGATAAAATTTAGAAAGTGAGACTGAGAAGGAAGTACAATTTTAATATAAGAAATAAAAAAACTAATTGACTAGCATACAAACAATATAGAGCATTTTATGATTTAGGTAACTAAATAATCTTTTAAGGAAGTTAAGCTTCCTTAAAATAATTGTGTAATTCCTGAAAGAAGTAACAATAAATGATTCTCTCTGTATTGTTACATCCAAAATCAAAATTTGTCTACATTGTACATATAATTATTGACATTAAGTTGTGTAGCCTATTTAGCCACAAAGCTGTGCAATAATTAATATCCTTCTAACAGTCATTTTTGTTCCACTATGTTTTAAAAGGCTGCTTTACATATAAAGCTTTTATATATACATGCTTTTATATATACAGTGACTTGAAAAAATATTCAACCCCCTTAAAAGATATCAGTTTCGTCTGGATAACAAATCACACTTGCTGAGATTGTTCCAGACAGTAATTTTATTGAAAACCAATGTCTTAAAGTACATATTAAAGTACAAAGTTAAAATTCATTATTTGTCAGTAGATCTTCAAAAAAACTGAAAATGCTGCTTGCATAAGTATTCAACCCCTAGACTAGAACTTGGCAGAACCATCTTTTGCTGTAATAACAGCTTCAAGTCTGTTGAGGTGAGTTTCTACCTGCTTTGCACACTGTTTGGGAGAGAGTTTCAGCCATTTTGCACCATCCATTCATACAAAGCATTTAGCATTTTGGCCGTAAAGCTCCATTTTGTCCCCTCTGACCACAAAGCCTTATCCTTTATTTTACCTGGGCCACTCTGATGGTTTCTGGCAAACTCACACATGCCTTTGTGTTTTCTTTTAAAGTAATGGCTCCTTTCTAGTCACTCTCCCATGCAGACCAGTTGTATGCCGAGCTATTGAAAGTGTTGACTAGTGCACCACCACTCCAGTCTCAGCCACTGAACTCTGTGACTCTTTCAGAGTGACTGACCTCTCTGTGGCTTCACTCACAAATCCCATTCTTGCTCTGATGCTGAGTTTTGAGGGACAGCCTTGTGTAGACAGTGCCTCTGTGATTTGATGCAGCTTCCATTGTAACAGTACAGATGTGAACTGGAAAACTTGGAGATACTAATTTGAGATACTTTGTTTTGTGAGTGACTTGATGGAAGTGGAGCTTTGCTGGGTTGATGCAGTCCTTAACTTAATCATGTGACATTTTTGTGTTGTTTGAGCCAAAGACCACAAATTATTGCAATATTTGCCAGACTGTAACAGTGATTTCAAATATATTTCTGACATTTTAGATTGACTCTCAGTTTTTTTTGTTTATAGGTCTCTCCACATTCAAGTACAAAAAGAGTCTGTTCATATAAGACTAGAAATAACTCCCTGGGGCCATCATGAAGATTACCTTTACCTTATCAAATTAATTGTTTTTTGTAAATATATTATTGGTCAAATTGCCAAAAAGTGTGTCAGTCAATAATCCCGCAGCCCAAGAACAATGCTCCTCAATGAGCAATTGCAAGGATGTTAGGTATTTGACCCTCTACCGTGCAAAATATCATCAAAAGATTCAGGGAATTGAGAGAAATCTCTGTGTAAAGGGCCAACACTGAATGCCTATGACCTTCAACACCTCAGACAGCACTAACCATAAAACCATACTCCTGTGAAGGATATCACCTCATTGGTTCAGGTACACTTTGACAAACAATTTTAGCCTGTATGAAGCACAGCAGAATCCATATGTCAACAGTGTACTGAAACACCGCCGACTTCTCTGGGCTCGAGCTTATGTAAAATGGATCGATGCACATTGGAAACGTTTTGTGGTCTGACAAGACAACCTTTCAGATCGTTCATGGAAATAATGGGCTTAGTGTTCTCCAGGCCAATGAAGGAAAGGACCATCCAGACTGTTACCTGTGCATAGTTCAAAAGCCAGGGTCTATCATGGTATGAGGGCGTTTTAGTACCCATAGCATAGGTAATATCCACATCTGAAGACTCTGAAGGCTCCCTTAACACTGAAAGATATATACACATTTTGGAACAATATATACTGCCTTCTAGACAATGTCTTTTTCAGGCACATTCATACTTATTTCAACATGACAACACCAAGCTGCATTCTGTACATATTACAACAGCATGGCTGCATAATCAGAGAGTGCAGGCACTAGACTGTCCTGTCTGTAGTCCAGACCTTACTCTCACAGAAAATGTGTGTGGCATCATGAAGCGCAATATATGAAAATAAAGCCATAGTGCGGATGCACATCTAAAGAATTGTATAATAGAAAAATGGCAAAACATCTACTTTAAAAATTGGATTAGTTTCAGTCCCCAAACAATTATTGAGTGGTACACAGTGGTAAAGTTAATTGGTGGACAGTAAAGATTGAACATCAAATGTGCACATTTTACAATATTTGTGGAATTAAGGTTTGTATAAAACCAACACATTTTTGTCTAAGTCTCTTTACATTTGGCAATAATCATGTTGATGTAGTATATTTTATTAAAATGGAAATGATGTACTCAATTATATCCAGTAGATTCAGTGCAATTATCAGTGTGATGTGCTTAAAGTAGCAGAAGCAGCAGGTTGTACATGTTATGGTCAATGTGATTGGAGTTAAGCCCACGCTCTGAAGTTAAACCTGCCTGCCTTCACTTAACACATAATCCTGCTAATAAGGATAAGTGAGAGAGCAGGAGTTAAGGCGTGTGTGTGTCATGGGGGTGTTTACATGAAGGCACTTGGATTTCACGTGTTGACGTTGGGTCACTTCTGAGGTTGGAAGTTGAAGGCAGTCTGATGGCTGGAGGTGGTATGGGCTGTTACATATGCATGTTAACACACACACGTAAACACACTCACACACCAAGGTGGAGGCAGGAGGCAGACTAGGAGGTGACTGTTGAGAGTAAGTGAGCGGATCACTCACAGTGTCAAGGGAATTTCCTGCTGTGTAATCATATAAAAACTCTTGAAGTGGACTTCCCTTTCCTAGGCCAATATGGACTAAGGTGAGTCTTACTGATTCTTTACGCATTTGCCACTGAAGTTACTTCACTACATTACTTAATTGATGCTGAAATAACTGCTAAGTGCTCCAAGCAAGAAAGGTTAAAGTGGTAAACAAAGGAGAAAAAAGTAATTCAGTCAGATTTTGTTCAGTTGTGTACACAGACCAGGGACCAGGGATCAAAATCAGTACATATATGTATATATATTACTATTTTCAATCTTGTTTCATAATTTTGAGACAAAATGACATGTTTTGATAAGTTTTAAATATAGTTGCTGTCCAAAAAACCTCCATCCAACCTCTAAATATATATATATATATATATATATATATATATGTATATATATTCACATAATTGAAGCACAGCAGCTGTCATTTACATTGTGTGAAAATTTCATGATGAGTGAACAAATAGCATTGCTCCAAAATTGCTTGAAATAAAATCTCTTTACATTAACATACATTAAAAGTCAGGAACATTTTTGTCCTCTCCTGTAAAGCAACCATTTTGGAGGTTGTTTTTGGACTGTGACGACAGGCCAATCTTAGATTGGCGCTCACTGCATAACACATAAACATAGTTTGCTTGAACATGTGCATGTGTATTCTTAGCCTTAGCAGGCTAGATTTAGCACAGACAATTAAAGCACAAGCTATTAGGCTAAGGCGCATCGTCCTATTCCTGAAGCTCCTGCCAGTCTAAAACTGCTAGCTGGGTTATTGTGGTAGAAGCCCTCAACTGTACCAAAGATAAGCCTGCGTGAAAATTTATATCAACCTAGTCATGATAGATCAGTGGTCGTGCTCTAGAAAAGGAGAAGGTGAGTGATTTGAAACATGGGTATTGCACTTTATATTCATCTGAATGCAGTTTAATCTAGATCTTCTGCCTTTCTTTATATATGTCAAGAATGTGTCTGAGGTCTCTGGTATAAACAACAAAAAAGCTCATTTTAATGGGTCTATTGTAGCATTATATTGGTAGAATGACTAGTGTGTTGCTTTGAGAAACCCAGATATATTATTAATTCCTTTGGATTATTCCTTATTTGGAAATAACCATTTTCAGTGGCGGAACCAAACAATAAAATTCAACCAGAACCATTTATCTTATTTGGGAAATATAGCCTTCAGTGCAGTCATAGTCAGTGCTGAAATCAGTAGTAGAAATCACTGTTGATATTGGTCTGAGAGCTTCTTTCATTTCATTTTTTGCTTAAGTCCTTAAATTTTAGGCTTACTATGCAGTTATTAACCTAAAGACTTTTTATCCTAGTAACTACTTTATATTTGTATTAATTTACTATATGATAAGTTAGAATACTTTATTATCATTTACCAAAATATTTGAAATCATAAATCAGTAACTACTGTGAAACTAATATGTGAAATATGCAGTTGCAAGAGTGAGGACCACCAATGGACCCCTTCTATATTTACTGTTTACATTTTAAAAATTACATTTGATGTTTATCAGTAAAGACTTACATCAGCCATTGATTTTTGAATTGACAAGCATGCTAAGCATCATTTTTCTTATCTAACTAGGTCTTGGGCCTCCCAGAACCTGGCTTTGATGTAGGCAGGATTTTCTCACTACTTTAGACTCTGGGGTCATGGCAGCCGTACGGGACCCTGATGACCCATATTTGGGATCAGGCCCAGATGAGGACGATGAGATCTGTGAGTTTCACAGTGACTCAGACTGTGGAAGTCTCCTGTCAGATGATTCTGTGCTCCCTGATTATGAGAGAGAGGAGGACAGCACCCAAATCGCCAACACGCTTTATGAAGCTTGCTCTCAGAACAACGCCCCGGCACTGAGGAGAATCCTAGAGCGAGGAGTGACTCGTGATGAGGTCATGGAGGTTGACATAAATGGCTGGGTAAGAGAGCACACATGAGGGCTTTAAAGCATCACCTAAAAATTGCCTTTACCGGTCACTTCCTGGCTTAGGACCACGCCAAACCAAAAAATAAACAAGATTGTTTGCTTGCTGAACTGCAGGTGTTAACATTAAAGCTCATCCACATATCACAGCTGTCACTGTTTTATTGAATTGTTGACATTCATAATAGCATGTGGATAACGAGGTTGTTCACAGAGTGTAATCAATGAACCATCAACGTCTTAATGAGGTGTTAATTACTGAGTAGAGATCAGTGTCAGTGTTTAAGAACCACTACAATGGAAGAGCAGTCTGAAAAAAAGCCAGGTGACACTTTGATGCTTTCCATTTTAGATAAAATATACACTCAACGCTCTCAGTAAGACATCAAGAACATATCACTGATGTAGCAGCAGTGAATTCATTCAGTAGATTATCAAGAGATTTTAATTAACTACATAAATAAAATTTGTTCATAATTGCTGAATTCATTTGTTTTTCACTTTGTTTGGAGTGTGTAGATGTTAACCTGAGAGGTCACTGAGCATGTAACAGGTATAATATAGACCATCTCAACATCCTCAACGAGCTGTTATAGAAATGCTACTGACATCATTCTGTAACTGGAGCTTAACTGGATTAGGTTTTGGTTGAAGTTACGGATAGGGTTAGGGCCAGAGTGAAGGTTAGGATTAGGTTTTGGTTTGAGATTACAATTAAGATTTGGGCCAGGATGAAGGTTAGGGATTAGATTTTATCTTAAGGTTAAGGTTAGGGTTAGGATTAGGGTCATGGTTAGGTTTTGGGTAAGCTTGGGTAAGGTTAGATTTTGCTTAATTGAAGTAACACGTGAAGTCAACATCATGTAACATATTAACAATACATCTACTAAATCATCTACAAGATATTTACGTCAATGTATTCAAATGCTTAACTAATGCTACTCCACTGGTATCTTGTTGACGTGTGCCCGATACTCTGTTAAGAGTTTATTAATTGCCTTCAAAGGACCACTCAAAGTAAAGTGTTACCAAAAGTCAGAGTATAACAGATTTACACGATTTGTAGTCTTTGTAAAGTGGGTCTGTGCAAAATGTTAAACAGTGGAATGAAAACCACAGTAGTCCATCAAGGCAACAGTATATCTTATATTTTCAACTGAATTGCATAAGAAATCTGAAGGAATAGATAGTAGGAAGGAAAACGCTCATATTTTATTGAGTTCCATACAAATAAAGGCCCCTAAATATGCCCCAGCCTTAACTTTAAAGTCAAAATTGAGCTTTTTTTTAACCTTGTTAGTTAATATCTCTGGTCATACTAAGGACAATTCATCACACCATACAATTTACAAGACAGTTCTTGTTTTTCCATAATCTTTGATCAAAGGGTACTGACTTTTGTCCACCTTTAAAATGTCTTAAGAGATTACGTTACCATACACCAGCGAGCAGGGAAATGTAATATCATGTTTCACCTCCCACTCCCACCAACCCCACCTGACATCAAGCAAAACCACACAAATAGTTCAGAGACCCTCCCTGACACTGTGTTTGAATCCAGCAATCTCAAAGACAAAACTGTTCAAACTGTTGTTCATGTTTACTTATAGTGCTTAAATGCAAAACATCTGTATTTAACCACTTACTGGCCGTGTCATTTTATCTCGGTTGCACTAATGCATCATTTTTTTCATCATCAGAATGGATTGATGGTCGCCTCTTATAAAGGCTACCTGCAGATTGTCTATGGACTGCATGGCTGTCATCACCTGGATATTAACCATCAGGACAATGATGGGAACACCGCCCTTATGATCGCTGCACAAGCAGGTTAGTCACACAGAAAGCAAACACTGTACAGGCACTATGGCTGTTGGCGAGCTTCGCACTGGACTTCAGCAAATTACTGCCAGTTCTGCGTATTCTATAAATTTGCATTGGTCTAAATTAACACTGAATTCTGCTACATAACACTGACATAACCATTCTGTAAAGATGCCATGGCAGATGTCATATGCTGTCATATTAACATTACTGTAATTATCACAACAGATGATGTGCAGTCTAATGTGACGATGGCCTACTAGAATATGCTTAGCAAAAATGATCATGTGACATTAGCTCTCATGACATCGACACTATGGCATTGCCATATCAATAACTGATGATAGTAACAAGACACTATTATATTACTGAACAAAATCTGTCATGACAACTCATGACAGCATATGAGATCCACCAAGATATGTTTATGGAATTGTTACATCAGTGTTATGTAGGGTGGTTAACCAGAATACACTTAATAGTTATTTTAGTACACTAAATACCATAAGTTATTATTGTTATGTATAACCAAATAACTGCTTTGAGAACAGACACCTCTTACTTACATAAATCCCTTAACAAAAATAATTTAACAAACCATTCATCTGAACCACCGCTGTCCTGTTATTCTGTGCACAGGTCATGTCTCCATATGTAACTACTTCCTGAACTACTTCCCTGGAGTGGACACAGAGATTCGAGACAGCAGAGGATACACTGCCCTCATCAAAGCTGCAATGCAGGGCAGGAGTGATGTAGTGGCAGCACTAATCATGCATGGTTAGTAGATTCTAATACAAATGTACATAAATACATTGAATATATATATATATATATATATATATATATATATATATACATACATACATACACACATACATATATATTTTGCTAAAAACAATACAGAGGCATCAGACATACATATACAAACATAGCATAGACAAACACCAAGTGATCCTGCATGCTCCAATCAGTAAAGCCTTAGCTAACCTCAGAACAGTTTACCTCAGGGGAAGACAGTCACTAGATTAAAGAATTAACTGTCCTGTGTAAGTAAGTGTTGGACAGGGCGATCAGGTGGTGCTGGATTAGCTTTGAGATAATATTGAGTTATTTATGGACTTCACCTCTTTCAGGACAGCTTCTTTTCTCATAATCATCTTTCCTCTTACATTCATTATTTCCAATTATCCTTTACAAAAGGCACAAATAAAATAATTATTTTTAACAACTGTTAATCGCTTGTTTTGGGTGTAGCTTAAATCTCATTAAAGGGCCCATATACCACATTTTTCTTGTTGAATTATTTAATTTTTCCCAAATTTTTTTTAATTCCACTTATGACTTCTGTGTTGTTTTGTGCACGAAAGATGTCATAATGATCATGAAAAGTTTACTTTTTTTGTTTGTTTTTGTTACTTTGACTGAGACTGTTCTGATAGGCTGTCCTGTGTCATGCATCATTCAAAAATCAGTCCAGATTGAAACTCTCCTTATAACTTCAATATGAATGGGTGGGGCTAAAGCAGAGGTGCTTAGTCCTGGTCCTGAAAATCTACCACCCTGGAGAGTTCAGATCCAACACACCTGCCTCTGATATTCAGATACTCCTGAAGGCCTTCATTACCTGGATCAGGTGTGTCAGATTAGAGCTGGTGTTAAACTCTGCGGGGTGGGAGATGTCCAGGATCAGGAGTGGGCACCCCTGCGCTAAAGTGTTCTTTTGGCTGAATATGCGAATGTAAAAGTTTGAACAGTTGAAAAATTTGTTGTCAAATGAAAAAGTTTCAACGCTCTGTTCAAATGACACGTTTTGTTGATTTTCTACGAGAAGTAAGTTAACACATCTGTAATACATTTACAGAGAACAAACTTCAAAATGCACAAGCCATATTATATGTTTTATGCTAAATTCAGCAAATGAACAGTAATTGTGCATTAAACAGTGCGGAAGTTTGTTCCCTGTATAGGATGTGTTGACATATTTACTTAGAAAATCAACAAACATGTAATTTAAACAGGAATGTCCAAACTTTTGCCTATGACTTGTATGTAAATGTGCTGGTTTTCAAGACACCATAAAACCAATCAGTGTAAAACAGGCTGTTTTTGTAGCTCAGTTTCCATATATAGACTGGAGCATGAATGGTACCTTATGAACCTAAATATGTTTACAAACATTCTATTTCAAAAATGTGCGGAAAATTCAGTTTTCTGTGATATGGCTCCTTTTCTACAATTTCTACACAGTCTAAAGAATAAAACAAAAATGGAGTTGATGTTTTCTTATGGCAGTGACCATTTGTACAGTTTGAGACTCTTTGTGTCTCTTTCTTCCTCAGGTGCAGACCTAAATGCAGTAGATTCGTACCGTGGCAAATGTGCGCGGGACTGGGCTTTAAAAACTGGCCGTTTTGACACTCTGCATCGCCTGCGCCGCTTGGCGCTCCGCCCCACAGCTGAGCAGTTTTGCCTCGCGTACCTGCCCGAGTGGCCAGACCTCAAGGTGCGGGTCGCCAAGGCAACAGCCAATAGGAGCACACGGCAAAAGGTGGCTCACCGTTTGAAAAGCACGTTTGTATTTAGCTTTCCACGGGACCCACAAGACAATGGGGTCATGGACCACATGGTGCGAATGACCACTGGCTTGCACAGCCCACTTATCGCCACGGCAACACGACCACTCTGCCCCAGCAGGCCCCCAGAGGCAGGGAAGCGGCGGCTGACCGTTTCGGAGCTGATGTTGAAGCATGGACAGGAGCTGGAGGAGATTTCAGTTTGCCATCGTAATGGCTCCATCTGCTCTATGGCCCCCTCAGTCCACTCAGCAGAGTGTGTGCCAACGGCCTGCTGTGCGGACCCGGAACGACGGGGCAGCGTGCTGTCCACAGCTCAGTCTGGTTTCAGGAACTTTATCCCTCGCAGCATGGCGGCACGACGGAACAGCATCTTCCCTTCAGGATGCGTGCCTCAGATCAGAGTGACCAGGTCATCAGAGCCCACACCCAAGAAAGTAAAAAAGACCAAGATCCACAAGGGTTATCTGGAGCCACCCAAGTGGAAATACAAAGAGAACAAAGAAAAGAAGAAAAAAGAGAAGAAGAAAGGAGAAAAAGAGAAGGAAGAAAAAGAAAATAAAAACAAGGAAAAGAGAAAATAAGGTGTGGTTTGGAGGAAGTATCTGGACAATGCTCAATGAAGTCCCTGGTGGGATTTCTTTCAGAGTCTTTTGTGCTGAGCTAGAGACGTCAACAATGGAGTATACAGAAGTAAAGAGTTTGCTGTGTGTGGTGTAACTAACGTATGGTTGATGTTCTGAGCTTCTTCCGTAAGTTTGCATTAGAGCAGGAAAACATTACAGTTTAGTGTTTTTTAACTTTGGAGGCTCGTGCATGACTGATGTCCAGCACAGTTTGGTGATTGTCCTGAAGAAAACATCAAACTTTGCTGGACAGTGGCCCTCCAAGAGCTTCTGAAGTTGGACATATGCACACGTGTGTGGTTGGGTAATACCACTGCTCTTCATGCAGCCAACTGGGGTTTAATTCCCTGTCTGGGTAACTACACCATGCTACACTAATAAAAGTCCTTAGGCAAGACCTTTAACCTTACATTCATCGACATCTGTAACATGAATAAATTGTTACTCTGTCCAGGTTACTCTGGATAAGAGCATCTGCCAAAAGTGTAAATGCACACACACCTGCATTAGAATGAAAGGCCAATTTTACATTCAAGAAATCTGTTTACCACCGACATTACAGTTAATGCAGTACATGCTAAAATTAGCATGAATTTGCCATAAATCCAAATTTCAGGAAAGTTGAAGAAAAACAATGTTAGGGTAAAAAAATAATCAAGATGTGCAATCTTTTCAGTTGTTTCATTAATTTAAATTAATTAAGTCATTCCACAGTTACACAACAAATTATTTTTCTTAGGAAAGTACTGACTTAAATACTCATTTATACTTCTGAACATACACATCATTATAAAACCAGCATCATTTTTTATCTCCACCTATAGAGATTTTTTTGCAGTGGCAAACTGTAGCTATTAAAGCTTCAGTTTGGGCTCAATAAGAAAAAAAACAGGAACAATTCACTTTACCATAATGCTAATCCTCCATATGAGTAAGTGCACTAAGCTAACGATGGAGCACATACACTTTTTTTGCTGTTCCAAATAAAATATGGACATTATGTGTGTTTATTTGAAGCTTGAAACAGACATAAACATATATTTGCATAGATCTTCTGTTGATGTTCTCCATTTCTGAACTGAGTGAAACTTGGTTAGACTGCAGTTCACATTCACAGTCATTGACATTCCAGAAGGCATAGAGAAAAAAAACTGGTCCTATCTGTTGTAAATCAAAATGTGATCGGTTAATTTCCCTGTCAGTTTTTGGGAGTTAGTCTAAGCTGCAAAGGCTTCAGTTCAGCTTCTGAAGTCCTAACCAATGGGAGAGCTCACTTTGCATGGTATCTACCCAGATACCATGAAGAAAAAATCTGATGGGGGAGAGTTTTCTGTTGGGCATTTCAAGATCTTAACCCTTTTGTTTCCAACCAAAACTTAGCAATGAAATCAACAACAGAAGTATTGCTAGAGTACTTACATGATTTAAACGCATCAAGCATGATGACTCTATTAAATAAATATGAACTAAAAAAACAGACTTGTTTTTCTCAGTTTCTGGAAACCATTAATCCCAGAGGGTTTTTGAGTGCTGAATAAGACTGATGCTGATACAAGTGAGGATCACTTGAGGAACTCAAATTTAAGCCCTCAGAACCATAACCTACTTGACATAATGACATAATGCACAAACAGCTTTCTTAACAAAAGACAACAAAAATAATTCATATAAACAGGTTGAAAAACTAATAATGTCTTTATATAAGAAAGGACAAATGGAAGACTGCACATGATCTATTTTTGTGTATATATGCTGGAGAAACTGAAATGTTTCTTTATTAAGCAAAATACACTATGACACTATTAGAAATGGGATACAGTGAGGAATTTATCTGGAACTCATTCTGCAGAGCTACAGAGGAATATGCAGAATCAATCAGAAATAGCTGTTTTCCAATTTAGAAAAAGTATACTGTAACATATTTTATATATTAGATAAAAAGATAGATAGATAGATAGATAGATAGATAGATAGATAGATAGATAGATAGATAGATAGATAGATAGATTCAACTTTATTGTGATTGCTCAGTACAAGTACAAAGCAACGAAATGCTGTTAGCATCTACCAG
Organism: Colossoma macropomum; assembly: GCF_904425465.1. Classification (NCBI taxonomy): domain Eukaryota; kingdom Metazoa; phylum Chordata; class Actinopteri; order Characiformes; family Serrasalmidae; genus Colossoma; species Colossoma macropomum. The sequence continues at coordinate 29,270,678 of NW_023494789.1, forward strand.
AAGTGCAAATAGTAGCAATAGTGCAAAAACAGACACAATACATGTAATATATTATGTATGTAGCTCATACAATAATGAGCATGATTATCAGTCTTATGGCTCAGCAAAGATCAAAATCTTTCTACCAAACTACAGACAGCAGCAGGATTCTCTCCACACTGTTAAGCAGAGATATTAGTGGGTGTTTCCACATACCTAGGCTTAAATCCTCTGACCTGGGCTGACACTTCAGACCGTGTCTAAAGAGTTGTGGGGACAAACACGACACTGCTTTGTTAGAACAGTAATCTGCTCTCGCAGACTTACACAACGCCTTCTTAAGTTCAGTGAGGGCGACTCATAAGGAACAGGATCACTGTGGACAAACACACAAACAAGATAGTTAAAGGAGATGCGTGGAGGCCTGGGGAAGTGGCCTGTTATGCAACAAAGTAAATCGGGAACTCAAAGCATATTACAGAAACAATGCAATTTGCCCAGTAGTGGAAAGTAACAGATTACATCTACTATGTTTACTGCAGCATAGAGGTTTTTCAGGCTTTGTTCTTTTTTCAGTAACTTCCAGTTTTCTGTGTGTATAGAACACTAATATTTACCCACAGTAAATACTTTTATTTGCCAAGCCTGTTTCTGGATCTGAATTTATTGGTGTGGTTATAAACGCTATAAAATAAACACTGAGCGCAGACCCAACAGGTGAAAATGACAACCTTAGTCATTCAACAGACCACCTAAAATGTAACACTGTACTAAGTACTTTTGTGTATTTGTACAATTAATAGCCTGTAACTCATACTTAAGCATTTTCTTACAGAAATATGTTCACATCTATGTCTTTCTGTAAATAAGTGTATTTCCTAAGTATGAGGTTTTTAGTAGCCTATGCTAGCCGCTACTGAACTTCCCCCAACCTCAAAAAAAGAAAAGATAATGTTCAATGAACAATGCTGAAAAAGAATCGACGCCTGAAACATAAAACACTGAACTTGCTCTCACTCAAGATCTGTTTGATATATGAAAAAGGGAAGTGCTCTTAAACATTATGAGAAGGTGATTTTGATCAAATATTCTGTCAGAAAAAGAAAGAAAGAAACCCTCAACAAAAGGCTCAAAATTATTATAAGTCCCATGATGAACACGAAGAACCCAGTTTCACAAATGAGTAAGAAATTAAAAAAAAGAAAAAGTAAACTGACAAACACTGAACTCTGAAAAGACAGCAAAGTTTTTCCACTGGTCAGACTGAAAATGAAAGTTAACCTTTTGAAGTTTTGCTTCTTTACTGCCAGACTAGCTTACTTAAAACTAGTCTGAACTAACAGGAACTAAGAAGAAGAGATACTTTTGGGAACAACAGTTGAATGAGTATTAGAAAATATATTATGCATTAATTTAAATTTGACTTTTTATTATTTTATTTTTTTATTTTTTACTTAGGACTGCACTCTCAGAAAAAAGGGCACTAAACTGTCACAAGGGTGGTACCCCTTAAGTCACTGGAGTGGTATCCTCAGGGGTACATCTACAGTGCCTTTAGTCAGGGAACATAATGGTACTATATGTATAATATAGAGTTTATATTTATAACATAGTTTATAATTTTTTAAGCTACATAGACTTTATACACTGTCCTTACTCTAGGCTTTTTATTTTACTTGTCTGTGTTAAAATGTTATGCCCCTTTTTGATGGGAAAATTAATGTAATGTACCTCTAAAACATATTTAAGCCTATTGTTGCACAGTTGAGGGTACATTTACATTGTTTTTACCTCAATGAATAAAAATGTAACTGTACAGTACCCTAGTGTCCTTTTTCTGACGGTGTGGGGAGAATTCTAACTCAGTGACAGTATGGTATAAAGCTGAAGCAATGGATCCTTTTTTGTTGCTTGTACAGTCTCATTGTAAAAGCCTGAAGGAAACAAGCAATGGTGCTCTAAGCAAAGGTAAGAAGAAACTAGTACCAGTGATCAAATGAAGGAAAGGGTGACGCTTGATCATTAAAAATGACAAAGAAGCATCATCCTTAACCTTTCACAAATTCTGAATAGATAGATAGATCATAGTTTATCACAAAAAATACAAGTTCTGACACATAAACCTTTCCACACAGAATTCAGCAACTACACAAAGCCAAAATGTCAGAGCTATGACCATCTTGCCGATGTGTTTTTTTTTTTTAAGTGATCTGTTTCTCATTCTAAATCTGCTCTATATAGAAAAGTGGACATGCCAAAAGTGTCTGTTTGCTTCCTATGCTGAGAAAAGAAGTGAGTGCCCAGTGTGTTGTGTAACACCCTTTCACCACAGAGAAATTTCTGTTCTTTACCAATCTGTGCTTAACACATTTGTACTTGTCTCTCATTTTCAGCCACCTCACAGGACAAAATGCCTCTCTACAGCACAGCCGGTAAGTGTCCAAGTGTCTGCTGGACTATTTCTTGCTACTCAGAGTATCATATCGCTGTTGTCAGAAGAAAATCTCCATTTTTGACGTTTTTCAGTTTTTGGCATATTTTGAAAATGTTGTTCTTTACATTGTGTGTAAATTCCATGATCAACGGACCAAAATAAATGGCCAAAAATGACTTGGAAAAAAGTCTGGTTCCATTGCCTTACATTAAAAGTAAAGTAGGTTTTATCTTTCTCCTGTAAAGTTACCATTTTGGAGGTACGAGGTTTTGTTCTGACAAAAGCAATATGTATATAATCATATTCTATCATAAATACATAAGTACAGCTAGATAATTTCGATGATGTGTGATGTTGCCTTTATGAAACAGTGAGGAAATAAAAGCTGTACAATTAGACTGTATGCGGTTTGTGCAGGTGTTTGTATGCGTAGTGTTGGACATGTCTAAAAGAAGTTTACTCTGTGTGACTGGAATTATTCTTTCATTTTTAGCTGTTGTGTTCTGCATGGTTGTGAACTGGGTGCACGTAGCGTCGCAGGGTAAGTCTGATGTCATGAAAAATATTCATAGCAAATCCTTATCTGTGTGTTATATTCATTTATTGATCTCTCCTAAACTTGACAAAAATTAAAAAAAAAAAAACACAAATCTTTGTAAAGGCACAATTTTTTGCTCATAGGTTCTGTTCTGTGTCAGTTTTGACCTGCGTGTATAGAATGACAGATTCACCAAAAGGGATCTTGAAATATAAAATGTATGCCAAATCCTGAGCACAGAAACCTTTTTCTTATCCAAGAACACCTTTTAAAATAAAAAAAAAAAAAGTTTATAAAGCTAAATTAATTTGTTAGATGTTAGCAGAAACTATACTTTTGATATGTCACCTGTCAATAGTTGTCTTTTTTGTTGTAAAATTGACAAAATACTCATTTTGGTAGGGTTACAATTGTCAACTGTGGCCCATCTTTTGATGTGTTGATTGATAGTAGCTCAACAGTAGCTCATCTGTTGCTGCACAATTTGTGTTGGTCATCCTCTAGTCCTTCATCAGTGGTCACAGTTCGCTGCCCACAGGACGCTGTTGGCTGGATATTTTTGGTTGGTAAACTATTCTCAGTCCAGCAGTGACACCGAGGTGTTTACAAAACTCCAACAGCGCTGCTGTGTCTGATTCTCTCATATCAGCGCAACACACACTAACACACCAACACCATGTCAGTGTCACTGCAGTGTAGTAAAAAGTGTTTCACAAAGTATGCAGAGAAAGATCTACAGTCTGTAATTGTAGAACTACAAAATGCACCTGAAAGGGAAGTTGACCTGGCGTTGGTAGCTCTTTGGGCAGAATACTGCTTCCATTGCTTTTTATTAAGCCCTCTTGTTTTTTATATGATTTTGTATTTCATGGTGTGTGCGTGCAGGGAGAAAATGTGATTCCTTTTGTCTGTCATTCTCCTGACAACTACAACAAATCTGGGCATGAGGGCACAAACTAAGAGACTAGTAGGCCAAAACAAACAACTCACCACTCCCTACTACTCTCCTAGTCTGTGTCCTCATGTCCACATAAGTACATTATGTGTGTAAATTTAAAGTGGATATCTGCACTCACAGTATATTAAATAACAAAAACAAAATTGTTAAGATTTTTTTTTGTGAGCTTTATATGTACAACAAACATCAATGCTATATTATGATTACCAAAATAAAAACATTTTAAAAACATGTTTTTCATTATAAATCAGCTGTTATTCTTTTTAAAAGCTTGTTATAGCCAAAATTATTACAAATTAAAATACAGCATTTTAGAATTAGTTATCTACAACCCCATTTCCAAAAAAGTTGGGACGCTGTGCAAAATGTAAATGAAAACAAAATGCAACTATGTGCAAATCATTTAAACCCTATATTTATTTGAAAATAGGACAAAGACAACATATCAAATGTTGAAACTGAGAAAATGTATTGCTTTTTGAAAAATAGATGCCCATTTTGAATTTGATGCCAGCAACACGTTCTAAAAAGGTTGGGACAGGGACAACAAAAGACTGGTCTTTCAGAAGTAGAGATGGGGAGGGGTTCACCACTCTGTGAAAGACTGTGTGGGCAAATAGTGCAACAATTCAAGAATAATGTTTCTCAACATAAAATAGCAAAGAGATTGGGGAATTTACCATCTACAGTACATAAAATCATTAAATGATTTCCCACTACATGATTCTGTAGTGGAATCCATTGCATGGGCTCAGGAACACTTCTGAAAACCACTGTTTGTGAACACAGTTCATCACTGCATCCTTAAATGCAAGTTAAAACTCTAAAATGCAAAGAAAAAATCATATATAAATAGGACCCAGAAATGCTGCCACCTTCTCTGGGCCTGAGTTCATGTAAGATGGACTGAGATGAAGTGGAAAAGTGTTCTGTGGTCTGCTGAATCAAAATTTGAAATTATTTTTGGAAATCATGGATGCTGCATCCTCTGGGGTAAAGACCACCAGGCTTGTTATCAGCACACAGTTCAAAAGCCAGTCACCCACTGAAAACATATGGCACTTTATGAAACGAGAAATGCAACAAAAAGAGACCCCAAACTGTTGAGCAGCTAAAATCCTACATCAAGTAAGAATGGAAAAACATTTCACTTTCAAAGCTACAGCAACTGGTCTCCTCAGTTCCCAAACACTTACAGAGTGCTTTTAAAAGAAGAGATGATGCAGCACAGTGGTAAACATGCCCCAGTCCCAACTTTTTTGGAACATGTTGCTGCCATCAAATGCAAAATGGGCATATATTTTTCAAGAAACAATAAAATTTCTCAGTTTTTGCATTTGATATGTTGTCTTTGTAGTATTTTCAATTAAATATAGGGTGTAAATGATTTGCACATCAATGCATTTTGTTTTCATTTACATTTTGCACAGTGTCGCAACCTTTTTGGAAATAGGGTTGTATAAAAAAAAATGGACAAAAGATTCAAGTGCATCCCTAAGCTAAAAACAGAATAGTGGCCACTGAATTCTGTCTGTACTTTTAGCCATGTTTTGAATATTAGTGATGTATAAACCTCCATTATATATGTTAGGTATTCATAGGTTATTTAGGCATATATAGGTTTTGTGTGAATTCCCTCAAAACAATATTACGTGAAAGTGTGAAAGAATAACGTTTGAGTTAATGATAAGTGGGTGTACTGACTCTCTGTCTTCCCTCCAGGGTCTCTCCCACTCCCTTCTCTGTCATTACATCCTTCAGCGAATGCAAGTGACATTGAGATGTTTTCCACTGTGAAGCTTCTCTGTGCAATCCCAGATAAAGCTCCCTTCCCTGTAGCAGTGTTTGTATCTCGCGCTGATGATCCTGCTGAAAACCCAGAGCCCTGGCCGAAACTTCAGAGAGCAGGCACTATCCCTTTTCCCATCATCATGAAGCCTGGAATGGAAGGAGCATATGTGTGCTGGTACAAATCTACTAAAACAAAAGAAAACTCTGGACTCAGCAGCTCTGTTGACCTATTCATAAGTAAGTGATGTAAAGTGTGTGTTTGTGTGTGTGTGTGTGTGTGTGTGTGTGTGTGTGTGTGCTTGTATTGTGTCTTTTTAGAATAACAATAGTGTTTTGACTATGTATTTGACTGTATATTGTTGCTGTCCAAAGAAAATCAAAACAAAAATCTCCAAAATAGTGTCTTTACAGGAGAGGACACAATCATTCTTTACCTTCAGTGTAAGTTAATGTAAAGAGATTTTCTTTCAAGCAGCTTTTAAACATTCCCGATCCATTCATTATGAATTTTTCACACAATCTAAAGGACAGCTGCCTTGCTCAAATGATGTAGAAGAGTAAAAATATAAAAAACCAAAAACCTGCATTTCTTTGGACAGTGACAATGTGTTAACAATATTATATATATATATATATATATATATATATATATATATATATATATATATGTGACAGCTGACAGCTTATGTTCTTAACTAGAACTAGTCAGGTAGTCAGAACTGGTCAGATAGCTAAAGGCTAAAAGATAGCCAACAGCCTAAATAACTGAATTTAAGTACTTACAGTATGATTAACTGTAAAACGGCAGCATAAAAGTCTAAAAATTGTCACTTGAATGGATTACACGCTTCCAATGTTCATGTTTCAGTCAGAAGTAGTGTCAAATCCAGGCTGAATCCCAAACGGGATTAATTCTAGTCTATACAGCCAAATAGCTCATCAATTATCAAGTATGGATGTGGCTAAGTCCCAACTGACTATTTTCTTAGCCATTGGGGTACAGGATCCAGTATTTAAATTCCTACATAGTGTACAATGTAGGGAGCAGGGAGCCATTTGAGATTCTGCCCCAGCATGAGAAGAGGGGCGGCATTAGATTGGTGCTAAATAAGACTTGTGATGATAATTGGGCGTCCGAACGTTCTCCTCATTCAGCGATCCATGGTTGTTTGGCAATAATACCATACTCTAAAGGAACTACATTTCCTGGTGGAATACTGGTTTATTTTAGATTAGATTAGATTATTTTAGACTAGATTATTAATAATAATAAATTATTTTCTGAAAAAATGTGTATTGTGTCATATGTCATGTTGGCCACCATTTATAGAAGCAATAGACCACTGTAGTCATGTCGTCATTTTGTAGTCGGCGCCATGTTCTTATGCCCATATTAGGAACTCCAGGTCTAAGCTCCATTTCATAATTCGGAGGATCCAGTGGTATTCGGCAGAGAAATGTTCACAGAACAAAACGTATCAGGTTCTGAACATTTTTATTTAACACAGGGTGCAATAGAGGCAATTTTTTGAAAACCCTATTCATTCTGGCCATAGAGAAATGGAGCTTAAACCTGGAGTTCCTAATATGGGCATAACGAGGACTACAGAATGATGCACGACTACAGTGGTCTATAAGCTACTTGAGGCTGTGCATTATTGTGATATATATATTATTTACTTTATTACTGCACATTTGCCATAGTGTATGTGTTTAAATTTGACATTAGACAACAAATCTATTATTATTTCGTCTTTTTAAAGAGGCTTCTTTAAATTAATAACTTATTTTATGACCCTAAGCAGCAATAACTGCAACCAACATTTCCTATAATTTGAAAGCAGCCTTTACATTATTGTGGAGGAAACTGCACATGCTCTTCTTTGCAAAACGTTAATGTACATATATTGGTTGGTAGGTTTTCTAGTACGAATAGCTGGTCTGATCCCTGCCACAGCAACTCTATTGGTTTATTTTCGCTGAAATGCTTCCATAATTTTGAAAGTTCAGTCTCGCTATTTGTGCCTCACTTTCTTCACACTGTCTCCGCTGCGCCATCATTCAATATGCTTTTAATTAGTACAGAATGCAGTCGTCTCAGACATTGGAAGCGATACCACCCCCTGCACTTCCTGTAGTGCGTTGCAGTTAGAAATCAATGACAGGTCGACACAGAAATTGTAAGTCGACACATTTTTATAATCAACGTTGTCGATTTAGTCATTGCAGTCCCACTCTAATTAACAAGGTGTTTCTGCCCATAGATCTGCTGGCTGACTGGATGTCTTTTGCACTATTCTGTGTAAACTTTGGGGACTATCGTGTGTAAAAAATCCCAGGAGATCTGCCTTATCTGAAATACTCAAACCACACCATCTGGCACCAAAAACCTTTCCATGATCACCTAGATCACATTCCTGCATTCTGATGTTTGATTTGAACATGAACTGAAGCTCCCGACCCATGTCTGCATGGTTTTATGTACTGCACTCCTGCCACATGATTGGTTCATTGAACAACTGCATGATTAAGCAAAAGTGCAGGTGTTACTAATGAAGTGATTTGAGGTTGTGTGACCTCACATTCTGGCACTGTATGACACTGTGTGTCTCTGTGTGTGTGTGTGTGTGTGTGTGTGTGTGTGTAAAAAGTGCTAAAATTACCAAAAAGTGCTAAAGTACCAAAACATTAAAACCGCATCTCGTTCTTCTCCTCCATGCAGATTCTGTCCCCAAACCCCTCATGTTTCTCCTTCCTTCTCCCATCTTTCCTGTGGGTGGGAGTTATATTGCACAGTGTGAGACTCCTGTCAATGAAATCAGGAACATCACTCTGAGCTTGTATGAGCGTCAGCTTCCCCTCAGTCCAGGCAACGAGAATTTCACCTTCATAGGATCAAGACTTCTACTACCAGGAGAATGGGGAGTAACAATCAATCGAACAAAAGTTGTTAAATCAGTTGAATTCGCCTGCAAAATGGAAGTGTTCTACAAAGGAAGGGTCTTTCAGTCCACTTCCAGTCCTATGGAAGCCATCCCAGGTAAATTCAGAGAAAGTTGAAGGTTTAAAGAAAATCAGTCTGTCTTTGTGCTGGCCAAATTTGTTTATATATTATTATATATTTGTTTATATATTCTAGCAGTATCAAATGAGCATTAGCAAGTACTGAGTACTGATTACTACCACTGCATGCTCCTTACAAACCTGTCATGTTTTATTTGGATTGGACAGTTCTGGTTTTGTTGTTCTGCTTGCCTTTGAGTTACACCAAAGGGAACTTTACACATGTAAGGAAACTTAATTTCCTTAAATTAAACTTTATTTTTATTTCTTTATTTATTGTGTTTTCATTTGGGATGCATTGATAATGATACTGATAACTGCAGAGTGTGCTGTTTTATTTGAAATTGCCCAGACTGTCTGTAGGGGCTGCATTTCACGTAGCACGTCAGTAGGACTGAGAGATTTTGTCAAATGTACAGTGAGTCACCAAAGAACAAGATTTCTGAAATCCCACAGAGTATGTCTGGTTTTAGAGGACATTCACCTCCAGCTTAATAAGCCAATCAAAAGTGTCCAACAAAAACTTGTTAAAATCTCTTAGGATCTTTTAGCTTCAGCTGTGATTCCTGCTGTCGCTAGTCTACAGAGACTGTTGTTGAAGGAGAAAGCTGCAAAACTATAAAACTTACTTTACTTACAGCCGAACGGAAATGCTTTTCTGATGTGGAACAAAACCAACTCTTCTCCGTTGCAGTGCTACTTAATTCAAGGTAACTAGCGTAACATAGCTAGCTAATGCACTGCATTCAAAATCAGCTAGACTGTAATGATTTAACTGTTAAGGTACATTGCACTAATTTACAGTAAAAACTGACAACTTCCTGTAAGTAAGTAGCTTGCTCATTAGAGTATGATACTCATTATGTACTCATATTCAGTATGAAATAAAATGCTGAATGAATACCTTTTTGCAATACCAATTTCAGTATAGGCCAGGGGTTGGCTACTCAAATGTTAAGAAGAGCCATTTTGTCCTTTCAACAAAAATCAAATCACCTTGGGAGTCACAACATTTAATGTGCATTTTACCATCTTGGCTGTAAATGTGTCTCAGTATGTGCTAATGTTCTAGAGTAGGTTAAAAAACATAATACAAAAAAATTCAGACCTACTTTGCTCTGCTTTAAGCTTTAGCTTAGCTGTAGCCAATTTTCTCACATCTCCAGCAGGAAACTTTTCTGCAAAAGTAGAATAGTTTCTTGCAAAATGTATTTTAACTTTTTATGAGGCTGAAAGCAGCTTCTTATTCGCCAGGTTCTTGTTCGAATTTTCCCGTTCCACCTTAAATAGTGCCTGAGGTGCCAGAATGTAACTGCTGCACCATTTACCGTGGAATGGGAAAGCTGGCAAATGAGAAACTGACTTCAGCCTTGTGACTTTTTAGTGTTTGACAGTTTCTCAACGCAAATAAGTCCATTTGTCTCCAAATTCTCAATGTTCATCATAAATCTTTCTCTTTGCCCTTTTGTTAGCTGCTAGCTAGGCGAGATTATTGTCTGCGTTGCTATGTAACTAGCAGTCTGTATGCCAACCTTCAGGGTTAAAGAGTAAATAAGCGTTATAAGACAGTTTATTGTTAAAAGTGTGTTAGAACAATCAGCCAAGCTATATTTTACTGCAAAAGAGGATTATTTTATTTTTACCTGAAAATCTAATTCTGCTGTGGAGCCACAGAGCCACATGTTGCAGACCCCTGGTATAGACAGTTGGCAAGCACTAGACTACTTGTATCTAACATATGTATCAACACTTTAAAAAAACTGCTGTAGATTTACAGTGTTAATTTTTATAGCAAAAGACTACTGTGTTATTTTACAGGATCATCCTGTAAAAGATGGGGCATTTTGTGTGGTGCATTGGTCCACAATTACATACCAAAGAGTACTATTTACAATAATTGGCCAGAGTTGCCACTAAAGTATTGTAAATATTGCAGTAAATAATTGTAAAGCAATGTACAGTAAAATATATTTATTTATAGGTTATTTGCTGGAAATATACAGTACTTTCCTGGCAACCCTGCTGCCAGTAAATTACTTTAAATTGTTTACAGCATAATGCATAAATGTAAATGTAATCTGAGCATGCCTGTGCTTGTGTTTTGTCGTTGTTCCAGATGAACTGCCAGCACATCTGTATTCCAGCACTCGTGAAAAAATGTCCTGTGCAGGATATCTACTTCTTAGAGTGAAGGAGAATTGGACACCCATATGTTTCCAAAATAAGTACACCAACAATGAAAATGATTTGGCTAACATAGTGTGCAGGGAAGCGAACTGTGGCCATGTGCTAAGGTGGAACAGTCATATAACTACCAGTATGAATGCCAAGGCAGCACCAAGATGTAGTGGGAAAGAGAACAGGATAGCAGAGTGCCCTATTTATAACCCAAAGGACTGTGAAAATAAATTACTCCATGTTATCTGTTCAGGTAAGTGAGAGAAAGAGAAACCACACAGATACACTTTTCAGTATTTTCCCTCAGTGTTTATTTCTCCTACTGCTCTGTCTTTCTGGCAGGTGCTTTGCCCCCTCCTAAGCTCTCTGTGAAAGACCACGGTTCTGGCCCCTGGGTGTACATCAAATCTAAAGAGTCTGCGACACTTGTCTGCACTTTAGAGTCACATTCAATGGAAACAAATGAAAGGGTAACATGACTAAAATGTTATTTATGGTTTATGGATTTTCATGGTATGGCTGCACCAACTAGTTGGTGACATTTTACATGGGCCTAATTTCCACCAGGAACAGGGAAGAACATATCCCAGTGCTTTTTAATTAACAGTTTTTGCCCCCCACACTTTGAGGTTAGGTAGAGTTTGTGCACATTGCTTGCTGCACATTATCTGTATGATAGAATCCTATGTGATGTAGACTACAGTGCTCAAAAGTAGTTTTTGGACACTTCTATCTTCATTTGTTTTTTTATATTATTCAGCTTGTTAATGTAATGTAAAAATTGTGTTTTACCATGTTGAAAAGTACATAATTTCAGCTTCATTATGACTTATCAATTTATACTTTGAGTCCAAGTGAGTAATAGAAAGCTAAAAAACATCCACCTGAACACCCACTTTACTTTAAAACAAATTTTGGGACACAAGTCCAAATGCATTCACATTCAAAGCGGAGATCTCCAACGTAACATCCAACACAGCTGACACTAAACTTAATTAATATTCTGAAAGATGGAGAAAGTTAGAAAACTGAGGATACTTGAATATTAAGTTGAATTAATCTGACAAAAAATGGTGTCTTGGTAATAAAATGAAAATGACTACACATCTAAAATCAAGAGTTAAAAATGTACTGAAGTGGAGAAAAGAGACAGAATGAGTTAAAAAACTTGCCACACCGGACATTTAAAACAGAGCATCCAACAAGCCTGGCTGAGCATCACCAAATGCATCCAAGCCTAGAAAGCTATGCAACAAAATACTGATGTAAAAAATATTAAATACTAACCTGCATAAATGATAGACACACTAATGTTTGCCCCGTAATGTTTGAGTACTTTTATTAGTGTTTTCAGTTATTAGGGGATGATTTTGAGTTTACTAAACCAGTTGATATAACTTTTCTGTTGAATGCAAATGAATGAATGATAAATTTATCTTGGAAATAATAAATAAACAAGACACAAATTGTTTTCAAAGCGTGTCCCAAGACAATGTTTGAGCACTGTATACCACTGAACTATACAGGCGTGTCACAATTATTACTTGACCATTGATTATTATAATTTCTTGATCGCAATTATTTACAATGATCATAGTTATTTAAGCTGACTGCAGTCATTTTTTCATATTTGCATTATTTTTCTATATCCTATGTTTGCATCACAACAAAAATGAGCTGGTGCATCTTGATCAGTTGGGCTTGACTAGTCATTTAACTTGCTATCACATGGTTAGGGTTTGCCAAGTACCTTATGTTTGTTTGTTTGCTAAGTAGTACGATACAACACATGATTCAATATGATACTCATATTTCCCTAGAATTTGTCGTGCATCACAGTGGCTCCATAACATAAACACCCATATCCACAAGACATGAGAAAAAAAAACATGTTTACAGTCCGACAATCAAGTAACACAGCTTACAGCAGCACCACAACAATACACTTTACACCATCTCCAAATTCCCCAGTTACTCCAGTATTGCACAAGAAGTGTGTATTTTGCAGCGTATGTACCTATCTAAACAGTCTGCTGTTTTAATAAGCATCACAGCTGACTAAAGGATTAAAAAGTGCCTAAACTTATTAAGTCTTAAATTCGGTACTCTAAAACATCTGTTTGAAGGCAAAATACCATATTCACTATGTAGCACATGTGATAGATCAGACAAAATACTACACACTGATCTTTCTGTATTTTTCATATAAGCTACTGTAGAGCCATTCTCCAAAGACGGACCTACAATTTTTGAACTAATTCATGTCAGTGTAAACAATCTAGTCCTTAATTTCACCGAATGACAACTATGTACTGTCACATGGTATTGCATCACACTCTGGATTTCTGTGGTGTGATGCAATACCATGTGACAGTACATAGTTGTCATAAAATCTAATTCTTGGCCCCAAAAGAGCTTAACATGACAGAAAATATATACATTGCTGTACTTCACAGAAAATATAATCAGTATGACTATTCCAAGATAATTTTGCGACTTCATTAAGTACAACTTCTTGTATCCACACTCTTTGTCCATTTTATCAGCTTCACTTACCATATAGTTGCACTTTGTAGTTCTACAGTTACAGACTGTAGTTCTCTACATACCTTGTCAGCCCCCTTTTACCCTGACACCGACATGACGTGATGTGTTGCTGTGTGTTGTGCTGGTACAAGTGCAGCAAGCAGCACTGCTGTGTCTGATCCACTCACACCTGCGCAACACACACTAACACATCACCACCGCGTCGGTGTCACTACAGTGCTGAGAATGAGCAAATACCCAGATAATACATGCTCTGTGGTGGTCCTGTGGGGGTCCTGACCATTGAAGAACAGGGTAAAAGGGGGCTAGCAAAGTATGCAAAGAAAAAGATGGACTACAGTCTGTAATTGTAGAACTACAAAGTGCACCTAGACAGTAAATGGGCCTGATAATATAGACAAAGAGTGTATAAACAAGATAGGTGTACTTAATGAAGTGGGCAGTCAGTGCACGTACGTTAAGGTGTTTGTAGGGCATAATCTGCTTAATTTCCTCATTATGGATTGTGAATGGAGGTGGATATGAATGGGAAGAGAGACCAAAAATAATCTTCTTTATCTTTTTGTGTTCATGATAAGAGAATTTTGGTTGCACCAATCTTACAGCCTATTGGCATCCTTTTGAAATAGATTAATGTTCTTATTATTTGTCAATAGATCTAATAAAGGTAGAATCATCTGAATATTTAAAAAAATGTATACTTGCAGAACAAGGGTCTTTGCTAATATTTTCATACTCTCAAAAGAAAATGTAAGCTTGCTTGATTGGCTTCACATGGCTCTGTGTAACAGTGTATGTGTGTGTGTGTGCATACTCAACAGTGTGGAACACTAGTACTAGTCATAGTTCAAAAAATGAACATGAGAAATTATTTATCACAATTATTCCTAATTAATCGGCTGCTAAAATATCATGATTGTGATAGGCCTAGATATATGATTTCTATGTTTACAGTCTAACATCACTGCACTGTGCTGCCGCCCCCCCCCCGCCCCCACACACAAACACACACACACAACTACACACACAACCACATGCACTTCTGAAACCAAAGGTACACCTTTAGACATATAATAATAATAATGCTTATCATATACAATACTACACAGAGTCATAGATGTAGAAGATCCACGTTTCCATGGCAGTCATGGTGCACTGCCAAACACAGCTACACTAGACAGTGACTACACAGTTAGCTAACATTGCAAGTTATTTACATATCCTTACGAAGCACTTAATATTGATGCTGTGATACAAGTTCTGTTATGTTTGCTATATTGACATTCTTAGGATGGCAGCAGGAATTCTTGTGTAGCTAAAAATAGTGTTGCCAAAGCTCCACTGATGTTTATTTCCACAACCCAGCTAATTTAAAGAGAAATTTGTGAATAAGTGAGTTCAGCTTACAAGTCAGCTTTACATACATTAGTCACATTTATGGAAAAGACGGGTCCTTAACAGGCATCATAATACAAAGGATTTTAATTTTCTCTTTACAGATATACCTCACAATAACACACAAAGGACAGGAACTCACTACCTCAAGAACCAGTTCAGACATCACGGGCAACGTCTGGAGCATAGAGTATGGGGTGCCAACAGACAAGCAAGAAGGAGAGTACGCCTGCTTCGCCCGTCTAAGCTCACAAAACAGCAACTCAGTATACATCTACGGTGTGTACCCTTCCCATGCTTTTTTACTACCCTCATATTTCACACATTGAGTTGAGCAAGTACGCCTGGTTATAGTAAATGTTTACTTTGCAATTTAAAACAAGACGCTACAGATGAACAGGGTAATTTAGATATCATGTATTCAAGTTTTGCAAAAAAAAATTGACATTATCTATGTTGATATACCTACATTTGCACATTTTTGAAAAACAATTTGTGAACAAACTCTAGAGAAAATATTTTACAGAACAGATTATTGAAATCCCATGGTTTTATTTTTTAACCACAAAAACACTGAACTGTTTTTACAAAATGTCATTTAATAGAATAAAATATAGCGTAAATCCAGCTATGAGCAATATAATAGAAAATACTTCTGTTATAGCCTTCAGAACAGGGTTATGCTGAAACAAAGTGGTTGAATTTACACAATTCAATTGTGTACATCAGTTCCACACAAACTGTTGATGTAACATATTTTTTTCCTTTGTACACATTTAAATCAAGCAAATTAAAGCAACCTTAAGGCAATTTTTTTTTCGGTATATGAACGAACATGTAAATTTCACAAATGTAGATTTTCTAAAAGATAAGACTTTTGGCTCTGAAAGTCAAGAATGGGCCTCAGAAATGAATTACCCAGTAAGATCTCAGAAAACATGCAGCATTTGTGTGAATGTTATTAGTTAAAAGGAAATAGACAAACAGAACCCTCTTGTATCTACATTGTCCATTTTATCAGCTCCACTCACCATGTAGGTGCACTTTGTAGTTCTACAATTACAGACTGTAGTCCATCTATTTCTCTTTGTTAGCTCCCTGTTGTCCTCTTCTTCAATGGTCAGGACCCCCCAGAACCACCACAGAGCAGGTATTTTTTGGGTGGTGGATCATTCTCAGCACCGCAGTGACACTGACATAGTGGCGATGGTGTGTTAGTGTGTGTTGCGCTGGTACGAGTTGATCAGACACAGCCATGCTGCTGAAGTCTTTATACACTGTGTCCACTCACTGTCCACTTTATTAGACACTCCTTCCTTGTTGGCCCAACATGTAGATGTTAAGTCAGAGACAGTAGCTCATCTGTTGCTGCACAGTTTGTGTTGGTCATCCTCTAGTCCTTCATCAGAGGTCACAGGACGCTGCTTGCAGGCCACTGTCAGCTGGTTGGACTGCAGTTACTGTCTCTACTCATTGCTGCGAGGATTTGCTTGCATTTAGCCACAAGAGCATTAGTGAGGTCAGGTACTGATATTTGTTTAGCATGATAAGCAGACCTAAGTTTCAACCTATTTATACAGGGTGACTCTTCACTTTTTCATCAATTTATGTTTTTGTTTTTTGTTGCTCTGCAAGCTGATTAATTGCAACTCATGAGGCAAACAAGTGACAAAATGAGGTAAAAAAAGGCATGCATGCTTCAAAAATATCAAAATATTTTAAATAACCTGGTTAGCATGATAAAAGGCCAGAAAATTTAGGCTTTACTCTCAAGTTCACATAGGTTTCAGCTTTTTGCCATTTTGAAACTTCTAATTGTGAAAATGATTTACAAAACACTCATGTTACTCTTCACCACTAGATGGCCTTCGTGGAAGGCAAAAAAGCTGTAATAAACAACTACAGTGAGGGGACAACCATATGCAAAGTCACTCCATGCAAAGTCACTCGATTGATCTACTGAAAAGTTTATTAATTAGCTGATGAGTTTAATTACAAGTCAGGCCAGGGCTAAGTTTGAAAGATGAGAACAGGAATCAACTTATGTGCTTCTTACTGTCATGTTGAATATTTATACAGCCAGGCAGAATGCAGGCAAGTATAAATAACGTTTACAAAGTTATTTTGCACATGTTTTTTAACTCTTTTACTCCCTCATTTGTCTATCCCTTGTTTCTCTCTCTTTACAGTTTATGATCCTCCATCTGCTGGAGCAATAGCTGCTGCTGTTATCACTACACTAGTAGGAGCAGCAGTTCTCATCTACATTTGCGTGTTTCGCACCAGTGAAGAGGTTCTGCTTAGTGAGCCAGCTGGAGCAGTGCCTTCCTCAAACATTGAGATATCGCAGCCTGTCTTGGTTAGACGTCCGTTATGTTGTTAAAGGGAAATTCTTCCAGTTTATCAAAATTCTTCATAAATAAGTCACAGGTGTGAACAGAGTCACTCAGAGTGGTTTTACATGAAATGATACATTGTAGAGAAGTTTACACACTTTACAGTGGTGGTGACAGGAGCCAGGGGTAGCAATGTTTCCATAAATATTGCCATTTTATTTACTACCCAAAACAACCAGAGGACCTACATGTTTCTTTAGAGTTTTTATATGCAATGTTGATGTTGGTAATAAATCTGAAAAAATAAATGTTTTCTTTGGATACTATTTTGTCAAAACCTTAACCCATTTTTTTGTAAAACAATGCCTCAGGCATCAGGCAGCGTATGTGTAATAATTTAATATAATAATGTAGTATAATAACTTTTAGAACTTACTGGGGTAGCTTTTATAGGCATTAAACACTTCAGAAATCTAGTCACTGTCACCACCACTGGGAATAGTTCTGACTCTGGCAAGTTTTTTCTAGAATGGAGTTTTACACATATGGAGTTTTACAAATGTCCAAATTAATTTGTTTACATCTTTGTTTTTTATTTTGTTTAATTATGCAGAAAATTGTATAATTTTCATCCAAATTAGTTGAATAATGTAAACTACCATTTAAACTTCGGTATGGTGCCTTTTTTAGTGTACATTCAAGTATGTTAGTGAGTTTTATATTGTAAGATGAAGCTTTAAATTTATACAGATGTTTACAGTGCAATTATAATGCTTTTCTGAATTACAGAATTACGTTTCATATCCTACGACTATCCTCAGCATAAGCAATTTTATTTTTAAAATAAGAGAGTAGCATTATTTCTTTCTTGATTGTGTAATAAATGTAATGCAGTGATTCTATCACCATCCTGATGAGCAAGAGAAGCTATGCTCATATGCTTTCCTTTAATTTTTTAATGTACTTCTGTTTTGCTTTTTTTATTATTGATGCAAATAGGATCTTATGCATGTTTACTCAGTAAAAAGGTCAACAACAGCAATGAAAGACAACAAGAGAAGTATAGATCTCAGATTTATTTCATTCAGTTTTGAAGATGTTACAAAGTCAATTGCCAAAAAAATAAAATAAATCTGGTCCTCACATAATTACGTTTTTGCATTGTTTTCATGAAGTAGAAAATCAAGTATGGCACAGCCTGAGAAAAAGGGAATGAGACCCTTAATTCTGCTCTGGTGGCATTTTGAGCATAGGGGAGGGATGGAGCACAAACATAATGGAGTTTACAGCTGCCAAATCAGCAGATGCCACTGTACACAGTCTGAAGAGGGTCATCCTCAGAAGCCCATAAGTGATATGAGTTTTGCCAGAACAAATCTGCCTACAGTGTAAAATCACTGGACTATATTAACTAATATTTGTTACAGTTGCGTCTTACTAGCAGCAGACATGTGGTAGCAGAAAGCTTCTACCTAGATGAGCCCTTTTGAACCTGCATAGAAATTCTCTGATCTAGTGTTGCCGTGGCACTGCTTCTGGTTATGATAATGGAACTTGCTGTCCTTTAGTGGTTTTAGTGTATTGAATTGTTGCTCTCTTTTTCAACTTTTATCTCCATCTAGTCTTCCTTTCCCCAAATATGTCAGTGCAGAAAATAGAGCAAGTCAGAAGTTGGGATCAAACATTTTCCCTTTACATTCTTTCTGGTTTAATTCTGGTTTTTGGTTTGCAGTTGAATGAGAAATAAGAGGGAGGCATCAGCATACAAGAAGCATTGCTCCCTGGCTGGCCAAAGAGGAGCTGTAAGCTACAGACAAATGACATCGAACCAAAAAAGCTCCTCAGAATTTTATCTAGGAAAATCAGACAAAAGCCTGTATTCAGAAACAGTAGAGCATCTCCTGGTTGGAGACTTCTAAAAGGGGCTGCTAGTTAGAACTAATAGCACCATAGATGGTCTAAGTTGAAAGGGTGGTAATGTAGGTGCAGGTTGGCAGGGGAAGGAATTGGGATGCATCTGCTTAGTAGCGTCTGATGCTGCCGCTGCTGCTGCTGACGGTTTTCACTGCGGATTTGGTTATGGTTGAGCCTCCACTGTGGCCACCGCCGTATCCACCGCTGTATCCACCGCTGTATCCACCTCCGTATCCACCGCTGTATCCACCTCCAATTCCACCTCCAATTCCACCTCCAATTCCACTTCCTTGGCCATATCCAGAGCTGGCAGAGGAGAAACCTGCATCAGGAACAAAGATGAGATGTCAGATCACCATCTGAAAGACACTTAAGTGGCAACTTAAGTACAAAAAGTACCAAAAGACAAGTAACATGGTGCAACTGATGAAAATCGTAAGCAATCTTAAAAGAAGTGTATCTGATAGAAAATAATAGTCTGGTTCATTAAAGTTGTAAAGTGTACAATATTGTAGGATGGAAAATGTACTCACCACCTCCAGAGGTCTGCTGCACGTGGATGGTGGCAGTGGATCCTCCAGCTGTGAGTCTGGGGAGAAATATATGCAGAGTGAGGTGACTTTCTAAAAGATCTGAACATACACAGTTTAAAATAAACAAAAACAAGTAACTGGTACTGTCGGGTAGGCCTAAAACAAAACCTATTAAAGTTAGCTGATGACAAAGTCTCCGCACCTGCTCTCCTCTCCCTCCAGCAGTTTCCTGTAGGTGGCGATCTCAATGTCCAGGGCCAACTTGACGTTCATGAGCTCCTGGTACTCACGCACCTGGCGGGCCATGTCCTGCTTAGCCCTCTGAAGGGCCTCCTCCAGGTCCTTAATACGGAGCTTAGCATCCTTCACTGCCAGCTCACCCCGCTCCTCTGCCTCGGCAATCTGAGCCTCAAGGTTAGCACGCTGAAGGAAGAGAGAGGGAGCGAAATCGTTAGCATCTCTGCTAGGAAATACGGTCTATTTGTCTCAAAATAACTGCAACTGGTGCTCCATGGCTACCTGTCCCTTGACGGCCTCAATCTCGTTCTGCAGGCGAGCGATCATTCTGTTCAGCTCAGCAATCTCAGACTTGGTTGTGCGCAGGTCCTCACCGTATTGGCCAGCTGAAGTCTGCATCTCCTCGAACTGAAACAGATAATGAGAAAAATCAATTCCAGCAACTGAAGGAGTGAATCTCAAAGGCAAAGGCTGAATATTAGGTTCTTCACGCTTTTCCTACCTTCTGTTTGTACCAGCTCTCGGCCTCAGCACGGCTGCGGTTGGCGATGTCCTCATACTGAGCACGCACTTCAGCCACAATGGCGTCCATGTCCAGGTTCCTGCTGTTGTCCATCTCCACAATGACTGATGTATCCTTGATCTGAGACTGCAGCTCACGCAGCTCCTGCATGCAAAAGAACAAAGTTTGTTCCAGTCAAGTTTCTCCTCAGGGAAAAATGTTATAAATCTTTGATTTCTTTAATCAAAGTAAAATAGTCACTTACAGCCTCATAGACTGCCCTGAGGAAGTTGATCTCATCCTGAAGGGCATCAACCTTAGCCTCAAGCTCAATCTTGTTCATGTAGGCAGCGTCAACATCCTAAAAAGAAGAAGAGGAATGAGGTTACGCTGCTGTCCTTATTATCGTATAGCTTAATATATTAAAGAATATCAGAAATTCAGAAAAGTTATTTGAGTCTATACCTTCTTCAGCAGGACAAACTCATTCTCAGCTGCAGCACGCTTGTTTATCTCATCCTCGTACCTGCAGAAAGATTATTTAATTTTGAATAAATGCTATTGCAACTTTGACACTGTGTTTCATTCAATATAACCCACTCATATAGTATTAGCTAGTAGTGCTTACTTCCTCTTGAAGTCCTCAACCAGACCCTGCATGTTCTTCAGCTCTCCTTCCAGTTTAATTTTCTCATTGCCCAGGCCGTCCAGCTGTCTACGCAGGTTGGCAATGTAGGCCTCAAACATGGCATCAATGTTGGAGCGGGTGGTGGTCTGCTCCTGCAGAAGACTCCACTTGGTCTCCAGCATTTTGTTCTGCTGCTCCAGGAAACGCACCTGAGGGGAGCAAGACTTGTCTTAGTTTTAGGCTTTGTGTATCTTGGTTTAAACATTACTAATTCAGTAAATTCAAATGATGCAAAGGATTTTTCTTATAGCTGTTTCTAAAACATGAGAGAAGAAGTGCACTCATTAGTCATAAAACTGTGAGTGAATTTGGAAAACTGGATTAATGCATTCAGGAAGATGGCTTGTATTGCTCTTTTGTACTCCTGCCTCTTTTATGTTCTTTCTCCTGTTTTTTATTGTCTGAGGAAACATAAATGGCCATGAGTCATTCCACCAGGCATATTTTTGCAGGGTGGGGTGAAGGAGGGAGGGGGAGCGAGTGACAGAGAGAGAGTGGACTAACAGGGTGTGTCCGTGACACATGAACCATGAACTTTCCTGAAGGGAAAGAATGAAAAAAAAAATCTTGCCTTGAGGCCTCGCCTAGACCTGCATTGCTCCTGAGATGGAGCACTGAACAGATAACATCAGAGAGGCAGGTTTACCAGCCACACCCAAATAAAGGTTTTGTGCAAGGATGATGACAGATCAACTGTAGTACTGAGCAGCATACGCCCTGTCTGAGTCCCCTGCTGGCTTTTTTGCCTGAGATATGAGCTCATCTTTAGAGCATCAGGTCTTAGCTGTGACATTTAGCAGCAGTACTATCATGTACTGATCTAACAGCCTCCTTTCTGACCTCAGAAAAACTTTAACTTTTAAAAGTTTCTAAGAGGTCTGTATAATGGAAGACTGTTTGTGCCTGCATCATCTATCTGGAAAGGCACAGCATTTTACTGCACTACAACTGGACAGTAAATATGGCTTTGAGGTGTATGTACCTATTTTCTGCAGACATAGAACCATCTTTGTTCAGTAAATTGTTCTGGGTTTGTGTGAGTGGGTGTGTATAGCGTAATGTCTACAACCCAGATAACTCATCCTGGTCACACTGTTTCCCACAGGCACTATAAAATACAGGTGTGTGTGCTGACTACATGGTAGGCAGCCATTTGGGGCGTGGACTCTGTCCACACTTGCTTGGAGTGTTTGCCTTTTTCCAAACATGGTATTACCAAACAAGTGACTTGATGTCAGACCAGGAGAGAAAAGACTAAAAGTCACTGTGAGTAAATTGATGCCTAAAAAATAAGACATCCTACTAACAAGACCAGTGCATTTCATGCATGAAGTACAGCGGCAAAGTGGGCTAAACTTTGAACTTAACTCCCATCTCTTCTCCCTAGAGTGTATGAATATGTGTGAGCGTGTGTGACTCATGTGGTCGCTAGATTATGACCTGCTCTCCACCCATGTTTGAACAGACTGCTTTAGGGTTTAGCAAGTTAGCGTGCTCTCAGAAACAGGCAAAAACAGAGCAGAAAGGCAGTGTTTCTTTTTAGAACCCACACTTTGATAAGTAGTTGGAATGGATGTTGTAAATAAAGCAAGCTCAATTCACTACAACTCAATGTGGTTTGATAGATTGCTTGGATTTTACTGCCCTTTCACTGCTGAGGCCTCTCTGGTGACACGTCAGAGTCTAATGCCAGCGGAGGAGTAACTATGGCAACTCTGAAAAACAGAGGCACTCTAGCCTATACCACAAAATAAATGAATGCATGCTTTCCATGCAAGCTGAAGCTGGTGTTCATTTAGGCCCATTGCTCCAAGAACGTTTTCTTTTTTGCGAGTCAAATGTGTTTGACATTATTTAGCAACAGTGTGTAGACTCAAATTCTAGCAAAACTTTTTTAACTTAGATCAAAGTTTTTAGCATTTAAAATTTTAGCCAAAAGTTGGTAGAGACTGCTTTTTAACTGAGAGACTAAAAAACAGTTTGCTAGCCGTTGGTTTAGTCTTCTGCAACTGTTGGTTTAGCCTAAGGTGATAATGATGTATTCAGGGTTAAAGGTCATCAGATTAAAGGTTGGGCGTATATCAAAGGTGCTGTCTGTCGGTACCTTTGTGAGTTAATTGTATTTACTGAAAAGCAGCTGTCATACTAGCAAGCAAAACCAATTCATTATTACCTATATTTAGACTCAAGACTTACAGCCATTTAACCTCTTCAGTGATAGTTATTATTCGGCTAAGTAAGTTACATAGTTATTAGCATTTAAATTGTTCTTGAATTAAGGAGTAGCAGTCATACCTTGTCAATGAAGGAGGCAAAGCGGTTGTTGAGGGTTTTGATCTGCTCTTTCTCCTGGGTGCGCACAGCCTGGATGGTGGGGTCGATCTCCAGGTTGAGGGGGGCCAGGAGGCTCTGGTTGACTGTCACAGCGGTAATAGGTGCAGGAACGAAGCCTCCGCCGAAGCCTCCGCCAAGGCCTCCGCCAAAGCCTGCACCAAGGCCATAGACTCCACCGCTGCTGCTGCTGCCGCCGCCGCTGAGGCCCAAACCCCAGCCACTACCAGTAGCCCCAACGGAGCGGCGGACGCTAGTTACTGTGCTGATCCGGCTGCCGCCGCTGGGGATGGCGTAGGCTGACTGGCTGGAGTAGCTGTTCCTCACGGAGCCACTACCATGGCCGCTTCTGGCACTGTAGCTGATAGATCTGGTGCTTGCCATGGCGTCTGTTGGGTTTTTGTGGATGTCTCTTTGCAGAGAAGAAGAAGAAGCGAGAGAGGAGTGCGGAGCGGACTGGAAGAGGCGGAGGAGGTTGCTCACAAAGGAGAGTCAAAGTCCCTCTGTGTGCTTCTCCACTGCTGGCCACCTCCTTTTATTTGATCGCAGAGCACAGGGGTGGGGCCGGCCATTCTCACACACACTCACCCACTCATAGATACACACATACACACACACACGCATACACACCCTACCTGTCAAACAGGTATAGAGTGAGAGTGGAAAGATAAGAAGAGTTACACCCTGCCTCAGGCTTTGCCACAAGCACAGCGAAGCAAAGAGTGAAAGAGCAGAGCAGAGAAATTCCAATTGGCCTTTTCTTCAATAAAGAGCGGAATGTGTCCAGAAGCGCATGCCAGCGGGTGGGTCTGCCTCTCTCAGTCTGGTTGGTTGAGTGAGAGGCAGAGTGGAGGGAGAAAATGAGTTCACCCCTGCACTCTTTAGCAGGGTGGGGCACACTGCTCTTCTTACACTTATGAATGACTACACAAGAGAGGCCTTTTTTCCATAAGTTTGTGCCACTGTGTGCAACTGTGGGTACTGGACTTACTTAATGCCAGGAGTGTAGGCTGCTCCAGTGCACTGCTGGGGACTACAGGGGAAGGAGATTGCAAGCAGATGGAATGTACTGTGGGTTTCCATCTGAGCTGTTTCTTTAAAAAGAAAATGTTCTGTCTTTGTCTCTTGCAGGGCTAATGCTTTTCAGTTCGAATGAATGAGGTTGACTCAGGTTATCTAATTCAAATGACTGTAATTATGTGCATTTTAGGCGGATAAGACATATAGCTATCTCTGTCTCTCTCTCTCTCTATCTCTCTTTTAGAGTTAACCCCTTAAAGACCAGGGCCTGTTGGCAGACCAAAAGTTTTATTACACACTTCTTTAACCTAAAAATAGCTTAACCAGTTTACATTGGAATCCTTGTACTCTCTCTCTCTCTCTCTCTCTCTCTCTCTCTCTCTCTCTCTCTCTCTCTCTCTCTCTGTCTTTTGTCTATCACACATTCACACTTTTTTGCACAATGGCCTTCACACACTTTCGCTGTTCAGTTTTTGCATGCATTACAATCTTTGTTGGGGGTGGTGTGTGTGTGTGTGTGTGTGTGTTTGCCTGCTGAAAGTTGGGTGTGGTGAATACTACCTGTCATTCCAGAGGTTGCTTTGTTTGAGCTTCAGTAGGGAAAGTAAGGTCACTTTCTCAGCCGTAGCGTTTAATAGCAGCCTGCAAAGCTGTGAAGTGAGTCACAGTTTATTCACTCAATCTGTTCCCAAAACTTCTCATAGGCCCCTTTGACATGCCACAATCTAAACTCACAACACCTTTAACAATGGAAAAGGTCATGCATTGACTTTACATTTGCACATTTGAATCATATCAATTCTACACACCACACTTTTTGCCCATCATACTCTACAGAAAGATGGGTGCAATGCACTGCGTTTGACTGAGCAGATCATACAAATAAAAGCTCCAAACAAATTACTCAGATCTCACGTCAGTGATGAAGTCATTGAAACGGTGATGGGAAATGGTATGACGGCCAGGTACAAGGTGCATGTTAACTCAGAGAAAGTGTTAACTTGCAGACACATTGTTACGATCATGATGTAAAGTGTAAAACAGGTGTGAAAATGTGAAATCAGAAAGAGTGAATCACTGCCTTGTGAAAGCCTCAGTGGGGTTTGTGCAATGACTAATATATTTATGCCAAGTCTTCTCTTGCAGGCTGAGCCCTCTCAAAATAAAGAAAGAGAGAAAAGTACAGAAAGAGAAGCTGCATGTCTAGGCTGGCTCACTGGGCCATTGTGGAGGGAGCTAGTTATGGCCCACCTACAGTGAGATCATTTGGCAAGTCCTTTACGAAGGTGGAGGTGTGCAGACCTACTGCTAGTCTTACACGTCTTAATAAACAGAATCTTGGTTTAAGTGATAGCAAAACTGATAAACTGCAGTGTAAACATTTTTGCGACTGATTTTTTTTTGTTAATTTCTTGCGAAGAGATCAAAGAACTTGACACTGCCACCCAGTTCGTTACAAAACAACACAGTGGCCTAGATCTGCAAACACTGTGTGAGTGTGTGTGATTGCTAAGGTGTGACCATGACTGAGTAAGTCGGACATACAAATCTACAACTCGAATGCAGTGTAGTCGTTATGCATGTTTTACATGCAAATCTGTGAAGACTACATAACAAAAATGCCAAAACATGATTTCCAAAGCACAATACTTTACTAACGTCAGCAGCCATCCATCCATCCATCATCTAAACCGCTTATCCTTCTGGGTCGCGGTGGGGTGCTGGAGCCTATCCCAGCTGTCATTGGGCGGAAGGCGTCAGCAGCCAGTCTTCATTTATTTAATCTACAGTCAAAATGGCCATTAAGTTCAGGTTACTCATTTTACTTCTGAGGAGATTAGAAATAAAACAATTCACTTGCATGAGGAAGAGCACAGTGAAAAATCATGAGTTTCCAAAACTGGAGTTCAAAAAAATGGGATCCTAACAACAGTGCAAGCCCTGGGAGACCACCAAAACTGTAAACCTCAGATAAACAGCACTTAAAGCTTTCATTTTTAGGAGAAAATCAAGCGCCACACAGGCGTTTCTGTTCATTCTTCTCAAAACTGTGGGTCATAAAAGATATATAGAAAAATGGACATAAAAGAAAAAAAAACTGCAAATCAAACAAAGAAGCTGCTGGCATTCTAAGAAAAATGTACTGACCAGGGTCCAGACCTCAACATCACTGAAGTTGTTTGGGATTACTTGGATCATGAGAAGCAGGTAATTCAACCAATTTCTAAGACTGAACTTACCCATGCAAGGGTCCCAAAAAGAATGGAAGAATAAAAGCAATTGATATAATAATAATAATAATAATAATAATAATAATAATAATAATAATAATAATAATAATGAAAGAAGAAGAAGAAGATTTTATGTTATAATTAGTTGTTGAGGCTTCTGAGTAAATATCTGTTAAATATATGTTTTCTGCTTTTCTCCTGACTCTGAAAAATGAATAACAATAGCTGCTTTGACTGGAAATATTAATTAAACACATTAAATAAATAAAGTGAGGTCTCTATCTTTTGCACAGCGCTATGCAGAGCACTTTAACCCACTCCCCTGAGTTACATGCAAATATACACTATGCAAATTACATTTTCGAATGAACTAAATGTATAATTACACAGGCATTCTTATCAATGTGAAAAATGTAGCCCAGCAAGCTGTCAGGCAGACAGACAATAAATTCTTCACAAATCTGTTCTATCTTAACAGCTCCCACACCCAGAAAAAGAGCATTCCTCAACAGTCTGTTGTAATGTGTACAAATTTGTTTTATATCATATAGATCAGATGCAAATAATTGATAAAAATACAACATGTATGTCTCCCTCAGTGTGCACTGACTTTAATGGTTTATTCAAGTGCAAAATATGCACAAGTTATCACATTTAAGTTGCTCAACCCAACGTTCATCAGTTGATCATGTTGTTTAGTTCACCAAAAAGCCTCATGGCTGTGTGCATTGATGGCACGCCCATTAGATCTGATATCATTTGTAGGAAAACATTAAATCTGTGTTTTCCTTCTAATCTGTTTATCAGTGTCACACCCTAAAGAAGCTTAAACTCAGAGAAAAAAAAGCACTGTTCAATCTGCTCATCTGCTCATTACATTATATGAGCAATGTAACACTACAAACAGTCTGTCAAACGTTTGAGGAGCCTGTCAATATGTTCCAACACACCTGAACATGTTTTCATTTTCAGTTGACATGAGTGTAACATACGTTATATTTCCAAAAGTATCCAGACAGCCATTCCAGTCAGTTGCACTTTATGGTTCACCCATTGCTGACAAAATCGTTCTAAAATTGTTCTATCATACAGCTTGTATCGCCATGGAAAAGCATTGCTAATAGAATGGGAAGCTCCAGAGTCTAAGGTCACCAAGCATTGGCTGAAGGTGTATAAAGCCTCCTAGCATTTGGCTGTGGAGCTGTAGAACTGCATTCTCTGGAGTTATGGAGCTCCATCCAAAACCTTTGGGATGTGTTGCGATGTGTATGACCCAGAATGAATCATCCAACATCAGTACCTGACCTTACTGATGCTCTTGTGACCAAATGCAATCAAATCCTCACAGTAATGTTCCAACATCTAGTGTAAAGCCTTCCCAGAAGAGTAGAGGCTGTTACTGCAGCAAAGGGGGACAAACTCTTTAGTGAGCAGCTCTCTACAAAGAGTCAGATTCCTGGACAGGGATTAAGCCTAGTCCTGGACTACACAGCATCTGAATGGAGATTCTCCACTGAAAGGAAAATGTAGACCAGGACTAGGCTTATGTCCCTTTTAAGAACAGTGTACAAGTTGACAGAACATCAACAAAGAGCTCTTCAGGAACAAACTCAATTCAGGAGACTAATTCTTCTCAGGTCACTACTATTGTGCAGCAAGTGTAGGTGTGAGGCGGTTTGCCCTAAAGTTTGAGCGCCATGCCTGAGTTTGGTGGAGCTAATGTTGGTTTGTGTGCTTTACATAACTCTGAGATGCCACAGAATCAGCTAGCCTGAGAATGTTCGCCTGTCCTTCGGCACGGTTGATTTAGCAGACATGCTGATTGACAGATCAGGGTGGAGGGACCTGGGTAGTTGTTTTAGTTTATCCTGATGTTGGCACTAAGTCAAAACCATGTAGGAGAAAAGAGGGCATTAACATTTCTATATGCTAATGTTAGATGTGCAAAGAGAAGCATATTGTTTGCAAGTAACTTACAGTGCTGTTTCCGGTTGCATAGGCCACAGCTTCCCAACCCTGGTCCTGGAGTACCCCTGATCCTGCACAAAAAGTGAATCATGTACGGTTCCATGACTGAGGTTTCCAGTGGAGCAGCTTTTAATGTGCCGGGAGGGAGCTACAATTCGTACTAATTCTTCCTCGATGTTTTGGTACAGATAAACAAATCTGTGCCAAAAACTAATCGGTGAAGAAATAAACAATTCCTCAGAAAGTGGGAAGACATGTTCCATGGTATTTAAAGTAAAAGCAAAAATATGTAAAGGCACAAAAAATGACAGACAGACTCTAATTTCCATGTGATAAAGACCCTTATCACAACTGTCACAAAAGCTCTGTTTTTGTGGAAGCGGACTACTTACTATACAGTACTGTGCAAAAGTCCAAGACTTCCCTTTATTTAATTTATTCAATTTTACATTATTTAATTTTCAGTCAAAACGGCCTTTATGTACAAGTTAATCAGAAAACATATATTTAACAGAAAGTTACAGACAAGCCTCAATGACTAAGCGTAATAACATTTTTCCAGTCTTTAGTGTGTCCACCCATTTCCTTTAGTATAGCTCCCATTCTTTTTGAGACTTGCTTTCAGTTTTTCAGAAATCTGCAGGGACATTTTTATATACCTCTAAAGTTCAGTCTTAGGAGCTGGTTGCCTTTTCTGTTTCTCACAATCCATAATTCCAATTACAAATTCAGACTCATCAGTTTGTAAAACCTTAAACTTCACTCTTAATCTCAGATGTCAAGATTTAGTGTTCTAGTGCAAAAATTCTTTTTTGTCTATTTCCTTTTCTCAGTAACAGCTTCTTGACAGTTACACATCCTTTCAGACTTTCAGGTGTTGAGTTGTCTTCTCACAGTGAAAGATGGACAGAAACACCTGTGGATTTTTCAGATGTGAAGCAAGACCTTTGCAAAGATGAAAGCTTTATGAGCCGTTTATCTGATGGGGACTACTAGGTCTACTAGGTCTTGTATGGTTTTTCTATATCTTTTAATATTTTTTTTAACTTTCCCCTTCCCCTTATGCAAGTGAATTATCATATATCTAATCTCTGCTGAAATATCTCCTTTACTCATTTTAGATGCACATGAGAAAGTAATTTACAAGGCAGCAAAGGTGTGTTTGAGTAGTTGCTGGTACTTCATGGTGACTCCTTTGGAAATCTTTTGCTGAGAGGACACAGCTATAACTTGTTGGTTTAAACAGATGGAAGAGTTAAAGAGACAGTAGAGTGCAGAATAGTAATTAATGGACAAATTAAATATAGATAGATTTGATATTAAATGTAGTGTTGAAGGCATTTGTGTACTTTTCTGTTAAATATTAATTCCCTGCTTTGTTTCTGATACTGAAAAAATGAATGATTTGTCCTTAATGTCTGTTTTCACTGGAAATTAAATAAACAAAAGGGTGGTCTCTGACTTTTGCTCAGTACTGTATGTTTGAGAGCAAATGCATTCAACATTAATTTGACAGCATTTCTTTATTCCTCTGGTGCTCAGCTTGAGAAAAGACAGTTCACTTTTACATATATATGGAATGAGCATAAGTGAAAACCTAATGCCTCAAGTTATAAGCTGTGTGAGTACGTGTAAGTGTGTGTGTGGGGGGGGGTGTTCCTTGCAGGAGAAGGTTTGATTGCTCTTCTTTTTTTTATAGGGAGGAGCTTGCCAGGTGTGTGTAGCCTGAGAGAGGCCTGTTAAATTTGGAGCATGCCTTACTTGTTTGACTGCCTCAAGCTTGCAATCACATGTCTGCACAAACGGCAGACCACACCGTGCGCTGAGGAGTCGCCTTTAGCACTGAACAAATTACAACTAATATTTTCTTCTCTCTTAGGATTTAGGGTTGAACACGATCCAAAGGAGATTTGTAATGCCATTCAAAAGTCTAGTATAGGTCTATATTTGAAATACGCCTCGAGCGCACTGTTTTCACCAACTCATTAAAACACTGTCGGTTTAGCAGAAACTGGAGCTAAAACCACTTGCATAAGAAAGGCAAAGTCAACTGAAAATAAGTGAAAAAAACAGCAGTTTTCAAAAATTCAAATGTTCAAGAAATTATTTAACAATACAGAGAAAATCCTAACAACCATGCAAAACATGGTAGCCCATCATCAGAAAAACAGTGCTTAAAGTTTTGATCTTTGAGAGAGGAGAAAATCAAACTTCTGAAAAAATCCACAGGTGTTTCTGCCCATCCTTCCACTGTGAGAAGACACTTCAAGAAAAAACACAAAAAATGAACATTCAAACAAAGAAGCTGCTGGTGTTCTTAGAACAATGGACTGGCCAGAGTCCAGACTTCAGTGTTGTTGAATGTATTTGGGATTACTTGGATCATGAGAAGCAGAACTTTGGAGGTGTGGAAAAAAAAACATCCCTGTCAATTTCTATACATAACTATATGTATAGTACTATATAAGTCTAATCAGTAAAGTGTTGCCCCTCATATAGTGTGGTAGTTCTGCTATATTTCTGTATTGCAGTGATCTGAAGTGCCATTTCTGTAAATTAAATCAGATCAAATCAGATGCAGGTATCGATGTGAGACACTGAAACCCACCAGCAGAATGGCTTCAACTCCACCCACCAGGAATGTCCTGCTGCTTCTGATTGACCTCCTGAAATGTAGTTTCACAGCATTCCTTCCTGCACTATAGGCCATTCTACTAAAACCTGAGTACAATGCATGCAAACATTTGGTCATTTGTAGGTTACAAATCTCAGTTTAATTTCAGTTTAAAATGAAAACAATGTGTTGACATATTGCTTTTGGGAATGGGCTATTGTGTGAAATTATGGTCTGCATTAGAAGTTGGAAAGTAGTATAAGAGATATGTTGTATGGAACGTTCCAAAATATTTCTAGGTATACTTTAAACATCGTTCCTATCAGAGCAAAAGTGTGTAGCTTTAACTTTACTGGAGAAGAAAAAAAAAAATAATGTAATTTATTGTGACAAGTCATTTTGGACCATTTTATTAGTCTGTTTGTCATGAAAATTTGGCACAGTGTAAAAATCTCCTGACAGTTTTACATTACATGAAAAAAGCAACAATATGCTTAGAGCAGTGTTTCCCATCTCTGCTCTTGAAGGCCTGCTCTCAACACACCTGATCCAGCTCACTTTACTGAGTTAAAGTGGGTAGTGGATATATAAGAGCAGAGAAAACACTAAAATGTATGGTGCTGTGGGTATTACAAGACCAGTGTTGGGAAACCATGGCTTAGAGAATCCTTGTTTCAGCCAGTGTAGCAAACTAAACTCATTGTTTACTTTAGGGCCTTAAATCCTGTGCTGTTGCTAGCAGAACATGCCTACATTACCTCTTCAAACCTTTCAAACCTAATTTATGCTCTTTACCTGCAGCATACAATAAATGCTTTATGTGTGCATGGGTGTTGCCAGTTTGCTGAAAGCCATCTGCCAGAATAGGCCTGAAAATACCTCATCACTCTCTGTCAGTGAGAATCTCCTGCTCTGCAGAAGAATGCATGAACCAGCAAAGTAAATACTATCAACCAACACAAAAATGCCTTCATGGTGAAGAATCATCTGAACAGGTCTTTGTGGCTTTGCGAGGACTCTCATTCCAAAACCAAAGGGCTATTTAAAAGCTGTGAACAATACACAGTTTATCATAACAGCTGATAACTTATACTAATGCAGTGGTTAAAACGTGCTGTGGACACAGCACACAGGCTGCACTCAAAGAGACCTCTTTTTTGATAGATTAATGGTCAAATGTACATGGTTGCTCAAAAGAACACAAGGGTGGAGAAATTTTTCATCAATTTCTGAGTTTCATGTCTTGCATACGCCTTTTATAAGAGCACAACAATGCCCCTTAGAAGAGCACTATAATTGTTAGGTAAAACAATCAACAAATAAAAGTGATATACAGTAAATAGAATTAGCAAAATTAATCTTATAGCGGTAAAGAGCTTTCATCTAAAGAGTTCAGAAGTTCAGTGTGTATGTTTTTTTCTGTTGATCTACATGACTCATTTTTCTTTTTACTAGCATGTGATTCATTCATTCTAGAAGATAGCCTACATGAGAGCTTTGAGAGAGAGAGAAAAGAGCTAGATTTATTGCTGTCTAAGCTTTATTGCTGCTTCGGGCGGGATGTTAAAGACAGATTACACACTTTGCAATAATATGACATGATTTATTAAAAGATTACTGCCACTTGCTTGTGGCCACTCGCATCCATTTGAAAATCATTACTACAAAAAGCAATTACAAAGTGCATTACACCAAGAAAATCATGTCATAACCCACAGCCTAGTTGGAGAATTGCCCTAACATAACTTCTAAGGTGCACTTTTTTTAATGTGTTCAACAAGAGGCGTGGCAGGAGAACCAGACAGCACAGAAACCTGAAGCAGCATGAGCAGAATTATTCACCACCTGAAATCTGAGCAACTTCACATGCAATATTACATAGTGTTAAAGCTATGCCAGGTGACCCAATCAGAGTGAGAGTGAGAAATAGAGAGACAATAAGCATGTTTGTGTGCAGCCTAGCATGCATCTGACTAGACTTGTCCCATGTTTTTTTGAAGACGTATGCTTTAGCCTTACGCTTTTGCTGTTGTTACTGTTTTGCCTGCCTGTGCTTAGCAACCACTCAGTATGGGAGTGTGTGTGACTTCCGGTACACGCTAGCACAGTGAGCTTTGATCCAGACACTGTTTTCACTCTCCCTGGAATTAATATCAGCAGATCCAGAGTGACTCAGCCTCAAAGATTCCTCCAATCTGCAGGCCAAGTGTGGCTACTGTCTGCCACACACCCAGGCAACAGTTCAACAGGGTTGTCTTTGGCCAAATATATCAGTGTCTGTGTTTCAGACATATTTTTCCACTTTTTTGAAGAGGTATTTGCTGTTAAGTGATCTCTGTAGGGTGGAGTGACTGTCAGTTGACAGGTTCTGTAAAATGCTGAAATCACATTTCAAAGCAAAGTTCAAACAAATGAAACTTACTTGGCTAACAATGAATGAAAGCTAATGCTAACAGTTAGCATATTGAAATATAGTGTGGCATCCAACACAGGCCCTGTGATCACAAGAAATGGAGTTGCACAGTGTGCCCCGCAAGGGACAAGGCCAACAACCAGTATTGGCTGGACCTGATCTTCAGACCCTTAGGTGGCACTGCAATAAAAAGATACAATTCTGCTGTGAAAATCACTGCATGGGCTCAGGAACACTTTCAAAAACTACTGTCTGCAAACACAGTTTGTCACTGCATCCACAAATGCAAGTTAAAACTCTGCCATGTAAAGAACAAACCATATATAAACAGAATCCAGAAACTCCTCCACCTTCTCTGGGCCTGAGCTCATTTGAATTGGACTGAGGTAAGACAGATCAGGTTAGATTAGATAGATAGACAGATTAGGTTAGATTAGATAGATAGATAGATAGATAGATAGATAGATAGATAGATAGATAGATAAACTAAAATAAAATGACCTCTAACATGTAAACATGTCTAAAATAAAATGAGTAAAAAACAAAGTATAAAAAATAGAGTACATGGAGATGTATGGCTTTCTAGAAGTGACCAGTGTGTGCAATAGCTATAAAAATCGCTGAAAGCGCTGAACTAAGACATAAATATGAACACTAAGTTACTCAAGTCTCAAGTGAGTTACTGCATTTAATGCTTGCATTCAATTTATGTACCATGGTGCATATAGACACTGAAGACATAGAAATAAGTGCTGTTTCATCCAAGATATAAATTTGTTCATATAAATAAAAATACTAATATAAGGTGCATAGAATTTTAATGAAAATGTAGAGGAGTGTCAAAGATATTGTGCACTGTCCTAATAGTTCCGGCACAGGACAGGTGAATTATACAGTCTGATGGCAGTAGGAAAGAAAGACCTCTTGTAGCGCTTCTTGCTGCAGCGTTGTTGCATCAGCCTGGAGCTAAAGATGTTCTGCTGTCAGATCATGCTCTCACGTAGTGGATGAGAGTCATTGTCCAGGATGTGCAGTAGCTTATACTCAGCATTCTCTCCTCACCAATCAGTTCCAGGATTTCCAGATTGATCTCCAGCCTTTCTGATTAGTTTTTTTTAGCTTCTTAGTATCCCCAGCGTTCATGCTGCTGCCCCAACATACTGCAAAAAAAACCTGCAGTCTCTACCACTGATCGTCAATACCAACATGCTGTTTGCTGTATGTACTGCGGAGGATCCAGATGGGTCTGAGATGGTCTAGCACCAGTCTCTCCATGGTCTTAAGATAATCCTTTATTAGTCCCTTAATGGGGAGATTCATTGTGTGGGAGGTAAGTGCCACCGGCCGATAGTCAGATATGCAGAATGTCTTCGGGATCACTGGAACCTTACCATTTCTCAGGCTCAAGCTGAAGAGGTGCTGCAGTACTCCGCTATCCTGGTCACCACAGGCCCTAAGGACCCCCAGGATAATGCCCTCTGGCCCTACAGACTTTCCTTGGTGGAGTCTTAGCAGTATACCCCTAACCTGCTAATCTTCAGTAACAGTTAGCCCAGGGTTGACAGGATTGTGGGGAACCTGCCTGTCATAGCAACATTGGAGCAACACGTGCTGCGATTCAGAGAATAACTTTTTCAGGAAATGCCTTGATTATTTCAGCAAGACAATGTCAAATCACATTCTGCACGTATTACAACAGCATGCCTTAATAGTAAAAGAGTCCTGGAGCTAAACTGCACCGGAGGAAAACGTTAGCTTAAAGAGGCTAAACCACCAGCAGTTCTGGCTCACTGACGCGGCAATGGGAGGAATTTAGAGTATAAAATGAAATTGAGTGACTTGTGCAGGAGTGACAGAAAGACAGAATGTTTCTGACTATTAAAGTTACAGTGGGAGCTCTGTTTCCACCCTGTCTCATCTGTTCCAACATAGAGACATTGAACAGGGTAGTGGGGGGAAGTAGCAGGAATATGCCTCAAGAAAGCAATAAAGATAAAAGTGCTAAATGGCACCCCAATCATGGAATCACCTATAAAGAAAGACAGTCAGCTCATTTTTTATTACAAATCTCAGCAGAGTTGCTGGAAATGGTTACATGTAAGGAAACTAATGCACAGCAGTGGACAGAGTCCAGCGGTTTCAACATTTGTGTCTCCGAAGGACTGGCAAAAATGTCAACAGAACAGATGTGCTTTTGCAGTCAGCAGGCTTTGTTTCCATCTAAGAAACTTTCATTTTTCCACAAGAGTTTTAAATGACAATTTACCATCCCTCTATGCCTAAATGTTTATAGGAGCTCACATTCTGAATGAGTGCATCACCAAGGACACGTTTTGAAACAATTATACTGGTGAGGACTGGTGTGGAGAGTAACACGCATGTAGTCGTTCCTTTATTTAGAACAGACATAATGCTGATGAAGAATTATACTGTGAATGATACAGTCCTGTTGCTAGTCTATATTGGTATTTTATACTGTAGTAACTTTCCGATTTGCCCAGTTATGTAACTCATGCACATTATGTAGTGTACACACTTTGTCCTCACAGACCACCCCCACCCACAAACCCGCACAGCAGCAAGTGTAGCAGCTTAACCGGAGGGCTCACACATTTACACACATGCAATCATAACAAGTACTTGACAAGCCTTAAACAACGTGCTTATTGAGCAAAAACCAACAGATTTGCATATTGATGTGTCCAACTGGTAAAAATTTTGGATTTTGACAGCCTTTGTGCATCTTACACACAGTGAGGGCAATGAATGCACCGTGAATGAAGGACTGTATAAGCTAAATTTGCCATTCGGCCATGGTAGAGTGCATATATAATGCAGTAGCTTGCACATTAAGAAAGTTTATAGAAGCACAGATTGAGTACCAATGACTTTAGAGGAAAGAAAAACTCAGTAGCACCTTCTGTAGACCACCCAAAGGTTCAGATGTTATCACACCTTAGCTGATTGAATCGACTTTGAGTATCTGCTTGAATCTATATTTCTCTGTGAAGTCTTGGAAAGATCTTCCATTTGTATTCCCTTTTGACTAGATTAGAGCATAGTTCCTTCAAATACAACAGATTTAAAAGGCTTTTCGTGGTTGCACAACAGCAGGAATGTCACTTATGCTTGCAGCGGACACTTAAGTATACCCTGGCACTCTTTTCAACCTAGACTAGGCCTGTCGAGCGCTCTGTCACTCACCAGCTTTATCTCTGTGTCACTTTCAGTTACACCGCACACTGCTAAGTGCCTGACGTCTGAAGAAAGCAAATGGACAGGACTGCATCTGTCATTAGCACAATGGTCTACTTGTTAGAGCTCAGTGATCACTTACTACATTATATTATTATGAGCCAGGTTTTAAAAACCTGACAAGTTTGTCAACTTGCCATTCAACTTGCCACATTCAACTGGTGCTGGAACTTAAAGGGGAATTCTACAGATTTTTCAAAATCTATGCATAATTCAATCATTGAGATGTAAACAAGGTAACTCAGAGTGGTTTGATGTGAAAAGGTGCATTGTAGGGAAACAAACTGACTTGGATTTCTTTACAGTGGTAGTAAGAACCAGAGATCGCAATGAATAAAATGCAAGTATAGCCACTATATTGGCTATTCAAAAGGATAAGTTATCCTGCGTGTGTCTTCACAGTTTTTATATGCAATGTTCATAGTGCTAGATCTGAAAAAATAGGTTTTCGTTGGGGTCTGTTTGCCTTATAACAACCTTGCATTTACTCCTCCACCATGAATAGATTTTGAATGTAAAACAAGGTCCCAGCCTTCAGACAATGCATTCATAATCATTTCATGTAATAATTTTCTGTGATCTCAGGTTTAAGAGGCACTGAACTGGTATGAATGTCTGGTTCCTATCACCACCACTATGAAAAATTCTGACTCAAAGTTTCTCTAGAATGGAGCATTTCACATCGAACCACTCTGAATGACTTTGCTTACATCTTACATCAGTAGAATTTCTCATTAAAATACCTGTGAAATGATTTGAAATGTCATCTAAATGGCAAGTTAAGGTGTGTATGTGGTGCGGAATTGCTGGACATGCTGGGAGAGTCAAGCTGTAGAAAATTCAAGTGTGTCACACCACACAGTACTTCCACTGTAGTAAACATGCGCACACACACGCACACCTCCACGCCTCATGGGTGTGTCACATTTCTGTTGAACAGACACCTCACCTCATCACAAACCTGCTTTCTTAACATACGGTTCCTTTGAAAGGTGTACAATGCTGGCTACATGTTCAGTAAGTTCTGCAGACTTTCCTAATATAGTTACTTAAACCCTAAGGGCCTGCATGTAGCCAGTACTTTAATTCTTAAACTGCATAACTAATGCTAGAGTTAGGCAATATGACAAATTTTATGTAATCGTTTATTTGTTAACATAAAATAATTACAATACATCACTATAAGCAATTTATGGATATCAGTATACTGACCTATTGCATATTCCATTACAAAGAGAGTATAATTAAGCCTGTCTAACTAGATTTAGCGCCGCACAATAACTCTGTATTTACAGTTTTTGATAGTGTTTTTTTAAATGCGGTGCTACTGGTGCATTGTGTCTGCATTCTGGCCAACATGTCAAACGTCTGAGATACTAAATATCATATTATATTTTATGAAAATGTGTATAATGTATCATGATGCTGTATTTTTGCCACACCTCCCACCCTAATTTAAGCATTAGGTTCATAATAGTTACTGAGTGCTATGTCTTAAGATTAATAACTGAGTAATAATCCTGTGGTTGAGAGGGTTAATGCATTACAGATGCAAAGCAATGTTTCGAATCTGATTTACTATAAAGAGTAAATGGTTCTGCAGCTTTTTGGTTAATGCAGCATATGGTCCGAGATGCGACTTTCCTCACGTGCTTCAAACACATGGATCTCTACTACAAGTCATTTTGCAGATTAGACATAAATAAGCAGTCACATTTACGCAACTAATTGCAACTTTTGCAAAACTTTTTCTTTTCTTTATTTTCCTTGATTGCATATCAGTACTGGCTATAATTTGCACAACTGATGAGTGTTGTACTGTGAGAATCTGGATGAGTTAATGAGTTGAAATACCTGCTTTCTTTGTTTTCACAAGTAACAAACCGAACAAGACACACCTACTCAAAGTATCTAACGGCTGATATAAAGGGGGGGGGGGTGTCCAGTTAACATCGATGTGGCCCCCCACTCCCCTCTCAATGCAATAAATAGAATGCCACTGAAGCAAGTCTTCAAACACCAAAAGATGACAGAAAGAATGAATGAGTGAGAGGTAAGTGAAGTGTAAAAGCAAAAAAAATGAGAGACCTTTCTGCAGCTCTGTCACCAGGGAGCTGTTTTACTGCTGTCAAACAGGAAGAGCCTTTCACTGCCTATGCGAGACTGAAAAACTACTTGCATTCTTTGACTTCTAACGTAAACCTCAGAGTGAAGATGACGAGTACATGGAAGATTACCGCACAAGTTGCAGTATAATTATAATTATAATGCAGTATAATTATTTGAACTCATCACCTCTTGGAAGCCAGTGGACCAAAACTTGCAAATCCCTACACAAAAGCAGTGAAAAACCTGTTATTCTTAGAGTCTGTCATTTTTAGGGCTAATGACATTTTGATTTCCAATGAATGTGAGAACAAAAACAACACTCTAGGCCAGACGTGTCAAACTGGGTTCCTTTCAGGCCACAGCTCTGCAGAGATTTGCCTTTTCCCTCATCTAGTGTTCTATATTCAATTCACAAAGCCCTTGTGATTAGTTAATGAGTTGAGTCAGGTGTGTTTAATGAGGCAGAACGCTGGAGTCTGCAGCACTGTAGCCCATGAGAACTGGAGCTTGACACATAAGCCTTCTGGAAGTCCTAGTCGCAGAACTTACTGCAAATGCAACTGGTGGCCTGACCAGTGCATTTCAGTCAGTTGTTAGAGACGGAAAACAGTGGTAACCACTCTACGCCAGGGCTTTTTACTGAAAACCCTGGTAAAATATAAATAAGATATTAACATTTGTTCTAAGCTTCAAATGAAACATGGAAAGTATTTTAAAAGCCTCAAATGTCCATGTTTAAATTTAGAACAACTATTAAATTGGTGCTAACAATGTTTTTTAATAATAAACAGTTAAAGTTTGCCACTGCAAAAGAGACGTTTTTGAAGAACCACTGAAAACCTTTCAATTGAAAGTTTTTTAAAGAACTATTTTTGTAAATGAGGTGATCCTATGAAGATCCTGTAAAGTTGCATAAACCTCCACATAAAGTAAAGGTTCTACAACCAGTGAAAGTTATTTTTTTACCCAAAAACTTGGACCTGAGCCAAAAAAAATCCAACATTCAGAAACTTATTAAGAGTGTAACTAACAATGCAAAGCCTGCCCTTTTCCCCTAACTCACAAGATTAGCACATTAGCAATTAAATAATCAAAAGATCTAGTCAGTCACTATTGCAATGGGTCCTATATGATGACAGTCAGAAACGTCAGGTTTGTTGTGTACACATCATGGAGCAGGAGATCTACCACCCTGAGAAGTTTAGCTCCAGCCCTAATCCAAGACACCTGATCCAGGTAAGGCTTTCAGGGGCATCTGAATATTAAAGCGAAGTGTGTTGGATTTCAACGCTTCACTGTTGTAGATCTCCAGGACCAGCACTGGGCTCTCCTGCCGAGTCTCCTAGGTTGTGACTTTTTGGTTTTTGGAAGGCCAGAGTCCAGCACAATTTAGTGATTTTTCCTGTTCAAATACTATTATTATATCACTGGTCTTATTATAGTGCATATTATTCTGCTATCTTCATGCGTAATTTGCAGTTACATCTGCACAGCTTCATTTGTCTGCAAAAATCTACATACTTTATACTTCTATACTGTATAGTTGGCTTACCCCAGGTCTAGTTTATGGTATTGTATTCATAGCATTATACTGCTGTATTGTTTCACTGAACTAGTTTTGCCCTGTTTAATTTTCTTGTTTAACTACACCATGTGCAGTCCTGTGTACATAGTACTATGGCCTTAAAGTTTCTGCTAAAGAATAAACTGTTTCATTTCTGCCCAATTGTTGTTAACCAGAACATTGCCACACAATTCGGTGATGTTCCTGCTCAAATACAGCTGACTCATTTCATCAGTTAATTACCAGGTTAAGGAGATGTATGAGAGAAGGAAAATCACCAATTGTGCTGAACCCCCATCCTCCAGATCCAGAGCGGCCCAACCCAGTCACACCTCCTTTGCCTTGTCTCTGTTTTCTGCTGGGACTGAGCAGAGCAAGTCTCCACACCCATCCTCACCATTTTCTACAGGGTTCCCACTGAGAACGTCTTGACCTGCTGTATCACAGCCTGATGTTGGAATTTCAGTGTGTCAGACTGCAAGCCCCTGCAGCAGATGAAAACATCTCAAACATCACTGGAACTTTTCTTTCTGTTCAAGACATTTATCACAAATGATAAATCAGTTCTCCATTGTGGTAGGCAGCTGTTTGCCCTCCTGCTGTCTGGGTCAGTTTGCCAGACACTGTAACAGCTTCTTTCCATTTTAATACACGCAACAAGCACCCATTACTTGCACTATAGCAATATCTTTCTTTGAACTGTCCCTATTTACCATTTATGTGGTGGCTTTTATATTCTATGTTATGGACAGAACGTTGCTACTGTGGATCAAGTAGCCTAAACCCACATTTAAGTAGAAGTATTGTTGCTATGGTGAAATAAGGCTCAAATAAAAGTGAAAATATCTACCCAAAACAATTTAAAGGAAGACTCCAGCAAAAAAGAAAAATGCAACCATCGCTATATGTGCTGTAAACATGCCTACTTGCACCTTATAGTTGTGTCACAAGAGTGAGATTTTCTGGGTTAAGACTAGGACAAACCTTTCTGATTTACATGTACTTTGTACTTGAAATGGACTTCTAGTGCATTTCAGCTAGTGCTAACATAATACTGGAATGCCAAAACACTACCAGAAATTAGCATTATTGTGGAGCTGTGTTTTTTCCTTGTTTTGACATTTATGACCCAAACTGAGCTCTTATGTTCACCAATGATATGCAATATATATACACACATATACATTCTACATTACACAATAAGTAACATATGAAATGCTAGTTTTAAGCCGCAGTGCCTATTTAAGTGCAAAAGCACATCCAGCATCTATCAGCATAGAAACTGAAGTGTGTTAGAAGCTTTTCTTCATGTTTTAGATCCTTTTGGCTTGAAATAAAATGATAAACATCAAAAGTCAAAGTGTGACCAATCATGCAACATGATATGTTAAATATATTTAACTGTAATATGCACAGTGAAGTCACTCTGGACACTTACATATTTTTTTTACCCATATACGACCCCATTTCCAAAAAAATTGGGATGCTGTGTAGAATGTAAATAAAAATAGAATACAATGATGTGCAAATCATGTAAACCATGTTTCTAAAGGAAAATACTACAAAGACAACATATCAGATGTTGAAACTGAGAGATTCAATTGTTTTTTGAAAAATACATGCCCGTTTTGAATTTGATGCAAACAACACATTTCAAAAAGTTGGGACAGGGACATGTTTACTACTGTGTTTCATTCCCTGTTCTTTTAACAAACTCTGTAAGCGTTTGGGAACTGAGGAGGCCAGTTGCTGTAGTTTTGAAAGTGAAATGTTTTCCCATTCTTGTTTGATATAGGATTCGAGGGCTCCTTTGTTGTATTTTTCATATCATAATGCGCCAAACGTTTTTAGTGGTGTCTGGACTGCAGGTAGGTCAGTTTAACACCTGGACTCTTCTAATGTGGAGCAATGCTGTTGTAATAAGTGCAGAATTTGGATTGCCATTGTCTTGCTGAAATAATCAAGTCCTTTCTTAAAAAAGCCGTCATCTGGATGGCAGCATACATTGCCAAAACATGTATATATCATTGAGCATTAATGGTGACTTCACAGATGTGCACATCACCCATGCCATGTGCAGTAATGCCCCCCTATACCATCATGAATACTGGCTTTTGAACTGCGCACTGATAACATGATGAGAGGGTCTTTAAATGGTGATTAGTCAGACCACAGGACACTTTTCCTCTTACTCTCAGTCCATTTTAAATGAGCTCAGAATCATGTCTGTTTTTAATGCAGCGCCGCCTGAGGACCCAACGATCACAGCCAGTAAATACTGGTTTTTGGCCTTGTCCCTTGCATACAGAGATTTCTCCAGATTCTCTGAATCTTTTAATGTTATTATGCACCACAGATGATGAAAAGCAAAAGTTCTTTGCTATTTAACGTTGAGAAACGTTATTCTTGAATTGTTGCACTATTTGCTCATGCAGTCTTTCACAGAGTGGTGAACCCCTCCTCATCTTAACTTCTGAAAGACATTAGCATTACACAAATTTACCAGCCTTTTGTTGTCCCAGTCCCAACTTTTTTTTTTTTTGTTGTTGGCATCAAATTCAAAATGGGCTTATATTTTTCAAAAAAGCAATAAAATTTCTCAGTTTCAACATTTGATATGTTGGCTTTGGACTATTTTCAATTAAATATAGGGCTTAAATGATTTGCACACCATTGCATTTTGTTTTTATTTACATTTTGCAAAGTGTCCCAACTTTTTTGGAAATGGGGT
Organism: Colossoma macropomum; assembly: GCF_904425465.1. Lineage (NCBI taxonomy): Eukaryota > Metazoa > Chordata > Actinopteri > Characiformes > Serrasalmidae > Colossoma > Colossoma macropomum. The sequence goes on from NW_023494789.1 coordinate 29,314,007, forward strand.
TGTACTTAAAACTGGTCATTTTGTTGCACAATAGTCTTTATGTCTGGACTGTCCATTCAGGTACTGTTCATACTGTTACAGTTTAACTCAATTATTCTGCTGATACTTGTGATAATTTAATCATCACAATACACTCAAATAATTTGCATGTTACTTTACTATGCAAATACTATCTATTATTATATTACTGTTCTTATTATAGGGCATATAACTCTACTATCTTCATGTGTTATTTGCACCCTTACGCCTGTACACCTGCATATATCTGCACAGTCTATATACTTTATATGTCTATACTGTATAGGTTGCTCACCCTGTGTCCATTTTACTGTACTGTATTTATAGCATTGTACTGCTCTGTATTGTTTCACTCAACTAGTTTTGCCTTATTTAATTGTCTTGTTTAACTGAACCATATGTAGTGCCATGTATATAGTGCTGTGGCCTAAGTTTCTGCTAAAGATTAAACTGTGTCACTGCTGTCAAAGTAATGTTAACCCCTGTTAACCTGCAGAACATTTCCACACATGCTAATCCCCTGAGTTTCTGTTACTACTGCTGAGGATTAGGCCTGTTGAAGCTTGCTCTGAGAGCGAAAGAGAGGGGGGTGGAGGAGGGAGGGGAGAAGAGGAGAGAAAGAAAAAGAGAGAGAGAGGAAGAAAAAGAGAAGAAAGGGTGAAAAAGGGAAAAAAGAAAGAGCAGTCTTGCTGTTCACCATTGTTTATATTTTTTTCATTAATACATATTTATAGGATTCTCGTAAGTAAGTTACTCAACCACTTACCTTAGGGGCCGGTTGGGTGGGTTTGAGGTGGGGTCAAAACGCTTCAGGCAAACGTGTCACCATCTGTCTCCAAAATCACTGCTCTGCCCTGTTATGGAAATGTGAAGAATTTTCTAGCTTGATGTCCATTTCTTTCTTATCTCCTACCTTTCTTCATTGTTTCACCACACCACATTCTTTCCAAGCCTATGCCGTCACTCAGCTCTGTAATTTTAGGCTTCATGTAGTGTAAATGCAAAATAACAATTAACATTATTATATTTGCTGTCTAGAGAGCTTCTCATCTCAATACATACAACGGCATGCTTCTAAACTGCAAGGAAGCACAATTTTTGTCATGTTTTATGACCCTAAATTTTAGTGAAAATAAGTCTGCATGAGCTTATGTTGTTTACCTGTTGATGTAAAGCCACTCATGTTGTAGTGTCTCTCACTGGAATTCTCTTATCCTGCTTTTTTATATCCAAGTGATGCAAAAGTCTGACACAGTAGTGCTAATATATCACCTGCACAGACAAAGACACAGTCTAAATCGTGGATGTTCAATATTTTCCCAAGTGGCCTCTGCCAAGCTTGAAATGAGTGTTGAAATGTGTCTTTCCAATCCAAAGAAATTTGGAGTTTGCATCATGTTTGCACAACAAGATCTGTTGCAAACAAAGTTATAAAATATATTGCATGAGCTGCCTAACAATGATTTAACTATAAGAGTGCAGCATTTCATAACAGGGTCTTTTTTCTGGTTATTATTAAGGTTGTTATCTGTTAGTTTTACAACTTCATAAAGAAGGACTGAAGTATGTAGTTGTATGCAAAAGTTTCTGCAAAGTTTAGTGCACTTTCTATTTATTTGCTGATTTTTACACATCAAAAAATAAACAAATCATAGCATGTTAAATGTGTCATAACCTGCCACATTTTATATTGTTTTGTTTTCCCAATATGTTAAATTCAGCAATTAAACAGTAATTGTGCTTAAAAATGTATAGAAGTGTGATCTCCGTAGAGGATGTGTTAACTTATTGTCACATAGTAAATCAGCAAAATATGTAATGCGACCAGGGCCATGTTTTTGCATCTGACTATTTATAGGCACTTATTAATGTTAGATAGTTATGATCAACTTATAAAAACTAAAAACTCAACTTTATGATATTTTCTATAGACATTTACTTATCTCCAAATGTATGACAGCCAGACAAGATTAGGCATGAGGAGGACTTCTGCCTGGAAGCGTAGGCTCCAGGTCTAATTTCAACAGCCTTAAAAAAAGTTTAAGACCTAACACAATTAGATGTCAACTCAGTTAAGTCCTAAAAATGTTAAGGAATGTGCAGCATTAGTGACACCTAATTGTAGAACAGTGTCTAAACAATGCTTCATCTAAAACAACTGGGAAGAGATGTTTAAGATGTTTTATTGTGAAAGGAGTTTTTTTCATGATCAAATAATGAATGAATACTGCATAAATCAAATTATCACTGTAAATCATTTGTTGATGACTTGATTCTTTATAAATAATGATATAAATGTTGAAATTGTACCTTTATGATCATACTTTTATAATGAAATATTATGATTTATCTAGTCAACAAGCTCAATAGTGTACCTTTCTGTTGGGCACAAAAATGGATTTATAAGTAAATTGTACATGTTATTTGGCTATTAAATAACGCAGTTCAAATGATCTGATAAAAGAGTTTTCTTTGTGCTCCCTCTTCTGTCTTAAGAAGGCAATGCAAATAATCACTTCCCTGATAGCACACAGCAGTGCTTTCAGATAATACAGTATGAGAATCAATTAATCTTTAAAATAAATGCTTATCATAGATTTATCAACAGCTAAGGAAAACAAATACTGGCATGTTTGTACATTTTTATCGGTTTGATTTCAAAGAAATCCATTAACTCTAATGTAATAAAAAAAAGAAATGAGATAACTGTTGTATGTCGTTGGAGACAACTTTATTGTTGGGTTCCATAATGGAAAATAAGTTGTTGTTCAGTCTTACAGATTTTTTAATCACAATCCACAATCTGCTTACTTGCTTTCTCTCATGGAATTTTCAAGACTGGAGTAAGATATAGATATAAAAACAAGTGATATAATTGCTGGTTGAAAGTTATTTATTGTCAAAGAAATCAAATCACTGGATCTAGGTGCTGCACCTGGGCACGGGATTTTAACTGTATTGCGATGGCATAATTACCTAAGAGAAAAATAAAATAGTAATGGTGTGTAGAATAATATTACATTACTATTACACTCATTTTATAATATTGACTGCAAGTATCAAATAATCTCTCAGTTTATTAACCAATCGTTCAATAAGAAGAACATAATCTCTACTCTGTAATCTCCAGTTTTTCTTCAGCGTTCGCTTTCACATTCTCCTGAGCTGTGATGATGGTTTTCTTGGTTTCGGTGATGGTGGTAGTGATACTGGAGGAACTAGTGGTGCCAGCAATCTGAGGACGAGTCCCAGCACTGTGAGATGAGATGATGCTGCTTTCCAGCAGATAAGGCTGGTAATTTAAGGCTGACACACAACACAAAAGCAATCGTTAGGTTAAAAGTACACTGATAACAAGACTAAATTGCCAGAGAGAGAGACAGAGAGAGAGACACACACACAGAGAGAGAGAGAGAGAGAGAGAGAGAGAGAGAGAGAGAGAAAGACAGCGAGAGAGAGAGAGAGAGAGAGAGAAAGAGAGAGAGAGAGTTGCACAGTAGAACTCACAGCTCTGTCTGGAGATACTGACTGCCTGGACTCCACGAACCAATCTGGAAAAACACAATCAGAGGATCAGAGAATTGTTTATTTTTCAAAGGCATGGAGATAAGATAGCAAGCAAATATTGTTTTAGTTAATCTACTGCATTTACCAAAGATCTCAAAGCAGAATAACGATCCTTCCTACCTGCTTTCCTCTCCCTCCAGTAGTTTCCTGTAGGTGGCGATCTCTATGTCCAAGGCCAGTTTGATGTTCATAAGTGACTGGTACTCACGCACCTGCCGCGCCATGTCATGCTTAGCCCTCTGGAGGGCGTCCTCCAGGTCCTTAATGCGGAGCCTAGCTTCTTTCACAGCTAGTTCTCCGCGCTCCTCTGCTTCTGTGATCTGACCTTCCTGATTAGAGTGCTGGAACAATGAGGGCAGAGAACAAATGCCATTTAAGATGAAAACATTGTCTGTTGTCCATCTTATCTGATGCTAGCCGTTGTTTTAACATTTTTACAACCTTCTTTTAGGGAATTTCTAGTGATTTATGGTTTACCATCAACCTCTGAATTCCTCACTCTAAATTATATTAGATGTTGCTTTGCTAAACTGTTTTGTACAACACTTTATTCTGTAGTACATTTGTGCTGATTGTAGTCCAGTTAGAGCCTAAAAACAATGAGCAGCCATAAATACTTCCTAATGTATGCTAACAAGCAAGGTAGCAGTCATGTTGTTCTAGGATTAGTATCAAAATGAATGCTCCTGAGCTCCTCTCCCCATCACTCAGCGCAATCCTAGCTGACATGGGAGCTGATGTAACAGAACTGGCTGTTAGCATTCTCCTTCAAGTACATTGAGCTATCCATTGATGTTGCAATAGCAGCAGTTGAAAAGATTGGTAGGTTCCACGAGTTTGGGGGAAATATGGTCTAGCCCTCATCTTTCCAGCTTGTCCTGGTCATATATTTATCCAGTCACCCCACTGCCCTTGTAGCTGTTTCTCCACAACTCACAGATATCCTGGAAAAGTCAACTGTTCACTCATCTACGGAGGAATATGAGGTCCATATTGGATTGACTGGCCCATTGAGGTGATGCAGTGCTACCTGGGGTTCGCCAACTGTCTGGGAGGCTTCTTTCACTGTTCACTTACTCTGTGTATTCAACATTTTTCCCACACTCTTTGTCATTTCTGTTCATTGTTCTACTTTTTACGTTTATTATTAAACATTATTAAACATTTGTCCATTGGCATTCTTACCTCTCTGAAAAAAGGAAACTTTTCTATGTGGTTAAATAGCTCAGACTTACAAGGAAAACATATGAGAAATCTAATCGCTAACTGAAGTAAATTTAGTTTGGAAAACAGAAACTCTTTTTAAAAAATACATTTTTTTAACCAAACCACATGTACCACAATTGGCACCCCTAGAAATTCTTATGAACAAAACGTAACTTAAGCATGTTCCCATTTCTAGTCCACCTCAGTGTTCAGGACTTCCTGTTTCATTGGGGCATAAATCTATATCCTTCAACATGGGGAAGATTAGAGAATACACAAATGAAATAAGATAAAAAGTGTGTGACCTTCATAAATCACACAATGAAAAAATAACTACATGCCTGAAAACATCCATAACCACTGTTAGGGTAAAAATTAAGAAGTTTAAAACACGCAGAGCTCTAGTGAACCTGCCTGGAAGTGGACGCAAGTGTATTTCACTCCTACACACAGCTTGAGATTTGCAAGATATGGTAGCATTTTGAGGTCATACTGTCTTCAAAACTACAATTAGATGCCATTTCCGTTCAAAGCAACAATTTGGAAGATGTGTCAGAAGAAAACAATGTCTTTCTTATAACCGAAAACATAAGCTCATGGAGTTTGCTAAGTGCTCCTGGTCAGATGAGACAAAAATAGTTGGATTGTTGCTTTTTGGCAAAAACATTTTTGCCAAAATTTTTACTAAGGGTGCCAATAATTATGGAGATGGCTTTATATGAGTGCTACTGAAGTACTGTATATGCAAATTACATGCACTGATGACCCTCACATGTATGTGTACAAAAATATTGTTTGTATATAGGAAGGAGCCCATGAAAAGAGGAAAGAGGTGGTTTAGTACAAAAGGAGCTCTTACCAGTCCCTTGATGGCATCAATCTCAGACTGCACACGTTGAACTTTGCGAGTATATTCAGCAATCTCAGCTTTAGCGCTTCTTAAGTTGTCACCATGTTTAGTGGCTGACACTTGTAGCTCTTCATACTAAAAGGCACAGAAATTTAGATGGTATTTGAATCAGGAAAAATTTCAGTACAGTATAAAGCTCAAAAACATATGCATATTTCATCTATGCTAATAATATTCCACACTCAGACTCAAGAGCTCTTTTACCTTCTGTTTGTACCAGCTCTCGGCCTCAGCACGGTTGCGGTTGGCAATTTCCTCATACTGAGCACGCACTTCAGCCACAATGGCATCCATGTCCAAGGTCCTGCTGTTGTCCATCTCCACAACCACTGATGTGTTCTTGATCTGAAACTGCAGCTCATGCAGCTCCTGTCCAGGTGAATGAAGTAAACTGGCTAAGGTGCAGGTTTGGGTAATAATCAACAAACAAAACTCCATTTATATGCCGGGATAAAGCAATGGACATGTAAGATATGGATTTATGTGTGTTTATGTTTTAGCTTAGTAAAATCTACAATTCTACAAACCAGTCCTAAAACATGTAAAATACAAACCCAATTTCCAAAAAGTTGGGAAAGCAAGTAAAAATACAAATAAAAACAAAAAAGTAGTTATTTGTAAACAACCTTTACAGCACAAGATACAGTTAATGTTTTGCCTTATCAACTTTTTTTTGCAAATATACAAAAATTCCAAATTTGATGCCTGCAGCACATTCCAAAAAATTGGAACAGGAGCAATCTGAATACTGGGAAGCTGTTTTGGAACTTTCCCCAAGTAAACAGGTCAATATGTAACAATTAATGCTCTCATGATTGAGTATAAAAGGAGCATTCACGAGGCTCAGTTGCCATGTTGTTAATAAACAACATTTCTCAACACAGGAATTTAGGGTTTTCACCGTCTACAGTCCATAACATAATCAATAGATTCAGAGAATCCTGAGAAATATCTGTGGATTAGGACAATGCCGAAAACCAGTATTGAATGCATGCGACTTTAGATCCCTCAAACAGCTCTGCATTATAAAAACTGACATGCTTCTGTAATGAATATAAGCTCTTGAATACTTTGGAAAACCCTTGTCAGTGAACACAGTTATTTGCTTCATCTACAACTGCAAGTTAAGACTCTACTATGTAAAGCAGAAGCCAGATATCAACATCATCCAGAAATGCTGCTGACTTCTCTGGGCTAAAACTCATCTGAGATGGACTGACGCAAAGTGTAAACGTGCTGTGGTCTGATGAGTCCACCTTTCAAATTGTTTTGTTTGGAAATACGTCATGTTCTCCACACCAAAGAGGAAAGGACCATCCCCAAAAATTCCACAACTACAACAAATGGTGTCCTTAGATCCCAAACGATTACTGAACGTTGTTGAAAGGAAAGGTGACACAGTGGTAAACATGCTCTTGTCCCAACTTTTTTGGAAACTTGTTATAAACATCACGTTTAAAATAAGCATATATATGCAAAAAACAAAGTTATTTAGTTGAAGCATTAATCGTTTTATCTTGGAATGGGTTTGTACTTGACCACACCATTAAGTGACATATTAATTAAATCAAAGTGCAAATTAACTAAGTAGGCCAACTGAGTTCTAATGAGAACAAATAAAACTGTACCTGTTCATAGATCTTTTTTAGGAACTGAATCTCATCTATCAGGCCATCCAGTGTAGCCTCCAGCTCTACTTTAGCTATGAAGGCCTCGTCAGCATCCTGACACACACAGACATACAGAAACAGTCTTGTAAAGCAAACTTTTCAGTACAAAAAACTGTGGTGTGATGTACTCTGGAGGTTCACCAGTTCTGTGACACACCTTTTTGATGAGCACAAAGTTGTTCTCACACTCAGTGCGCTTGTTGATCTCTTCTTCATACCTGAGAGGGAGATAGGTGACAAACATAAAATATGTAAAACACATGAACACATTTAATTGCATATTTTCTATAGATCTCTGTTTTTAATGAAGATTTTCCTGTAAGTATACTAGGAGGCTATACCCAACTAAGGGTCCCCTTATTCTAAGCTAGTACAGTCTGTGATAATAAAGCCTAGCATATTGTCACTGTACTAACAAAACATGTATGTTCGAAATGTCAGCATTATAGGAATATAATTTATAAGGCAATATTTTTATGTAAGTTAGCTGAGATTTAATTCCGAGTAATTTTGGACCATTTCTTTTGGCCCGTTCCATTCTTCATGAATTGTTTACATAGTGTAAAGGGCAGCTGCAGTGCTCATATGACATAGTTTTGACATGAGAGCGACAAGATGCTCCTCCAAAGCATCCGTTTTACATTTTGTAGGTTGTTTTGATTGTTATGTGTTAAATGCCTTCATACTTAGTTTTGAAGTCCTCCACTAAGCCCTTCATGTTGTCCAGGTCAGACTCCAGACGCAGTTTCTGATTTCCAAGTCCATCCAGCTGTCTGCGCAGGATAGCGATGTAATCCTCATAGACAGAGTCAATTTTGGAATGGGAGGTGGTCTTCTCCTGCAGAAGACCCCATTTGGTCTCCAGCATTTTGTTCTGCTGCTCCAAGAAACGCACCTGTGGTGGAACATCAGATATGCATGCACTCACATTCACATTTATTCATAAGAGTGGATAGTGGTTCTCCATCCAGTTTCAGAGACCCCAGTCAGTCTGCACTTTCATTTTATTCCAGTTCCCTGTGTGTTAAGGTGCAAACGTAGCTAAAACGACAATTATATATTTGCATATACATATTTGTATGCAGTGAGCAAAAACTGAAAATCAGCAAATGTTGGAGAAAAACAAGTGCCCTCCATTGTAGAAACATGTGCAATTCAGCAGGAATAGCTTAGACCTGGGCCCGAGAAGCCAACATTTTTGTTCTCAGCTCAACTGTAACAGGCAGATGTTCTTAATTGCTTGGTTTACATGTGTTGGAAGTTAGGATGAAGCAAAAAATGTGGAGCATCTCATGGTTCATGAGGACTAGATATTTTGGTTTACAACCACTTTGCCTTTTAGTACATATTAGAAACTCATTGAGACAAACTGCAGATCATTAAGATATGTCCAATGATGCACTCTAGTGCATGCACTTTTTTTTCCTGTAAGGGGTATTTGTTCCAAAAATGAGGTTTTAGGAAGAACAAATACATAGAGTAAATGAGAAGGAGGTAGATAAGATAAGCAGAGAGAGTAAACTGATTGTGAGGGAGAGGGGTGGATTCATGGTGGAATGTGCTGGGAACTCTCTCGTAATGATAACTATTTTCATTCTTGGAACTGAGTTACTCTTTCACATAGATTTTAGAGGCTGAGTGGGATGCGTTATCTCTTGGCCTCATTACTGATAAGGTGTGAATTTTATGGGTTAGAGATGCAGGAGAAATGTGTGTGTGCGTGCAAAAGCATGCATGGGTGGTGCTTACAAGCTGATAGTGAACTTGTATAAAGATGTACAGGTGGGAGTTTATGACATAAAGTGAACATTAGCCCTTTAGATGGGGTGGTCCAACAATACAGGGTGTGGGGTGGCTATACGACGAGTTAGAGATTGCTAAGCCATTAACAATCAGTAAATTGGAAGGAATGCTTGAAATATGAACAGATTGCTCAGGTCAAGCATTAGTCTCCACTGTAAATGCTACTCTACACACTCCCATTACACAATATCAGACATGGGAATAACATTGCTTGCTGAGTAATGTAATTTCAGGTTGACGCCATTCTGCTAAACTAAAACATTAGCTAAATTAATGACATCAAGTATGAATGTTATGAATTGTATCCATTGGAAATTAGAACCAGCTAACAAATTTCTCCATATTGTTCCTCTTCTACTATTTTGTTCTGTGAAATTGAATATAGTTCTGCACATTTCTACCCATGCAAATAGCAAATGCAGATATGAATTCACATGGAGCATCTGTCAAGAATCAATAAAGCAAGCGCATTGAATAAAGTATCGTTTTGCTTCAGTATGATCATAAACTTAACAGGTAAAGCCATTTATATCATTCTACCAATTTTACCATACTGGAGATGAGAGGTTGTATAGTGTAAATATAACATAATTGTGTTGATCAGTAATATTAGGTTGATTAATAATATCATGAAAAATGTCCAATTTCCAGTTTAGAATTAATTCTGTGTTTATTTGTCTATTTGTCATCTGTCATTTGTTAATAGGGGTTAATTTAACACTGGATATAAGAGAACAGTTCTAAGAGATGGTTCAACACTAGGGATTTTACTGTGCAGAACTGGACATTGCATCACACCACACTCCTTCTACTCAGACTGACACTAACACAACCGTTCATCACAAATATACATTTAAACAGAGCAACGGACTGGCCCCGAAAAGGTCAATATGAAAGCAGAAGAGCACAGAGAGTGACAGAGTGAGATTTTTAAACTTTCTTACTTTATCGATGAAGGAGGCAAAGCGGTTGTTGAGGACCTTGATCTGCTCTTTCTCCTGAATTCTGATAGCCTGGATCTCAGGGTCAATCTCCAGGTTCAAGGGAGCCAGGAGGCTTTTGTTGACAGTGACAGCTGTCACTGGAAGGCACACAGTGGGACCAGCACCCCAACCTGCCCCACCGAAGTGGCCTGAAGAGGAGCTGTGCACATTAAAGTTCTTGGTGAAGGGGTCTCTAAAGCCATAGCTGCTCTGGGAGACTGATGAAAAAGACTGTACTGTTTTCTTTGTGCTGGACATCGCCAAACACCAGATGAGAAAGAAGAGAGAAACAGAAAGAGAGAGAGTGGGTATGACAGGAGCTCACTGGAGGAGACTCGAGCAGATGGATAGAGGGGAATGTCCCCCACTCTTTTATCTGAGGGAGGGAGGGGAATGAAGCCAGCAGATTGGTTGATTCTTAATGAGGGTGTGAATGAAAAGAGTGTAATCTAAATGTTACACATTAACCATCTCACTGCAAATAGTATCAGCTACATGCCTCAAATATCTCAAATCTTATATAATTACTTGCTATTTTATGTAATTATCTCCCAAAAGGGGCATAGATTAATATGTAGAATTAAGATAAATCAGCAATAGTCAGTATACAGTACATAGTATCAAAGTGACTGGGGCTTAAAGAATAATGACAGTAAACTCTGTCACACCTGGAAAAAGAAAACACTCACAAGAAGTGTTCATTTTGAGTTTGTAATAACTTAAAACAGCATTTTGTACTGAGTGCAAAACTGAAACAAAGGAGCTCAAAAGCACATTAAGTTATTTTAAAGGTTCAGAAGTAGTTGGCTTTACAGGTGTCAAGTGTATATAGGCATGAGATTACGCAACTCAGTAAAACACACCTTCAGCAAATGACCTTCAGTATCATCTCAAACCTGTGTAACCTTATTGATTAATGTTCTATACAAGCTACATAAAAATCTTTTTTATTAATTATAGAACTTTTAGCTTTTCGTCATGCAAAGTCTGCATCTCCACTAAGTTAGGATTCACACATTTTTATGTGCTTCTCCATGGAAAAAATAATGGTTGTAATGGGTCTCTGTGCATACACTGCTGTGGAGATAACAGCTCACAACCCTTGTAACTGCTATTTTTCTTTGAGACTGTAAAAGTGGCAGCAAGAATGTGGGTGGGAGTCTAAGCAGTAAAATAAGTTAATTATAAATTAAATGACAGCTTCACTTGAATCGTATTCAATGAAATGTTTCCTTTAAGCATTTGTGACGATGAAGTTTCACAATGGGTAAAATTACGAATTGTAGCTGTGGGATGGCGAGATGCATTTTGCAAATATTTGCTAGCTTATTTTGAGCAGGTACAACACTTCAGACTAGTCTGAATGCCTGGTATTCAAGTTTACTATCTTGAACCCATGTTTTCAGCAGACATTCAGGTATCTGGCAGTCAAATTCAGCAGACCCATGCTTTAGCAGATAGTCAAGTGCTTGTCAAAACCAGTGTCCTGGACCTATGTCCTCAAGATACTCAAGTGTCTGGTAATTAAATCCAGAATCCTGGACTCACATCTTTGTCAGATACTAAAGTGCCTGGTATTCAAGTTCAGTATCCTGGACCCAGATCTTCAGCACATCCTCAAGTACCTGGTAGTCAATTCTGGAATCCTAAAACACATTTTCAGCAGATACTCAAGTGCCTGATGTTAAAGCCTAGTATCCTGGAACCAAGTATTCAGCAGATAACCAAACGCCTGGTATGCAAGTGCAGCATCCTGGACTCACATCTTCAGCACATACTCAAGTGCTGGGTATTCAAAACCAGAACCCTGGATCCACATCTTCAACAGATATTCAAGTGTTTGGTATTCAAGTCCAGAGACCTGAATCCACATTTTTAGCAGGTACTCAAATTCAATGTCCTGGACCCACATCTTCAGTGTATTCTTGAGTACATAGTACTCAATTCCAGAACGCTGTAACATGTTTTCAGCATACTCAAATGTCTGGCATTCAAGCCTAGTATCCTGGACCCAAATATTCAGCAGATAACCAAGCACCTGGTATTCAAGTTTAGTATCCTGGACCCATATCTTCAGCAGATACCAGGAATTTTTGAGGTCTAGATTTGTTTCTGTTTAATGGATCAACAACACTCCCAGAAATGGATCAAACACGTTTATGTAAAGGCATTAGCAAGCATTGGTGTTTGATAGTTTCAGATTCAAAGGCTCAGAGATCATACCGCTACATTGACCGTGTGTATTGAGAGAAAGTATAGGTCTTTTCACGTTTGCTTTCTTCTATGCTCTAACCTATGTTGTCTTTTTGTTGTGTCAGCTGTATCTTCTTACAGCTGTGTGCCTTTTGGTGTTTTATCTGTATTGTCCCCGTGAGGTGAGAACAACCTCACCTTACCCCTGGGGTCTCCCGTGACCCCAGACCCCCTTCCCCTTCTTCCCCAACCTTTTGATTGTCACCTATTTCCCCTTCCTCTTTGCTTGTCAGACCATGTATTTATCAGACTGGACTGCTGACCAGACTAGACTAGAATGGACAGCTGACCAGATTAGACTGGTGACACACTGATGACCAAGCTGTGCCCGTGCATGATTGTCTGCATGCACGTGAAAAAGACTAGACTCTTGATACTGGTGATTGACTGTTGATCGACCACGCTCTAATAAAACTCCAGTCTCCTGACACTTCCTGCCGAATTTCTAACAGTATATTTACCAATAGAACCATTTTATTCAGCACATTCAAGCATTCACACAAACATCTGTACATATTCTTCCTTCAGAACTATTTGAAGGAAAACTATTGTGGGTGCAGCTATGTTAACCCCATGGCTGTTGCTAGGTAGCATATGTCATAAACCTCAGGTGAGTATTAACAAACCACAAAGGTGACACTTTTACAGCAGAGAATCCACCAGTCAAAGCTCAGGGTGGGCCTCCTTTTGTTTAACCTTTTTCCCCAGGTGATAAATTTACTACTGGAGCTTACAGTATATTTGAAATACTCTAAATGAGGACATTTAAATGTATCATCTTTACAGCTACACATGGATTCAAATAATGCCGATGTACAGACAGCAATTGTGAACATTCACTCTAATAAATGATTTCAAGTGTATTAAACCATAGTTAGATAACAAAAACCAACAGAAACATATCCAATAACTACATTTTAAGTGAGAAAAGCTACTAGTGTAAGTATTTAGAAATGTTAATAAAGCTAAGATGCAGAATATTAGCTTTATTTTGAGGTTTAACGTAGAATTTACAGTCTGTGGGGGACTGATATTCCTCTTCCTATTGTAGCATTTGACTGCAAGTACAGGAATGAACTGATTCATATTTGAGACATGAAAAAAAGTCAGGAGACAAAAAAAATACCAAAATATATGAGCTTATGATATGGAGAAAGAATCAGGTGGAAGAAAAATGTATTTGTGTGTGCTAATCTGTGCTGATTTTAGCCTAGTGGTTCAAAGGCCTGACTCTGGGAGCAACCCTTCCCTGAATATTTTGGTGTTTTTCCTGCTTTAGCAAACCTGATCCTTGTCATTAACAAGTACCACATGAGTTGAAGTGGGTGTTTTAGAGCAGGGCTGCTCCCAGACCAGGGGTAGGGCTGGAGCCCTCTGCTGTGGTCTAATGGGTTACTCATTCTATCAGTGCAGCTATTTGACCACTAGAGGCCAGCAGACCTGATCTTTTCCTAGAAATCTGACCTGTCGCCCAAGTTTTAGTTCAAAATACAGTTCTGTACAGAGAGCACCTCTCAGTGGCTGAGAACAGTCCTGCACTCTCTACTTCACTGATTTTTCTTATTAGTTGGCACACGAATACTTCTAACTCTACACACTCCGCCCATTCAAGGGCTGTTACATTACGTTATTAGCTTAAGTAACTTGTGGATGAGGCCTCTACAGGGAGAGAGACAGAGTGAACACAAGTGTCGACTTCAGCAGTAAAAGTTGCCCAGAGATCACTGCAACCTGATGCATTTCCCTTTCCAAACCCAAACATAATCGCAGACAAAGCTGTTCATAAAGCAGTAAACTACTTTAAAATGCCTAAACCTTCAAACCTATATCATTGAATTTGCTGTGCTTTATGTTGAAAACCATCTGTTATACATGACTGCTGAGAGAACTTCATCACTTTGCTAGCTGGCTAGTTAGCATGGTTAAGGCTATATGGCTAACAACAACAAAAACAAAGGCTCGATACACCATGGTTCAATACCAAGTTTTTAAGCCAGACGAAGCAATTATTCACAAGCCTTATGTGTGTTAAATGTAACTCTTCAAAAACACTTTGAATGGCAAAAGTGAGGTTAACCTGCTGAGGGCAAGTGCCTTCCATTTGAACTGCTCTCTATCCCATGTTCCACTTCTGCCACAAGTGGCCACTTGAGTAACATAGGTGTGACGTACATCCAAGTGGTGAGTCGAAGTGGTGAGGAAATGTTGTAAAACGTATTGAAACGGGGTCTTTATTACAACATATCTGCCCTTAACCAAGCAAATCTGTAGCCTCCCTTTACTGACTCCATTTCACGAGATATGGAGCTGTAACAACAGTCAAGTAGCATGCTTGAGTACAGTTGTGGTATTAAAATTTTCTAAAAGAGTGTAATTCTTGTTCCTGGTGGATACAGTAACTGCTAATAATTTGCATACTCATTCAAAACATTTTAGATTAGTAGAAAATACTTATATGTCTACCAGTATCTACCAGTAATAAGAAACCTGAGAAACAAAATCATAATCACAGACAGAGCTTACAAACAATGTATGAAGGAGGTGACATCAAGAGAAGGAAGAGGAGTCACAGTATTGGCAGAAGAGGAAAGTTTTGACCTGGAATTTGAATGAAGACAAGGAGGAGCAGCAAAATGATAGAGGAAGCCTATCCATAATTTTAGAGCCACAACACTGACATCTGCCCCCAAGAGTGGACAAAGTAAAAGGAGAGACCAGCAAGACCAGACCAGAACCAGAAGAGCTCAGTGAACTATAGGCCCATTCAGGGCCTTGTATATTAAGAGGAAGATGTTGAACTGAACATGTAGCAAAATAGGTCATCAGTGCAGTTGTTGGAGAACCAGGGTATCATGAGCATTTTGGAATAAATAAGAACAAAAGCAGTGAAATTTTGAATGTGGTTAAGGTTTTTGCTGGAATGTCAATAACAAGGGAGTTACAGCAATCTAGACGTTATGAATGTGTGAATTAGAATAGTATTATCTGAGAAAATGATATGTAAAGCCAATAGGCAGTAATTGTTCATTTATTAAAAACAGACACTAACATTAGAATACAAATAAATCATTTTACTGACAAAGCCACCACAGTTTTACAGCCACCTTCCCCTACCTAATTCAGCTAATCAATCTCTTATTAAATTAATTGGGTCCAAAGTTTTATTACACAAATGTTACTAAAAAAATAGGCCTTAGTATGTAACAAGCCTGGGATTTTAAGGGGTTAAATCAGGTGCAGCTGATGGAATTTAACAAATCCATACAGAAGTAGGCATGTATGGAGAAATCAGGAACCAAACCGGTGCTCTACTAACTTCGTTCTCCTCAGCTAACATATTAATAACTTTTTGGAAAACAGTTTTTTTTCTTACATTTCCTGCTTTTATGTTTTTTTGTGTTTATTCTACTGCTACATCATGTTGTTTTATATGCAACAACACACTCACTGTTGAGATAAATAGTTTCAAACAATTTTTGGCTGCCTAAAACATTTGCACAGTACTGCATATTTTTCTTTTCCCACTTCATTCTCTTTGTCCACACTTGCAGTGTTTTATGCTAAACTCAAGAGAGCTTATAAACGTGGAATTGTAAATGTAAAAAGTTGCTAACGGCTTCTGAATTTTTTCACCTACTGGCACTTATTCAAGTTTGAGACAATGCCCTTGCAATGCTGCGGCTAAATGGGTGGAGCTACAGTCAAGACTGAAGCCCCACTAAACCCCAATAAAAAAGTTCCACTGAAAACAGCTGCCAAGGACAAGCCTGTCTCACGAAAGTCTGCATTATTAACCAAGCAGCTTGAGCTGATTCCAGCGCTTTCTTCCATTTCAAGAGGGGGAAAGGCTCAGGCTGAAATCTGCTCTCACTTCCACTTTCTTGCTGGTGTGCATGTGCTGTTAGGCTTGTAGGGGTGTATAGTGGTACATAACTTCAAAGTATGACTCACTGTCCTGCCATTTCCCCTGTTTCTCTGTCATTCATTCTCTCTTCCCTCTGTGTGGCTCTTGTGTCTACTGGTGAATCATTCCTCGGCCTGTGGGCTGGGCGGGTATGGGCTGTGGCATTCACACAAGGGCACTGTTCATATCGCACTTCTTCTTTTTGTTAAAAGATTAAGGCCTATTCACACTAGGCAGTTAAGCTGTAACTGAACTAATAGTGTAATAAGCACTGAAATTAACATGCTATTGGAATTCAATGCACTACATGTGGCTATATGTAGACACACATTGTGCCTTAAAAAAGAGGTCAAATTAAACACTATAAGGATTTTAACCAGTTGTGCAATGAAATACACTAGTCTAAAGTCTGAAATGCATTATGCACACTGTTGCTAATCACAGTGGTTTGGATGAACAGCCTGTAATCTGTGCTCCACGGTGCATGGACAGCAGAGTGAACGAATGCAAACTGTGATTTTCTTAAACTGTGCAACTAAAGCACATGAAAGACAGAAAAAAAGAAAGAAAGAAAGGTTCCTTTAAGCTCTGACCAAAGACAGTGCCCTGCAGGGCAGAGCTGTGAATCAGCATCCATTTTGAAAGCTTCCTGAGGTCAAAAGATGGATGACTGGCTTGGTAACCAAAGCATTCTGGATTGTTCCCTAAACACTGTGTTTCACTAGAAACTGGGTTTTCTAACTATTACCAATAAAGGCCAGATACTGCGGGTCTGATCTCTGCACCTTTGTAAAGTCTAATTCTGTTAAAATCACAGATTGAATATAAAATTTACTGTGTTTTTTCATAGCTAATTGCTATTAGGAGCTGTTGCAAGGTGGGAAAAGCTTTTACAAAACACTGGTAAAATCCCAGTCACAAACTGTAGAGAACAGGTCAAGTTTCTCATGGAACAACTACATTTAGTGTGTTATCCGAATCAAGTGATGTACATAAGTATGCATGTAAAACGTGACATTGCTAAGATAAATCAGGTGTAGTTTTTTGTCATGTCATGGACATTGAAGTTGTGGTAAATACAATGCTGTCATTTCCATTTAGTTTCCAGATTAGTTGCAACTACATAGTCCAGGTAGCACAGCATTTTAAACCAGAAGCTAATGTAGGGAGTCTTGTAAACATTGCAGCTGTCTAATGTGAATAATTCTTCAAAAAAACTTTTGTTGTGCACTCTGTTTTTTTTAAGTAGGTAGAATAGAATGTTTGCTAACATTCTGTTCAGCTTGTCCAACCTGGCAACAGTTGCCACGAAAGAATGTGGGCAGAGCACAAATAGGTCAAGCATGTTAAAGAAGATATTTCTATAGTTGTTATTTTCATATTTACTTATTTATAAGTTCTAGCAGACATTTTAACTGGACAACTGCTTGATTACCTAAGTCAGCAACACTGAAATGTGAATAAATAAGATTTAAGATTAAAACAGAGGGAGAGAAAGAGAGAGAAAGAGAGAGAGAGAGAGAGAGAGAGAGAGAGAGAGAGAGATCTGCTTTCAGTGCATTATGCATGCTTCTCAAATTGCTGAACTTCTGGGTGTGTTAGATCTTTGACTATCCTGTTATATAGATCACATAGGTACATGAATAGCTGCTATTTATCACAAAAATGTGCAGTTTTTAATGTTAGCAATGCATTGTTTTGTTCAACTATTCACTGAGAAAATATTAAGAAAAAAAAATAGGTTCCCACGGGCCAGATAAGTCCTTGAGTACTGAGGGAGCTGACTGAACTTATGCCTGTTTTTGGAAAAACTGGGAGATAAATGCTAAGCATTTATCAATCTGGAGTTTTTTAGACCTAACACAACACATAATTGGACAGTTATGTAAGATTTGGCTGGATACCTAAAATGGCCAAACTAAGACACGCTGAACGGCTAAATATATGCAAAATCCTCAAAACGGATTTCTAAATGTTTGATCAGTCCTATTGATCTCTCATATGTATGCATATAAGGCAGAAAGACAGACATGACTTGCAAAGTAGTGCTTACACAGACATACAATATATATATGTTTTGTTGACTGTTAACAAGAAAATGAATGATGGATTGGATTTTACTACACAGGCACCACAGAGTGTGCAGACGTTGTCTTCAGGACTTTAAGCCTGTATTTTCTTCTTTCTCCACAAAGATTAACCCCTTAGTCATTTGGGAGCTGTCAGCAAATTATAAGGACCTACCAAGTCCTACCACACTTCAAATATTCTTCCAGTTAAAATGTCCCTTTTCATTTTTTACCACTAGGATAAAAATAGCAAACATATATTTAACAGTTAACACTTAAATATAATATTTTTTTTTCCAGTATATAATTCAGTATTTAGTCTGTCCATTCTTTGTCTTTATTACAGCTTCCACTGCAGAGATAAAGTTCAGTCTTAGAAGTTGGTTGCCAAGTAATCCCACACACATTTAATGAAGTTGAGGCCTGCACTCTGGAGTGGACTGTCAATTGCTGTGAACACCCACAGCTTCCTTTTTTGATTTTCTTCTTTTTTGTCTATTTGCTTTTCTCAGTAACAGCTTCTTGACAGCTACACATCCTAGTGTTGAGTTGTCATCTCACAGTGGAAGGACGGACATTTTTTAAAATTTGAAACCAAAGCAGAGCTCGATTTTCCATTATCTGTCAAAGATAAGAGCTTAGTACTATCCTGACGGTGACAGTTTTGGTGGTGGACTAGGTCATTCACAGTTGTTAGGAGTCCCATTTTCCCAGTATTTCTGTAACTTGTATACTTTTTTAAACTCTTTTTTTCATTTATTTTCCTTAATGTTCCCTTTCCTTATGCAAGTGGAATGTGTTATATCTAATTCCCTCAGAAATCTTGAAAAATGAATAACTTGTATCTATTGGCCACGTTGACGTGCTGTACAAAAATTACATTTCATAACAGTAATTCATAGAAGCTGGACAATAAGATTAGTAACTGAATAATAAGCCTAGATTTTAAGGAGTTTAAAAGTAGAGTTTTTCATACTGAGGAGATATTCTGCTGTAGAGTTGACAGGGCTTTTGCTTTTGTACTTGTGACTGGGTGTGTGCACAAAATGAAAAGAAGCCAGGTGGACAGCACCAGAGCAAGAGAGTTTAGTGGCTGAAGAAAGAAAGAGGAAAAGAGGGAGAGAGCAGACAGAGAAGGTAAAAGAGTTGAGCAGAGAGGGCGGGAGATAAAAAAGGATATGGGCAGGGCCAGCAAAGGAGGAAAAGAAAAAAAGGGGTATGTGGGAAGGGTCCTAGCTGGCCAGAGAGTGCTCCACATTGAGAAAAGGAGGGACATAAGTGTTGGGCAGAGTATAAAAGGCTTGCATCGCTCAACCCACAGGTCTCGACATTTTCACTGCTCCAGAGTGCACTCGTTTTCTTTCAACAGTCCCTGCATCAATCCATCACCATGAGCTACTACATGCCTCAGGCCTCTCACGTCTCCTTCACCCGCTCCGTGCCCATGTCGTACCGTGCTGCAAGCACGTATGGAGGTGCAGGGGGCCAAGGGACCAGGATCTCCTCGGCCTCAGCCTACGGCAGCCTGCGCTCCGCTCCTCTGGGATCCTCCATCTCCTCCAGCTTGGCCTTCAAGGTGAGCTCCGCAGGCTCAGGGTCGCTCAAAGCAGCCGGGGCCTCTGCAGGGCCCATGCTGGGTGACGAGAAGAGCCAGATGCAGAGCCTGAACGACCGTCTGGCCTCCTACCTGGAGACAGTGCACAAGCTGGAGGAGGAGAACAGTAAGCTGGAGCAGAAGATCAGAGAGGCCATGGAGAAAGCAGGGCCAGACATGCGTGACTACAGCAAGTACACCGCCATCATAGATGACCTGAGGAAGAAGGTAAGAGATGTGGGCAGACCGTTATCATATCTGCTACATCATCACATCTGTGCAAAGGAAATAAGAACAAAACATGCATTTTTTATGTATGAATTTCTGACATTACTTTTAAAATAAAATGCATTGAAAAACAAAAGTACAGCATACAAAAAAGGCAAATATACACATTTAAGACAATGTAATAATAATTTGGCAGATATAAAATGTTCAGTGGCTATGACATTTTTAAATATGAACTCTACTATAAAATAAAATGTCAAAACAAGGCATTTCATGCAAAAAAAATAAAATATACATTCTGAAGGTAATTTTGAGATCGTAGATGTAAAACGGTGAAGGACTATGAAAAGAAAGCACTTATTTTTATTTATTGTACAACAATGACATGATATTGTAGATTACTGTAGGTATGCAACTTTGTGACAAACCTTAAATGACAAATCTGATTTTTTTAAACTTGGGGAAATATGCATCTGTTTGGGAAATCACTTTTTTCCCCTCTTTGCAGCTCACGCAAAGTCTTATAGAAGTTTGTAGAAAATGGGTTCTCAAATTTCCTCCCATTTGAATAGAGGGAGTGGCACATGACCCTTTTACTCTTTGTATCCCCCCCCCCCTATTTTTCCCTCTATCCATTCTATGCATCAATAGGAACTTCCTCAAATTTGCTAATATCTGTCACTGGTTTGTAAAGTTTGGGTTGCCATGGAGATGTACAAAAACAAATCAAATGTTTGTGAGCGTTTCTAGAGCGTTTGCAGAATGCTTCTGTGGGCGGCTCCAACAACCCCCTCAATCTGTGACTCAGAGTCATAATGCAAAGCAGATGTGGAAGGATCACGCGCTAACACACACGCACACACACACTTAGCAACAAGCATGCAAAAGAGGAACTGCTGCACTATTCAAAGTAGATTTTTGGTCATCCAGTTGCAGAAGTTTACGTTTCCCTTCTATACTGTTGCCAGGTGGACATTTCAAAATAGTAGGCAAAATAGATCCGAGCTGTTGTATCAGACTAAAAAATTGCATGTATGCACAGAGACCCTGGCTCTGAGACCTGATTTGATTCATATTACTGATAACATCAGGTTTTACTGACAGATGAGGCACATTACTCAACGGAAATAGACTATAAAGAAGTATGGCTGCTTCCTTTAGCCTCATATCAGGATGCTAGACATGGAAAATACAACAGATGTTCTTTATGAGAGGAAACTGTGCTCAGTACTCACCTCCCCAACCCATCCCCCACCCTACACTCTCTCTCACACACACACATACAGGCACATAAACTCATGGAGTCATCTCACTAACAAATGAAAACCACAGTATGAAGAACATGTTCTTGTCCTATTGGCTGGCTACTCTGACTATTAGCCTATCAGAATGCGCCACACTGTTGTGTTATGTAAGAAACTTCAGCAACGCTTAAACTTACTAGCATAACAATATAACTAACCAAAACAAACAATTTCTAATAAGTCTCAAAATCAATAACTGAATATGCCCACAGTTTATAGGGTTAAGCATATTCTGAAAACCCCATAACACTTGAGAAAGCAATCCAGGAGAGTCTCATGTGACAGCCATACACAACCAAAGTAGCAGTCCTGACCAGACAACATGAGCAGCTGCAAACAAACTGGCTATCTAACAATCACTGTATAATTGAGTTATATGTTAGTCTGACAGCAGCAGACAATTTTAATGTTGCACAAACTTATTAATAACTGCTGACAAACATCTCAGCTTCGTTATAAACTCGCTGTGCTATCAGAGCAGTCTGATCTCATGACAGAATGCATTCTAGCTATGAATTTGACCAAAAATCTGGAGGCCAAGGCTCGAATCTTTGCCATGACCTGAAGTGTCAGGTGATGAAAGAGCTAAAATAGTAATAGAACACTAAAATGATTGAAATCAGTAGTCAATAGGTGTGTTTTCAAATGAAAACAGGTGAACAGACCACAGAACCGACACATTAAAGCAATGACAACATCCAAGAAACAGTCAATACTCCAGTTTATGAATGCTGGAAATGCAAAAAAAAACAAACAGAATGAATCGAAACATACGCAGACACATTTTTATGCAATATAAATGCTCTTGCACATTACGTTCCAGACTACATAACCTCTATAACCAGATTACACAGATTACAGATTTCATAGCTCAGTGATCAGAAGAGGAATGTTATTGTTTAATGAAATTTGCATTCTGCTTTATATTCAGGTGTTTGATGCCACTGTGGACAACGCCCGTCTGGTTCTGCAGATTGATAACTCTCGTCTGGCTGCAGATGATTTCAGAGTCAAGTGAGTGCCATTATCACCACCACCATTAAAATGACCTTCTACACAGCAAAGTTCCATTTACATTCCATTAAAACATTTAATATGGCAAAACAATTTCAGCAATCCTGCTCTGACTTCATTAAACGATTCTGAAACTCTAGAGCTTTCACTTTGTTTCCCTGGTTTAGTGTAGTATCTCCAGTATAGCAAGCAAAATCCATAAACATTTGGACTGGATCGGTGCTGATACTCTTGGAAAGACTGAGAAGCTCCAGTGCAAAGTGAAAAACAATCTAATAGCTGGGAAAGAATTTACTTCTCAGACCAAGAAACACATCAGGGTGATTTAGATAGCAATGAGTACGTTTGTGTGTTTTGCAGGTATGAGAATGAGATGACCATTAGGCAGTCTGTGGAAGCCGACATCGCAGGGCTGAAGAAACTCATTGATGACACTAACATTGGCCGCATGAACGTTGAGAGTGAGATTGAGACCTTGAAAGAGGAGCTTCTCTTCCTCAAGAAAAATCATGATAATGTAAGTTATCTTTAATTATATACTGAGAAATACGTAACATCAGTTGCAACATGAAAACAGGTCTTTATTAATTCTCTGGAATGACGTTAAACAGTGCTGAACATAGTGACTACATAAGCAAATATCCTTAAAATTACAGTTTATCTTTCAAGTCTTCTATTGTAAATGTGTCTGTGTTGTACATTAATTTTCTCTTACTCTCTTTTGCTCTTTAGGAAGTTGCAGACTTGCGTAACCAGATCGCTCAATCAGGTGTGCAGGTAGATGTAGATGCTCCAAAGGGCCAGGACCTGGCTCACGTGATGGAGGAGATGAGACAAAACTACGAGAGGTTGGCACTAAAGAACGCAGAGGAACTCAAAATATGGCATGAGAACCAGGTGCAGTACTGACTGAGAATCAGTTTATCAATGTGTTTAATGAGGGACTCAACCTTAAAGTGGAAAAACAGGACAAACTGATGACAGATTCAGCAAGTCTGCTCACCATGAGTCCAGTTTGTGAGGAAAAATCTATTGATTACAACTGACTTACAAATCCCACGACCCCCACCCCCACCCACCCTCTCTCTCCCTCTCTGTCTCTCTCTCCCTCTCTGCCTGTCTGTAGGTGGCTGATGTACAAGTACAGGTGACACAGAACACAGAAGCATTACAGGGAGCTCAGATGGAGATCAATGACCTGCGCAGGCAGGTTCAAACGCTTGAGATAGAACTGGCATCCCAAAAAAGCCTGGTAACGCCACACACAAAACACACCCATACAACCCAGATAAAAACATATGATTATGTCAACTGACAACACCCACATGCAGGACAAATGATATGTTCACTCATACTACAGATGTCCAGACTCACCCACACTACTGACTACACTTGCACACATAAAATTACCAAAACATACCTTTGTTCCAACAATACCTGTCAATTAAACACACTCACCAGCACATCCATTTGTGTTTTTTCGCAAGGCTGTGCTCCATCGCACACAACTAAAGGGGAATGTCCCCGATTCTTCAACATTTCTGTATAATTCAGTTGTTGAGATGTAAACAAAGTCATTCAGAGGGGTTTAATGTGAAATGGAGCATTATAGAGAAACTTACCGATTACCTTTCCAGTGGTGGTGATGGTAACCAGGGGTCACAATGTCTTCTGAGTTTTTATATGCAGGGTTGATAATAGTAAAATAGTGATACATCTAAGAGAAATAAGCTTTCTTTAGGGACTCCCCAGTAACAATCTATGGGACAGCACCACAAATAAATAAATAATTAAAAAAATAAATAAATGCATGCCACATTTAAGCAAATGGCAGTTTAAAAAAATCTGCATTACATTGGGGACATTTAAAGAGGTTTAGCAGTTATCTTCAGCTAATGTAGTTTATTGTTTTATTTAAAACAATCAGTTTTTATTTAAAATTATTTTTATCCATTCAAGTATTCAGTGCCTGTTTTTACCTTTGTAGTTTTGGTATATTTATAACACTGGCCAGTTGGGGGCAAAATGTTGGTTTAATGTTTGGCTTTAGTTAAGGCTAACTGAAAAACTTTGCTTTGGTAAATACTTCCCTGATCAAAAATGAATAAATAAACAACAATAACAATGCAATGTTTATTATTCTAAGTAACAGTAGTAGCATTAGCAACATTAAACATGTTATTGTCTCTTTGCAATGAACCCGTGCAACCCTATTTCAGAAAGCATCGCTGGAGGACACGCTACGGAACACAGAGTTGCGCTCGAATGCAGAGGTGGAGAAATACAATGCCGTCATCCTGCAGCTGGAGGCAGAGCTAGCCCAGCTGAGGGCAAAGATCACTGAACAGGGTCAGGAGTACGAAGCTCTGCTCAACATGAAAATGAAGCTGGAGGCAGAGATTGCCACCTACAAGAGCCTCTTGGACGGAGGAGATTTTAAGTGAGGACTCACTGACACACATTCATAAAGCTGGATGCAGCTAATAACTGTAACTACAGCTCACTGACTCTGTTTCTGCTTTCTTTTGTGTTCCAGACTCCAAGATGCACTCGAAGCCTAAAACAGAGATCAGAGATGCAGGCTGGAGAAAGAGACAGAGGAAATGTCAAAACCTCACAACAAAAAAACTTAAACTCATTTCAAAATGTGAAAGTTTGCATGAAACCTGTGAGAATTATTTCACCCTTTTGAAGCATGTTCATACACAAATGTTTTCTGTGAAGTAAAAAGTCTACAAATTGACCATTTTTAACACATTGGTGTTAATGAAGTCACTGTCAGTCCTAAAACTGAAGCACTAAACATGTGAAGGATTTAACAAATGTGAACCTTTTGGGCAAAAATAAAACAAATCAAACATGTTCTAAAAAAGTCTCCTTTTTCCTTTTTTACATATATCAAAGATGTTACATTTATTCATTTATTTTTGCAATTGAAATTTGAAATTAAAACCTTTTATGTCCGTCCAACAACTACATTTAGATGAACAGCATCATTATTATGATTTAATTGCAATCACAAGCACAAGGCGTTTACAGTAGATCATTACAGCCTTGATGCTATTTGTAATCACACACAAACTTGAGTGTTTTATTGCTTTTATACAACTGAAAAGAAAAGAAAAAAGAGAAAAAAGTCCCAAGAATGAAAGTGCTTTAATATTTGCAATTCTTTCAATCAAAAAACTAGTAGCTTTTTTAAAACTTTTACAATATTAGCCAGATTAACCTGAATGTTGTTTTTGTTCCAGCCAGTGTGTAAAGTGTTTGACAGCCCATCTTGTTTGCAGAATTGTATTTTGTTCATTTCTGGCTATTTCCACTTTTGTAGTCCTGCCGTCAGACTCTTCATAATCTGGCCAAACAGGCTGCAGGTCAAATACTGTCTTATCTAATATTTCCATTTTCTTGTTTCTATTTTCAAAACAGATGGGTTTTATGTCTGACAGAAGAAAAACAGTACCACTGACAAAAGGGTTTAATCACGTCAAAAAAGAAGACTCAATGTAGACTCTAGTAGCATCGGGTGCACGACCAAAACATACTCTCTCTAAAATAAAGCTGTTTGTTCTGACTGTATTTCAGTGAAGTTATAGTATCTCAATGACCACTAAGCTCTTCTCTGATGCTATGAATTTGCACGTCAGGGTATCTGAGTTACCAGCCTCTCCTCCTCATCACACAGCTTCTGTTTAAGTTATTTCTCAACGCTGTAGTGCAACCCCAACTCTGCATTATTTCGAAGAGAAAGCAAATTTAGTCAGGACATCTTTGCAATCCTGCTCTCCCCTTCACTCTCTCACTCTTCCTTGATATGACCTGCATTCATTTAGCAGTCGAAGTCAAAGCACATGATTCATTTTTCTAAACAAATTTTAAAAATGCTCAAATTTCTTAAAAGGGTGAAAATATACTTGGTCTGGAATCCATATACCTGCGTATAGACCTCTGTGAGGGAAACAATGTGAAGCTAACACTTGACCTCTGAGCTGGAGTTTATTATGGTTTACTTACATCCACTAAGAGGAAGAGTCATTGTGGGACCAGCTGCAGTTTCCCCCACTGTTTGATAACCATGGCAAAATGAACTCACACCCTGTCCATTGTGAATAACGCAGAATTAGTAAAGGTTTATGTTACCTTGCAGTGGTCCAGATCTGTCCATCATCCCAAGCAGCTGACAATGCAGGTTACAATTAAGCAGGTCTCTTCATGTCCCTAATGCAATATACAGAATCAAATCATGCACAAATGAATCTTCTTATTTTAGACTGAAAAAACCTCAGCTGACTGATAACTCATGTTAGCTAACTAACTTAACACCATTCAGATGCTTAAGCTAACTGTCACTAGCTGCTTAGCTGGCATAGCTGTCTTATTGGCCACAAAGAGATAAAACTGCACAAATGTGATGAACTGCATTCAAAAGTATAAAAGATACCCATCTAAAAAAGGAATCAGCAAAGTTGTTTTACTTAATGTTATCTTACCTGAGAAAGCTCTCTGAAACTCTGCGCTCTAAGGATCAGAAAAATGGCTGCCTGAAGCCACTCAGGGTCAATATGATGTAGCTAATGAACACAGGCTTGAAAAATAAGTTGGATGAACTTGAATTTAGCTTGATGTTGAATTAACTCACAATCATTCTTTCATTCAATGTTTCTCTGAGTTCAAGAAATTACATTTCTGCATTGCATAAACTACTTTAAGTAAAGCTAAAAAAAAGTTTTTAAAGTAGAAGCAACTGAATTTTGTAAGTAAGGTTTGTTGAGTCAAGCAATATTTTATTCAGTGCTGTATTTAGGGAATTGGAGGCAAATTTTGAACAGAGCTTATCATCAGTTTGCTATTTTATATTTAATTTGCTTGTTACCACATGAAGTCCATTTTTTAAGTTACCATTTTTTTACAGTACAGAATGTCTGTGTCCCAGGAGCGTTTGAGTAGTCTTGCCATCATCTTATGATGTTATGATTAACAACTTTGCCTCCAGAAAATGTAGAAAAGTTAAATTCTATTGGTATTTTTTTCCAACAATAAAATCAATAAAAATAAATTCAACAATTAATAATCAAAGAACTGCAGGGTTAACATAATTATTAACAGCAGATGATTGTAGGGTGATATCTGAGCATATGTTATTGGGGGGTGCAAAATTTAGATTTTGCTTAGGACCTTGAGAAGGCGAGGACTGGCACTGACACACAAACCCCAACACACAGAAACACAGTGCACAATACAGATGATGCACACATGCTCACACAAATTGCCTCACTAATAACTTGCTTCCTGACCATTAAAAGGGTCCAGATGTTTAATAAGAATTCTCCATAAACTTTGTTACTACTCCAGTTTGTCACTACTAATATAAGTACTTACTGAAATGTTTTGTACTGCACTATGCTCTGTTTCTCCTCTCTAGGTATTAACAAAGGCTTTTGTTTCTAGCAATATCTGAGCTCAGGGGTAGCTTTTACCCCAATCTATTTGTACTAGCAAAGATATATTCTTTTGACAACAAAGCACTTTTGTAGGTTGCTCTGGATATGTGGCGTCCGCTAAATGCTGTAAATGTAAATGTAAATGTACTCCAGACTAAACGCTGTAAACTGCCTAGTGCTAGTGTGGAGCTCAATGGAAGCCAATACAGATTCCACAAACTGACCACTGAAGGCAAAACACTTTGAACATGTGATCAGCTCACTGATTTGATTATTCTCACCTGTTGTCCTTCTCACTCAGAGCTCTGGCAGACTGCTCAATGGTGGTTCCTAGTCTTACCTAGAATGCTTTATGTCTAGTAATGCAGACATACAAATTATTAGTGAAAATGTTTTTATTTAATGTTACTTTACTGCTGTGTTTACAGCACATACTTCCATAGAGACACACCTAATTTGGCCCAGACTCTAGAGCAGTCCAGAATGGTGGTGACTGATCTTCTCCACAAAGGGCCAGTGTGCTGAAAATTTTCACTCTGACCAAGTTAGAGCACAGCTGACTCTACTTATTTAATCAACTCAATCAAATTCAGTCTTAAAACAACTGAGAGGTGCTCCAGCTTTGTTGGAATGAGAAACTCGATTTCTGCTGCCGCCTGTCGGGATTAGCGTACACAATGCAGCCCAGCACAGCCTCAGTAACAGCCTGCCTGCTGGAAATACCTCTGCATGGAATCGCAACAGCACCCTCAACTGATCATTATCGTTAATACTCCTCAACATGTCATTTATATGGTCTTGTAATTAAAATAACTGCTACATATTTGTGCCTGCAAAAACATATAATCATCCCTTTTTTAAGAATTCAGCTTTTATCTCCTCTTCTTCACCACATCTAAGTGGAAAAGGCTAGAACTGCAGTGCACTAAACTGGGAAGCTTGTGAGTCACACGTTTTTTAAAATCCCACCATCCAGCTCAGTGTGTCATGATGGTGTGATATTCACACATTACTCCTTGCAAAAAAGTTGTGTCAAGGTAATTAGGGAATGTTGATGTACAACAACGGGGAACAGATTTTGAAATTATTAACTGAGCTGGCCTCTGACTGGGCCACACAAGGAACTCCCTTTTCTTGTTTTTAAGACACTCTAGTGTTGTACTGTGCTGGATCATTACCCTGCTGAAAGACATCATAAAGTAAGTTATTACTCAGAATTCCTGCACAGTGCATATTAATTCACTGAGCTCACAGAATAATCCTAACACACCTACCTACAGGATATACTGAATAAAAGTATAAATGCATCCGTTTTGGTTTTGCTCTTGTTTCACAGCATTTTGATAAAAAACAATTGAAGATTTCTTAGTAAAAACCATTATATTTTTATATATATTTATATTTTTGTTCAGTACAAATGGACCATTCTACTGAATTAACTGCACTCCCACAATAAAAAAGAAAACAATTAAAAAAAAAAACTATTAAGTATTCAGACCTTTATTATTAAGTATTATTTATTATTATTTACAAGGATTATGTTATGATATGTTTCAAATCAAGGCATTAAAAGAGATAATAATACGCTAAATATATAAAAATCATTCAAAAAGAAATGGCTCCATGCTGGGGGAGGCGAAAAACCAAAAAAGTATCCATCTGCTTCCACAAAGCATGTGCAAAATAAATCTCAAAGCAAAGAAATCCCGGGCACACCGTCCTTAGAAAAAGTATTAAAAGCCTTTATTGAAACATGGCAATAATGTGCCCATTATTATTATTTCCATGTTTTAATAAAGGCTTTTTGTACTTCTTATATAAAAATCGTTATTTGAATGGTACTTTCTATTGGGAGGTGTCTTTTAGTCTTTTAGTCCAGAGACTAAAGAGTCTTTAGGCAGAGCCTTATTTTACCACACCCCTGCATTTTAGTGCAAGAAGTGAGACTGTGCCCCTGTCCCTCATGGCCCCATGGTGAGCACTTCAATCTCATTGTTTTGAAGTAAATGTGTCTCAAAGCCTGAAAATCAGTGTGTCACAATAAAAAATACTTTTCTATGACTACTCTTCTGCATATAAGCAACATTTTTTTGTGTTTTAATGAAAAATATTATGACTTCTTGTGTGTTTAAAGCTGTTCAAAGCTTGTTTGCTAGTCATGCACTGGCCAACGTTTTTGAGCTATGCTCAAAATTAGCTAATAATTGTCACCACCAAAGCAGTTGTTTTGGAGGCATTACTGTTTTGGTAGTGACAAAATGAAATGTTCAATCATTCATTTTAATAAAATAAACATAGTTAAAGTATAGGGTCACTCAAAGCAAAGGGATTTTAGTCTAAAGTCCAAGACAGTTAAAAGTCTGAAATGAGCTTTGAACACTGACTATAAACCAATTCAGTGCAATGATCTAGATATGTTGGATCTGGCTAATGCGTAATGTTTGGTCTGCACCAAACAGTGTTCTTAATGTTTGGACACAAAGGTCTACTTTAGTGTCAGCACACCCTATTTATTTATTCATTTATTTTTGCCACTTTCTCTCTTCCTGTTCATCCTTAAATTGCTTGTTTTCCTCTTTTTTTGGCTGTTGTCTATTTTGTCTGTTCCAACTTCTTCACAAACAAAAAATATTGTGATAAACAGCGGCCCCCAAAAATAATTGGACGTTTGTGTCATACTGAAAAATATATTATGTTCATTGTGTTAGGAAACAAAATGTCAAACCGAAGTGGGATTTGTTTGAAACAGACCATTCAAATACTGCAGTTTTCTGTTTGGTAAAGTATTCGTTCAAAAGGCAGCTGTTGTGTTTCATATTGCTATTTTTTGAGCAATTTCTTTGCAGACTTCTGCAGGGTTGTCCTTGTACACTTCTGAGATAACGACTGCAGAAGATCATCAACACCATCATAAGAAAAACAGCTCCAGACTGCATACAAAGTTTAGGTACATGCTCCATGTGTGTTGGCACTGTTCTGTTGAGCGTGAGTGGGAAATGTACAACCAGTATCTTGGAGCTAAGGCTTATAATGAGAGAAGCAGTCATTGTTGCATTGCTTCTGGGGGCATTCTCTCTTCAAGAGCTTAAATACTTTCAAGCAAAAGAGAGGGCGGGGGAGGGGAGGAGTGGACTGGGGGGGGAGGGGCTGGATATGTGTGGCTGTTGTCACTGGGACCAGAGAGGGAGAATGAAAGAGAGGAAGAAAGAAGAGAGAGAGAGAGAGAGAGACAGAAACATGTCCTAGACTGAAGATATAGGACTGTCAGCTTGGAGTCATTGTGGATTGCAGGGTTAGAGTGGACATAGGAGGAAATGAGAAGGTAAGATGCATGTGCATGTCCACTGAAATACCATGTGTGACTTGCAATCCTTTTCTTTTTTTGCCTTATCCTGTTTAAAAAGAAAAGCCGAAAGAGAGAGAGAGAGAGAGAGAGAGAGATACTGAATCCAATGGTGAACAGTTTTACTCTCAGTCATGTGAGCTGTAAAGCAGCACAGACCGTGAATGGACACATATTAACACTATCAGTTCACACACCAGCAACACTAAGACAAAGTCCAAGGCGCAGCAGCATTGCACAATGTGCAATAGTGGAATTGTGTTGCTGGGTAGTTTTGGACTGGAGGTAATGACTTTAGCAGCCGAGACTTCTGTGTGCATTCATCACATTAACCTTTAAAGCACAGTGTGAGACAGAGGGGGGCACTTAGCAGGACATTTGCAGCTGTACCGGTCAGCATGGAAGCTGTTGTAGTTTGTAATTCTGATTAGAACTGCACAACTGTGTGAGGTCCAGCAAAGTAACAGAGTTCTACATTGGTGACCACTTACATCTTGATAGGAGTGTTAGTGACTGAGTTAGAATATCATACAAATGTCCCCCTTAATGGGCCATGAGTGTGTGTGTGTGCGTGTGTGTGTGTGTGTGCGTGTGTGTGTGTGCGCGTGTGTGTAGAGGATCTTTGTAAATAGATCCCAGGCTGAATTCTTGGCATTCCATGAGCAGCCATTTCTTTGGGGAACAGGACTCTCTTTTTACTCGTCTCAAATGTGTATTAAAGGGTCCATTTCATGGAAAAGCTCATTTTTTACTTTTTGGAAATAAAAGAGTTTTATGTAGTTTGTAAACCTTCTTTTAAAGTGTACTGTTCACCACTCAGTCCATACAGTCCATATTTGAACACTAAGCTGAAAAAAAAACTCATTTTGAAATAACTGTTTTTGTGATGTCACAAAAAACAATACATTTACATATATCTGCCTATTCAGTTTACAGCAGTTCAGCCCCACCCATTTACGCCAATGTTATAAAGAGTGTTTTAGCCTGGACTGCTTTTTAAAGACACATTACAGGGCAGCCAATCAGAACAGAGTCTATCTGTCTTAAAGGCACACTAACTAAAACAGTCTAATTCTAAGGAATAATGAAAGGTTGTAAAATAGTCATGTAAAAATGAATTATGACTGTTTACTTAAAACCACACAAACTTCGTAAGTGTTTGTGAAAAAAAGGGGACTATGATATGGGATATGGGCCTTTTAAAGAGAGTAATTTCAAAGGCAAAGGGGAACATATTAATACAGGCGAGAGAGTGTTACCAATGTAAAGCCATATATTGTGCTCTGGATTTATGGTTTTGGAGGATTTTCTTTTTCACAGTACTGCTTTATAATACCTTTCTTAAATCCTCCTCAGCATTCTTGATAAACCCTTCTATGTTAATGAACTGGAGCATATATTTGTACAATGCACTTAAGCAAGAATTAGAAATAGCTCTTAGTCTGCTGACCAGTATCTACCCCCCTCCACAAGTCTTCCCTAATCTTTCTTGTCTAATCTGGGTTCATCTACTGAATGTATATGCTCTCACACATATACATGCACATCCACACCAACACATTTCAGTTTCAGAGTTAATTTGTCTACATGAAATGTTTAAGGACGGCATGGATTATGCCACATCACTGAGATTACTATGTCTCACCCAGATTAAGACACATAGATTACAGCCTGTCCAGAGTGGTGCATAGACCCTTATGAGGAATACTGTCAGTAGATCAGTTGATGTTTCTTTATAAATTCTGCAGAGATCACTGTCATAATCATATTACCACATATTAATCTAACTAATCCAATATTTTACGTAAACCCATAAAAATCTAATTCAGTTAATCATTGCTGTAAAAATCATCTCAGAAATGGTAATATTATAGATTAAGGGACAAAAAACATTCTTAACTTTATGTTAAGGCAATGATACGTAATGTTACACAACCAATAAACCTACCATTTTTTGACTACCTCCTGGTACATTCTGCATGAAATGGTAATACAGTGGAAAGGGCAGCTAGCATTTCATCATTGTCAGGAAAAAGCCTTGTGTCTCCAATATGGTAACTTTAGAGAAGAAAGAAACACATTCTTAACTTGGCATGTAACTAAATGGAACAAGATGTACAATAATTTTGGAAAATTTCTATTGATCCATTCATTGTAAAATTTTAACACACTAAAAGCCAATCAAAATTCCAAAAATAGAGATACAAGCCTTTTTTTGTCTTGACAATGACAAAAGCATAGCATTTATTGCTAAATTTTGGCAGTAATATTAAAAAGTATACAAGGCATTCACAGTCTCTCTCTTTATGCTAGATGTGGTAAAGATGCACTGGTCGTCTGAGTGGGCAGAGCAACACTATGACGTCTCTTCTACTACGTCACCCCCTGCCCACCCTAAGCCTCTTTCATACCCACAGACCAGTCGTCCTGGTTTCACTGGCTATTCAGATGACATCAATGCCCTGAGTGCCTCCACCCTACTGAAACGCTATGCTGAAAGATATTCCTTCAGTCTGGCCTACCCAGAGCCTGGGACTTTCCGAAGAAGTGAACCCCCCCAGGATGCCTGGTCTATGGGCTACAACTCAGAAGGGCCCCCTGGGTTAGAGGGAGTAAAGGGGTCTTTGGGGGGTGCAAGTAACCTTTCAGAGCAATTCAGCACCAGTGCCATATCTCAGGATTACTCTTCCACCTATAGCGGTCCACACTTGTACCCTAAACCCACCTACTTGCCCCAGCCAGCGTTTGCCTTGCCACCTGCCTACCCGCCTCCTGCACCAGGGTACACCTATCCCCCCAGTCTAACACCCCCTAGTTCTTCCTCCCTGCTTCCCTCAGGCATACACACAACCACACCTCTGAGCAGCAGTCTCCCAAACAACCACAGCATTCAACCTCTTAAACGACCTGAGGAGTTACAGGAACTTCCCCGCAACAGGAAGTTTGGATTCGATCAGCCCAAAACTGCCAGAGTGTCACCTTACGCAGTCAGGGATAACAGTGACCAGCCCATTAGCGTTGGCATTGGAAATGGCAGTGCAGATGTCCAAAACTTCAGGCATCTCTCACAGTCAAATCTGAAGGTAGAGCTGGAGAGGAAGAGCAGCCATCTGCAGCCCCTGGAGCCCCCCTCTTATGGAAGTCCAGACCAATACACCTACCATTAAGTCTACTTGAGTTATGCAATAAATAAGACCTTTTTATACAAGAACGCTTCCACTGGATGTACGTAATACATGCTCTCCGCTTGAAACCGAAGAATGGTAGTAACATAGAGGGCCTCATTCACCAATATCTTCAATTTCACCAATATGCTTTTTCTTAAATTTCGCACCTTTGTGCTCTTGAGTGTGTAGATTCTGTTCTTACCTAAGAACAAATCCCAAATAAGAAAACACTGGTGAATGTCAGAATCTTTGTGAAAACTGTGTAACTGAAATTTCTTCTTAAGAACGGTTGGTCAGTGAGGCCCAATGTTAGTAGATCAATAACGTTTTAGTACTATTGGGATTTAGGCATAGGGTCACACACCATTTTATTTTACAATGACCAAATTACTACTAAAGTGGGTTCCAGCACAAATCGGCAGGGAATCTATATGTTTATATCTCTCCATTCTCTTTTCCTTCATCTGTATTTTGTTCTCTATCCTCCTTTTTGCTCTCTCTCTATGTAATCAATCAGTGTAGTGAGGCATAGCCTATAACTATGGCAAGCACTAATCCACCAAGTCAATCAATAAGTTCTAATCCAAAAGAAGGTTGAGATAGAGAGGGAGGCATGCAACAAAGGATGAGGAAGACAAAGAAGGATTTGATTGTACAATTAAAATGAAAGCTTAAGTAAATATTGAGTGCTCAGGAATATATGTTGTAAATCAATGCGCTGCAATGTTGTGATAGACACACTGAATAAGTATTCTTGTTCATATAAAAACGTGCACTTGCACATTAACAAAAAAAACATACGCAAACAGTGAACCTCTGTAAAGAGAGGTTTCTCTGCAAGCCTCGAATGTAACTCTTTTTCTCAGGAATTGTGAATGAAGCCATAGAGTCCCAATGCTAGTAGATAAATAAGGTTTTAGTACTATTGGGAATTTTAGATAAGAAGGCTTACTTTACAATCTGATAAAAGCCTGGTGAATGCTTTGTGATTTTTTTTTCTTTAACTATGGTTCTCAATACTGTGTTACGTCTCTATTAGATTAGTCATTGCTAAATGTATCATTTACAATAAGAAGTGTGATTTTATCATTTCATGTTCCTGGAATGTTATCCTTCAGCTGCTTATCTAGAAATATCAGGCAACAGTTTCTCCTTCAGGAATACTGTTTATATCCCTAAAAAGTCAAAAGGCTCCTTCTCTTTGTACCTGACAGAGACGTGCACACAGCTTCCCTAAGCCTCCTGACATGCATCAGTGGCTGTATTGTGAGATGGTCTGTGCTAGTGGGATCCATCTAGGACCACAGTACTTTTGAGATGTGAGAAGGCAAATGGCTGCTAAATGAGATTCAAACAGATTTACAAATGGGTAACAAACAGTCCCAAGAGTGTTAACTGTTATGCAACTGACATTTTTTTGTCTCTGTAATTCAATATGTTGTCAAAAACCACTACCTCATGTTTGGGCTTATGTAGATTTATGTTGAACATTAAGTGTGGGTGCATGACTGTATTTCATTTATTTTGTTTTTACTTGTAGAACGTCTACCTCAACAATCCTTTATGCAAAATAAATGCAACTATACCAATACGCACGTCTTTTAATCTTGTGTTTTTTAAAAATTGGTTTTGCTTTCCTTTGAACTCTGATATGACTGAAATAATCCCTTCGGCTCACAAACATACCACAAAGCTGTTGTGGGGCAGAGCTTGGTGATGATAAACAATTTTAAATGATCAGCTTCATATAAGAGGCTTAATTACTGGCAATTATATTACGGTTTTGTGTATATCATACTGTTGGACATTGTTGTCTTTGCTGGGTTCAAACTATTCTTTGAAATGTAAGGAAAACTGAATAAATCCTGGAATAAATGGAATAAATACTTTGTCATTTCATGTTCCTCAGAGACAACTTATTTGCATAAAGTTGCATGTTGCATGTATCTCAATTTCTTTCATTGTTATTTTTCCTACATAATTTGAAAACAGCAGATGTTCTTTACATTGCAAGACATTTTATGGTAAATGGACTAGCAAAAATATTTTACGATTATGTGTAATAAATTTCTCTTTATATGAACTTGCAGTAAAGGATTTGTATTGTAAAGTTAACATTTTAGAGGGTTTTTTGGACAGTGATGATAAACAACATCAAACAGTTTAGACAAAGTTATTACTGAAAAACATCAATAGTAAAAAGTATCAATAATGTGAAAAAAAACTTTATTTTTTTTACTAGCCTGTTATAATATGTGCTCTTTCTAGCCTTGATTAAAATAATTTAGAGAAGAATATACATAGCCTCAAAGTCAATCAAACCTATTGAGAGACCTCCAACCCAAGAAAGGATCTTACAAATCATACGCCTGACTTTTACCCTCCACTTTCACACCTAATTTTGCTCTGTTTAGCTCCCAGAACCCCCATCCCCAAAACCTGTGCTGCAGCACACAGGGTGACAGATGCTCTATTATCTACTGACCCCTCCCTGCCTCCAAATGTGCAGCCTATACACTCTAACGCACACACACACACACACACACACACACACACACACACACACACACAGTCCATAAACTGAAGCTTTCTTTCAGAGCACTCCAGACTGGAGGTTCTGTATTTTGAGAAGTCACATTGTCTTTATGTTGTGATTCAGTGAAGACAACACACTCCCATCTGCACATTTTGTACATCTCATTTGTTAGAATCAGCTCATGGTACTCAAAAGTTTAGATCAGGTCTGGGAACAGATCTTGTTGTGGATTAATGCACAAAGTAGACTCAACAAACATTTTTACTTCAGATCTTATCGACACATCAATTAGCAATTTGTTTTCCTGTTAATCCTTCTGTAAATGTTCAAGCAGGCTAGTTTACATGATAATCATGTGTAGTTGTTAAATGTGCTTAGCCAGTCTATTTCACCCCACATTCCTCTAAGACCTCCAATATTAAAAGACTTTGGCAAAGAGAAGGTCCTGATTACGCCATTTAAATTAAAGTTTAGAACTGGGCTTAAATTAAACATGTAAACATTTCAGTGGCACATTTTTTTTTCATGTACAATCAGTCATGCGTTGAGACTTCAGCAAATTCCTCAGTTGAGATCAATGGAAAGAAGACCCAGTCCAGCTACAGCAGAAAGATGCATTAGATAGCAGATATGCTAGCTCAGTAGTTAGCTAACTGTGGCTGGTCAGCTTGCAGTATGGAGCTAAAATAGAGATGGTTTGCCTCTTTCAATGGATTTTGTTATTGTTAAAAAGTATTTAATGAACAGCTGATACCATCAAGAGCAAGCCATATTCCCTCTTCTTCTTCTTCTCTGTAGACACTGTTGATTGTGGTCACTCTGCTTTAGGATTAAGTGTTGCATGCTAGTTTTAGTTTGGTGTTCTTCAGCATTTACTTACTAGGATTATTTTCCTAAGGATTCTTATTCTAGTGTGCAGGGCTTGGAGCCACCCCAGAGCGCGCATGAGCAGTGAGATGAGAGACGTTAGCGGGGTAGGTAGCAAAGATGCTGTTGAAGAAAGAAATCTCTGCTTAAGTGCGGTGTAGCTGTGGCCAACAACAGCTGGAAAATAAAGCACCATGACTTGTGTTAAAGCTGTGTCTCTTTTAACAGTGGAAAATGCTACAATATTCTCAACACTAAGAAGACTGTTAAGACATTATGTCCTCTGTGAGTGCTGCTTGTATATAATTTTCTTTTCTTATAAATGTATGTATGCCTGGAGTGCTCATCACATGCACAGAATCTGGCTGTAGTTAACTTATTGATATATTTCTTCATAAAAATAACTTTAGGATCCTAACAGCAGAGATCTACAGAGTTGACAATTTCATTCTATACACTTATTACAACCATTTGGCTGTAAATGAATGCTTATCTATGGACATAATCAAAGACACTGGGTCCTGTGAAAATTTCATTTAATTTTTAGTTTCAGTTTACTGATATAATTTGTGCTTCACCAATGGCAAAAGATAAAATGGGGAGGCTAGAGAGTGTCTTCAGCATACATAGCGGACACTGGGCTACTTTCTACTTCACCTTCCCTTTGTTCGTTTAAATGGTTGAGAGAACATGAAAAGAGAAAAACAGCATATGTTGCACTATTGATTTATATATAGGAAAATCTCAAAAGATGCTGTAAATTTGTGATGAGATGAACATTTGTTTAAACAGCACCGTCGCGCATTTCCATTTGCTAGAAAAAACTGCATTTAGTAAAGCACAAGCTTCTTTTCTGTTTACAGCTCCAGTATATCTATATAACAGTCCTTTACTGGGTGACACGCTGTCTTTTCCGTTTTTGCTAATAATGTATTTTCGTCTTTTTCCTGGAGCATTTAAAAGC
Organism: Colossoma macropomum; assembly: GCF_904425465.1. NCBI lineage: Eukaryota > Metazoa > Chordata > Actinopteri > Characiformes > Serrasalmidae > Colossoma > Colossoma macropomum. The sequence goes on from NW_023494789.1 coordinate 29,352,848, forward strand.
CTGATCGGCACTTTTGGTGGGATCTTCATTTAAATAAAAAAATTCTCATTCTTCTTGCAGACTGTTACTGAGCTAAAGCACTAAATGTTTACACAGAGGGCCCTTCAGAGACCATAGTATTCAACTGCAGACTTTCAGGCACTTCGAGCTCCCACACAAGTAGTGGCACGTTTCAGAATTGCAGCAGGTTACTGTAAGATTATTGTAGGAATCCTTCAGAAATTCTTTGTAATATAAATCTTTTCCTAAAGGTGTGTTCATATGTCCCTGTTTCCATTTTTGGGTTATTACAGCACATAACATTATAAAAGTATATTTGAGACTTAATGGCACCGCCGAATTTAGCCAGAGCCACTCAAACTACTTTCTTGGCAACATAACTGTAGATTTAGGCCGTGAATTCAAGTAAAAATGAGGTTGTAACGGAACAGAACCAGCCAGACGCTCGCGGTAAAAACGAAGAAATGGCTTTACAGAGAAAAAGCTCGGGACAAAAAAGTAAAGACAGGCAGGAGTCAAATCCAAAAAGGCCAAAATACAGAAATAGACAAACATAACAAACAATATCGGGCAACCAGAGCCGAAAGGGCAGAGATCAGCAGCCCTACAAGGAGAAGATATATATCTCTCGAATATATCTCTCAAATAATCTAGCCTATGGCCCGGTCTCATATACTAAACTACAGCTTTTCATATGACCTGCAGCACCGGTGCGACAAGTCAGTATTCGGGTGAGCGAGAGCGCTGTTCGGTGGATAGTGGAAGTTCCGGGGTCACGAGATCTCCCAGAGAGTTCTGGGAAATGGAGTCTTTATGGACATCACAGGATGTGTGACAGTGGGGTAGCAGAGTGGACGGTTTTAACCTTAAAATCTAGAACTAGTTTTTAAATCTTTCTTTTCCTTAGGGAGAAATGCAAACACCTATATTACTCGCTTATTCTGCTTATCGGAGCAGAGGGACTTCAGTACTTGGGGAAGCTGTAACTTTTTTAGCTGTTGCTGCAGAATGACCCTTACATACTGCCAGAGGTGAGTGAGGGAGATTACTGACTCACTGTGCCTCTACTGCAGACGTCAGTGCACAATGAGTCAGTAATCTGGCACCAGATTTTCATTTTGATTTGAGTCTTCTTAAATCAGCTTGTGTAGATAGTAGGACTACCTGACATCATTCACTGATTGTTCTGGATACCGAAAATGTCTTTTCATTATTATTTCACTATTATTTAATTAATGATGATCAGTGATAAATTCAACTGTTGTCATTTCTCCAAAAAATTCAGAAATTCAGTGATTTTTTATGTGTATATATATATATATATATATATATATATGTATATATGTATATATGTATATATATATATATACACTAAATATACTAATTATTATTGAGAAAGTCATACAAACATTTATATATATATATATATACAAATGTGTAGAGAATACACAGAGGACATTCCGTCCCATCCATGTTTAAATAAAACACACAAGCACTCTCTCGTAACTGGAAGGCTGCTTTATTGTTTGGAAAAAGGTTTCGTGCTCAAATGAAGACAATCTTTCACTGATTCTCACTAAGTCCAAGTGGTTGTGCAACACACCCTCTCCTTTCCAACATCAGTGGCAAGAGATAAGAACAACGTTGTCAACCAATAAGCACTTTTGAATTATTCATATTAGCAAATGAGAGAAATAGCATCTCAGTCATGCTACAAAAGAAAACATACATAAATTAGTATCGATAGAAAAATAAAGAAATGGTCAGAAATGAACAGAAGCTGAGCACAGAAGGCAGACTGCTTATCTCTCCACAGACTGAACCATTAAGAGATTCACAGAGTGAGCACTTCAGAGTGTACACTCCATCACTTCAGAGTGTGCACTCCAGCCATCTATACTACAACCTCTGAGGATGAAGTCAGGCTGATGCCAGTTAAGGTTTATTTTTTTATTATTCACAGATGTCTCAGACATCCTTTAGAACTATTCTTTTTTCCCCAGTGCTCATTTTAAACAAGCTCCACTTGTTTAGGAGAATTGTAATGCAACATCATCATCTAAATTTTCTTCAAACAAAATAGGCAGCAAAAGGCACCTGAAACAAACATACGCAGACAAGAAACGTCTGAAACTATAATAAAAAGCCTAACTCAATGTAAGGATGCAAATTGCATTGCCGTGTACCTAGGAGATGAGGAAGAAGCTACACTCTAGTTAAGCTGCGTCACACACACTTAAAGTGACCAAGTTGTCACATACGATCGTCCGCACGCACTCACACACAAACATACATACACACACACACACACACACACAAATACTCAAATTTTCATCAAAAGATTATGAATTTGGTGTCTATACCAGTAAATGAAACAAGATTCATAGGGAGGAGGATGTGTCATTGTATGTTTTATGAACGTATGTGTGTGTGTGTGTGAGTGTGTGTGTGCGCGCCTGCATGTATGTGTGGTGAAGGGCAGCGCGAGGGTATGTCATCTTCACACAAGACATAGGTAGAAAATGAGGTGCTGGTAATGCATTCCCCTCCCAAATACAGGAGACATAAGCAGCTAATACTTCACCATGCACTGAGCGTTAGGCCCACAGACCCACACAAACACACCTTCAGACATGCACTCATTCACACAGACACTGACTTTCTCCTTCCATCCCTCTCACACAAACACACACACAAACATGCACGCATCGTGGGCCAGGCGAGAGTTTTGGTCGTTCACTGAACGTATTGCACAAAAAGAAATAAGAAATGTGAGCAAAAGACAGTCAGTGGTGCTTCCCCTCCACTCCAAGCAGAGGTCAACTCAGTGGAGGACAGTGTTCTACTGTCATATATATATATATATATATATATATATATACATACATACATATGTATATGTGTGCATATATATATACACATATGTACATATACATGTATACATAGATACATATGTAGTATAGCTCTATATATGCCTAGATTTATATATAGATTTATATACTTTTTGCATTTTAATATATATTTGTATTAGATTCCCCTCTTTATTGTGAAAAGTGTCTCAAAAATCTACTCCTTCTAACAAATGTTTCACAGTCTACCAAGTGAGACCTGGGCAATGAGTGAAGCCATTCTATTCAGGTTATTATTCTTCTTCAGGATTAGATTAATAGCAATTTTTTTAAGTATTTCTGTATTTACACAAAACTATGCATGCCGTTAAAATAAAATTATATATTACATTATTTATAGACTCTTAAAAAGTTCATTCTTAACTTTTCAGCATTTTGTGCCGTTTGCAACATAGCCTGTACTGTACAATATCGTTGCTGTTTTTTTTTTTGTATTCATTTTTAATTTATTTAGTTTTAAATGGATGTATGGTCTGATGTTGTGTAATTTATACAGTCTATCCTCAATGTGCTGTGGAAGTGTGAATGGTGTTAGTTTAGCTGAGCAGTTTTTTGTTGTTTTTGGTTCAGGTCAACACCCTCACCGATCACACATGCCGCAGTCAGTTCCAATTAGGGGCTTGGGTTTCCAGACTTTGTCACTACACAACAAAAAGTGCAACAGCTCTGTTGTAGTGGCTGCTCTGCTCACAGTAGATTGCCCTGATGGCTATTTGGCATTAAGTTGGTGGTGACCTACTAATGAGAACTATGGCTGACCAGGGGTTGGTTTACTTTTTGGACAAAAGTCCTGTTGTTCTCCCACCGCAACAGTGAGGAGAAGTGGTAGGTGATATTCGATTGACAGTCAGACATCTCGCATCTAATCTCATCGCCTCACAGTGATTTCCTCTCTGCAATAGCATGCACCACTTTTATTACTGCAGTTATTGTTTGTGTTAGTGTAGATGGTAAACATTCAAATCTCCACACGCAGATGGAAGCTGCTTTGGGTGGTGAGAGGAGCTCGGCTCTGTGTCTTTTAGCCCTACAACTCCTGCTCTTTTAGTGTGAGTGTCAAGACAGCACACCCAGTCCTGCTCTTCCAAAGAAAAAAAATCACATTCTCTGGGCCTTAGGCACGCCCTTCCTGATGACATCAGAGTCATAAGAATGATAAATCTGCGTTGTATCCTGAGAAAAATGGGGGAACTCAACAAGCATCAGTCTGTCTGAAAGCATAAAAAACAGGAGGGTAGGGGTGCATTCCCATCCCACTCCTGGGACATTCTTGAAACTTTCAGACCAAACTAGCACACACTGAATAGCAAGACAGATCTCTTTGGCTTCTCCTTTTGCAGCTGTGACTTCCTAATACACCCTCTCTCAGGCTCTCCCTCTGATTGGCATTCCTTCCTGCCCCAGCCACAATCATACCATTGCTAAAGATGTAATGGCTTTATACATACATAAAAAAGCACAGTTCATACCTTTGGCACGAACAGGACGAAGAACAGACATAGACACACATCAGCAGAACTCTCTAAAGTAATACAACGCAACACATAAATAATATCTCCGTAACAACTTCTGTATGCCACTTTCTTAAAAACAGTTATAGCCCATCTTAATCTTACCCCTGATGAGGATCAAAAATGCCAGTCGACTTGCTACACCCCTCATAGTGCCCCACCCTACACCCACCCTTCCCTCCTAACCAACCTTGCACTCACCTACCATGTGACCCACAGTGGGCCAGCACTGTAGGCAAGCTAAGCGATATTGCTGCATACAAATAAAATAAGAACCTTTTAGGATTTACAGTGTTCTTTTTTCCTAGAATCATTTCCCATTCCATACACATTCCAACATTCCATTTGTTCATTCACAACCTCCTGAGCAGCAAAAAAATAGGATGTCCCTCTTTAGTCCCGTTCACCTCACAAATGTGCCACATTGCTATCAATCATTTCATCAAAAGCCACTGATTGTTTATAGGCTCTCTATAGGTACTGAAGCCAAAAACCCAAAGTTGATCTATTTTATAGTGTACGTAACAGAGACAAGTAAAGGACACAATGTAATTTAGTGTCTTCAGCCAATTTAGTTCTCAGATTATACTCAATTCCTGGTAGTAAATTTAGCCAGTGGACAGCCTTTAACGTATTGTCAAGCCACTGTGGTGGTCTGTATTAGTGTCTTGTGGACTATGATTACTCATGCAAGATTTCTGATCAAAACATGCCATCATGCAAGTCATTTCTATGCATTGAACAAGCACAATAATTTATTATTCATTTGGAGATGTGTATTGGAGGCCCCTGGTAATTGCCCCCTATCCTATCAGTGTGAAAGCCCATGTAGAAAAAAGCCTTTTGATGCAAGTATAACAAAGATATGATGACAGTTACTGAGGGTGACATGGGCAAAATGTTAAATGTTGATTTTTTTTTTGTTGTTGTTGTTCCTCCCCTTTTTCCTTTTTTTGCCGCTCAAATAATGTAAAGACCATGTAAAGTATATTTAGTGCTGACAAACACAAAGATACCATTTGAATCAGCCAAGCTCTAAGTTTTGTGTATCACACTCTGATCCCTGCTCATTCGTACAATCATTTTTGAGTTCATCCACATATTTGTGAAATGAAGCGGCACAGACTCCTCCGCTGTCCGCTTATGGAAGCTGATTCTTCCATAATAAGCAGTGTTTGTTTCCTTGACGGAAATTCCATAGACGCACTGCATAAGCACGGGATTCTCCAGATGTGGGGAACACCATGCTGTGAATCCCAGTTTTCCCTTGGTTTCTCATATTCCTGCTTAGTAACGAGTTCTGTCCTGAAGCGCAGAGTAGCCCTCTAATACACGATATCAAGTATCAATCCTTTGTTAAATTCCTATTTGATGTTGTTTAAATCAAGTCTTGATGCAACAGTGTCACACAGGAAGCTGATTATGTTTGGTTTAACTTTTAAGAGTCAAGCTTGAAGAAACCCCAACGCTTTCCGCCGCATCCATACAACCTGTGAAGTTTGTAAACAATTTTTTGTTTTGTTCCTTTAATCTTGGATTTTTTTTATATCATTTTGTTACTTGCAAATGAAATTAATCTGTACATCTGTGTAGTTTGGTTCAGGGTTTCCATTTGTCTTGCTTGAATTAGAGTTGTTATTGTTATTCTATTATCATGACCGTTGTTAGTGTTTGTGTGTTTCACTGCTGCAGCTTTAACATTTGGATTCCCTGACATCTTTTTGGTTTCGGCCCTTCTCCTTACGCCCTTTGCCTTCGTTGTTGTCGTCTTGCTTCTCCTTCTCCGGCTTGGTTACGCTGTCGTAGGATGGCAGGGACGCAGTAGAGGGCGTGCTCTCCCTCTTCTCCTGATTTGTCCCTCCGTTTTCCAGCTTGTTGTTGGCAGGCTGGCGTTTGCAGACGAAGCCTCTGCGAGCCAAGTGGGCCCGGTACGCCCTCTGGATGACCACGGCTGACACCTCCTCCTGCTTGCGGCGCAGTGTGGTGGTAATAGGCTCGTATGAAACTTTGGAAGGATTTGCCGCCACAAAGCGCTCCTCCATTTGCTGACGCATCATGTCCAGATCGCCGCTGTCACCCAGCACACGCTTGGTGAAAGCAAACAGAATGTCCAGGCAGTGGATGCGGTCTCCACTGACCATGGGCAGATCCATGGCGATCAGCTCGATTATATTGGGCTTAGGCACACGTAGAGGGTGCTCCAATGTATCTGCAAAGTCTGGCAGCTTGGCAAAGGTGATAAACTGTGAGGCATCTGGGTCAAATTTCTCCCAGATTTCATAGAAGGACTCAAAGTCATCCTCACACAACGGGTCAGCGCTCTCTTCTGTTGCAACGCTGAAGTTCTCCAGGATAATGGCAATGTACATATTTACTACAATCAGGAAGGACACAATGATGTACATTACAAAGAAGAAGATTCCCACTGAAGGGTTACCACAGTCACCCTTCACTGTGGTTCCTGGGTTTTCCTTGGAAGGGTTGCAGTCAGGGGGGTAGTTGAGGATGGGTGCCAGCAAGCCGTCCCATCCGGCTGACGTGGTGATCATAAACAAGATTATCATACTGTTTCCAAAAGTTTCAAAATTGTACATGTCGTCAATGCCAACCTCCCTTTTCACATATGCAAAGTTGGACATGCCGAAGATGGAGAAGATGAACATAACCAGGAAGAGCAGCAGGCCAATGTTGAATAGGGCAGGAAGTGACATCATCAAAGCAAACAGTAAAGTCCGGATGCCCTTGGCTCCTTTGATTAAACGCAGGATGCGGCCGATTCGAGCCAGACGGATCACCCTGAACAGAGTAGGTGACACAAAGTACTTCTCGATCAGGTCTGCCAGGAACATACCTGCGATATGGCAAAGAGACAGAGAAATAATGAATCGTTCAAATTAAAGGAAAGTGTGACTAAAAACGATGGCAAATTTGAAATTTTTAAAATACATGTTTTAAAGAACCAGTGTGGCAAAAAAATCTAATTTTCATAATTTTCCCCTCACCCCAGATTTACACCCCACATTATAAATTGTCCCAACAGGTTAGGACCATCTGCCTATGTACATTTAACTTACCTACAATAGACAAAATCACCACAACGCAGTCAAAGATGTTCCAGCCATTGGTGAAATAGTAATGACGTAGTGCAAAGAGCTTCAGCACAAACTCTCCAGTGAAAACCACAATAAAGACAAAGTTGACCCGGTACAGGATGTTCTCTGTCTCTTGTGACTGGTCATCTGTTTCCACCATCATAGTGACCATGTTCAGACAAATGAGCATCATGATGGAGATGTCAAAGGCTTGCTGCGTGACAAAGTCAAACACCATGCCCTGAATGTTGTTCTGAAAGACAAAAGGAAGTCAGGATGTTAAAATACAAAAATGTATTTCTTTGCCTTGTTTTTTAAAGTGATGGCAGTTGGCATACCTGTGGCCTGGGGATGGGCTTCTGGGGTTTCTTAGAGCCCAGTTTCTTCATAGCATTGTAGTACTTCTTCTGTTCTTCCGTCATGAAGATGTCCTGGCCTCCAAAGTATGGGAACAAAACAGCAATGGTTACAATCTGGCAATTTACGTCTGTAATGACATGCGTGCCTGTGGTGCTTCGTTAGATTTAAGCAAGTAAGTCCAAAGTGATTTTAGTGTCTCCCACAGAAAACACTCAATTTTAATGCTAAACCATAATTAGCACATTCTAGAAGATAGACCAAGGCATGAAAGAGTAGACAAAGGAGATTACATTAATGAAAACAGGTGTAAAGAGATGAACACTTATCTTTTTCTTCTGTTGGTTGAAGTTGTCAATGATGACACCAATGAAGAGATTAAGTGTAAAGAAGGAGCCAAAGATGATGAAGATGACAAAGTATATGTACATGTAGATATTGTCTTCATAGAGTGGCTGGTCTTCAACCTGGAAATAACAAAAACCAACAACTTACTGAAAGCAGTTACTGTCACGTATTGTAGTCAAGATTGTTGCATGTCTTTACATGAACGACCAGCTCAATAACAGATTTGGCAACACTCAAATCAAACAAACGGAAAGCTCACTGTATATTTCAAAACTAATACATACAACAGAAATACAGGGCAGAGCAATAAGGAGATATTTTTACCTTTCTGGAATCCACAGCTGCATACATGATGTCCATCCAACCTTTGAATGTGGCCTGAAAGAAGTGAAGGATAAAGGGGTCAGTTAGTCAGTGTTTTAGCCTGTTTCTCACATGTTTCAGCCTGGACTTATTAGTCCATGAGAATTTAGCTGGCCAATAATTTTGTGCCAGAAACAATGCATTTTATCATGCAAAAGTCAGAGACCACCCTTCATTCAGTTAATTATGAGTAGTATAAATTTATTCAGATACTTTTGAGAAGATTAGATATACGACAATCCACTTTAGAAAGGAAAAAAAAAATCAAACAAAAAAAAGTGCAAACTGCAAACTACAAATCAAACAAAGAAGCTGCTGATGTTCTCAGAACAATGGACTGACCACCCCACAACCCAGACCTCAATATCACTGAATGTGTTTGGGATGATCTGGATCATGAGAAGCAGAAAATGCAACCAACTTCTAAGACTGAACTTTGTAGGTGTGGATAAACATCCCTACAGATTTCTTTGATAGCAGGTCTCCAGAAAAGAATGCTGCAATAAAGGCAAAGAATGGACCCACTAAATACTGAAAAAATGATACTATATTTAGATGTTTAGTCTTCTGTATAATTTTCTGTTAAATATATGTTTTCTGTTTTTTTCTGACAATAAAAAATGAATAGCTTGGCTGTTCTGAAATTACATGAATGAAGGGTGATCTCTGCCTTTTGCACAGTGTGAATAGTGAACATGGCCTCGATAGCATATATAGCTATATAGCATTTATATTCCTTTAATAACAGAGTATTAAAAAAATAACACATACCACTTGCAAAAGTGCCAGGTAGCCAGCACCCACATTATCGAAGTTGATCTTGACGTTCTTCCAGCGAACTTCAGAGTAATTTGCATTAATGAGTGCAAAACATTCCGTCTTGTTGTTGACATCCGACGGATCAAAATACTCCTCTGCTGTCTCGTTAAAGCAGTAGTTGTACTTCCCGGCAAACAAGTTGACCCCCATGATACTGAAGATGAGCCAGAAGATAAGACACACCAACAGCACATTCATAATGGAGGGGATGGCTCCCACCAGAGCATTCACCACAACCTAGTACACAGAAAGAAAGAAGGAGACATGGTGGGAAGACAGATGGAAGAGAGAGAGAAGTCTGAGAACAACTCACAAAAGACCATTCTGATCCTTAAATCTACGTACTGTGTGTATACTCATACAACAGTGGTATAAATAAACCAAAAAGTCAACCTTAAAGGGAACCTAACTCATTTTTTACATCTGTAATGAAATTATCACTCGCTACATTATGTGTCTGAATCTATGGGGTTTGGTCTGATGCTGTTCCTCCTGTCAGCTGTTTATTTGAAACTCTCCATGAACAATGTCTGAGACTGTTTAAATAAACATGCATGGAGTATATTTGTCTTTTAAAAGCTTTATGGGCACAAAGGTTTAATGAGCCAAGAATGAGTGAAATTCCCTTTAGTTCGTAACTGTGCTTAGTACTTAATTATCTACATGTAATGTCTTTGAAGAAATTCATACATTAAAAAAGAGTCATTTAACATATAAAAACAATAGCTGCACACTGGAATGGCGCAAGTGCCTCTGATTTGATTTGAAGTGAAGTCAAATACTGTTTAAAAAAGGTCCCACAAAAGGTTCTCTGAACAATACCATGGAAGAACCACTCTTTGAAAAAAAATGTCTGAAAAAGAAATCTGTAAGTCTGAAGAACCTTTTAAAGAAAGAGTTCTCACTAGATGTCTTTAAACTTCACAAAGTTCTTGACTCTCATACATAACATTTACAAAAACAGTTCTCTAAAGAACCAATGCTCTTTAGGGATCCAAAAGTGGTTCTTCTATGGCACTGCACATAAAACCCTTAATTTTTAAGAGTGTAGTTGCTGAAGAGACTGGGTGGAAGTGTGATTATGGTCATTTTATTTATTTTCGTCTAAAGAGACTTTCTAACAAAAAATGCTTTTCAGTTAAGAGTAAGATATTTCCAGAATATTATTTTGGTTTGAAAAGAAATATAATCTCAGTTTATTTTTAGCACCCGTGTTCATCTTTTGTCCAGACCTCTTGGCTTAACAGTTACTAGCATGTCCCCAACACTGTGGATCGGGTACTGTCATTAGATCTGCCATGTGAGGCATTTGCTCTCAAAGGTCTTGACAATAGCTGAAAAAGAGTACGCTCAAACTGAATACCAGGTCACTGTTTAGATGAAGAAGGTCCAGACCTGATAGCAACAAATTAAGCCAAGGTAGGCCACAGAAAGCTGAGCAAGGATTTTGTTATGTAAATACACAAATGTCAAGTAAAGTCAAGTAAAGCCAGCTAGTTATAATACATTTGTGGAGACCATCATCACAGGATTATCCTCTGAGAATCCTCAAAACTCTGTTAATCTCCACCAGTTGAATCTTCATATATTTACACTCTTGCCATACCAGTATACTACTTTTGAGTTTTGAAAAAATCAGTCAATCAGAGAACAACCTCAGCCAATGGAGGAGATGTGTCCAAGCTTCACCTCCCCAGACCACATTCTTATGATACACACAAAAGCGATGATGTCACTGGCTGGCTGGATGATGCTCTGACATGGCAGGCTAACAAATCATGCAGAGCCATCAGCAGGCCTGAGTGCTAACTGCTACCATGTTCCCCTCTGGCACATGGCTATCTGCCCAAGTTTACCAGCTAGGCTTGCGAGGAAAATGGATATGATCCATATCCAGTACTGCCACAGCCAACCAAAAAGTCATATATATATCATATTTCTGTAAATACAGCATATTTCAGTAAAAATCTTTCTGCTAATGTAAATAACTATGTTTCTCTCTGAATAAGGTGATGGGGCTTGTTTTTTACTCATTCAGAGGTAAATGTACTAAAATACACACCACAGAGGGGAGCATGTTTTTTTGCTTTAAGCCGTGTGTACTGGGAAAAGCATGCAAGTTACATGACATGTATTAACAGAGTGCAGTTGAAATTAAGTTCTAAACACCTACATTTACAAGAGTAAGATTAATTTAACAATTTAATGCTACTATATCTGCTTTAAAAGTGATCACGTTGATCAAATTTCAAACCCCATATTCTTAACAAACCCAGTACAGTTTTCAGTTTACCTAGGGACCAATTCATAATTTTCAGTAGCAATAACTATATCTATTTATATGCTATATCAGTATAGCATATAAAGATGTCATGTCTGTATCTTTTTCATGCTCCTCCTTTGCTGATTCATAATCATGATCACAACCTCTATGACAGTCTTAGCATTGTCATGAGTATTTCACAAATATTACATAAGATGATGCTAATATATAAGCTGGGGTTTGCCTCCATTTTGAGATGTCTGAATGTGGTCCTGTGGCTGCACGGTGGGTGGAAGTGTGTGCTTGGGGAGGGGGTTGAGTAGATCAGGACAAAATATGGGTGTTGAAGTCAGGCTGGAAAGGGGTGGAGGTGAGGTGGAGGTACTACTATAGCAGTGGACTGCTTAGGCAATTGGATGCTTGACACATCATAAACAGACCTTGAACTAATGCTGTGGCATGAATGACTGTTTTCTCAGCCCAACTGTAATAAGAAGAGTACATCTACTGCTATCTATTTGTGATGAGGCAGCTTTTAACCAAAAATTTAACCAGAATGATAGATTTATTTAATAAGTACTTTAAAGTAAAGATCTTAAAAATACTGTATGCGAATGTAGCTGTATTCAAAACTAGTGAATGGAACTATCTAGCAAACTGTCTAAATATTTCAGCTGCATCATGACGCAATGTTGAGAAAATTTACATGCCAATGTTTCCAATATACATGCATTTAAAGTGCATCTTAGCCACAATGGTGTAGCATTGGTGTATGCGTATCCTCTACATTTATTGGCCTTTTTTCGGACTACGCTTTACCATTTTTGCGTAATGATGATTCTTAGCATGCGGTAGTGTTGTCACAGAGTGACGGGCATGCACTGGGCAGCTCTGGATCTTACCCTCATGCCCTCAAACCGGGACAAAGCTCTCAGAGGCCTGAGGGCTCTTAAAGTCCTCAGGGACTTAATGGGGCCCAAGTCTGAGTACCCCAGCGCATTAGCTATAAGGCTGACTATAGACACCTACACAGAGAAAGAAAGGGAGGGAAGGAAAGAAAGAGAGAGAGAGAGAGAGAGAGAGAAAGAGAGGGCCAAAGTGTTAGAGTCAAGGAGGACGTTGGGGAGAGAGAGAGAGAGAAAGAGAGGACCCTACGTTGATATTAAGCTGGAGAGTTAGAGACATAACAGATATATGCATACATAGATAAGGGTGTGTTTATGTATGTATGTATATATGCTTATATAAACACACAAAAAGAGAGAGAGTAAGGTTAAACGTGGGGTTATCCGGTCAGAAGTGTTATAGGGATGGTGGATGCCCCCAAGCTTTTTCCTTAAGTCTTAGTATGTGATCTGTTTTGTTATTGCAGGCAGACGAAGCTTGGAAAGCGGCTTAACAGCAAACCTGGAAGGAAACGTGTGGTTGAGATACTGGGAGAGAAAGAAAGACCAGACAAAGAGAAGGTGGAGGAGGGAAACGTTAAAAAGAAGAGGCATAGAGGTGTGCACAGACTTTACAAGCACATCCACTGTACTCTGAACAGACGAAATACACACAATACATACAAACACGCACCGCATACAGTACACACAAGACTAGTAGAGAGTCGTTAGGGTGGGAGGGCGGTTTTGGGAGAGCAAGGAGGCAGAGAGAAAGAGGAGCTCCTGTCAGAGAGAGAGAGTCCTAACAGTGACCTTACCCTGGCCCCTCACTCCCCGGCCCTCACAGGCCCCTCAGTGCCTCTGGATCCATCAGCGCTAAAGAAAAACAAGGTTACAGTCACCTGTCAGAGACATAAGCCACATCAATCTGAATACAGCTTTCACGCATGTACACATTCAAACCTTTGCTCACTTCAGTCGATCATTGAATAGACCTGACTTATCAACAGCCTCCTGAGCACCATCAGATACATGGTTTGAAGACTGCTTTTGCAATTTTAAATGCTGCACGTGCACTGAAAAGCACTGAGTATGTCCGTACAAACTGATGCATACGCAGCCTGTCAAAGGTTTGATGACATCTAGCATCTCAAAATGTTTTTATTACATGTGCGTCTTTGTCAGTTTGTAATAAAGACTAACCGTGTTTATTTTGAGGAAAATAATATCACACATGTAAACATTTGTGATGATATCAAAAATAAAAAAAAAACATAAAAAAGGCTTAGCAGTATATTGTTCATATGAATAGTCAGGAAAATTGACTGTTTGTATGTATGCAGCAGCAACCATAAAGGGTGTAACAATTCCAATACAGTATCAGAAATCTGAAAAAAAATCTATGCCCTAAACAGTATATTGAAATTTAAACGCCAATCACTCTCATGCAAGCATCTATCGTTGCTGTATTTTGCGAAAAAATAAAAATCACGCACACATCCTATCTATTGTTGTATTGTTTTGTATGTACTGTTTTGCACAACAGCATGGTACTTTTGCAATCTTGTATTTTGAAACAAATTTTTTTTTCTAAGCCAAACAAATCGGTCTATATAATATAAAAGTAGACCTCTGTAGAATAAAGACATTTTTTATATATTAACCGAAACCAATAGAGAAAACATGCTCATTTATAAACAACACTTTCTGCTAGGTGTGAGGTGTCACCAAACATTTGACAGGCACTGTACACTTACTTACACAGTGCTCTCTGAATTTCTTCCATGAATCATACTGTGTAGTGCTGGCAAATTTTTCCTTTCAGTTGTCTTCACAGACAGGCCATTCATACTTTTGATCAAGTGCTTAAAAAGCAAGAAGAAAAGAACTAGAGTCTGCAGGGGAACAATGGAACAAGGCCAATTATTGAGGCTGCTGTTTCACCAAGGACGGGTAAAACTGTCCTTTCCAGAACATGAATCCTGACATGGTGTCCATTCAGCACCTGTCACTGTGTAGAACTCAACAGGAAGAGACTGACGAAATAGAACACGTGGACTGATGACATAGCAGTTTCTATCCAACCAAACCTGAAAATGTCTGCTGGCAATGACATCACATGTCTGTACAAATTTATGAATGCTTTTGATCTCATTTTTTTAACTTTTGCTGTTAAATCTGTTTTCTGGAAACTGTTATTCAGTGCAAATTGTGCAAGCGAATATAATTAGTAAGGATACAACACATTAAAATCTACAGAGTACTGCATGTCTATGGATTAATCCACACATTAAATTACTGACACGTCTGATAACATTTATGGCCATAAGTGAGCACTGATATCCTAAACTCATCAAATTTAGAATGTTCTATTTTTATACACAACCCTAAATAAACTGACAATAAACATTGTTTTTTTGGACACTAACAAGCCCAGAGAATGTAATCTCTAACTTTGACTGACACTAGTACTATTCTGATGGAATTATTTTTACCTAAAGGGAGGTGGGATAACGTAATTTTTCGAATGTTTCCTATTGATTTCCCCAGCTTTTACTGATTATGAGGTGAACCAAAGAAATAATCTAAGTGATGTTAATCCCATGCAAATTGCCATATTACTAAATATTCTATCATATCATGTAGAAAAAGGGTTTTTTGTGGGTATTCTTACGAATGGAGACATTTACTTGTGTTTTCTGAGGCCCAAATCGAGTCAGTATTGTCCTACCTCAAGTGTATGACTCCTAACATTAAAGCATGTAAAGTGACCGTTGGCTATAAATTCACATGGTAATGACAAAGCTAATGCCACATTGCATTTTCTTAAGACAGCTAGACAGACAGTCTACTGTGAGCAGCAAGATGTACTGCATATGGAACTTTTTTGCTGTGATAGCGATGCGTACATTGAGCAGACACCATCTCGGTAATTTATACTGAGATTACTAATCCAATGCAAATCCCTCATAAACATTACAGACGTCTTATGTTAAAATTACATTACCCCACTCCCTATGTAAAATGAATCTCATCCACATAGCACTAACGTAATGAATATTTCAGTAGCTCAATCAAAACTGTAGTGTGACACATATGATACCAGTGACTGACTTATGACTCTAGAGATTGTTGAGCTAAACACAAAAAGAACAGGAAACCCAATCAGGCTAAGGATGAGACTACATTAATTAAAGGAGTAGTTCAATCAAGCTGACGTGCTAACATGGCTAATAATCAGTGAATGCTGGTTGATCACAACGGCTTCACAATGTTAGGCTAACTTAATTGTGCTAATTGATAGATATGCCATTCACTTTAAATTAACCATGTTAGCACTGTAGTCAAGCTATGATATAAAGTGCCCTCCTGAACAAATATCACACAACATAAAAATGTTATATATCATCAAAGCAAATGTACATTTTTACACAATAAGAAAAGTTAATATGCATAGCCAGTGTTACAATTTCACGTCACTCAATGCCTGAGCAACAGAGAAATCTCAGTGCTAATGAGCTAGCATGACTCATTTTGTGATTAGTTTGCAAAGTAAATATGACTAAAAGAAGATGAGAATGAGTTACATTTGATTGCTTACCACCCACACCCATACTCTCTTGATAGCCCCAAAGGTTATTATGTAAGAATAAATGTGTATAATAAATTTAGCTTAAATATAAAAACAATCATTCAAAAAACAGAAAACTTTAATGATAAAGCAAAGCAAAAACATTTGTGGCTGAAGTAAAGTCTCGAAAAGTGAAGAGATAAGCTCTGTTACTCAGGTTTATCTATCATAGTGACAACTCATCGGCTTGTTGGACGTCAGCTTAAAGAGAGAGGGACAGAGAGTGATGGGCAAACAGAGGGTGAGATATTGCCAAAGTATAATGGGAGATGGATGAATAGAGATACTTACATCCACAATGAAGAAGTCCAGCCAGCACCAGGCATTGGTGAAGTATTTGACAAAGCCGTAAGCCACCCATTTTAGCAGCATCTCTAGGATGAAGATGTAGGTGAAGACTCGATCTGCATATTCTAGGATGATCTGAATGGTTTTCCTCTGTTCAATGTACACATCCTCAAACGCCTTGAAAAAAACCAGAACATTTTGTTTTTCATATTACAGAAATTCATTTTTGGATAAAATACTTACAAAATATTTTGAAAAAGATAATTACTAAACATATATAGATGTCTGTGCTACGCACAATAATAATGAGATGATACCATAATATTCAGGTGTTGCATCACCTCATGGATGGAAAACAACTACAAAATCACAGCGCAACCTTTGTGATTCATACATTTGTCACCCATTTCTAATGTGTCCTAAATGCATGTCTGTCTGTGGGTTTCTTTACTTTTCTCTGTGTGTATTACAAGGCTGAACTAGACTGTAATCATCCATTTGGCTACGCTCCCTACAGCTTCACCACAGAGTGGCACTGCAACCTCACTTACATTAACTAACTCTTCCATTAAGATGCTGAGTTTGGCCATGGTCCCTAAGAGTGGCTGCAAGAGATGCTGCAGAATCCTCTGCATGTAGGGCTTTTTCTACAGTGTTTGGCTACAGTCCCTTAGAGCAGCCCAAAGATACTGCAGCCTCAAGACAGACTGCTGAGCTACAGGAGCCAGTACAGTGCACTACAGCAGCAGCCATTAGTCAACTACACATCATATAGCACAAAGCATCCAAGCTCACCTCTGTTCCAGTGTACAGTTGTTTTTATAATCCCCAAAAATCATTTGGGGAACACATTAGCACTGGAACACATTATCAGTCTAGTCATTTTAGATATGCTAGCTAACTGCTTATGCTGCTGTTTGGTTTGACTGCTATCAGACAAATCTAATGTTTTGGCATTTGTGTGATGCTATGTGCACATATGTGTGTACATTTGTATGTCCTCACCAGAGCCCCAGAGCTGAGCAGGATCATGAAGATGATGAGGGTCTCAAACCAGTTGTGTTCTACAATGAGGTAGCAGGTTTTTCTCAGGTACCACCAGTGCTTGCCCCAGCCCTCAGTGATGGACACGTCGCAGCACTTATACCGCGCCACACAAGCTGAAGCACACATACGATTTACTGTACTTTCATATACATTACACATTACATATAAACCATTACACAACTATGTGTAACAGTGTTTTAAAGTGACCTACTGCATCTTCTCAACCGCATTCTTACTGGCATAACACAATAAACATGTATATAGACACATAATCAGCCACTGATATGGCATTAAAGTTAAGAGATTATTTCAAATTATCTACCACAGAGGTCTGAAACACATGCAGATTAGTTCACTGGTAAAAATAATAGCAAAAAGAACATGGCAGTTTTCTGATTATGCACCTGCCCAAACTGAATTGTTAATAAACTACACAGTATGCCGTACTTTATCAATGGCAGACCTTGTACTGTACCTACTGTAGCTTACCATCAGTCCAGCACGGCTCTGGATCAAGGTATTCCTCCACAACCTCCACAGCAGCCACCTCCTCTTCATCAGGCTTTATGTCTATAGTGCTGCCCTCAGAAGAACTGGTGTCATCCAACTGAGATAAAAAGAAAGAGAAATCATTTCAAAAAAAGAGAGAAAGAGAGAGTTATTGGGAGATCGTGCTTGCACTGCCATGGAAGAATTCTGATCCACTTCACCTTTGGCCCACCATGCAGACTTGTTTTAACTCATTTATTTATGGGGGGGTTTCAAGCATGAATGACTTGGCTTAGGTTTTGCCGCTATATGTCCAGACCAGATCATCAAACACTTCACTTCTTCATTTCTTCTGCTCAAGCCATTCCACTCTAAGCACACTTGTGTGTTTTGGATCATGACCTTACTCGCTCTTGAGAAATTCTTTGATATCAAGCAAAATTATTTTTCTCTGGCTGTGTTGCCTAGTGGGCCAGGTCCTGACAGTGTAAAGCTTCCTCAGACCATGACCACTTCCAACTCTGTACTTGACCACTGATGTTTTATCTACTGACTCCATATCAGTCACCTTAGTAACCCTTAGAGTCTTCAGTCCAGACAAGCACACTGAATTCTCATTTCTCACAGGGAGAGATAATGGACCACTGTGTACTGCACATTGATGGCCTACTGATATCTGCATTCCTAATTGGTGTTGATGTAGTTACTCAAAAAAGTAAACCATTACAAATTACTAATTAGTTCTTTCATACCGCAATGGATTACTTTATTTATGCCTTCCTGAAAGAAATAATCTCACTACTTGCTACTTTACGTCTTACTCTAAAACCCATACAAATCTGCACCGATTTAAAAGTGGAAGAGATAACCCAGTAGTCCTTTCAGTACATTATTTAGAAAGAACTAACCAATCACATAAAAGGCATTTTACTAACCCTGCCTTTGCTCTTAATAAGACAGCCAGTTTTGCTGTTTTAGAATTACGAGTGGCTAATGCTTTAAAAATCTAGAATCTAGTCTGTAGAAACAGCTACCTCGAAATAAAATCTTCATATATAAAAACAGAGCTTTTTCTAAACAAAAATCAGAACTGCTAAGGTGAGGTTGGTGCTCTTGTTTCTTCAGCATGGGAATGTTTAGCAATAAATTTCATACTAGAATGAATAAACGACTGTTTGCTTAGTTCACGGCAGTGGAAAGTCGCCTGTTCTCATGCTGGTCATATTTACAATCAAAGTCTCCTTTTCAGCTATCGCAGGTAGTGCACACATACACGCATACATAGGGACAGGTGTGGATGATGTATCTAGACTTATTAAATGCATTGTGCTGTAACTGATATTCTCTTAGAGACATGAGTAACAAATAAGTAATTACCTGTCCGGAAATTTGAACACCACTTTTCAAATATGAAACGTTCTAGATGTTAATTTTATTATAACTTTAATCTCAATGTTATACAGCTTCGTCAATTATTACGGAGCCATCTACAGCTCTGTTCATCATTCTGGATGCATCTAAAATTTATTCATTTTTACAGCCTCCTATAAAATAGCTGATGCACTTGCAACAAATTGATTTCATATTATATATGCTACTTTATATATCGCTGTTGTCAGAAGAAAACCTTGTATCTCCATTTTTGTTTTTCAGTTTTTGACATAATTTAAAATTACCTGTTGTCCTTTACATTGGATATAAATTTCATGACGAATGGACCAAAAGTAACCAAGCTCAAAATGACTTGGAAAAAATTCTGGTTCCATTGTCTTACATTATAAGTAAATGAGGTTTTTTCCTTCTTCTGTAATGTTCTCATTTTGGAGATATGCTATACATACACATGCTATTTTGTTGGGTTTAAGTGAAAACAGTGATTACAAACTTTTGAATGGCAGTGAACATTATTTAACAATCAAAGTCTCGTTTTCAGCTATCGCAGATGGTGTATGCATGCACTAGAACAAGCCTAGAATTGTCAATGACATTTTGATGATACATTTGTTGCATTATGTATTATTTAAATGTAATTACATAATTAATTACACAATAAAAGACTGTACACACAAGACTAACCTTTAATCTAATGTTCATCAAATGTGAAAGTTTAGAAGTTAGAATTTCACCAACTGTTTCAAAGAATTACACGTGAGAATTACTATAAATTTACAAATTGCTTTCATTATAAATGCGACTGCTAAGGGGTTAAAGGCATTTAATATATGGATGTCACATACATAGGTCTCATATAAACTACTAAATGACATGGACATCATTAAAGTTAATATGCTAATATCATTAACAATGATCCTCTCATTAACGCTGACATGCACACCTTGATCTACCACAGAGATTTACTGAAAAACATATGAGACACTTCAGGCACAATGCACACTTCTAGATACATCTACAATTTAATTTGAATGGATTACGTAATTGTATGGATGGGGTAACTGTAAGAGGAGGAACCACCGCAAGCAAAGAATCCTAACCTCAGTTATGTCAGCAAGCACACACACACACATGCACACACACACACATGGGCACACGCACACACAGCAGCACATTTTGAACTCCAGAACCCACAAATTAAAGAGCTGCCAAGTTCTAATCACAATACACCAACCAAGCACACATTCATATACAAAGTCCATCACAGCCGAGTCTCCACCGGCAGGGCCCAACCCTGATCTGAGCAAGCTGGGATGACGCTGCAGTTTTAAAAAATCCCTGTCGTCAGCACACACACACACACTCACAGACAGACACACGCACAGACACACACAGAAGCAGTAATAGAATCAAAGAACACTCACACACCACCACTGCAGTCCTCACTGACCCAGCCCAGCCAATCACAGACTCAGATCCACCCAGCCGTGCCCCGACTGGCTACACAGCACTACCTGCTACAACATCATTGGATCTCTATTCAGCACTTGGCACGTGTAGTCCAGTGGTACTGGATCTGTCCCTCTAAAGTGGGTCAAGGTGACCTAGACATCACACAGACACCCAGACTATGACAGGAAACCCTCTGTAAGAGGAGAGAAAGTGAGCGAGAGGGTGAGGGAGATATGGCGAACGCACTGGAGGAAGACGCATGGGACGCATACCATTTCAATCCTAGGTCTCATCACTCACACGTCCATCTAAGAGTCTTTTGTAAGTCTGTCTATGTACTGTCTGCTTGCCCACACGTCATTTCTGTTAGCATATTATATTAATGTATCAGTCTCTGCATGATTACTAACACCGTAGGTGCTTTCTTCTTTCCTGTGCCACACTGTACAAATAGTGTGTACAGTAAATCCACAACAGTGAGCAAACACACACACACAGAAGAAATCAGACCAATAAGGAAAAACATTACATCATCTCCTGGACTGCATCTATTCTCTGGCTGAGTGGATAAGCACTCAGCAGTAGCAGGGAGGCAATAAATCACGGCAGTATCCCAGCTCAACACTATGGCCATACAGCCTACACAGCATGAATCTACCCATACTACCTTAATCCACTCATATTGACTTCATCTTCTCTTATACCTCACATTCATAGTGCCTTCATTTGGTGCCGTTAATCTACTGACACAAATTGTATACTTTGTGGGGGATTTGTAGATCACTAGCGCCGCACCATATGAACAAAACACCATATTGCTATTATATTACAATCTGATACATTGCAGTTGTGATATACCTTGCAATATATCAAAGTGCTATTGGTGAACCATTTAACGTGGTTAAAGACAAGCTTGTATTATTTTGCCCACAATGATTTACATTTGTTGGATGATGCAAAAGCCCTGATTCATCCAAACACCCACAGAGACTCATCTGGGACGTGTGAGAATAGGTCAGGATGCTTACAGCACACCATAAAACGTTTAGAGATTTGTTAAAGAGCTTATTTAAAAAATGCCAGCCTTGGTGGTATCACTATTGTTGAAATGATTAACAAAGGATATATTGTGCAGCCCAAAGTCGTCACTTGAAATACAAGCAGACAAGCAAATGCCCTGTTTCAAAGGCCTTTTATCCCAAAAACAGATTCACTTTGGGCTAGACAATGTGGTTCAAAATGTTTATCCGTATAATTTTCCGTGTTTTGGACACAACATATACTGCGAAAAAAAGGATTTGGAACACGACCCTTCAAATATATATGTAGATGTTTATGCATTCTCTCTGAAATGGCTCAAAAGAGTGATTTTTCAATAAGAAGAACCAAAATGTGGGCTAAACACATTAAATGCAATAATACTTGCCGATAAACAAAGTAGTAACGGAGTAGATTCAAACTGTTTACTGCCATAAGAGATAAAACACAGTAAAAAACAGTAAATAATCATCACTAAATGAACACAGAACAAATTGTATAACAATTCTATTTTGTTTTTATACTGCAAGGGATTGTGTTTGGTGATCAGAGAGGTCTTTTCTTCTTCACCCTCTCTGTCTCTCTCTGAGTACATTTATGTTTTCAGTAAACACTCTTATCCCAAGCAGTTTAATATGGTAGACAAGTGCAGCATTTGATGTCTGTATTTCTGCCTGAACAGGGAACTGAACCCTGATCTTCTGTGTGCAGAGCAGCAGTCTTATTCACTGTGCTTTTCAACTACTTTACATGCTATAAGCATCACATTTTGATCATACAGCTCATGCTCAAACTTGTGAGACAAAGAGGGGCTGCATGTCACAATCCTTGGGACATATATGTCCTGTAAAATGAGTGTAGTGAAACATTAAGATCACCATGATATTCAAGATGTTGCCTAATTCTTATCTACAAAAAACATAATTGTGAATATATTGCAAACATTAGACACATCGCCCAGCACTAGTTTACTCAAATGAAAAGCTGCTTCAGTCATTTGGAATGATAATCTGATTACACCATGGATTTAGAGCCATGACTGTACCAAATCATTCACACTGGTCAACACTAGCCTATTTTAGCAATAATCTGCTAAGCTGCACTAACCTCATAAACCTTAATCTAGTTCTTAAACTGACTATCACATCCCAAACCCTCTTATTCTTCTCTCGACATATTTCTTTAATCTCAAATTATACCTTTCTCCTTAGACTCAATAGAGCTTTAATCTAATGCCCACACTGGATAATTACATGTTCCCCTCCATGCCGTCTCACCTGAGCAATGTATCGAGGCCAGACTGCCTGAATCACCTCCTCAATTAGACTGTCATATCAATATTATGTAGTTGTAGCTGTATTTGTCTTGCAGAGTAACTGTGCCTGATTGGATCGCCTGGATAACCTCTTTCCAAACTGCTTAAAGTCCTGTGTAGTAAGCACCACTAAGCCCTTTTCAATTCCATGTAGAATAGTGAACACATAGAATTTTTCCACAAGCATAATTTCAGCTGATACAGAAATCAATTCAGCAACTTATATAGATATATTATGGTATTTCAGTTTTCAATTTTCCTGTTCAACAACCTCACCTTTGAAAAGACCTTCAGCCTGATTTACAGCTTTTTAAATATAAACAATAAATCTGGGTGGACATCCATAGAAAAGCTGAATGCTGAAGTGCTTAAGATGACTAAAATTTACAGCCATTTGGGGAATCAAAAATGTTTAAGTAATATCACAATCAACCTTTTTTTTCTCAGGTTCAAACACTGTAGGACCTAAGCCTAAAAGTTGTACATGGACAAAGCTATACATTTTTGACCATAACCTGATATATTACAACTATCATTAAGTCTGATCCATCTGTCTGATCCATCTGTCTCCTCTGATTCAGTGCAAATTCAACAAAGAAGAGCAAAAAGATGTACATTATTATATTATATTATATTATATTATATTATATTATTAACCATTGATTGATTAGTGCTGGGCAATATATCATCTATATCAGTGTACTGGTATTAGTGCTATGTGTCACACAACAATACTGATTTATATTTTAATTTTTGATTCAAAAATAATGTATTAATAACGAGCACTATATTCACAATATATAATATGTCCCCAGAACATGTCAAGTTCGTAAGACATTTTTTAGCATACAGTATCTTGGGAAGTACTCAGGGGCTCATTAACTTTATTAAACTTAAATGTCATCTAATACCATGATATCCAGGTATATTAACCAACCAACAAGGTAACCAACAGTAGGTCTGTCTAATAGAGTGGACACAGTGTTTAAAATCTCCAACAGCACTGCTGTGTCTAATCCACTATCACCGCCACTGCAGCACTGAGAATGATCCACCACTCAAAAAATACCTGCTCTGTGGTGGTTCTGACCATTCAGGAACAGGGTAAAGAGGGACTAACAAGTACTGCAGAGAAACAGATGGACTACAGTCTGTAATTGCAGAACTACCAACTACATGGTGGATCTGATGATGGACAAAGAGTGTAGATACAAGTTAGGTGTATCTAATAAAGTGATCAGATGTGTATATTCAAAGTGATCTAGGGGACAGACAATGCACAGGGAAGTACGGCATACAATAAAGCACACTGTCAAACCGTTCAGCTTACCAGTGTAACACAGAATAAACATTAGATACCCTGTGTTGGTATCTCAAATGACTCGTAAGTTTTTCAAGTTTAAAGGCAATATGTTGGTGGTGAAACTTTCAGTCACAAAGGGTCAACTCATATACGTCAACAAATCCCCCTTTTACTCCAATATTCATCTTTCCCTCATTATTTCATTCATGCCTCAGAATCCATCATTTCACAATGCTCTCTCTCTCACCCTGTCTCTCTCTCCTACTCACCTCTTTGCTGTTCTCCACGTCCGACTCGCTGCTGAAGTCTTCAGTGTTCAGATTCTCAAAGTCCGACTCACCCACAGCGATGGGAACCCGCACGGTCAGGTTAGGATTGTGGATAAAGGACATGCGGTCCTCATCAATCATGTACTTCCCCACACTGCTGCCAATCCCGCTGGTCGTGCCGTTACCATTCTTAGCAAAGTCAAGGTCGCCGCACTTTATGTCCACACCTGTGTGGTTTCCTATGATGTTGTGTTTCTTGTCATACATGTCATCCAAAGGCTTGTCTTCGTCCTCCAGAGGAGCCTTCTTCAAAATATGCGCCACCAAGAGTCGTACATGCACTTTTAACCAAGCGATGCCCTTCTTGATGCGGATGACTGAGATCTGCAGGTTGTTCATCTCCCCGTCATCATCTGTGGCCGCGAGGTTATCAGCACTGAACGAGCTGAGCAACAAGGCCAGAAACAGATTCAGCACCTAGCAGAGAAGAGGTGATGTTTATCCACACTGATCATGATGTATCATATCACATTATATATGTAGTATTCAAGAAGTGATGAAGATTAAAAATTGAACAGAGAGGAGACAAAAGAAGCTCAGAAAGTCACTAGAGCTGTGAAACAGTAAAAAAAAAAAGCAGCAAAATACCTTGAGAGTGATACATGTTACACTAAATAAAGCACCATTACTTACTGTTTGGGCATTTATACAGTTCAAATGATCATAATACAGTAAATATTTGGTGTGAAATTTGTGCTGATTATAGTGTAATTGCCTCAGTAACGGACAACTGTCTGGTGGCATCGCTAGTGCCAACAGTATGACAGTGTTTGATAGCTTCTTTCTTGGCATTTCTGACCGTACACTTCTTTATAAATAATAAAATAAAGTTGTTTTGTTTTCTCTCTATATTAAAACCACTTTGTGCCAATGTTTGCATAATTTGTCACTGTCACTTTAAACATAAGTTGCTCCAAACTACAGACACACCACACTTCTTGGATGCTTAATTTTCTGGGCAATTCTCATTGTTGTCATTTTTATTATGATGTTAAATAGGCTATTTAGCAATGAGAGTTACCTCAAGGTAAATTAAGGTTTTGTAAAAAGGCCTGCTCTGATTGGAGCAGAGAAAAAAAATGTGGCTTATCCGAGGTAAACCATTTGCACGTTATGCTCTTTTCAAATGAGATACAGATACAATTACCTATCAATTACCTATCAGATACAATTACCTATCGTCAATGTCAAAATTAAAATAAAAAATAATACCAATACAATAAACAAAATATCATTATTGGTAAAAATTTCATTTACCACTCAGTTTGAGTGCTCAGAATAGCAAGGAAGAGGTGTCAGCACTGCAAAGTGAAGTAAACAGAGATGGGAGAACTCACCACTAAGTTTCCAATGACCATGACCATCATGAAAACAATGAGACACATGGTCTGGCCAGCCACCTCCATGCAGTCCCACATGGTCTCAATCCACTCTCCACACAGCACGCGGAACACAATGAGGAAGGAATGGAAGAAGTCGTTCATATGCCAACGTGGCAGCTCGCAGTCCTGAGCGATCTTACACACGCAGTCTTTATAGCTCTTTCCAAACAGCTGCATGCCCACCACAGCAAAGATGAAGACGATGATGGCCAGCACCAGGGTCAGGTTCCCCAGGGCACCCACTGAGTTTCCAATGATCTTAATCAGCATATTCAGGGTGGGCCATGACTTAGCCAGTTTGAAGACCCTCAGCTGTGGGAGAACAGAGCAAAGGAGAACTCTAGTGATGGAGGGGTTGGGAACTGATCTCATGATGCTTAAGACTATATAAACTCAAGTTCCAAAAAACATTTTCATAACCTGCATTTAAAAAATCTATTTATTCCTACATTTTAACTCTATCAAACCAAGCTAGCAACCTATTCTGAAAATTTGGGGATTTTCGTTTAAATCTGCTGACTTATGGCACTTGTATGTCCACGTGGGCCACAGGGAGACACGGCCCACATGTTGAAACAGTGTTTTTTATCAGTGTATGAAAGAAGCACAAGTCATCCTTTATTGATGGATCTACTGTGATTTTTTTCTAAAGCAAGGCTGCAACATCATTCAGAACGCAATCTGTATCAGTAAAAGCTTATTACTGTTTTATTTAATCACAGAAAAGTTAAAACACACCTGACATGTGAGGGATTGTTAGATGCAACAACAGCTCTAAGAAATCATTAATGGAGAAGAAGACATTAAATGACAGAAAAAGCCACCTTTTTGAGTCTGCCTTAAAAGGTTAAGAATCAAAATGGCAAATGACTGTGGTTAGAGCCAAACATGCAGCATCAGTGATAATGTGACATCTGGTCCTTTGCATTTTAATTTTCACCCTTTAGATAGTAATTACATAACAATTAAAGAATATTCTTGACTTGTGATACATTCCATCTTTCTGCAATTCTTTGAAATTGTTAAAGCAGTAAGCAGCTCCCTTTTAAACAGTTGCATCTTGTGAATAGTCCTTTAAACTGTACTTCAACCTTAAGTAATGATTTATACTGACTTGCTTAAAGTGAACACACACACACACATGCAGACTCACCAATCTGAAGGATCTGAGCACTGACAATCCTTCAACATCAGCTAGACCCAACTCCACCAAACTCAGGCTCACAATAAAGCCATCAAAGATGTTCCAGCCCTCCTGGAAGTAGTAGTATGGATCCATCGCAATCAGCTTCGCAAACATCTCAGCTGTGAAAATACCTGTGAACACCTGTAACAGGGAATTACGAAAGCAAAGAAAAAGACACTCTATAAGGACCATCTTCTCCATCAGACAATCCACTGCATTTCTATACAGATAACAGTTTCAAAGTTGGTTGATATGTTAAAAGAAATGGAATTATTATTAGACAGCATCACACACGCGCAGCGCCCTGCGATCAGCAGAAGCTACCAAAAGGTCAGTGCTTTGAATTGACACTATTTTCCAGCCACCTCAAAATCCCTGAGATAATGACGGGAAACCAACTAATTAAAAGGCTTACTCAGGGTGCAGTGTGAAGGACTATGTGTAGATATGGTCAAGAATGCAGTGACAGCAATACACTGAGCCTGTCACTCTAACCATGTAAGCTGTGACCTACGAGCAGTAAGCACCCAGTCTGTGCTTAATAAAAGTACCAGACGTGCTTAAAAAAGCATGTTATACAGCACTTTGGAATGAAACTCTTCATTTCTCACTAAAATTATTTGAAGCAAGCAGAAAAATTCTGTTGAACGTGAAGATTCTTTTAATTACTTTTGTATATACCCACATAACTCATTAAGTAAATATGCAATCACATTTAAATATTTAAAGTCAAATGAACAGACGTTTAAGGGTCAAGCATAAAGTCAGCCTCGTAAAAGAAAAACTTATTTTGCACAGAGAATAACAAAAATCTTACCAGGTTTCCAACACTCAGCACTTCTTCAAATTGTTCCGTCATAGGGTAGTGCTCCATGGCCATGAAGACGGTGTTCAGCACAATACATATTGTTATGGCTAAGTCTACAAATGGGTCCATCACTATCAGGTTTACTATCTCCTTAATTTTCAACCAGAGTGGACAACACTCCCAGATCAGAAACGTGTTAGCAAACTTGTACCAGCATGGTGGGCACTTCCTCTGAGACTCCTCCAGCTCTGTATAAAGAAAAGTAAAAAAACAGAAGAGTCAAAATTGCTGCTTGGAAAAATGAGAGATGCATGTCTTATTACGGAGCGGAAGTCTTAGTACAGTACCCTCCACCAGTGTGTTAGTGATGACGGTCATCACACTGTTAGCTCTTTCTTTCCGTCCAAAAGACGTGTTGAGCTGGTCCACTGACACCATAAGAGAGCCTGAATGTTTCCTCTTCACGTCCACCTCAGTGGTCTGTGGAGCGAGGGAATGAGGAAGAGGAAAATATGGAAGTGTGAGAGGGCTGAGGGTGGCATCAATAAACTCACACACCACTAAACATGAATACGGAACCACACTAAGATTTACCTGCTCCAAGATTTGGGATTTTTTCACAGCCACTGACACTTCAACCGCTGTCATTGCCTGACAAAAACTTGATTCTAAATCCTACACAAAACCTACACCTGACTTCACAAGTTGCAGTACCACTAGAATAATAGTACTCATAGAAGTAATACTCGTATTAGATCGATAATAATAATAGAATACTAGTTCCACTGAGTAGAATTTTCAAAAACTATAAATAAGAGCTACAAAACAAATCTTGTTGAGAATTACTGATAACCAAAAGACATTTATCTCTTCAAATGCAAAGATAATAGGACTGGGCCTTCAATCTTGGCACACACTGACATTAAATCTGAATCTTAAACTAAGTACATTTCCCAAAATTAAATCTAGGACTTTACCTACATTATATTTCTATTACATTTTGAATTGCCTTTCTCAAAAACAAACTGATCTTTCAGACTTCTTTCAGACTTTTACTTTCTAATATAACTTCAGTTGATATTCTTTATCATTCCTAGCCTTGTTGCCAAACTGAGAAATGGATACTTACAGTCAAGTAACTAGACCACACTCCTGTTCCAATCACAACACCATGCATGGACATGCACACAGTAGGAAAAGAAGCAAATTCAAACACTGCTCAAGACTTTGTGGCCCAGACTCCACTGCCACAACTGACTCCATCAGGTTTGTGAGGCACAAGTACTAGTTTGTCCTTTGCAATTCACAAACTCATGTGTATGCTCTTTACATTACTGTCAGGTAGGGGTGCGGGAAAAACTCGATTCTTAGATGCATCGCGATGCGGACGTGAACGATTCTGAATCGATTCATTCAACGTCAAAAATCGATTTTCTAAATATTTAATTTATAACGTAATGTTGACGGAACGCAAAAGGCTGAACTGGAAGTGGGTAAGTGCAGCGCCCGGACAGTCTCTGGTGGCACATAACAAAAACACTACTGGAGGAGCGAGAAATCCGACCAGCTCCCTCTGCATTAAAAGCCAGGTTAGGTCAGGAGTCACAACACAAATGATAAGAAGAGCCATTTTGCCTTTCAACGAAGTCAAACCACCTTGGGAGCCACAACATTTAATGTCCAGTATGTCTCAGTATGTGATAATGTCCTAGTATGGGCTAAAAATATAAACGAGAGCGCAGATTTACTTCGCTCTGCTTTAAGCTTTAGCTTTAGCCGCTTTCCTCCCATCTCCGCCAGAAAACTTTTCTTCAAAACTAGAAGAGTTTCTTGTAAAATGTCTCAGCATGCGGCTGTTTTACGAGGCTGAAGTCGCTTCTCATTCGCCAGTTTATCGTTCTAATTTTCCTGTTCCACCTTAAATTCTGCCTTAGGCGCCGAATGTAACTGCTGCACCATTTAAAATGGAACGGGAAAATACGAAAGAGAAGCGAGTTATTTTTCGCAACTTTTTAGAGAAAGACAGTCTCTCAGCAGATTTAACCAACCGCGCTGCTTATAAATGCGAATAAGTCCTCCAAATATTCGTCTTAATCTGTTTTTTCGTTCGCTACTGGCGAGGCCAGACTTCGGGGCTATGTGACCTGCTGTCTGTTCTCAGTCGTTGAGAACCAGGGCTTTCGCGCTATGCTGCACACTATGGAGCTGAGATTCAGCGTCCAGTCTCGAAAACATCCCCCCCCGACTCTCTACAACGAGAAAAGGGTGGCTGTAACGTACTGCGTGGACACCTATTGCCACTGGATCTTATTTCAGGGCAACAGCGCATTTTATCGCAGATGAGTGGCAGCAGCGTCTCTGAATGAGAGTTCACTTGCCACATCACTTCCATTTGATTTATTAATAAAAGATATTTTAGATAATTAAAGCAAAGTATTTGTAATGATCCGTAATGCATTTACATTATGGATCATTACAAATACTTTGCTTTAAAACTACCAAGTCCTCAGACAGTAGGAAGATAGAAATCATGCATAGAGAAAAAAGATGCATCGAGATGCATCGATAATCGTTTTATAATCGCATCGCAGCCCTCTGAATCGTAATCGAATCGAATCGTGAGGTGCCTAAAGATTCCCACCCCTACTGTCAGGCATTTCTAGTTACAAGCAGCGCAACTTATGAAATGCACAGATAAATCACAGGATTTCATCCTTTTTCATGCTGTTATTCAAAAGGTGACTTCTTTCATTTGAGCTGCTTTAATTTTTGTGTTTGTTGTTCTTTCTACTACACAATCTCAAATAAGGATAGCTCACATCCATAAGGTAAGAAGTTTCCCACAAAGTTGTTGCCTATACTCAATTAATTGCATTGTGCAGAGAAGATTCAATCAGATTATAGACTAATACAATTAGCTGTGTGGTGACAGTTGATAAGCTCTGTGAAAGCTGGGCCGAAGATCATGCGTCAATCAGAGAAGATAAAGGCAGAAGCTGGATAGAGAGTATAAGGATGTCAGTCTACCATGCTAACTAAGATGAGGCATAATGCTGTTACTGGAAAGGTTAGGAAAGGTTTCTCTTGCATCACGCTTTATTTGGGGAGAGAGAGAGAGTGAAGACTGGAAAAAGAGGAGAAGTACTGAGGACTGGTCCTGAACTTCCCAGTCCATGGAAGAGGTGGATATGGTGGACAAAACGAGAAAAAGTAAAAAATAAATGGTGGATTTAGTAAGGTTAGATGGACACAGGTAGTATTGGATAGATGAGCACTGGAAGGCTAATGATAACCAACTTCTTTGTTTATAGGGTTCGGCCATTTGAAGAATGTTCGAAAAGAAAGAGGTTTGTTTGGGATGGGGATCATAAGCAAAAGGGGGACTCTGGAAAGCTCTCCTGAGCTGTCTTTTTTAATTGGCTGTGCCATTCACAGCAGCACACTGCAGGCAGGGTTTGGGGACTGGACGGATTACTCAGAACTGGTGATTTAGATCACGACTTGCATGGGCACAAAAAAGTAGAGTGTGAGAAGAAGAAGAATGTATCAAAAATAGGAGAAGTGGGGACAAACCAGAAAGACCAGAAGGATAGGATCAAGGCCAAAAGGGAGAAGAATAAGGAAAAAGGAATTGGGATAGAGACCGGTCGCTACTGTCATGCCTATACTGTAAACCTTCCCCCTGTTGACGTCCTTACACTGTCGTCAGTAGCTGCCTTATCTATTTTCACCTCAGGCAGAAGCCGGCCAGGCCCTGGCCCGATCAGAGACACCACGCCGTTGCAATCCACCGTGCTGTTCCTCTTGCAGCCAGAGTGAGGCGCTAGTGGGTTGATGCGTGAGGAGCCTTGGCTGTAGCCGCTGTAGCTGTTGCGTCGGTAAGGGATGAAGAGGGAGCCGCGACGATCCTCGCTCTCCTCCACTGTGCTGTGCTCGTCATCTGCAAACTCATTCTCCGAGCCCACATCCCGTGAGCGCCCTTTATAGCTGAAGATGCTGCTGCGACTGTTATGGCGAGACATGGGCGAGCCAGGTATACTCAGCAGAGACTAGGAGAGGGAGAAAGAAAGAAATGCAAACAGTGAGACAGCATCTTAATTTGAACAGCATCAGTAAAGCAATATGACAAAAATATTGTTATTGTGATACATTCTGTCACGATACAACATACTTTTCTGAACGTTGTGCATATCATCAGTACTTGCAGAACAATGACCAACTGCAGTCCTGTTAGCTGGATTTAGTGCAACACAGTATGCCAAATACTGGATAAAAATCATTGTGTTCACAGTTTCTGATAGCATTTTTTAAAATGTAGCACTAATTCTTTTTTCTCTGTTCCAACTGATGTCTAAGAAATAAATATCGTGACATACTGTATATGGTGAAAATTTCTACAAGTATCACAGTATTGCATTTTTGCCATATCGTCCAGCTATAGCTCATATATTAAAAACGCAACAGGAGCAGCTAGGTCTTTCTTAAAAAAGGACTTTCCATATATATTATATTGCTTTACAGATAATAATGACTACCTGCTGTAATAATTTGTAGTATTACCTTTTTGCATTTGGTCTCAGCTCATATAAATTCTCAGATGTTTGGTAAACACTGTAGTTGAACACTTAATGTAGCAGTATTGTCTATCACCTCCTGGCAAAGATTTGCTGCTCACTCCCTGCTGAAATTCACAGATGACCCAAGGTGCTGGATGAAAATCAGTGATATTGCAGAGTGTTAGCGGCTAGGTGAAATTCACTGAGAGTGCAGAATGCTAGCTGCTAGCGCAGGCACTTTCACTGAGGTGGGTCTGAGTGGCCTCTCCCTAATGGAGCGGTTGACCACTGCAGACTAAGTACAGCAGAGACAGCCCAAGCGCCCTCTCAGCAAAGGCTATTTCACTCAGTTCACTTACAGAGAAGAGTGGGATTGATCTGGTAAAGTGGTCAGGCCTGCACTGCTGCACTAGCAGATATGAGAGGAGGTATCAAGAAACAGCCTTGGCTAGTACATCAGGACACAATGTTTGTGTGCTAATAATCAGTCATTATGCCTGTCAGTATAGCACATATACAGTCTTACGGTCTCAGTAAAACAAATTAGTTATGGGTTTAATTGCATATTATATGTATTATTATGATTTATATGTAAATACAAAACAAAATGCAAAAAAATAAAAACTTTTCAAAAATACAAGAAAGAGGCAGAGGAGAAAAAACAAACAAACAAAAAATAATATTCATGTTCACAGCAGAGGCTTAGCTGCTGGGGGGGCCAAGGGGGCCTAGGGCGCTTCACTTCAAAGCCTCTCTTTAGATCACCACAAATTTTTGGTGAATGCTACCACCATGGCAGCATTTATGTCAGTCGCACAAAAAGTACTAAATGACGCCTTTTTAACGGCAACATGCAAACACAGCATTAGCTCGCTCTACTGTTTCACCAGGTGGTGAGAACTTAGCTCTGCTTAGTTCTGCTAGTTTCTATAGACTACCGGACTGCAGTAAAGTAAAAAGATCAATACGACAAGAAACAACAAGAAAAGCACAGTCTTCAACCATTCATACTAGAAATCTACACCTAGTGCTGTAAAAGGCAGCACACTGATTAATTAGCCTTCACCCATCGTTTTATGCTGTCAGCTGTTATAGTAACTAATTAGCCATGTAAATGTGAGGTCAGCAATCACATTTAATATTCAAAAATGTATAATGTGTTTAGCATTCAAAAATAATTTTCCCCTCAAATTACAGTAATCACTGGATGATTTTCTAACGATTAGCCATAATGAAGCTGACCAGTTGCTGGTTGTCATCCTCTCTACAGCAATGTCTCTGGGCTTTAATGCTTGCTACCTGGCCCCCTTAACCTGTAGCCAGGCCCAACTCAAAAAAAGATATTCTGCTATGCCACTGGTCTGAAGCAGTTCCTGTGGGTGGAGCTTAGGATGTGGCCTCAGCCCATAGTCTTCCAGGAGCTCAACGTCCTGCCAAAGCACAGGCATATTACTGCTCTCAGCAGGGGATGAAAGATTTATAGAAGCTGGATGAATAATTCAGACAGGGCCAGCGAAAGCATGGCGTCCTAAGACCGCACCCCACTCCTCTCTACGACAGCATACACAGACAGTCTAGCATTAAAAACAGGTGTCAGTAATGTCATCTAGCAACTACCTTTAAACATCAGGACATTTACACACACATTTACACAACTATAACTAAAATGGCCAATGAGAAAGAGAGACAGGAACAGACAAAAAAATAAAGAGGCCTCAGGTAGTCTGAACCATCTCTAATTTTTTGACCACAGTGACATTAAATGGGAGAAAAAAAAGTGAGAGAAAGATGGAGAGATAAAACAAAGAAATATAGACAGTGTAGATAGATGAATGGGCATAGGCACTTCCTCTGATCTCTGGGACCAAGGCTGGTGCACTTTGTCTAATCATAGTGGTGAAATGGACGATGACTCAGCGAAAAGGGGGCAGTAACTGCACAGCTCAGAAGGCAGAAGAAAGAGGGCTGGGCTGGGACTGGCTGGGAGTCACCTGATTTTACTACAAGCAACTGACAACAGCAACTATTAGTCATTATCAGCTCACGAAATGCAGGGACTGCAGGAGAGACAGACCCCTTCCCACCACTACAGCCACGGGCAGGGATGTGAAAAGCCATTTTGCATCAAAATTATGATGTTTTTCCCATTCATTCTCAAAACGACACTACTGAAATTTAAAATCTTTAACCCTTTAATGTCCTCACCAAGAAAAAAGCAATGGATTTTTTTCAGTATTTTTTATTTGTTTGGGGCAATAATAAAAACAATTGGTGTTTTTTTTTTTCATTTTTTGACCCCACAATTTTAAACGGTCGAGATAGCAGTTTGTGGCATATATAGTGACTCAAAATGTGCTCTGCCAAATGGTTCAGCAGATCATTATAGGGTTAAAATCACTGTTTCTCAAAACAATGCAAAACATTTATATATTTACATATATATGTTTTTTGCATTTTGCACAGCTCTGTGAATTTCTTAATGGTTTATGCCATTATCTATATACTTGAATACTTGCTTAGCAGGTGTTGAATGCCATGTAGTTTATGAATATTGCTACATTTGCTGCTTACATTTCGACACTCGTTCTCAGGCCAGCAATCTAGCCTGCTGCATGATCTCTGTACTTTGTACAGTTTTAGGACAGCTTGGGCTCACCAGTGAAGACATTAAGCAGTTCATTAGAGCTAAAAGTATACCTTGAAAAAGTAAGTGAAGGCACTCTCCAACAGACTCTTTCAGACTAATTTCTAAATCACTGAATTCCATTAGATTCTACAGCATTTTAATATTTAAAACAAAACTCATCTGATTCCTTATTCCGTTTGCACCAAGTACCACCCCAAAGTCTGGACATACTCATTTTAATTTGTTTCTAATTACTTAAAACACCCAATTTCAAGGCAAATGAATGAATGCTTTAAATTTGTTTAAACCAAAAATATAAATAATGAAGCTGATGCTAATTTATGAACTTATTTACAAAAAAAATGTAAAAGAATATATATTTTTATACCACCCCCAAACTAAAAAAGTATCTTTCATTTACCTGAACCACAAACATTATATCATGCACAGTACTGTGTGTCCCCTTAACAGTTAAATTGTGCAAAGTTTGTCTTTCTTAAGGTGTTTCAACCACTCAGTTGTGTTGTGTGTGGCAATGTGGGTGTAAACAGCCTGGTACTTTGGTAGAAAGCCAACATTTCTGACTGAAGTCATTAAAAAAATCAAATGTAGAAAACAAATGAAATAAAGAAAACCCCCTCTATGAGTGTGCATGTCCAAACTTTTGACTGTAGGTGGATGTTATTCTTATGCTAATTATGTTTTGTGTATTTTTTAACAAATGTATTTTCATTTGTGTGCATGTGAGCATGCATGTGTTGAGTATGTGCATGAATCTGCATATCCCTGCTCTCACCTGGTTCATGATGGAGGGTTTCCTGCCCAGTCTGTTGTCAGGGAAACGGAAACGGAAACTCTTGCTGCCCTCGTCTGACTCTGATTTGACAACCTTCTCGCTGTCTCCTTTCTCCTTTTCCTGCTCTTTCTTCATCTTTTTCTTGCGGTTCCGTCGCTCCTTGGCACTCTTGGAGCTCAGCTTGGACACCTCTGAGGAGCTGCGAGACAGGCGTCCTCCTCCATCATCCTCCACAGCATCCTCTGATACCGTCCCTGCTGAGGTGGCCATGGCATTGGCCTAATGTTCGAGAGATCATGGATGACAGAAAGATACAAAAGACAATTAGCAGGCTTCACAAAGGGAGCAGAGAATAAAAAGGGGGGCTTAAGAGAGCACATATGAAGCCGGATCTTACAAATGGCCTTTAGGTATTTTCTTCTTGCATGAATGTGTATATCAACGCACTGTGATGGTCAAGATTCGACTGAATCGATTTGGAACAATAGAATTAAATTTTGTAACAAATCTTAATCTTTTTTATGTCTACATTCCACTCCTTTGTTAATAGTGTCTCAAGCCATTTATGCATTCAGTGTATTTTTTAAAACAATTCTGAATTATACCATAATAATCTGATCCATTTATTGATTTTTGAATGATATTGAATCATTTCCTGAAGAATTATAATTGCATTAAATCACTGTGGGATCTGAGATTTACACCCTGTGTGTGTATGTGTGAGTGTATGTACAGTAGGGTCCAAAGGTCTGAGACCACTGGTGAAAATGCTTCTATTCTTCATTCTTTTGTTTAATACATCATTTTTCATTACAAATGATATTATCAGCATAACAATTTGAGTCAAAAGTAGAATCTTTAAATGTTAACATGAATTTCAGAATGTCTTCATTTACACAGTATGTCCCCCTTCTGCTTTAATGAAAGTGTGCACTCAAGCTGGCATGGACTCCATAAGATCATGCAAAAGTCTCTGATCAGTAGATCAAATCCTCCTGAGAGTTGTCTAATTAAATGTGTGCAAAAGCCTTAACATGGTCAGTTTCCCTAATTTGCTTCAGTTTGAATAGTGACCTAGAAATAGTGCTGAATCTTCAATATTTCTTCTTCATTTTAGTTGTCATAACTTTTTTTAGTCTCACGTATTTCTAAAACGTTTTATTTAGTTGCAGGTTTAAATGAAGAAATCCCAGATTTTCAATGTTGTCTCAGACCTTTGGACCCCACTGAACGTACCTGTGCCTCCTCTTGCTGTTTCTTGAGCTGTTCAAGCATAGCTTTAAACTCCGCCTCTTTCTGCTCTGCCTCCTCTATGGTGGCTTGGTTCTGCTCCTCATAGGCCATGGCCACCACAGCCAGGATCAGATTCACCAGGTAGAAGGAGCCCACGAAGATCACCAGCACAAAGAAGATCATGTATGTCTTTCCTGCCGCTCGCAGTGTCTGTCAGACCAAAAAAATAAGACAGAAAGTTGTGGATTAAAATCCATACGCTTCCTGATTAAACTATAACTATATTATTGCACAGTGAGGGGAAACAAGTATTCAGGTTTTTTCTTTCCTTGTAGTAATGATGTGTCCACTTCAGATTTACACACACAATGTCTCTTTGTACATCTAAATATGAACAAAAAAGTATGTATTTGTAAGTATAAACTAAGATATGTTAAAAAACAAAGTCAAAAGACACTACGTGTGTAAAGCTGAAGTGAATATATGCACTGGAAGTATTTAAAGTAAAAACTCCTCACTATATATTAGTTTCTATATGGTAACACCAAATATTAAATGATTACAAACTGTATTCGAGACAATATGTTTAACTCCTGCATTTTGTCTGTGTGACAGTAAAGGTTGGCAGATAGGTTTTTTTTTTTCTAAGGAAACCTGGAACGTTTTATGCCTCAAACTGACTTGAAAAAATTTGGAAACCTATGGACTGTGCATCATGAACTTATGCGTAACAGAAGATGAAAAGATCAGGAGAGGCAGGAGAAATCAACGCAGTGGAGGGAGGATAATACACACCAGCTGATAAAGGTTTTCCCAGAAATCCTGTGTCATGAGTCGGAAGAGAGCAAGGAAGGCCCAACCGAATGAGTCAAAGCTGGTGTACCCGTAGTTTGGATTACGGCCTGCCTTCATACAGGTGTAGCCCTCTGGACACCGCCTATACATACACAAATTCCATAAATGTACAATAAAAGGTGCTCATTTGAGTTTTGTTTTTTATGCAATGCTGAAAGCATCAAAATGCAGGCAGGTGTACTGTAACTGAAAACAGTCAGTTTGACAGAATATACTCACTTGTTAAAAAAACTTTTGAAACATACCCAATTCTAATTTCTTGCATTAATTTTCTTGATTGTTTGTTTGTGTGTGTGTGTGTGTGTGTGTGTGTGTGTGTGTGTGTGTACATGGCTCACCCAGCATCAGAGCTGTTCCCACACAGCAAAGCGTCTAGCATTCCCGGCAGGAAGTAGAAGTTAGCTGTAAAAAGCAAAGTGTTACTTACACATTAACAAAGACATACACTCTGCAAAGTAACTTTTAAGGAGACACACATAGTAATGAGCATGATATAATGATTGTGGTTCAGGTAAATGAAAGCTACGTTTTAGTGGGGAGACACATATATTTTAAAGTTAATATATATTTTGAAATTAAAGTCATCAACTGAGTACATCACCTTATTTGGCACTTATTTAACACATGCACGGTATTTGTTCTATTGAAAGTGCAAATGCCAAACATTCAATTTGTGTTTTTTTACATTTGTGTTCATAGTAGAAGAGAAGATATTATCAGCTGAATTTGATGAAGATTAGAGTAGTCTCCAACCTGTCAATCCATAATATAAATCAAATGCAAATGTAATTCATTAAATAATTTTGTAATTTATTATGTAATTATGACATTTCATTTAAATAATACAGCAAAACAACTTTAACTCTGTGGGCAACGATTAAAAGTGTGTATTTAAATCTGCATTAAAAACACTGTAGGGTGCTGCCTGTAAGGCTGCTTTTTTACTTCAAACCCAAGAGGTGCTTCTACTTACTGTCATTCATGATGTACTCATCAAAGTCGAAGCCCTTGCTCCCATTGGACAGGTAGGTGACGGTGAGGTTGCTGATTGGCCAGAACACACACTTTTGTCGGAGGTTGCCCATAAAGAGCTGGAGGCCAATGAGGGCAAATACACTCAGACAAAAGACAGTCAGGATCATCACATCAGACAGCTTCTTCACAGACTGGATCAAAGCCCCCACAATGGTCTTCAGTCCTGAGAGGAGATAAACACACACACACACATACAGCAGTGTTGTACCTGCTCAATACACACATCTTTGTGGTTGCCTGGCTTTGTAACAATATTGACAAGCGCAGAGCATCTTACTATACAAACTCACATACGTATTTGCAAACACACACACACACACACACACACACACAGAATTGTTCTAATCTTACTTTCTATAATATAGAACCACTCAACAGTAGAGTTGGATAATAATCAAAATTCACTATTAATATTTTGTTTATCAAAGAAAAACAAGAATCTCTATTTTTGTCAATTTTTATTTTTCTACATTATTTGAAATCAGCAGCTGCTCCTTACACTGAGTGAAAATTGAATGCTCACTGGACCAACAGGCATGCTCCGAAACTGCTTGGTATAAAATCTTTTTACATTAAAAAGTAATTACTTAAATTACATTTAAAAGTAAAGAGCGTTCTTTCCCTCTCCTGTAAAGTTGCTATTTTAGAGATACTTGCTTTTCTTTGGACAGCAACGATATAGTCTGTATTTTTCTAAATTTTTCTAAACTATATTGTGTATATTTGCAGATCCTGTGGTTCATTACCCCTTCGGGCTTAGGAGTGTAAATTTTATACCGTCAAGTAGGGTCTTGTTTTTAAACATAACCAATATTGTCAGTAAATTGGGTCTTTAGCTCAAAGGAGTGTAAAGTGAGTAACATGCAACGCACAAGGTGTCGTTTTTAAAAAACAAATGAATAAAGCAAAAAACAGCTTGAATGCGAGGGGACGACGTGGTGTTTTTTTTTGTTTTGTTATGTCTTTTTTTTGGAGTTGTAGTCACTGTCAAATCCACCTGCTAGCTAGGTCTCCCACAAGATGCTACCATGATGGGAGAATTAAGGCTAGCATGTGCACCACCGCATCTTTACATGTAACAGCCATCCTTCCCACCCAGTCTGAGCGAGGTCAATTATGCTGTCATGGACTCCCGGCCATGGATGGCTGTGGTATCACCTGGCATCTCCCAATCTTCCGACAACAGGGACAAGGCTAACCTGGCAACATACTATTAGCATGATTTACAGCAACTTCAGCATTCTAATTACCATCTAAATCGTCATGAAGATATTTCATATTATATCATAACTGAGATTTTTTTTTCATATTGTCCAACTCTATAGCTGAGGATTAAGACAGTATTAGAGCAAATAATAAAAACGAGATTAAAAAAAGATCTTGTTTCTTCTCCACTACAAATAATCTCTTTCTCTCACATTCACTCACACACATAACACCCAGAGGGTGTCCCAGTATATAATTTTTTGTGCTTCTAAACAGAAAAAACTGAAAAATATAGAGTTCAGTCCCTCCTCGTAGATTCTCCACACAAACTGGTTTTGCAATATAAGAATATTTACAAAGATAAAATCCAATAAAAATGCCCCTCTCTCTCTTTTTTTAAATACAGCTCTAGCCACTGCTGCGCTGCTAAGACCTACTCGGATCACTGGATGTCTCCAGATGTCCTCAATTAGAGGAATTTTTCAGTGAAAGGAATATTCTAACGTTTTAGTTATTCATAAACTACCTAAAGATGGAGGAATTCATCAATACAATTTTCTCTTCTGTGAGTAATCTGAAATTATATTGGCCCGACAAAATAACAGGAACACCAGACAATTCATAAATACATGTAGGCTTTCAATATGCATATTAGGGCAAGTACCACATGGTTTGTGTTAAACCTGCAGGGAACATCATCTACTTTAAATGTACAATAAAAAAGACATATCTGAAATCTGCACTCCTGTAACATAGCTACAGTAATGACTAGACTAAACTGACAATACAACTTTTAAACAGACTCTTAAAAACCTGTAAATCAGGATTGTTTGCTTCTTTTTCTTTTTCCCTCTCTCAATTGTTCTTTCTTGGGAGATGATTTCCCTTGCTTGGTTATCCTTTTTGTTACATTTTATATAGGAAACTGTCCAAAGCTAGACATACATTTAATTATATTTTAATTGCATGTTCCACATTTTTAAAATTGTAGCCCTTTTTAGCTCCTTCTATAGCTTTATATTTTCTAATCTTATGACACCAACATAATATATACTTAAAGCAGGAATTGCATGTACACTAAAGTTTAGTTAACTTTAAAATATGAGTGTTTTCATTATTTTATCTATTATTTGTAAAATAAAATATTAGATCAAATTTATGCAAAGAGACACTTTGCATAAATAATGTGTGTCTAGGGGATCATTTAACCTCCACAGAAAGTGAGGGGTGACTTAACAACTGGATGGTTGCTACATGTATGTAATACATTTATATATGAGGAATAAAAAAGTTCGTAATATTTACTGAATCACTTGCTTTCTAAACTATTGCGAACAAATTACATTTTAAACATCTGCTGGATGAAAGAGTTACAGGCACTGCAAGAGCAGACAAAGAGACACAATCTCAAACAAGTGAATTTACCACTGATCATTAGTTAAAAAAAACAGGACAAAACAATGATTGTCCTTGGTATGTCTATTTTACTGCTTCTGAGAGGAGACAATCAGCTAATCGCACAGCATTACATTCGTCAGGCTAGGTTAAAGTGCATGGCT
Source organism: Colossoma macropomum (assembly GCF_904425465.1). Lineage (NCBI taxonomy): Eukaryota > Metazoa > Chordata > Actinopteri > Characiformes > Serrasalmidae > Colossoma > Colossoma macropomum. The sequence goes on from NW_023494789.1 coordinate 29,394,920, forward strand.
CCAGATTGCACACAAAGAGGACAAACTGGGAGTACTGTTTTAATTTTATAAGATGTAAATGACCCTAGTACTACGTTCAGCACCAGCATTATGGACGGCAACACTGCAGGAAAACAGGATTGTTCTATAGCTGATGGTGCATATGAAGTAAAACAAAAAAAAAAATCAGAAACACCACCTCTCCCACACCCCACCACAAAAACAGAATCATGGGACTGACCCTGTCTAGAAATAACAGAAATCCTGTTTTAAAAATACTTATGTACATGTTGTTCCAAATGTGATGCTGAACCCTCTATTACCTGGAGGGGGGGTTTGGATTTTGCTGTTTAAATGGAGAATTCCAAAGCAAGTCAGGAACAATTAGAATTTGGTTCAGGTCATAATTTAGAGTCCCTATTTGTGTGTGGAGACCCTGAGGAGACACTCTTATTCATACATATACATTACATTCAATATTTAACACATATAAGCAAAATAGATAACAGAGCAGCGCCACACACATAAATGCAGAGAGCCAACACAGAGAGAGGAAGAGGAAGAGGAGGACAGGCAAAGGGAGGAAGGGATGCATGCAGGTCATTTAAACGCCAAGGCTGAAGGCAGCAACATCATCATCACCTTATCATCATGGTGACAATGCCTTTAAACCAATCATTCATATCCAGAGAACGCTTAACATCGCCCTTTCCGAGATAACTTCCCATTGTTCGAGAGACACCAGACGAATGAAGAGCTCCGGCGTAAAAAATGTTCATAGTCAGGTGGAGGCCGCAGGTTCCGTTCAGTATGCAGTATGTGTGCACATGAACGGAAATTGAACTACAATTACAAAATCACACACTGCAAATTCCTCCAACGTAGGGCTGATATTCTGATGTCTCTCTCTTTTACGCTCCGCTCCAAGTTCTTTAAAATAAGAAAAAGGAGGGATTTTAAAAAGTTCATTTTGGCAAAAAATATCGAAGTAAAGGATGCAGAAATTCGAGGAAAGCCAGTCATAAAATAAATAATAATAATAAAAGAAAGACAAACTAAAAAGCAGGTGTCTCAGAAAGCATCATGCAGCAGAAGTGTGTCAAACTAGGCTTGGCAGTCTTGGTGAGCGAACTACATTATCCATAAACATTTGCTGCTGACATATATTATGAGCTCCAGTTGGAGTCCTAATGAAACTTCCAAAAGTATGAAAGCTAAGACACTATGAAACACACGTACAAATGCTGTTATGCTTTGATGATTTGATTTTATTGAGTTTTGTGATGTTTTACTGAAACTGCAATTCACAAAAACTCAACATGGAAAACAAAGTGAGTCATCTAAAGCTGAATAACACACACTGTAACATGAAAACATATACAATTGTAAGATGTTTTTACTGTTTTACCATCTGTTTAAGTGCTGTGCTATGTTTTAACCTGCAGCAAAAACATTCCTTTACAATCAGTGTCTTTATCATACCCAATAAGTTGCAGTTAGTCACAGAAGAGTCAGAACTGATACCTACAGAAAATTTTATTTTAGTATAATTCGGGGAAAAACAAGCAATGCACACAATTAATGAGCGAAATTAACGTAATAATCTGCAAAACGAGGAAGCTTTTCAGGCTCCTTTAGCTGACCACCTGAGTTCAGCGGCCTGACAGCAGACTGCAAAGCCTATCAAAAATGTATTGTCACCATTTTTGATTGTGTCGGTAAAAAATTAACATAAATTTGAAACAAAATAAAGATACTGTTTCTGCAGCATCCTCTTAAGAAAAAAATGACAAGTACAAAATGAAGAGTATCAAAAACAAATAAAAAGGGTAAAAATAGTAATAATCATAGTAATCAAGAATAATTGTTTGCGTCAGCGTGGGAAGCAGCTCAGCCTTTGTGTTTAAACGCGTTCTCACCTGGTATGACAGAAATAGTTTTGAGAGCTCGTAGAACCCTGAAGGTTCTCAGGGCTGACACATTCCCCAGGTCCACAAACTCTGTTACATATCTGCAACAAGGGAGGATCACACACAGAACAAACACTATGACACAACACACACACACACTTACACAACACGACAACACGCACGACACGCCACTACCACCAGCACCACCACTGAACTGGGAGGAAGACATCACGGACAGCCTGTCCAACGAGAGGAGAAAGAAACGAACGGAGAAGAAAGGAAGAAGAGGAGGAGGAGCGTGGAAAGAGAGACAGCGAGCGGCGCCCTCTGTTGGCCCCTAGGCCTGCTGGACTCTTACCTGGGATCACAGCAACAGTTTTCAAAGCCCTCAGCACCCTGAATGTGCGTAGAGCTGACACATTGCCTAGGTTTACAAACTCTGTTATATACCTGCAGAACGGATCGCAACAGTCACCAGTTAGAAGAGAGAGGGAGAGAGAGAGAGAGAGAGAGAGAGAAGAAAGACAAAGAGAAATAAAGGAAAAAGATAGATGAAAGCAGAAAGAGAGTTTTGTGAGAAAAAGAAAAAAACAGCAGCATCATGGAAATTATTATACAATATTTTTTGAAAAACAGCACATGTTCTGTTACATGTATAGTACTGTGCAAAAGTTGGTTTAAAACTATTTATCTGGGCAGTATGTTAGTTCAAAAACTATGTAACATTAGAATCAATGCAATCAAGCATTAATGCACTAAACAGTAACAAAATTTTGGAAAAAGTACTTGATATCTTGTGAGCTCCACAGATTTGGGTCCAGATTTCTCCTCGATACCCCTTGTCATCGTAAAGATGTGTTAAATTCCATCACCAGCACAAGTCATTTAATTTCATGAAGCACTCATTAACCATTCTAGGTACTGGACAATAATCACAAATAATACTGGGCTACTGTGAGGAGAGGCGAGGAAACAGTTAAACAAACACACTGGCATATGCAAAATCTCTACTTTCTGTATTAATTTTATCTGTATTTACTCTAATATTTAAGGTTTTCAGAACAAATAAACAAGTGCCACCCAGATAAACAGTTTTTTAGGGTGTGTCCAAAACTTTCACTGTACTGTATACTGTTCTATAATCAACTGTATAAGCTACAACCATTTTATTTTTGGAAATGAATAATGGCCATTTAACGGCCATCTGTGCATATTAGACAAATCATGTTGAAAAATGTGAAATGTCATGTCTGTCTCAATCTGAGGAGACCAAAACAGAATGTATTTCTGAAAATGACTGTAAAATGTAAATTATAGCTTTAAGACTTATACACACATTCAGACAGTAGATCTAGAACTCATTAACAGTAATCATAAACATCACATGGTTACATATATGAAATATGAAACAAAGAAAATAAAACTGTTTTCTTTCGGTGTGGAGATGCACCGATGTGGGAATTGTGGGCCAGTATTTTGATACTGATGCCAACATTTCTAAAATGCAAAAATTACTAGATTACTCGACAGAAGAAAGATTGACCTGGATGTGTCTTCTAGTGAAATGTAATATTTATTTCTTTAGAGTTACAAATGCAGTAAAATTTTAGCCCAGCAGCCCAGTGTTGCCTAAACATTCTTTCCTAGGCAACAATAAATACGTCAGCAAATTGATTTGAATTACGAATCAAATTTAAACATCTGTCCGATGCCAATATTATTCCGATCATCGCGCATCCCTAGTTTGATGTTTTATGCGTCAAAATACACTAATTGAAAAATGTCCAAAAAAGACTAAAATGTCTGTAGTAATGGAGGGAGGGCAAAATGGAGAGAGAAGGAGTGAAGAGTAAAAAGACACAAATAATGGCCACATTGAAACACGGATGAGCACAGAAGCCTTTTTCAGTTGTTACACTTCCACCTGTGAGAGTTGGGACAGAAATCATACACACACTCACTTAATCACTCACTCCCCTCCCCCCCAACCCCACACACACAAGCAAAACAATACACAAACTCCTGTGTGCAAACGAAGACCTCAGGGCTTCAGATACCTCCAGTAACCTGTGCAGAGGTCACAGAGTCAGTGTTGATTTTTGTATTGTATTTCAGGTTTGCACAAAGCCTCCACCACTCTGTGCTCATGTGTCCTTCATCTGCATAATCCTCTGTCCTCACTGCCATGGGCCCACAACACATTGTCAGTGGTGCAGTCTAGTGTGCAGTAGTGGGTATACTGTGAATAGAGGACCTGATCACAGTTAGCAAGACTAGCCTAGCTAGCACATAGCAATGTAACTGAAAAACACTTAGCTAGCTGTACAAATACTTATAACTCCTGACTCACTAACAATGCATTTAGGGTGTAATTTCACTTCAAATATAATCCCGAATGTTTTTTATTAAGTATATTAAGTATTTTTTACTTAATTTTCCCAAAGGCTAGTTAAAACAGCTGTTGTTAATGTGAGCTCACAAGGATCCCAGAGGAAATATGTAAGCATGTGCATATGAGCTTCTCGCTTAGAGATTTTCTCACTGCTGGAAATGACTATTTCCCTGCCAAACTTTAGAGATTATAGGGGACATCAAAATTCTAAAGGGGCTTTTTGGGCCCCAGGCATCCAGCCTAGCAACGACAAAAACAGTCTTAAAATAAACGTGTTCTTAGCAGTAATTTGTTTTAATGATCTTTAAAAGTAGACTCATGGTTATACAATGTCATCTCAATGCGTAACAGTAGTAGTTTGCTCGTAGCATTTTTCGTATTTCGACTGCCTAACAACCTCTTAATTCACAGGGTCCTGTAAAATTGGGGGGAAAAATGTACACATGACGTGTATAAAATGTATCAGGATTCGTTTACCACAGAGTGAGCAACAGTGATTTTACCCATAGTGAAAAGCTACTTAGACCCAAAATTCCTAAAATAGGCATGATGCAGACTACAGAATTATGCATGACTTCAGAGGTCTGAAGTTAATCAAGTAGTTTCAGCCTGACAAGGAGTGAGAGGGTGTTTGATTTCCATGGCAGAATTGTTAATTCATTACTTTCTCGTGTCAAAATTTCACATAATAATGGCCAAATAGATAAAGCTCTTACGTATTACTGAATTTTTTTCAAACCAATATATTCAAATCCTAGTGGTTTCCTAGTGGGTATACAGCATATACCTGCGCACAAGTAGACTACACCCATATAACAAGTAGACTACACCCAGACCACACCCAGTATATAACAGAATAACTACAAAAATGAGCGTACAGCTGACATCAAAACATCAGAAATTCCCACTGAGGTGAACGTTGCACACAGAAGTGCTTTTCATTGGTAACTGTCATATGCAGTACCTAAAGTGTGTGATGCTGCAGTGGGCCTATACTTACGCCATAGAGATGACCATAAAGTCCAACCAGTTCCAGGGATCTCTGAGAAACGTGAAGTCGTCTATACAAAACCCTCGAGCCACAATCTTTGTGAGGGACTCGAAGGTGTAGATCCCTGTGAAGGTGTATCTGGGAAATAGAGAGAGTGTGTACATGTGCTTTAAGTGCTTTTTATTATGTATGAAATCAACACAAATATGAGATGTAACAATACAGAATAGAATCGAATCGATCGAATAGAATAGAATAGAATAGAATAGAATAGAATAGAATAGAATAGAATAAAATACTCACTCTACTTGTTTGGACCATTCTGGGGGATTGCTGAAGGTCATGAACACACAGTTGGTCAAAATTGTACACATAATGATCATGCTGAAAACTGTAGGAAAAGGAGTTAAGGAAAGCCAGGAAACGAACACACAGCCCAACCTAATCACACATACTGACAAACTGGGCGTTCTCACTTCACAATATCTGAGTGCTCCAGATATACATTAAGAGAAAACTACACATTGACTCAGCACTAAATAAAATGTCATTACTGCAACAATTTCTGAGGTCAGAGGTCAATTGGAAAGGAAGCGTGCACTAAGGACATTGATTGGTGTTTTTCCCATGAGCCATCAGTAAGTGAAATGGGCACACTTTCTGCCACATTTCTAGAACACGTCCTGGAAGCACTTTGTGTTGTCAATAGTCTGACAAAATCACTAAGCCTGAATTCTTGAGAAAACAAGCTGGCATTAATAATAAGTGAGCAAGGTGAACAAAGGATATCATATACATATAATTACATGTAGAACTAAAAGATCAACTGTTTTTATATTAAACTCTCAATGTGAAAGAGTGTGATTTTCAAAGTGCAAAGGCTGCAACTTTGTTTATAGCTTACATTATCAGCAACGTTATCTTAGGTAAGTGTGGAAATTAGGCAACTAACAACTAACAGGTATTCTGGTGCAAACTCAAGCTGCAAACCACTGCAAAAAGTGGATATGATGTTGTTCTTACACAAAAGTTCAACTGCAGTCACAATACTGGTCAGAAAAAATTACATGTATATTTTCCCCAAATTGTTTACATATATTTACATATAATCAAGCAGTTTCATAAATGCTGAAAAGGAAATAAACTATAAATAAAGGTGTAGTGGCCATTTTTACATGTCATTAGATAACGTGAATACAGAACAGAAGAAGTATGGCTGGGTGTGAAGACATCTGCAACAACAATCATGAGACAGTGGAAAAAGTAATGCTGTATAAAGCACTGAAAAGGATATGAATGTATCAAAATTTTAATAGCTATTCGCCTGAGCAGGCTAAAAGGGCTAATGATATACAACGAGGGCGTGGCACTGAAACGGAAGATCGTTTTCCCTTTGTTTAGCACTATAAAGGTCTGCACAGGAAGAGGGAGGGAGAGAGAGAGAGAGAGAGAGAGAGAGAGAGAGAGAGAGAGAGAGAAAGAGAGAGAGATATTACTGGAATGCATAGCAAAAATACAGAAGTATAATCTGTTCACAGTTTGTGACATTTAGAAAGATACAGAATTATTATAAAGTATTTCACTGCATGCATTCAATTAAAAGCAATATTCATTCAAACAAAAAATCAGTGAAATAACTTTGGAGCATGGGCATTTTTGAGCACACAGGTATTTTCTGTTTGAATTAAAGGAAAAAGGAATGTCTTATGTAACTTGCATCACCCTTTTCTCTTAAATATTATTTTTTTACATTTTAACAATTAACACTGATTGAATCACCACCAAAGAAAATCACAGGAGTAGTACAGGAACAAAAAAGGGCTATGTTGGCAAAGAAACAGTAACTGAAAAGACTTCAAAATTAATAGAGCGTTATTGTTTTTTCTGTTTACTGAGGCACTTTTTTCTTCATTTTTTCCCCATGTCAAGGTCATTTGCAAGGACCGCTTGACCAGCTGTTAACTACTGAAGTTTTCTTCACGTTAATAACTGAAAGAGAGCCGCAGTGTGCTCTGGCAAAGAGACACACCACTTACTGGAAGTCAGACAGTAACACTAACGTTAACGCTAACCGCTAACATCACCATCCATCAGGAGCAGGAAATGCTGACTCCAGAGAGAGAGTGAGAGAGAGAGAGAGAGAGAGAGAGACAGAGAGACAAAAGCACTGCAATGCTCCCTTGAGTCAATGTAGTTCTACCTACAGTAGAAAAATTCACTTGAATCACATCCTTACCTCTACTGTTCCTCAGAAATGAAATCAAGCTTCACTTCACACCTTCATTTAATTTCAGGTAGTTTCTATGAGGAACAGTAGAGGAATGGATGTAGCATACATACAGCCTGCAGATATACAGCAGATCGTAACACACAGAGGGAAACACCACAGAGACCCAGGTAGAATGAGAATCTTCCTGAAATCTAATTAGATTAAAAATAGAGGCAGCAGAGTGAGGGAGGACAGAGTGAGTTCCTTCCTTCACCTCGGCCCATCCCTCCTTCCTTTACTCTCTCGGCCCATCCCTCCCTTCTCCTTTCCGCTTCTCTTGCCTTATTTTTATTTATTTATTTATTTATTTTATTTGGGTCTCGGTCTAGCTACGCATCTGTCTTTTTTGTCTCATCGCCATGGTGTAATTAAAAACCCACAATACGTTTGAGTAAAATCTAAAATTACAAGACTTATAAGCCAGACAGAGCACAATATGTCCTCCATTTAAAGACATCTGTCAGTGAAATTACTGAAACACTGAATCCTAAAGGCTGTCACAGTCAAAAAAAAAAAACATAAAAAAAATAAATAAATAAATGAAAAATAAAAAGCTGTGAACAGCCCAGCAGGGCTCTGTGTGTTACTGAATACTGAGTGCTGGCTTCCCCAGAGTCTCTTACACACACGCACACACACATACACACACTGCGACAGACTGTGGGCTTCCTCTGCTTGCTCAAGCTCCCACACTCACAATACTGCTTTACTCAAGGAGAAGAAAGCTGCAGAGCCATCTATCCTTCCCTTCCTCTGTCCTAGAAACTGGAAAGCAACCTCAACTTCAGCATCAAATCACCCACCGTTCACATACATCCCACTGGAAATAACACTACACTGCATTAAATTTACTTTATTCAAAATTGTACAGTCATTTCCACATGAATGAGATTTTACAATACTACAATTTTATGGCCAACTGAAATTTTGACTTCTTTTTATAATGCCAGATTTTTTTGTCTGATTTTTATTGTATAATACTGTATATTAACCTGAAGCTCACAGTGTGATGCCTAAACGAACCCAAGAAATAAAGTATGTGTCAATATAAAAATTTTGTACCATGATAGTTAACTATATTGTCACATTTTATGATATTATCACAATACCGTATTAAGGAACAAAAACATTACATGTATACAGTCATACACAAACGTGCACCTGGTTAAATTACTGCTACAGTATCCAAGGTGGTTGGTAAGGTGTTGCTAAGTGGTTGCTATGGTGTCCCAGGTTGTTGCTAAGGTGTTGATAGTTGGTCGCTATGCTAATAAAAACTGTGGACCATGAAAAGTTTACCAAATTTAAGTGCAGAATAATAATGTTACAAAGAACAGTAAGTTGGCTTTTCCAAGTCAACTTAATAACATTACTTTGCATTTTGTCAAACTGCCATCTTAAATTTGTAAATTAAAAAACAGTTCTGTATTTAAATAATATGAATTAAATAAACTGCTACATCTAAATTTAGAAGCAACTGGCTATTTAGCACAATGGGTAACGAATAATTTGCTAGGACATTTTGGTCCAGGTCTAGCACTAGCACTCAATACAGCACGAGTGTTCTTACCTGCCTTGTGTCATAAAATACAACACAGATCAGCCAAAATAAAAATAATACATTAGTCGATTGCCAATCAAGTGTTGGAGCAAAATCTGCCAATTCAGGTTTTGGCCAATTTCAACTGTGCATCCCCAACAATTTTTTCTTTCAGTTGACTTGCTTTTGGCAATAATTGTGTTGATGTAATACGTTTAATTCATGTGGAAATAATACACATTTGAATCAAATTAATTCAATGTATCACTTTTTTTCAGCGCACTTGCTAAAGGTAATGAAAACATCCGATAAGTTTGATTACAATGTTTATCTAAAATTTCATTTTTATGTTTTAATCTAACCTCTTCTCTTTTATTTAAAGCATAAGGAAGGCCATCTACAGACCACAGCAATGTTATTTCAACCATATGAATGAAACCATAACAACATAAAAGCTTCTTTTAAATCCTCCCTAAAAAGCTTCTGGTGATGTCAGTAATTAGCTTCCAGCATCACAACCAGCGTAGCACATATTTTACTGGTGGGGCAGAAGGTGTGTGAACATTAATACGGTTTAGCATATATGTGTGTGTGTATAAAGACATACACACAAACAATGACAGCCTATCCATCCTTCTTCCTTTTAAAAGCGTGAATGATTTGCTGCAGAGCTACTGAAATTTTTATCATCTACAAAGAGGAGAGCCAGAGAGGGCAGGGGAATAAGGTGGAGGAGAGAGTGAGAGGGAGAGGGAGATCACATAGAGTTAATCTAAGCAACCAGTCTTCTCTACATCACTGAGAAAACATTTAGATCATCAAACTCAGAACAGCACATCTCAAACACCACCAAATACTCCTCAAACATCTCACACATAAGCTGTCAGTACAATATGAGACTAGTCAGTGCACTTCCAGTACACGCAGTGCAACGCCCTGTGATTCACTTCCACACCATTTGCTGAACACTGCTGTTTGAGATTATAATTTAATTATTTAAAATTACAAATTTGTTAACAATTAACAAACTGTGTTCTTAGTTCAGTAACTCTGCAACTTTAGTGAAGGAATTTTGACTTCGTGAAATAATTCTGAATCTTTAAGATGGTTTCAATAGGGAAAGGGCAGAGAACTGCACCAACTGCACTCTTATACTGCCCCACATTTCTTTATAGACTTTATTCCCTGTTTCACTCTTAACAACGTATGAGCGCTACAGAAGAGAAGAGAAGAGAAGAGAAGAGAAGAGAAGAGAAAGTGAAAGAGAAGAGGACAAGAGAAAAGAGCAGGTAAGAAGCAGAAGAACAAAGAAAACAACAAAAGAGAACAGAACAGAACAATCGAGAAGTGAAGAAGAAAAGGCAAAGAGGAGAGGAGAAGAGCAGTAGAGAAGTGACCAGAGAAGAAAAGAGAAGCTAATGGAAGAGAAGAGAAGAGAAGAGAAGAGAAGAGAAGAGAAGAGAAGAGAAAAGAAGAGAAGAGAAGGGAAGAAGAGGAGAAAAAGGTGAAGAGAGAGACAGTAAAGGAGATACAGCGCGTTTTATGACCAGTTCTTGTGTGATCAGTAGATTAAACATATATGAAGGGTTTCTTTCCATGATATATGTAGTTGGGAGTGGGCTTTACACATACAAAAACTATTAATGCTGTATTATGCTTAATGTCACCTTTATTAGAGAAATAAAATGTGGTTTCCATTATATGTTATGCCATTATTTTTTATAACATTGTTATATCCAAAATTGTTACAAATGGATATGCAGCATTTTGCAACGAAACTCTTAAGATATATATCTGTGTGCGCATGTGTGTGTGTGTGTGTGTGTGTGTGTGTGTGTGTGTGCGTGTGTGTGCTAATGGATCTTTTTTGCTGAGTTCACTCTGCAGCCAGTAAGTACTCATATTCTATTACACATCTCCACACCAAACTGGAGACTGGACCCCAGTCACCTCTGAGACCACACAGCAGAGCAAACAAAACAAACACACACTGCAAGTATTCATTCATGCTCTTTCTGTTCCTCGATTTAGGTGGTAAAGAAACAGGAGACGACTGTGGCCCTGTTTACACTCAGCATTAACATCTGATCGCCATGAACTAACCATGGCCAGCTTGGATACAGTCAGATCTGATCCACGATCGACTACTTTGGGATCATGACGGCTAGACCCAAACACATTCCGATCACAAACGCAGTTACACTTGTTGTTTATAAGGACAAACCTCCAGATATGTGACACATTTTAACACCCAGCATAAAGAGAATCTATGTAATTTTAACTAGGATTGCACAATGTATCATTTGTTAATAACTGTCATGATATTGGCCTTCGCAATACTGATATAAGAGAGGGCTGCGATCCTACGTACTCTGAGCATCTTGAACAATCCACAGTTCTGTGGGTGTTTTAATGAATCAAATTATTCATAAAATCATATTAATGCATGCCAATGTTTAACTATCGCACCTCCTTGGTCGGCAAATGCATTTTTAAAATATTGCAAGGCACAGTGCAATATTGCTAGAATTCTGTCTATATTGTGCACCCCTAATGATAACAAACTACTATGCCAGCAACCATCCAAAGCCATGTCATATCTTCTGAGCCAACTGACTTTCAGAAGTATCTCTTGCAACAAAAATTCCAAATAGCATTTGAGCGGGCAGCCTACGCAAAATCAGACTGCTCTAAATAAGAAATAATGCAAGAATAATCCAAAAAGTCCATTAGTGGAGAATGACCTGAGAAATGTGAATATATCTTGCTCATGACACCCTACAGTAAAGGACAGATCTCCTGATGTTTTCAATGGTTTTGCCCCAATAATAAAGAAAATGCTGCACATAAACCGACACTTTCTGAATTAAAGAGGAATACATTCTTATAGCACTGCATGCCACCAAGTATTACAGCAGCCGGCAACCCGTGCATGTGCCTACAGTTGTTCATATAAACACTTACGAGGATTTATGAATCCCTTATCAGTCAGCTGGTTAGCCTGCCCTATGCGTGTATTACCCCACCCTGAAACAGATCCTCTCCTCCTGAGCTTTTAGCAAATCCTCCCTCCTCCCTCCAAACATACATTTATTCTTCAGTTATTCAGCTCTGTTGAAGCTTTAAGACTTACAAAACAACGGTAATAATGTGTATTGGGCTAAGCTAAGCTTCCCATTAGCACATCTTGGGCTGAAACTAAGGCTATCAGAAACATGCTAAATGCTCCAGTGCACCACATCTTTCATATACCACACATCACAATATACACAGTAAAAATGAACAATTGGACTAACCTAATTTTTTAGTTTACTTTACTCATCTGTTAGACGTGCTAATGCAAATCTAGTAACGTACTATAGTATAATACTTTGTTACTTATGTAATTCTAAATAACATCAATTAATTTGGATAATTTGGATTTTGCCCAAATATTTTCCCAATATTCTTAACAGAATACCAGGAAAGTCTTAAAGTTACTCAACTCTTATTTTTCTAATTTTTCATTAGTTCTCTTTGTAAAATGTTATTTTTGTGTCATAGCAGATTCTTATGCTAAAATATTAAGTTTGGACACATTTTACATATTTTTGTTGTTCTCATCATGATGGTGTTTTGTGTCCAGGTTTACCAGTTCAGCACATAGTCATAAACGCTATCAGGTGATATCAGCCCTTAAACAGAATGGCAAAAATGCACAAAGCCATTTCAGTCTTTAGAAATGAGTGACTCATCATATGTGAGCTATTTGTTTAATATTGTGTGAAACCATCCATTTAAAAGAGTGGAGCTGTTTCAGTTGATACATATGCTGGACAGGGATGAGTATTTAAGTCAAGTTAACCTAACCAATTCAACAGTAAAGACAACTTAAAAAGCAGAGTACTGCTAGCTTAATTGAAACTACTTAAAATGATTGCGCTGATTGAGTTACCCCCTTAAAATTCCAGGTATATTACTATTAAATACTAAGACTTATTATTCAGTAACTACATGGACTACAATGCAAACTGACTGAGTTATTCTTAGGTTATAGGGGTGTGTAGTAAAATTTTGGACCTGCTGGTGGGTTTTCTGGCCATTTCCTTACTTGCTGAAGAAGTGTGGATCACTGACAATAAGAAAATAACTACAAATTAATATAAAGTTATTTAAGCTTGAACCTGTTAAGAAATAGGTTCGCATGATTTTTTAAAGTAAAGTCAACTAATTTATGTTTACAGTATAGGCTAAACATTACCATGTCAGAGTGGAGAGAGAAATGTTACTGTATTTCTCCAAAAGCCATGATCAAAGAACTTCTATCTTTTAAGAAAACAATAGGCCTTTGTGCTAATCCTTTTATCTGTAATCCGTAAGGCTCGAATCTCGAATCTTCCATGTTATCCAAACTCTTACAACTACTACACTTACTTCTGTTAATGGCAAATACAGGCTAATAATAAAATAACATAGCTTAACAATACACGTCTTGCATGTATGAAGCTTTAGTTAAGGCTTAAAACCAGAATTTATAATTACTGACCACTAGAATTTCTTAATACCAATATTACATATAGTCCAAAGAAAATATTCAAGAACCTACTGGATCATGGTAGGACAAGAGAATCTTAATGCTATGATACTCTTGTACCTTTAATGCTATGATGCTGTTTTAGTCATGCTATTATAATCTGCATCCTTTGAAACTCACACAGCCTGTTGCTAATGTAAACGATCAGCAAACCTAACACCAGTGTTAAGTTACAGTGTACATTTGAGACTTGTGCAACTATACTGTACATCTTAATATATTTCACTACAAAACTGTAGTATTTTTCATCACTGGATATATAACAATTAAAGATAACTGAACAGTTCTTCATCATGAATTAGCCAACTGAACATATGCACAATTTCTCAACAAGAGAAAGAACAACCATACTGTGTGTAATGACATGACACATACACAAAAATATCGTAAGGGTGTGACGATTATGATGCAATACTGAAAAATCACACAAAACAATGTGTTTGAATTTAAAAGAGTATCACCTTTAGGACCTTCAGTCTGCTCTGAGGTCTGTTCTGTTGTCTTTTATAAAAACCTCTGTAAATGAGTCATCTGGGTATATCCTTTTTATTTTTGTCTTGTTTATTTCTCTGATGTATTGTTTTACAAGATCATTATTTTACAGCTACTTTGCAATCTTTTGTCATTTTCCATGAAATGTGTAGCTGGTATCAGCCGATATTTGCTTAAGCGAAAAAATCAGCATTGGAGATTTGACGGAAACTATAAAACTACAGGGCCTATTTTTTTCTGGGCCAAACCAATTTGAGTAGCATACAATTATAACTTTGTAGAACCGACGAATTAAAAAACTCAGAATGGAAAATGTGCATATAGTTACAACCCTAAAATCTCATAAAATGTTTTTTAACATTTGACATAACTCTCTTAACACATCTCTCTCTCTTTTGAATTCGACCCCTAGGTGGATTAGAAACCACTGCAGACCTGGAACGTGTTCACCAAATAGTGAAACACATTCATTTCAGCACATACTGTTGTGAGCACATACTCACAACAGTCACCCACCAGTAGACAGAACTTCCTTCCAGGTCCTTTAGAGCTTTTCAAACGTATTGCCCTGCCCATCACCCCTTTAGCCACTTCTCCACATGCTTCTCTCCTTCCCTCTCTCTCGCCTCCATTGCACTCCAGGACCTAAAACCTGTACTTTGGTCTTCTATTCACTTTGCAGCAGACATGATGTGGTAAGGCCCTTACCAACTGTGGAGGGAGGGGGGTGGAAGGGGAGAAGGACTGTGTCAGGACAGGCAGGCACTGATAGCTCACTCACTTTCTTGTTCATATAGAAGGGGTCCAAGTCCTCCAAAGGCTCTGCCACCATCTCCGAAGGGACGTCCCCGTAGATGAACGGCAGACTCTTCCCCGCCTCCAGATCGCTGTTGGGCTTAGGGCCACTGTCGTCATCATCATCGCGGTGACTGCTGTCTGATCGGGGCTTGACAGGTTTCTTCTTCTTCTCCTCTGCGATACGCTTTTCAATGTTGGCCAAAGTCTCCCGGGTGAACCTCTTGAAGCTGTCGGGGCCTGGGGGTGCGAGCAGCGGCGCAGCCATATTGTCATCCTGCAGCAGAGCCCTCTTTATTTAGAAGCCATCCAGGACAGTGAGCTCTGAGGATGGGGTGGGGGTAGCAGAAAAAGAAAACAGGGGAAAAAGAAAGGATGCTGTCAGTTATTACTATTATGCTACGTTTCATATAATTTTCCATTGTAAAAAAGTTTGGGCTATTTGGGCTGTATATCAAGAAAAAGGAAAGACATAAGAATGATCTGCAAAGAAAACACACACACATAATTTGAGAGCACGCATTTGCACTACTTCTTTATGCCAATGAGTCACAACACAGTCCTAATACATAACTTTACCCATTTAGGTGTACATTTAAGGCCTTTCTACCTTTGCATCCTTTTATGTTTTTCATGATCAATTATTACATATCCTCAGATTCAGGACAGCTACAGCTAATGTGACATGGCAATCAGTAAATATTCCAATATACCTTAATAGGATGTCTTATTCCACATAAAACAGAGCACAACATTCAAAGATGTATCTACATTACTCTATACATCATCAACAAAGATGACAGGTGAAAACTGATCTAAACATAAATTAACAGCACAAGCCATGCAAAAGGCAGCTGCCCTTATATCTTTAATTTCACACAGAAAAACTGCATCGCTTTGACATAAAGGGCCAATAAGTAGTGATGCTCTAAACCTGGAATTCATCAAGCCAGCAAGAAAGCTTGTCTGACATGTTTAGGTCCCATGCTGGATACTGAAATGTAATATATATTATAATATCATCACTGTCTGAACAAAACCTTGTATATACAAAAAAGTAAATTTACAGAAGAAGGCAAAAATTTTCTTAACTTTCAATATAACTTAAAGTAATATAATATTATCCTATGTCACTCTGGACCACTTCTATTGGTCCGTTTGTCATTACATTTTGACACAATGTAAAAGCCAGCTGGCTTTTAATGTTAGGTTAAAAAAATGGAGACGCAAGGCTTTGTTCCAACAGCAGCTATATATATATATATATATATATATATATATCACTGTTGCCGGAACGAAAACTCATATCTCCAAAAAGACAACCTTACAGGAGAACAAAAAAATCTACTTTTTAAAAAGTCTTTTTGGGCCATTTCTTTTGGTCCATTTATCATAAAATTTATAGACAACATCTATATATATATATATATATATATATGTATATATATATATATATATACACATATATATGTGTATATATATATATATATATATATATATATGTGTGTGTGTGTGTGTGTATATAAGAAACGTGTATATCACACCAGCAACTACTTCAATAAATAAATATATACATTCCCTTTTAGTGTAAATTGTAAATGTTGCATGCACCTTAACAAATACATATGCATATTATGACAAATGTGCGCACTTTCTTCATATATATGAGTCACAAACTTTAATATACTTTAACACTATCCATTATTCTTACTCTCAGAGCCCCACCCCCAAACCCTTTCTGTCTCATGGGCTCACATACACTTTCATTATATCCATTAAGAAGTGGATGACCAAGCAGAATGATACCCAACTGCGTGTGTGTGTATGTGTGAGAGAGTGTGTGTGTGTGTGTGTGAGACAGAGAGAGTGAGAGAGAGAGAGAAAGAAAAGACAGAGGCAGACACAAAGAACAGAAGAATAAAATAGTGGGCTAATAACTGATAGAATCTTTATATCAACAGTTTATCACATTTGCATTTACATGTTACCTATCTAATATTCCAGCCCAGAAATCCAATCCTGTCTAAGTAAATGGCTTTAAGTAGGATGTCTCAACAAGACATATAACTAGACTTCTATGTTTGATGGACCACTCGGTGGGTCAATCAAGAACAGTGAGTGTCCCTATCTAACTCAATGGCTGATTGACTACCCGTTGCTGAAACACATGTGCAAGAGTGGTATGTCATGCAGTGTAGGTGGCTCCATCACAACCAGATAAGACAAGCTGGACTAATACTAACAGCAGTGCTACCATGAAAAGGGTCCAATATTCACAGAGAGCTAGTTATATAAATGGACCTCATCACATAATGACGATTTTCGCTAACTTTAGCTTGCTAGCTTTGTTTGTGCTTCAACATTTAGATTTAGCTGACATAAAAGATAGCGTCCCAATCCCTTTTCCAGCAAAACTAGGCTGAACTACTTTGATGATTACAAGAACACTTCTGCCTACGCCTAAATTCTATTTAGTTATTAGTTTTTAAGCTATGCACATCCTGATAGCTCACAAGCTGCTGATGCGTTGCCTAAGAATACACTTCCTTGAGAGTATGGTTCGGCATTTGGGTAGTTTGATTATTAATGACTGAATTAGTAAAGAGTAGTACTAGTTTGCAAAGCCATTTAGAACACTTAATGTTTACTATATGAACTATTCAGCAATCAAGGTTATTTAAGGTGCTTAAAAAACCTTCAGGAATAAGCACAGAAAAAAGAACTGATGATGACCCAGTATTCTGATCAATGGTAGCGTTGGGCATAGGGGTGGACAATTTATTTAACATCAGGATTTGCCACATGCCACATTTAAAAATATTTTGAAAAAACTACAAACGCAGTGATGTTCAATGTTTAATACTCTGTTGCACTAAATACAATTAAACAGGACAATTATGCTCTCCTCGCAATAAAACATGCAGTTGCTGCATGTTCATTAAGTTCTGAACATATCCATAATATGTTCAGAAAAACATCTGTGATGTATGATAAAATATTGCCATATTGTCCAATGCTAGCTGGACACATACAGTTCTTGGCTCAGATGTTCTCATTAGGTCAGGATAAGTCACATCATGTATATGAATCAATGTGGTGGCCATTCAGCCTCGTCTTGGTGACACTCTGCAGACAACCTATCTAAAAGGGCTCAAGAGTGGCTCTCCAGCTACTCATTTCCTGTCGTGTGCTGAGATTAAGCTGGCTCTTCAATTAATATACAATAGGGGTAGAAACCACTTAGTAAGTACTAATGTTTTTTTGACATTGGGGACACAGCTGCAGGGATGGGTCAAACGCAGATGAGCGTAGAGAGTTCAGTTTTGTAAAGAGGTGAAGGATCACAGCCTAAAACTTGACCCACACTACTAATGACAGAATCTGGACTAGCCCAAATATCTGTAATCTGATTATAGGTCTGGGGGGCAGACAAAACCAGGTTAATGCAATGAGTATCAATAGTGATGAGTGTTTTTGTTGCTGTTAAAATACAAGAAGAATGTCATCGGCTGGGCCAAGCAAAGCTGCTGATGGGACACAATGTGGGCTGCCCTGGTGTATAATGCTGCCAGGCTTGTTGACAGGGATGATTCCAGCCAGAAGCATTATCAAACCCGCAGATACAGTCAATGATATGCTACAGAAAACCCAACCAGCCTACATTTCAACTGTCCAGTTAAAGTACATTTCTGTGTTTAAGATCCAGATTCTGTCTCCTTATAGGCAGGCAACTAAAGTAGAAAGCAGAAAAAAGCATATTACAATGGAATATGTGTCTTTTACACATTTAATCACAGTTTATAACAAAATACATTCTGAAACATGTTTACACATCTCTGCTAGTGCCTAGCAATGCAGCAGCCTAGCCATTTCAGGTTATAAATTAATTATGCATGAGCAAAGTCATACAGAAATAATGCACTAAAACTTTTTCTCCCCTGATGCCTCTGCTGCCACAACACCTTACTATTGATCAGTTCCCAGATCACCACCACTCCTAAGCTGTTACTCTTTTCACTTGCGCTCTCCATGGGCCCTTCAATGCACTGACTGAGAGCCCGTTGTCCATGTTAACTGAGAGACCTTATCTTTTTAGACACATCCCATTCCTCACTTTGGTAAATTTGGACAGCCCAAACCTAAATCCCAAGTGGCTTCTTGTTGGACACACAGTGCACTAGTTGGGTGCATTATTTCCTGACCTATGTGCACTATACAGGCAGTGAGGGGCCATATGAGATTCATCCTATTTTTTCATGGTCACGTGGCAGCCAATCGCTTCTAAATGACGTAGCAAGTCACCAAGCCATCAGGTACGCAAGGCTACTACTCGGACAATCTGCAGTGGGCCTTTTAAACCCGGCGATGACAAATTACTGCCCATCAGTATCTCGCGAAACACGCGAGGATCACAGAGCCAGGCAAAACGGAAGAGCAGATTATACACGCGCAGTTTCAGGTTACAACCGGGCCAGTGCCAACCTCTAAATCTCCTTCCTCAGTCTCCAGAAAGGACGGCATGTTAAAGGAACCGCCGCTCAAGGTGATGCATGAGCGACACGCTGGGTCAGACAAGATCTGTCCCTCACGATTACACTCACTTCAACTTCACCAGCTTTTCCTGTGTTGGTATTGCAGTGCTGTATTACTCAGTCGCCAACTATGAGGCACTTTTTATGCTCTTTCAAACAATCGCGTGTTTAGCCTAAGCAACATACAGTACACATCTACTGAAGGAACCACTGCTTCAGACATCCAGGGCTATATGCTACTCACGTGTGCGCCCAAACTGCTAATCCCGCGCCTGTCGTCGTGCCGCGTAAACGCGCAGCGTCCGAAAAAAAGTAAAGATACTCCAAAATACTCCGAAGCTTTTCGTTTTTACCACGACGAAATTCCGGCTCGACTGTTCAGGTCTGGGTTTGGACGGAGCGCGCTGAATCAGTGACGGCGGTGACCTATACAGCTCCAGTGTTTTCTAGATGCCGTCTAGATCTGGGGTCCTGAGCGGCGCTCTGTGTTTCAGCCAGTGACTGTATCTTGAGTTCCAGCAGCATCGCTGCGCCCCCCGTCCATCAGCACCAAAACGCCCATGTAGAGAACCTGAGCGCACTTTAAACCTCTCCGCGTTCGCACTACGGTCCGTGTACAGGGGACGGCAGGGAGGGGAAGAGGTGAACGCTCAGCTTCAGAGCTTCAGAGCTTGTGGAGAGATGGTTGAGAGAAGGGGTAAAATCGATTGAGGGTGCTGGGGGGTGTGGGGCGCGCGGGGGAGGGGGGAGAGCCTCTTATCCCGCGCAGAGAATAGCCTAAAGCCCTCAGCATAGAGTTAATCACTCATATTGGGCTTCAAAGTAAACCGTTCCCTGCTGCTGCTAACGAGGCTGATGTTCTTTTTTATGTTCCTGCAAAAAATGCGCTCTTTCCAGTGCAGGACTCATGAATGGGAGGAGAATATGAAACCTGCAGCTAGCGCCTCCTGCCACGGGTCATTCAGGGAAACGCTCGTCATCACTGCCTGGTGAAATATCGGTTTATATAACAGCGCACAACTGCCTTCACCTCTGCAAACCCCTTTCTTTCACAGACTACACCGCCCTCCTGCCCCCCACCCCCCTCCATTCTCATCCTGGTCATTTGCGTGCACCGTAATATTTCACGAGCTTCTACTTCAACGTCGTTAGAAAGCGCTGACCCCAGCAAGTGTGTGTGTGTGTGTTTGTGTGTGTATGTGTGCGTGCAGCTACAGGCTCCGGCGCGTGGGCCACAGCCTCTGGACTAAAATACTGCAGTGGAGCGGAGGGGAGGCACGAGCCCAGCCGGTGGAGCTGCGAGACATCCGCGACCAGCCAATCACGGAGAAAACCCAACGCTACTGGAAGAGGGAGGGAGGAGAGGGGAGGGTGTCTCTCTGCCTGTCGCTTCTGCAAACCGCTTCCATGTGCGCTTTGGCATGAGCACGCCAGGCAGGAACGACTTTATTTTGGCCTGAGAGTGTCGCACCACACCCGAGCCGCGCTGTACACCTGCCCCCACATTTACCCCACAGTATCGGGCACCAGCAGTGAGGGAGGGGGTGGCTGGTGGTGGAGTGGGGGGGGGCGGCTGTGTGAAGCACGGGGTGGTGGCCCCCCAGTTTTCACGACACGAAACCCATCCCGAGCCCAAATAAGTATGGCGAGGGCGACTGAGAGGCTGAGAGGGAGGAGGGATGCAGGAGGGATGCTGTGAGTGAGTGCAGGGGGGGTGCTAACAGAGAGCTGCCACACTAGAGTTTTTGGAATACTGCGTTGCATATACACATGCGATGCATGTCTTCCATGCTGGGCTCTTTTCCCCGCAAAGTGTTCACACATGCACCAAAGTTTTCAGCACCCTGACGTCTCCTGTCCCACAGTATGCGTATTCCACATTTCAGCGCGCGCTAACGTCAGTCCTTCTCCGCCGCCAGGCCAACACCCTCCGTTCGCCGGTTTCACACTATACATCCCGAGCCGCGTCCACCTCTCCTGACTCGCCTAGTCAACATGCACTGAGCGCGGCCGTGCTGTCCGAGCGTTTTCCTGCGGTTCGCTGGCAGCGAGCCTGTGCACATCTCCGCGCGCTGAAAACATGCTGCTCTGCGGCAGAAGCGCACAGGCGCCGCGCGGCTCGCAGCCCCCCCGAAACGAAACCTTCCCGCCGGTTTCTACAATGAATTGACAAGGTCTACTCACTTTTCCGGCATTAAGAGAGATCCATACAGGTTGCTGTGTCGCTAAGGATGTCGAAGGGACCCGGGAGAAACTGCGGATGTCGCCATATTGTTGCTGCTCTATCTTCCTGGCCAGTGCGCGCGGCGAGCCTGCATAATTGATGACTCTCAGCAGATTCTTAGGGAGCGTCTGCAAACGTGCCGCTTTACAGAGCAACGAAGGGAGCGAGGAGATTCCACTGAGCAACTTAAGTCTTCTGAGCCTTCAGTTAGGTCAGAATGATCTGCGTAGCTACCTAAATATCTAATGGAAAGCTATAAAACTGCTTAACATGACCCATGACGAATCCTGTTGGAGCCCTTATTAAAACTATTATGACCCTTAATCAGGGTGTCCAGTCTTATCCACAAAGGGCCGGTGTGGCTGCAGGTTTTCATTCTAATCAAGCAGGAGCACACCTGATTTCAACTGTTTAATCACTTGGTCTCAGTCTTCAAAATGGATCAGTGCTCCTGCTTTGTTGGAATGAAAACCAGCAACCCAGGATGGATAACTGACCAGACGCGAGGGGCCAGTGTCTAGGGGCCTCTGACTGCCAGGGGCCTCAGATCACCACAAGGCCTGAGGTAGCTCAAAGAGTGGGGAAAGTGAATAAAATCACACAGCATGGCTGCTACTTACAGGTTGTGGTTGGGGTTGTGATGCTAATAAAATTGGAACCACCCCTCTCTTCAGTCTCAAACACTGAGTGAAGTCTGCTTGATATTATCCAAGGTTTGAGAAACTGTCCGGAGTGAACTGTGCAGAGCAACACTGAATTAAAGTTGTCCTGAAGTTGATCACAGTATGTCAGTTCTATAGTTCTATGCACCAACTGTCCTTATTTACTTATCTAACAGTTACTGAATGAGGAGAAGAATGGTCACATGCGATTGTATGCTCTGGTCATTTCATGAACTTTTCCACATTTTGTCATATAATAATGAACATAACATAGCACTGCACAACTTTTGCTTTATAAGTACTTTTTGGTCACCAAATTACCACCTCAACGACAGTGCTAATTTCCATTAGTGTCTCTTTGCAATTTCCAGTCTTATTTAGCACTAAGCTAACGGTGCCCCTCTTCCCACGCTGGGGCTGAATCTCAAAAAGCTCACTGCTCCCTACAAAGTGCATTACATAGAAATTTAAATACTGGCTCCTATGCACTAATAACAGACTTGCATGTTTGCTATCTTTTAACCTGTCAGCTAGCTCACCGGTCTGGTTCTAGTTAAGTTGTCTGCCCCTCAGTGTAAACAGAACTAGGTTCTTACCAAATCAGTATAGTTACTCAGTGGTCCATGGAGCAGCAGAGTCAAAAATTATACCATTAACAACGGAAGGGTTTATGTGCTGTGGTGCAGAAACACAGAGTTCAGTTGCTGTGAGGCTGTCATAGGTGTGCATATATCATGGATTTTACAACGGCTTCAAACACAGCTCGGCCAATCAAACTGACACATCAGTTTTATAATGGTAATTTCCTAGTAAGTCGTCCATAAAACCAACAGATATCAGTTCAGAGTTTAATATATTATGAATATTTGAAATATAATGTGTTTATTATTGGTGACACATTGTGGTGTGGTGTTTGTATTCCCTAGTCTTGCTGTGTTTTTTTCTTTCATGACTAGTCTGCAATATCCATGTTTGTCAGATGGTGCACTTACATGGTAGAAAGCATGATGGCTCTACCATCAATCTACACATTGCGTTATCTTCCTGCTAACCAGAGTTGTTTGATTTAATTCATCTTTTCATTTTCACCAGGATGCCCTTCTTAACCAGTATCTGTTTTAGTGACTATTGTTATTCGTTAGTGTAGAACACTTTCTCCCAAATACATTCCTGTGCACTTTTTGTTCAGAGGTCAGCCAACCATTTCAGCAGCAAGAGAAACCAACAATTTAGCTTAGACTCTGTGGCTGTTCGTGACAATTTACATAAAGAATCTGGCATCTCCTTAGGTTCTGACTCTCTAATTAATTTACAATGCATGATAAATGAACAAAAAAATGATTGATTCATTAAAATATTAATTTTGATCTTAACTTGTATCCAGCAGACTGATGTTGGTGAAACCATGTGATTTCATGCTGCTGCTTGTTATCTTCACTATAAAGCTGCAGCTGAAATTTCTTGAATTGTTGTTTAATTCACATAGATAATGAATATGCTCAGAAATTTTAATCTGACAATTACATAAAGATTGTACAGTGGAATAACTTCATAATTCATGTGTACATAAAATGTTAAACTAATTTCTTTTGGCTGAATGCACTACTTATTAGAAATCACAATTTTATAAAGATGATGACAGTGAATAAATAGAAATCTTTCAACTTCACTTTGAAATAAATAAAAAAAAGTAAGTCTTATTTTCACAAGTATTTCACAATTACTATCTCAGTTATTTACTTAGGTTTAAAGATCTGAGTATGTCATTCCATTTTTGATCTCTTTTGGACCACAGATTGAACTAATCCAGTAGAATGGCCCATATATTCACATACATGACAAAAAGTTCATGAATTCACTTGAATATCCCATGCTTTAATTTATGTTGGTACAGGTTGTAATAGGTGAGTTAGCATCCTTTGCTGCTTCAGAGAAGTGCTTTTCGTACTGTTTTACAGGAAAGCTCACAATACTCTATGAGGAGCTTTTTAGCTCTACAAGGTGTTTGATGTAGTATAATCTGCCTGCACTGTAAATGTTTCCCAGAATTAAACATAAGATGCTGTACAAAACTGTAAAATACATTTAAAGTGTCATATTGGCTTGAACACATTACATTATTGTATAAATTACAGAAATTCTTTATACTGCATTGTGTGAGGGTCTATTCTCCTGATAGTTAGCCTATTAGATGAGCAGCGCCAGTAGAGTCTCAAAAACTTTACAACTTGAAGCACAGCAGTTAGCTGTAAAGTGTAATTATTATAGTTGACCAGTGACACTATGGTTCTGTGCCCCAGATTTGAAGTTGAACTTTGGGTTTAAAATGAAACAGTCACTATGAGGTTAAAATACAGAAATGTCAGCTTTAATTTGGCTGTATGTACTTGCATATCAATCAAGAATTACAGTCATTTTATACAGTCTATCATCTTTATCTTTAACATAATAAAGAAAGTGCACCTCTGATTAAACATTAACAGCAATGATAGGAACCGCATCCAGATATTCTCTGGTATTAGAAATGCATAAATATATGATGCTCTGTGTCTGACTGAATGACACTTTGTCTTCATAGCATTTCTAACAGTTATTTCACAAAACCTTAACAAAGCACAGAAATTTTGAGTGAAAGGATTGTTCTGCCTTTTGATACATAATCATTTATTAAAACAAACACATTGTGCCATTTGCAGATCAAAAACGAATAACTGTGAAAAAGTTAGAGACCACCCTCCATTCATTTAATTTCAAATTAAAAAGGGCATATATGTACGTATGTATGTATGTGTCTATGTATGTATGTATGTATGTATACTGACAACTACATATAAGCCACAGCAACTAAATGTAATTTCATATTTTACAGTATTTTTTGTGTCCACCATTTTCCTTTATTACAGCTTAAATTCTTTTTAACTTGCTTTCAATTTCAATGCTGTGTGAAAGAAATCTGCAGAGATAGTTTTCCACACCTCCAAAGTTCAGTCTTACAAGTTGGTTGCATTTCCTGCGTCTCACAATCCAAGTTATCTTTAACATGTTCAATGATGTTGAGGACTGGACTCTGGGGTGGTCAGTCTATTGTTCTGAGGACAACAGCAGCTTCTTTGTTTGATTTGCAAATGGTGGTCTCTCACTTTTGCAAAGCACTGTGGCTAATGCAAATATGTGGCCGGTGCAAAAGATTGGGATTTTTTAAAAATAACTTTAACAAAAGTAATAATTTGCAAGGGCTTGAAATTTATTTCCCTACATAATATTTCAGTTAGTAATGTACCCCTTCAAGTAACTATAACTAAGGACATATTGACAGGTCCAGACTTTAGTTCTTCACTCTCATATCTTTATTTTACATGCTTTCTTCACAGTAGTTACTGATTAATGTATAGCAGCTGCCAAATTGTGAATTATGCAGTCACACTGACTGTGCAAGGATCTTAGGTACACAGTTCAACAAAGATGTGTCCTTTAGTGAATAAAAGTTAAGCATGCTTTTGGTGTAATTGCTTATTTAATGTAATAATTGTAGTGTACAATGACGACAAACTAACAAAAGTCAGGAATGCATATTAAGAGAGTTGCGGTGGTAATCATACATGTTTAGTTAAAGACAACACAACTGTTTGGATTTTAAAACATAAAGTTCTGTGCCTCATAGTGGCAAACGACAGACGACAGCATGAAGCCAAGCAAATGTCAGCATGGTGACAGCATTACCAGTAAAAATGGATGATTATCAAAGTAAAGCTTTAGCAGTGTAGTGTACTTGTTTAAGGAGGAAAAAGGCAGGAGAATGCTTCATACTCTTTATTCTTTGTAGTATATCTCTCAAAACAATCAACACCCGGTTTACTTCACCGCTGTGGTCAAAACAGCCAAAGGTTGGAAAAACTGAACCTTTGACTTTAGCTATTCATTAAAATTCAGTTAACAAATGTAGGAATTTTGGCTGCCAATTACCAGAGGTGGTAAGTAACAGTGGATAGAGATTAGATGAAACTGACATTAGTCTCATTATCTGTCCAACCTTAAATGATGTAGCGGTTACATTCAGGCGCCTGTACAGACATTACTTCAGTACATCAAGCCATACAGTTAAGACATAAACCATAAACAAGACCATAAATAAGACCATAAACATGTTTCATGCCCACTGTGGCAATATGCTTTTGCCTACAATGATTACGTTTAGTTTTTAACCCTTGTTTGGTGTTTGGATCTGTAGGACCCATTTTTAATGTTTACCAAAACAGAAAATGATGAGACTTATTATTATTTCAATCCCAGATTTCTTGGCCTTTGCTTATTTTCTGTGAAGAACATATAAAATAAGACATTTTCAATGACTTCACACTGTACACCCCTACACATTTATATTACACATGTGGTGTTGGGTTGAACCCGCGAGGAATAAAAGTGTGGAGGTGCTCTGTCTCTTCATTCTGTTCTCCACATACATGGCCTGCTGTTAGTGTGTGTGTGTCTGTGTGTGTATGTGTTTCTGTAGGTGTGTGTGTGTGTGAGGGTGGACAACATGGTCAGGCTGCTGACTGGCTACAGCTGCTAAAGGAGAAACAGAAATGCAGTGGGTCTACCAGACCACTGAGTAACAAAACACCACACAAGGGTTAAGATTGCTGTTTTCCTCATTTTTGTACATCAGCTGCTTGATTTAACTTTGATGTCTTCTTCATTTGGGTAGGCCAGCTGTGGCAGTAACCTGTGTTTTGGCTTCAATAATTACTAGGTTTTAAGTTTGTTCATCTTTAATTTTGTAGATTTAACTTTGAACATCTAAGCTGTCTTATTTCAACCTAGTTTTGTCGTCTTCTCTGGGCAAATGTTGTATCTGTGGTGAGCTTGCTTTATAGTGAAGATGCTGCAGTGTTGGTTGTGTTTGTGTGATCCAACTTTCTGATTGGTTGTTATTGTTTTTTTTTATCAGGACAAAAGTGTTGGAGTATGTAGACTGACAAAGACATGGCTGTTAGAAACAATCTATAGTCTGATATAATGACTTTGCAGGACATTAGCACATTTTGTGTGTGTGTGTAACTCCAGGTCTGAAAAAAAGTCCACTCCGTTTCTGGATTATACAGAAGATTACACAGCAAAATCACTTCATAATTCATATGTATGTATAAACTCTGAACTGCTACCTGTTGGATTTATAGACTTCTTATTAAAAAAAATGCACAGAAATCTTGAGTGAAAGGATTGTTCTACCTTTTGATACATAATCATTTATTAACACAAACACATGTCTGTGCCATTTGCAGATCAAAAAAACTTTTACCTATTGCATTTCCTGCTTCTCACAATCTAAGTTATCTTCAACATGTTCAATGATGTTGAGGTCTGGACTCTAGGGTAGTCAGTCCATTGTTCTGAGAACAACAGCAGCTTCTTTGTTTGATTTGCAAATGGTGGTCTCTCACTTTTGCAAAGTACTGTGGCTAATGCAAATATGTGGCCGGTGCAAAAGATTGGGATTTTTAAAAGCATACTTTAACAAAAGTAATAATTTGCAAGAGTTTGAGATTTATTTCTTCAGATAATACTTCAGTTAGTCATATATCACTTTCAGGAACATGAAAACAGGCAGGTGTTTTACTGCGGATTTTTAAAACCCTCAATATCTAAAGACTCATTAACAGGTCCAGACTTCAGTTCTGCACTCTCGTAACTATGCGTAGTACATGCTTACCTCAGTGCAGTTACTGATTAATGTATAATAGATGCCAAGATGTGAATCACACAGTCACACTGACTGTGCAAGGACTCTGGGTACACAGTACAACACAGATGTGTGCTCTGAACAAAAGTTAAACATGCATTTGGTGTTAGGCTTATTTAATTTAATGTTTATAGTGAAGAATGATGATGTATTTGTTTAAGGTGGAAAAATACAGGAGAACGCTCTGTACTCTTTTATTTTTTGATGTATGACTCTCAAAACAATCAACATCCAGTTTATTTCACCTCTGTGGTCAACAGCCGAGGGTGGGAAAAATTGATCTTTTGACAGAACGAAGATGGTGGTGTCAGAATTTTCTGCCACAGGTCCACTAAAAACCGATGGAAGCTTAAATGTGACTGTATGAACACCAGACAGCACATATCATCCTGAGAACGTTTGCTTACCACAGCACACAGTAACACCAAAACACGCATTTTTCCCCATAGAGCTTTAACATTGTATGAAGTGTCTTTCTGACACAAATAGGGACATTTTGTGTTTAATGTTAAAATGACTCATTTGTCATTTTTAAGAACCCCTTTTGCACTGTGGTGGTTACTGAATCGAACGGCCGGAATATTAATAAAGGAATAACTGCAAGAATTTAGAAATAAAAAAAAACAGGAAGGCGGACAGGGAAAACGTCACAGGACAGAAACTGTAAAATACAACAAAATAAAAACTAAAACATTCAGATCAAGTAGGCTGAGAGTCTGAACTACAAGTCGGCACAGTCAGTTCCAGCCAATCCCCTCGCAGGAGGCTCCTCCTCCGTCACTCCTGCGTAGCTCTGTGAGTTTATAAGGGTCAGCGGGCTGCGTTCGTTTGTTGAGCTGCTTCTCCGCGTCCATGGACGAGATGTCGATTTTAATGCACGTCTGTACTTTGGTGGTAAAAACCCTCACCTTCCCGTTGCAACTGGCGGAGCTTCTGGGTGTGTGCCGACTCTATAAGCGCGTGTTTCCTGCCCTCATGGACAGGCTTAGTTTCGCGTATAACCAAAAGATGAGCGAGAAGAAGCGCGAGATGTTCCGCGACCTGATGCGCTTCTCCTCACGGGACGAACCGCTGCGCCTGCTGGAGGTGGGCTGCGGCAGCGGGGCCAACTTTCAGCACTACCCGAGCGGCTGCAAGATCACCTGCACCGACCCTAACGCTCACTTCAAGGATTACCTGCAGAAAAGCATGGACAAGAACGACCACCTGGTGTACGAGAACTTCGTAGTGGCGCCTGGGGAGGACCTGAGGGTCGTGGAGGACAATTCTATGGACGTGGTGGTCTGCACACTCGTTCTGTGCTCGGTTAAAAACACTCCCAAGGTTATCCAGGAGGTCAAAAGAGTCCTGAGACCGGTAAGGAAGTTGTTGTCATTTGCTAAATCCCCCTCAAACCGGTTGAATGCCCCGTTCTTAGTGTTGCGCTTTAAAAAAAAAGGAGGAGTAAAAGCAGTGGTTCTGTTTAGAGTTCCACGTGGAACCACTTGATGCTTTAAATGGTTCTTGGCAGGGTTAAATGGTTATACCAAAAAGGGTTCTTCTGTTGTCATGATGTTAAGCTTATAACGATAGAAGTACCGTTTTTGGTGCTGTATAGAACCATATACATCTCCATCAGTCTAATCTCATGATATTAAATAGAACCATCACCTTTACTAGAGACCTTTAAAGAAACATCTTTTTTTAGTGTGTAGTTGTGGCTGTTTCAAGTTTTTTACATCACTGGCTCCAGATATGTTCAGCCTGTTTGGCTCAGATCTCTGGGCTGAGTTTCCATGCGCACAGTAGTCTGATTGAACTTTTTACCTGAGTTACATCAGAAACTGTATCAGTTCATATTCCAGTATACATGCACTTGGGTACAATCCCAATATTAAACGGATGCAACAGAAAGCTTATTATACACATGTACATATAGTCAGCATATATAATTCCATATTTTTATCTGTTATGACTGTACGTCCACCCACTCATGTAATGCTGTTAAAATGCCGATCATAGTGTTTGTACTGATCATACAGGTTTGCCACTGGTGTTTACCTAAAGACAGGAGTGAGAAAGTAAGGTAGCAATCTTACCAAACCTCAGACTTAGTCCTGGTGTGATTAAGGTGTTAACATGGCTACATTAAACTTGAAATAGCCCATCAATATCAGCCTGAAACTTTTTATCAGACGGTGTTTACTCCAAATAAGACCTTATTCAGATTGTGGCCTATTCGAACTAACAGACTTAATCAGATTCATTCTGGAATATTAGTGAATACATGGAAACCCAGAGATTGAGGGTAACATTTAATCAATAAAGGTTACAGTAACTTTATTGTTTTGTTTTACAGGGTGGAGCATTCTTCTTCTTGGAGCATGTGGAGGCCGATCCCTCGACCTGGTTATACTTCTTTCAGCATGTTTTCCACCCTTTAATGTACTGAACACACATACACACAACTCATTGAAAGTACACAGATTGATTTATAGGAGTTTAACAATGCACAAATAGTTTTTAATGGTTCTATACGAATTCTGATTCACAGCAACTCTACAAATAGGCTATGAACAGGGGGTAAATTGGGCCAGAGCAGATCTGTGTCACCTTTGCTTTACTATGGGTTTCTACCTATCCTTGTACCTACATCATTAGCCATTTTATGAGATTAACATGTAGGTGCACTTTGTAGGTATACAATTACTGACTGTAGCTCATCTGATGCTGCACAATTTGTCACCAACCTTTAATGGAAAAGCACCATCATAAGATATTATTTGGCTGGTAGCATGTAAGCATGTGTTGCACTGGAACGACTGTATTAAACACAACCATGTGGCTGGAGCTTTAAACACTGTACAGTACTTGTCCTATTTGTTTGACATACTTTGTTGATAGCCCATCTTTTTACATTCACTATTTATGCTAGTTGTTCTCTGGGGTCCACATGGAGTCTCCTTCATATGCAGTGAATCTGTCACAGTATTTAAAGAATACAACATTCGCCAATGTTATGAAAGCACACATGTTCCAAAGTTTTCCACAAATACAGATGACATGCGACAACACAGGGCTAGTAAACTGCTAGCTGTTTGGTTTTTTGGCTCGTGGCCCACTGTGAATCTTACACTAATAAATTGTGAACAATCAAATTGGCTGGAGTTGGTAACTGTAAACCTGGAAAGTGTATCTATATGGTAATTACCTAATAAAATGGGCAATGGTTGTAGGTACAAGGCAGATGTGCCTACTAAACTGTCAAATTTTGTATGTGGAAGACACAGAGTTTTTTTTATGAAAATGTTCATCATTTATCATACAGTATTTATGAAAACTAAATATTTGATTTGATAAACTGCGCTGAAAGGAACCGCTAGACAGCTACACTCTCACCCACTCACCCTTATGTAACGGACCATAATCATGTTTTTTGTTTTTTTGATCTGGCATATTTTGTGAAGTGTCACATTTTCCAGCCTTTCTGCTGCTTCATGATGTTTCAATTTGCTGTATAAACTGGTTCACTATGGCTCAACCTTTATCTTAGATTATTTCTGTTCTTTACTGTCCTGCTGTGATATTAGATAGCTATAAATTGCATAGCCAGATTAAATTATCTCCACTGAAGCAGAAAAATCAAACCTATTCCTACATTAGATTCATTTCAAAATAATGGATTTTTGTAATTGGATGGCCAGCTTGTAATTATAATGTTTTAATCACATTTCACATGTTTTGAGAACTCCATATAACAATAATAAACTGACAATCCTAAATCCCAGTTTATCTTACAAGAGAGAATCATGCCACGTCTCTGTGTGAATAAACAGACCACTAGCCCAACATTTATACATCCAAGCTTTGCCTTTTTTAAACATGAAGATACTGTAGCATTTGAATATGTTCATGAGATGCATGTTTTGATTGTATGTTGCAGGTACTACTTCGTTGATGGCTGTGAGACTACTCGTGCCACCTGGAAGCACATAGAAGCAGCTGGTTTCTCCGACCTGCAGCTTCGCCACTTCCAGGCTCCAGTGTTCTCCCTTATCAGACCACACATTGTCGGTTACGGCGTGAAATAATGGCAGCACAAACAGTCAGTGCCACGGCTCAATAGACTATCAGATATTTTTATATCACATCTATTTTAGCCTCAAATGTACTTCTAAAGTAACATTTATATTTTCTATCAGTAAAATGTTTTTATAAATGTAAGACTTTCTTATGTAATAAGAAGATGTCTGTGTTACCGACTACTAATATGTAGTACTTCATGAGATTTGTGTAAAAGCATTTCCCTTAAAGGTCTTACATGAAACATGTATTCAAGATTTGCAATGTATTTCACTAAAGTTTGAACCCGGAAATACCACCAAGTCAAGTCTGAAGTTACTTGTTTTGGTGTGTGAGAGATTATGAAAGAGTTGTATTGCCATCTAGTGCCCAGGAGGCATAACTGTGAATTTTTCCAGATAAATACTGCAGCAAAGCACAGCACACAAACTTAAATACCTTTGATGGAATGCTGTGCTTGCTGTATGTAATGGAGTGTTATTCATTTCCAAGAATATGGCCAATCAGCACATAGAAACACAATAATGAATAGAGCAAAGAAAAAGACAATGCCCTACAAAATACAAAAAATTACAGCAAAGTATTAGTTAATATAAGTAGCATAGCAAAACCAAGCCTCATTATTATTATACCTGATGAATTATGAATTTTTCAAAAGTGATTTATTAAAGTTTTGTACCAGTAAGAGAAGCTGAAAGACAATTTATGAGGTTCTTCACAAACCTTGTAAAGAGACACGTGGTAAAGATCTCAAGAATGAAGACAATAACTTACGAATATTATGTGATAAATATGAGTAGAGATAAGATAAAAGCATGCTGAGAACAGTCTTATAAATAGAAGTAGGGTACGTCGGGTCTAAAAGTGTCCTGAGGTAAAAGGCGCTCTGGATTTTATTTTCTCATAAAAGACTAGTAACATCAATGCAGCCCTCTCCTTAATGCCTGTATTGAGTGCTTCAGTTTTGTTTGCTGCTTTAATAGGTGCAGAACTGAGCTGCTATCTGAAAACTAGAATACCATTTGATCATGAACTGTTTTTATGATCCTTTTACAGTTTTATACGATTGTTAGCAAGTATTTTCACTTTTTCAAAACTCTTAACACAGCACAGCAATGTTCTATTTGGACTAAACCATTAGCTGTTTTTCCCCTGCTTGAATAAAATATGCATTCAGTGAACTCCATTTCCCAGATTCTTCCATTCAATAAACTGCATATCAGCTTGCTAAGTATTATTGTTATTATTATATTGGCCAACAATCAGTGGTTATTAGGGGTGTAACAGTACACAAAGGTCACGGCTTTGTTCACGCCACGGTCTGGACGTCACAGTTCAGTACAAGGGAAAAAACACGAAACTAGGTTTCATTTATTTTGAACAGACAGTTGTGCAAGTTACAGTTTGTTCCACCTAGTGTCATGTAGTCCCCCCTGAGATAACTTTAGTTGGTACAGCTTGTAGTGTGGGTCATCTGCACTCAAGAACTGTTGGCTAACATTAAATAATCTGTACAATGATAGTTCAAGTTCAGATTTTGTAGTTAGGAGCAGAGAAAATAAAAAAAAAGGCTTCGTGTTGAATCTCTTTGCAGAAATACTGCAGGCTGTGGACAGGAAAAAGTCCAGTTTCATTTGTTTAATTTCAGCTTGTGTTTGAGTTTTAATTCTCTCTCTTTTTATTTACCTCAGTAGCTCCTCACCTCACTCACTGTTCAGACACCTCAAACTCATATAATGTCACACCCCTAGTGGTTATGGAGACAAACTGCACATTGAACGTATGTAAATAAGCTGATCACAACTGATTCCCATCCTCTATAAAAAGCCATCTTTTCTAGAGTAGTTTGGGGAATTGTCCATTGAGGGTCCAACACTGTGTATAAGCAAGAGAGGACATGTGGCCAAATGATGCAGACCAGGTAGACTAAACGTTTCCTCTGTCTGTGAACGCTTGTTTCTGTCACTTATATTTGTTCCTATACAGTGAAGACAGCACTCTGTTTTGTAATGTTTTTCTGATGTAATGAGCTTTTGGGGAAAAAAACTGTAAATAGTTTACACAATCAAATAGAGGGGTGATAAATCTTTACTACTTCATAGATTTACTAAAATAGTAACTAAAATAAAATTACCCTATGCTGAATGTTGTTAATATTAGGTAAAGTGAGCTTGTTGCAGGATAATTAGTGTTGACGTTTTGATAGAATTAGTGTATGTTGGAACATATTTGCAGTGTTTTATTAGCTCTAGAGCAATTTGAGCATTAAAAGAACTGTTGTGCCAAGCAGCATGTTTCTGTAGAGAGGTGTGCGAAGAGTTTTAAAATACTGAAAAAGTGGCACTACATAGGGAGAGTTCCAGATAGAGGGTAGGCAATCGTAGAGGTATACTATATGCCCAAAAGTATGTGGACACCTGACCAACACACCTAAATGATTGCTGGACATCCCATTTCAAAATCATGGGCATTAATATGGAGCCACTTTGTACTGCACAGGGGCACAGTCATGCTGGCCTTTCCCAAACTGTTGCCACAAAATTAGAAGCATATAATTGTCTAAATGTCTTTGTATGTTGTGGCATTAACATCTCCCTTCACTGGAACTAAAGGGCTGAACCCAAACCATGAAAATCAGACCAAACTTTACTGATGGCACTACGCCTTCCAGTAGGTAGCATTCTCCTGGCATCCACCAAACCAAGTTCTGCTGATGTTACTTGCAGAGACAGTTTTTGAGTGGTGATGCGTCAGAGGATAGATGACTTTTATATGCTATGTGCTTTAGCACTTTGCAGCCCTACTGTGTGAGTTTTTGGTTGTAACAGCCAGTTCTTGTGGTCTACCGCTTTGTTCCTGAGCTGCTGTCTATTTCATAATAGCACTTATAGTCGACCAGGGCAGATCTGTCAGAGCAAGAATTTCACAGATTGACTTGTGGCAAATGTGGCATCCTATGGCAATGCCATGTTTAAAGTTTTGAGCTCCCATCCACTCATTGTACTGCCAGTGTTTGTCCATGGAGATTGCATGGCTATGTCCTTGATTTTTACACTTGCTAGCAATAGGTGAAACTGAAACACCTGAACTCAATAATTGGCCACATACTTTTGGCCATATAGTGTAACTTAATGGTTAACCACCAAGATCAATTTATCAGGTAATGTTAGCAGATACTTATTTCTACATACACAATTTTTAAGATATAGTTTAATGTCCAGTAATCTGGACAAACAGAAATAAATTATTGCCTTTTTTGTAATGTATAAGTGTATTATACTTAATATCGACAGGTCCAGACTTCCGCTCTGCACTCTCATAACTATGTATCTTACGTGCTTACTTCACAGTAGTTACTGTAAATTGCACAGTCACACTGACTGTGCAAGGATCTTAGATATACGATACAACACAAATGTGTGCTTTAGTGAATGAAAGTTAAACATGCATTTGGTGTTATTGGTTATTTAATGTAATGTAGTGTACAGTGATGACAAACTTACTCCATTAGTCAGGAATGCATATTGAGAGGCGTGTGGTGGTAGTCATGCATGTTTTGTTAAGCACAAAACACCTATGATGTCACTGTTTGCATTGAAAAAAGTGATAAACGACAGACGACAGCATGAAGCCAAGCAATGGATGATTAGCAAAGAAAGCTTTAGCAGTGTAGATTTTAATTGTTTAAGGAGGGAAAAGGCAGGAGAATTATCCATACTCTTTTATTCTTCGTGTTATATCTCTCAAAACAATCAACATCTGGTTTACTTCACCGCTGTGGTCAAAATAGCCAAAGGTGGAAAAAACTGAACTTTTGACTTTAGCTATTCATTAAAATTCAGTTAACAAATGTAGGAATTTTGGCTGCCAATTACCAGAGGTGGTATGTAACACTGGATAGAGATTAGATGAAACTGACATTAGCCTCATTATCTGTCCCACATTCAGGTGCCTGTACAGGCATTACTTCAGTGCATCAAGCCATACAGTTAAGACATAAACCATAAACAAGACCATAAATAAGACCATAAACATGTTTCATGCCCACTGTGGCAATATGCTTTTGCCTACAATGATTACGTTTAGTTTTTAACCCTTGTTTGGTGTTTGGATCTGTAGGACCTATTTTTAATGTTTACCAAAACAGAAAATGATGAGACTTATTATTATTTCAACCCCAGATTCCTTGGTCTTTGCTCATTTTCTACGAAGAACATATAAAATAACACATTTTCAATGACTTCACACCGTACACCCCCCTACACATTTATATTACACATGTGGTGTTGGGGTGAATAAAATAAATGA
Organism: Colossoma macropomum; assembly: GCF_904425465.1. Classification (NCBI taxonomy): domain Eukaryota; kingdom Metazoa; phylum Chordata; class Actinopteri; order Characiformes; family Serrasalmidae; genus Colossoma; species Colossoma macropomum. The sequence goes on from NW_023494789.1 coordinate 29,431,389, forward strand.
AATAAAAGTGTGGAGGTGCTCTGACCCTTCTCTCTGTTCTCCTCCTACATGGCCTGCTGTTAGTGTGTGTGTGTGTGTGTGTTTGTGTGTGTGTGTGTGTGTGTGTGTGTTTGTATAGGTGTCTAAGTTCAGTCTTAGAAGTTGGTTGCATGTCCTGCTTCTCACAATCCAAGGTATCAACACGCTCAATGATGTTGAAGACTGGACTCTAGGGTGGTCAGTCTATTGTTCTGAGAACACCAGCAGCTTCTTTGTTTGATTTGCAAATAGTGGTCTGTGACTTTTGCAAAGTACTGCGGGTTGTGCAAATATGCGGCAGTGGCAAAAGATTGGGATTTTTAAAAACATACTTACTTTAATAAAAGTAATAATTTGCAAGGGCTCCAAAATGTATTTCCTTCAGTCATATTTCACTTTCAGGCACACTTTCATGACAGTTCAGCTAATGGTAAAACAGGCAGGTGTTTTACTGTGTATTTTTAAAACCCTCACTATCAAAGGACTCATTGACAGAACCAGACTCCAGTTCTTCACTCTCATAACTATGTATCCTACATGCTTACTTCAGTTCTGTTACTAATTAATACAGCAGTTGCCAAATTGTGAATTACACAGTCACACTGACTGTGCAAGAATCTGAGGTACACAGTACAATACAGATGTGTGCTCTAGTGAACAAAAGTTAAACATGCATTTGGTGCCATTGCTTATTTAATGTAATGCTTATAGTGTACAATGATAATGTATAAGGTGGAAAAAGGAGGACTCTTTTACTCTTTTATTTTTTGTCGTATGGCTCTCAAAACAATCAACATCTGGTTTATTTGACCACGGTGGTCAACAGCAGAGGGTGTGAAAAACTGAACTTTTGACAGAATGCTGAAGGTGGTGTCAAAATCTTCTGACACAGGTCCATTAAAAAACGATGGAATGTGCTATCTCCTGTATATCACCCACATGTAAATGCAGCATTGTCAATTAACTCTACATCAGGCATGCGTCGGACTCTTCCTGACTAACACAAATAAAAGTAAAGAAGCATTACAGTTAGTAAAGTATTCAGAACATATGTTGAGAAACATAGTGGCAATCACATATATTTACATAAAGACAACCATGATGTCACATGCTGTCTTTAAGTGTTTGCTCTTTTCCTTCTCAACACTAAATCGATTAACAGTGAGCTAGTTGGAAACAGTAGGCCGTGGTTGTTGGATATTATTTCAATTTGATCTAGGACTATTAGACACACACCAGCTGGTGTGGAGGTAAGCAAAACAGCAAGCTTTGTTAAATGTGGTAGTTAAGTTTTTTTAGTAGTAGCCAACAGTTTGAGGAACTGGTGTTGATATATAAATATATCACTCCGAAGTGCAGGAGTTCTAGTTTGCTTGTAGCATTAATGTAGCATTATTCGTATTTTGACTGCTAAATGGCCTCGTAGTTCAGAGGAACTAGTTACACTAGGGGGGGTCGGGGTTGGGGGATGAACACCAGACAACACATATCAGACTGAGAGCGTGTTTGTTTACCACAGCACACAATAACACCCAAAACACTCATTTTTCCCATTAAGAATAACGGCCTAGATCCAGTGTTCCTAATGTGGGCATGATGTTAAGTGCAGAATGACGACATGACTCTCGAGGTCTATTTCTCACACGCCTCAACTTTTCCCTATCAGCTACGAGCTATTTCATCATTTCATAAAAGCGTATAAATGAAACACTCAAAATGTCAACATTCATACGATGCTGTTCAGATTTACATGTTAACTGGTGCCATAAATACGAAAAAAAAAATGTAGGCTACAATATAATGTTTAATGTACCTTACTTTTTGGGGGGTGGGGGGAGGGCAAAAACTACCTCCTACATGTTTCACTACATAAATACTTAAATCTTCCTCTTCACAGTGAGTGATTTTGTAGGCTAATGTAGAGCTGCGACAGTCATAAAGTTAAGAAGTGGTACAGTCTTCGGTGGAGGGCTTTAACATTGTATGACGTGTCTTTCTGACACAAGTAGGGAATTTTATTTAATTATTCATTTGTAAGAACGCCTTTCACACTCTGGTGGTTACTGGATCAAAGGTCAGAAGATTAATGACGGAATAACAGCAAGAATTTAGAAATAAAAAGTCCAGGAAGGCGGACAAGGAGGAGGACAGAACTTGTAAAATACAACAAAATGAAAACTAAAACATTCAGATCAAGTAGGCTGAGAGTCTGAACTACAAGTCGGCACAGTCAGTTCCAGCCAATCCCATCGCAGGAGTCTCCTCCTCCGTCACTCCTGTCTTAGCTCTGTGAGTTTATAAGGGTCAGCAGACCAGATTACATTCGCTTGTTGAGCTGCTTGTCCGCTTCTGTGGCCGAGATGTCGGTTTTAGCGCACGCCTGCGCTTTGGTGATAAAGATCCTCATGCTGCCGCTGCTGTTGGCGGAGCTTCTGGGTCTGTTACGACTCTATAAGCGCGTGTTTCCCGCTCTCATGTACAGGTTCAGCTTGTCGTACAACAGCCAGATGAATGAGAAGAAGCGCGAACTGTTCCGCGAGCTGCTGCGCTTCTCCCCCCGCGATGGGCCGCTGCGCCTGCTGGAGGTGGGCTGCGGTAGCGGGGCCAACTTCCAGCACTACCCGAGCGGCTGCAAGATCACCTGCACCGACCCTAACCCTCATTTCAAGGATTACCTGCAGAAAAGCATGGACACGAACGACCACCTGGTGTACGAGGACTTCGTAGTGGTGCCTGGGGAGGACCTGAGGGTCGTGGAGGACAATTCTATGGACGTGGTGGTCTGCACACTCGTTCTGTGCTCGGTTAAAAACACACCCAAGGTTATCCAGGAGGCCAAAAGAGTCCTGAGACCGGTAAGCGGGTTATTGTCCTCTGCTAAATCCCCCTCAAACTGGTAAATACCCTGTTCTTAGTGTTACGCTTTTAAAAAGATGGTTCTTAGAACCACTTGATGCTTAAATAGGCCTTTGCATGGTAAAGTGGTTCTACCAAAAAGGATTCTTCTATTGTCATGATGTCAAGCTTATAACAATAGAAGAACCCTTTTTGGTGCTTTATAGAACCATATACAATACATGCTGTTTGAACTTGTTTACAGCCCTGGCTCCAGATATGTTCAGGCTGTTGTTCAGGCTGGCTCAGATCTCTGGGCTGAGTTTCCATGCACACAGCTTTTGACTAAAATTTTTACATGAGCAACATGAGAAACTGTATCAGCGCATTGTACAGTTTACATGCACTTGGGTACAATCCCAATATTAAACAGATGCAACAGAGAGCTTAATATACACATGTACATATACTCACCATATACATGCTTGTATGTACCTGTAAACATCTGTAAGAATAAATATACATATGTATTTCCATATGCATATACATGTTTTTGTCTGTTATGACTGTACATCCACTCACTCACATGATGCTGTTAAAATGCTGATCATACAGGTTTGCCACTGATGTTTAGCTAAAGACAGGAGTGATAAAGTAAGGTGACCTGCAATCTCACAAAACTTCAGACTTAGTCCTGGTATGATTAAGGTGTTAACATGGCTACATTAAATTAGAAATAGTGTAATATCAGCCTGAAACCTTTAATCAGACTGTGTTTGCTCCAAGTAAGACATTAGTCATATCGTGGCCTATTTGAACTAACTGACTTTATAAGATTCATTCTGGAATATTAGTGTACATGGAAACCCAGAGATTGAGGGTAAAATGTAATTAGTAAATGTTACAAAATGGCAACAGAGCACAGTAACTTTACTGTTTTGTTTTACAGGGTGGAGCGTTCTTCTTTTTGGAGCATGTGGTGGCCGACCCGTCGACCTGGTTATACTTCTTTCAGCATGTTTTCCAGCCTTTCATGTACTGAGACACACATACAAACAGCTGCACAACTCAGTGAAAGTACTAAGATACACAGATTCATATAGGAGTGTTATAATACACAAATAGTATTTAATGGTTCTATACGAATTCCGATTCTAAAGTCAAGCTTCAGAGTCAAAGTCAAGCTTTAGATTTTTTGCAAACAAAATAATTGTGACAATTGCAGCCCCTAGAGTTGATAAGTATCTTGGGGGGGGGGGTGATTTTGGGCATGGATGTGTGTATATCGTAAGCCCTTCCTCCTTCAATGTTAGTCTTTCTCTGATAGGATGCACCCAGATGCTTAGTTTTGATTACTAATGGTCAGACGAGATGCCCTCATAAGAATCTAAGATCCAGTGTTGATTTTTAATACTGTTAAGTACATTCAGTTTTTGCTTGGATTTGAAACTTTAGATTTTTTGATGGCTGAAATCATTAAACCCTTCAGAATCTACATATCGTCTCTGTCCAAAGTAAAAACAAGTATCTCCAAAATGGCAACTTTACAGGAGATGGCAAAACATGTAATGGAAGTTAATGTAAAGAGGTTTTATTTCAAGCAATTTTGTAGCATTTCTGTTGGTCTATTTGTCATAAATGTTTTAAACAATATAAGGGGCAACTGCTGTGCTCAAATGATGTTGAAAAGTGAAAATAAAAAATACTTTATTTTCTTGGACAGCAATGATAGTTTTTTAATCTTAGCTGGGATAAAATCTAATTTATCATATCAGTAAATCAACACTACTATGTTCCATTACATTATTCAAAGTCTAATTCTCTTTGGGTGTTGGGGTCCTGGGGTACTTTTTAGGAAATATTGTGTGATCTACACTAAGAGATACTTCCTATCACAGCTCCTTCAGGGTTTTATAAGATTTCACAGCAGCTCTACTAATAGGCTATAAGCAGGGGTTAACTGGGGCCAGAGCAGATCTGTGTCACCTTTGCTTTAGCCTGAGTTTCTACCTATCCTTGTACCTACATCATTAGCCATTTTATGAGATTAACATATAGGTGCACTTTGTAGGTATACAATTACTCACTGTAGCTATTCTGATGCTGCACAATTTGTCACCCACCTTTATTGGAAGAGCTTTAAACACTGTGTACACTTCTTGTCCACTTTGTTAGACACTTACTTTGTTGTACAGTTACAGACTTTTTTCCATTCACAATTTGTGCTAGTTCTCTTGTCCAGTACTACCCAAAGCAAGGTCAATGGGCCTAACTCCCCTAGTCCCTCACCTAATGAGAGAACTTTTTTATTTAACCCCTTAAGTGGCCAGGGCTCACCTGCAGGCCCAAAGTTTATTACACACTTCTGTAACCTAAGAATAGCTCAAACAGTTTGCTCTGAAGACCCTGTAGTTACTGAATAATAAGTCTTAGTATGTAAAAAGCCTGGGATTTTAATAGGTTAATTTCTTATTTTAAATACTAATATCTATGACCCAGAGACATCACTAACCATGAAGTAGATGTAACAACACATATGTATATGCTACCTGTTATGAGCTAATAAAACATTAGACAATATTCATAAGAAGCAGTGGCTTATGGACAAGAGGAGATTTTGTTATCACTGGGGTCCACATGGAGTCTCCTTCATATGTAGTGAATCTGTCACAGCATTTAAAGAATACAACATTTGCCAGTGTTGTGAAAGCACACGCTCCAAAGTTTTCCACAAATATAAATGACATGCAAAAACACGGGGCTAGTAAACTGGTAGCTGTTTGTTTTTTTGGCTTTTGAATATTACAATAATAAATTGTGAGGAATCTGATCGGCTGGAGTCAGAAACTGTAAACCTGCAATGTGTACCTATAAGGTAATTGCCTGATAAAATGGCCAATGATTGCAGGTACAAGGAAGGTGCACCTAATAAACTGGCGAATGGTTGTATGTGAAAGACAAGCAGAGCTTTTTGATGAAAATGTTAATCATTTATCATACTGTATTCATGAAACCTAATATTTGAGGTTTCGTGGGACTCCATATAACAATAATAAACTGTTAATCCTAAATCCCAGTTTAGTTTACAATTATGCGACGTCTCCGTGTGAATAAACAGAACACTAGCCCAACATTTGTACAGCCAAGCTTTGCCTTTTTTAACATTAAGATACTGTAGCATTTGGTGGATTGTGTTCATGAGATGCATGTTTTGATTGTGTGTTGTAGGTACTACTTTATTGATGGCTGTGAGACTACTCGTGCCACCTGGAAGCACTTAGAGGCAGCTGGTTTCTCCGACTTGCACCTTCGCCACTTTCAGGCACCATTGTTCATCCTCGTCAGACCACACATTGTCGGTTACGGCGTGAAATAATGGCAGCACAAACAGTCAGTGCCACAGCTCAGTGGACTATCAGATATTTTTATATCACATCTATTTTAGACACAAAAGTACTTCTAATGTAACTTTTCTAACTTCTATCACTAAAAATGTTTTAATAAGTGTAAGACTTTCTTATGTAATAAGAAGATTGTGTTACCAACTACTAATATGTAGTATTTCATGAGATTTGTGAACAGTATGTCCCTTACATGAAACATGTATTCAAGATTTGTAATGTATTTCACTGAAGTTTGAAACTGGAAATACCACAAAGTCCAGTCTGAAGTTATCTGTTTTGGTGTGTGAGAGATTATGAAAGAGTTGTATTGCCATCTAGTGCCCAGGAGGCATAACTGTGAATTTTTCCAGATAAATACTGCAGCAAAGCAAAGGACACAAATACCTTTGATGGAATCCTGTGCTTACTGTATGCAGTGCTGTTCATTTCTGAGAACAATATGGCCAATCAGCACATACAAACACAATATGATAAGAGTAAAGTAAAAGACAATGCCCTACATAGTAAAACATTACAGCAAAGTATTTATTAATACAAGTACCACAGTAAAACCAAGCCTTACTATTATACCTTATGAATTATGAAGTTATCAAACATGATATATTAATGTATTGTACCAGTAAGAGGATAAGAGGAACTGAAAGCTCATTTATGAGGTTCTTGACAGACTTTGTAAAGAGATACGTGGCAAATGAAGACAATAATTTACCAGTATTATGTGATAAATATGAGCAGAGATAAGACAGAAGTGTGATAAATAACAGTAGAGTACAACAGGCCTGAAATTGTCCTGGGGTAAAAGGTACCCTGGATTTTATTTTACAGAAAACAAGTAACATCTACGGAGCCCTCTCCTTAACACCTGTGTTAAGTGCTTGAGTATTTTTTGCTGCTTTAATAGGTGAATTACTAGGCTGCTTTCTTAAAACTAGAATTTAGATAAAATGCCATTTGATCATGAACTGCTTTTATGATCCTTTAACAGTTTTTCTGATTTTTAGCAAGCATTTTCACTTTTTTTTAAAAAAACTTTTAGTACAGTCAGCGCAGCAACACTCTGTTTGAAACAAAACATTTACTGTTTTTTCCCTGCTTGAATAAGATATGCATTTAACACCATTTCCCAGGTTCTTTCATTCAATAAACTGCATATCAGCTTGCTGAGTCTTATTATTAGTAGTATTATTACAGTGGACAACAATCAGTGGTTATTAGGGGTACAACCAGTATACGAAAGTCACGGCTCGGTTCACACCTCAGTTTGGACATCACGGTTCGGTACAACGAAACACACCCACATACACAAGGCTAGATTTCATTTATTTTGAACAGACATTTGCGCAAGTTACAGTGTGTTACACCATGTAGTCTCCCCTTGAGATAACTGTTGTTGGTACAGCCTGTAGTGTGAGTCATTTGCACTCAATTAATGTTTGCTAACATTAAATAATCTGTACAGTGAGAGTTCAAGTTCAGATTTTGTAGTTAGGAGCAGAGAAACTAAAGAAAATTGTAAGGCTTCGTGTTGAATCTCCTCACAAGTACAGAAATACTGCAGGCCGTGGACAGGAAAAAGTCCAGTTTCATTTGTTTAATTTCAGCTAGTGTGTGTGTGTTTTTTCTTAATTCTCTCTCTTTTTATTTATCTTGATAGCTGCCTTCCTCACCCCTCGCTCACTGTTCAAACACCTCAAACTCATGTAGTGTCACACCCCTAGTGGTTATGGAGATAAACTGCAGATTGCAACTGATTTCCATCTTCTATAAAAAGCCGTCTCTTCTAGAGTCATTTGGGGAATTGTCCACTGAGGGCCCAACACTGTGTATAAGCAAGAGAGAACATGTGGCCAAATGATGCAGACCAGGTAGACTAAGCATTCCTTCATCTGTGAACACTTGTTTCTGTTACCTCCATTTGTTCCTACACAGTAAAGACACAGCATTCTGTTTTGTAATGTTTTTCTGATGTAATAAAAAAAAATGGGAAAAAAACTGTACATTGTTTACATGATCAAAGAAAAAATACAATACAAAGCAAACAATAATAGGGCAATAAATCTTTGCTACTTCATAGATTTACTAAAATAGTGGGTCTATGCTGAATGTTGTTAATATTAGGTAAAGTGAGCTTGTTGCAGGATAATTAGTGTTGATGTTTTGATAGAATTAGTGTATGTTGAGACGTGTTTGCAGTGTTTTATTAGCTCTAGAGCTGTTTGAGCATTAAATGATCTGTTGTGCCAAGCAGCATGTTTCTGTAGAGAGTTGTGCGAAAAGTTTTATTATACTGAAATAGAGGGACTACATTGGGAGAGTTCCAGATATAGAGGGTAAGCAATCATAGAGGTACATTATATGCCCAAAAATATGTGGACACTTGACCATCACACCTAAATGTGCTTGTTGAACCCACCAATTTCAAAATCATGGCATTAATATGGAGCTACTCTGATCTCCCCTTATGACTATAACAAGCTTCTCTTTTCTGGCAAAGCTTTTCACATTTTGTGGTGTGTCTGTGGGAATTTGTGGCCAGGCAGTCAAAAGAGCATTTATCGTGTCAGACACCGATGTTGGACAAAAACATCCCAAAAGTTCATCCCAAAGGTGTTCAGTGGAGTTGGAGTCAGGGTTCTGTGCAGGCCACTGGAGTTCTTCCACACCAAACTCATCAAACCATGTCTTTATGGACCTCACTTTGTGCACAGGGGCACAGTCATGCTGGAACAAGAAAGAGCCTTCCCCAAACTGTTGCCACAAAATTGGAAGCTTATAATTGTCTAAATGTCTTTGTATGTTGTAGCATTAACATCACCCTTTACTGGAACTAAAGGGCCAAGCCCAAAGCATGAAAAACAGCCCCACACTATTATCTCTCCTCCTCCAAACTTTACCGTTGGCACTATGCCTTCCATGACCTTACTGTTGTTTGCTAAATTCCTTTCAGACCGGTTGGTTGAACTTGTTTAAAGCACTGGCTCCAGATATGTTCAGGCTGCTTGGCTCAGATCTCTGGGCTGAGTTTCTATTCACACAGTAGTCTGATTAAGATGTTTACATGAGTTACATAAAAAACTGTAATGGTTTATAGTCCTGCTTACATGCAATGTGGCACAGCGCCTATACATATAGACGACATACGGTATGTATTGGTGCGTATGTATAAGCACACATATACATGCATTTATACCAGAGGTGTAAATGGGGTCTTATGAGCCCTAGTGCAAAAAAAGATGAATGTAAGGTTTAAATTTGGTGAGGTAGGACTGGACAGTCTTAAAATATATATAGCCATTGTCATAAATTATGTCATAATACAATACAATATGCTTTTCTAAACATATCGTGCTTATTGTCAGTATGTGTAGAACACTGACCAACTCCCTGTTTCATTATACTGAATTTAGTGCAACACAGTATGCCAAATATGTAAAAAAAACCTTTGAATCCAAAATATGGTAGTAAACGTAGCACTTCTGTTTCCTCTTTCTCTGTTCTACATGATCAGATGTCTGAAAAAATAAATATTGTTACATATTGTGTATCATGACAATTTCTTTAAGTATCGCAATATTATATCTTTGCCATATCGCCCACCTCCGGTGTGAAGTATTTTATGAAGTTATTAATAAAAGTCATAGGTGTAAAATTACATAAGTAGTGATGTAAGGGGTCCAGTATAGACATTAGGGGTCAAGTCATCCCACCAACTCCCCCCAGTCAAGACCCAGTGCGATTGACCCACCGGCACTGCAGGTTAGTTATACCTCTACAATTGGGGGCTAAATTTATCTTCAAATTGCCCATTAATATCAGCTTGGACCACATGTTTTAATCAGACAATGTTAGTCTGGCCTTATTTACCAACAAATCATCAAATCACTGTTTGAACTAACTGACTTCATAAGATTCATACTGGAAAATTAGTGTATATGTAAACACAGAGGTTGAGGGTAAAGTTTGATCAGTGAAGGTTCTAAAATGTTCATGTCAATTTAGTGTCTAAGACAAAAAGCCTCAAGACTTGATTATAAGCTAAAAAGCTATGAATCAGATGCTCTGAGTTACACATTATACACATAAACAGTTATTTGTGGTGATATTGCTTAAAACATTGCATGGGTGTTCACCTAGGCGGACTGAATTGTCAATCCTGTACTTACTTAGAGCGACAACTTATCAGCTTCTTATTACTATTTAATAACTTTTATTTCTTACTTTTCTCCAGACAGCATTGCCTCCACTACCCACCACCAAAATCACACAGTGTCTCCACAAGCGCAGCAGTGAGCTGGAAAGAATAATTATTGTAGTTGACCAGTGACACAATATTTTGTTTGCTATGGTTCTGTGCCCCAAATTTGAAGTTTGAACTTTGGAGTTAAAATGAAACAGTGACTATGAGGTTAAAGTACAGCATTACAGCTTTAATTTGATGGTATGTATTTCCATATCAATCAGGAATTACAGTCATTTTATACAGTCTACCAACTTTAGGGTTAAGATAAAAAGGAAAGTGCACCTCTGATCAAAAATGAACAGCAATGATAGGAACTGCATCCAGTTATTTTCTGTTATTAAAAATACATAAATACATGATGCTCTGTGTCTGACTGAATGATACTTTGTCTTCATAGAATTTCTAACAGCTATTTTACAAGACCTTAAAAAAGCACAGAAATCTTGAGTGAAAGGATTGTTCTGCCTTTTGATACATAATCATTTATTAACACAAACACATTTTTTGTGCCATTTACAGATCCAAAGCTAATAACTGTGGAAAGGTCAGAGGCCACCCTCCATTCATTTAATTTCCAATTAAAAAGGGCATATATGTACGTATGTATGTGTGTAACTACACAGAAGCCACAATAACTAAATATAATTTCATATTTTACAGTATTTTGTGTGTCCACCATTTTCCTTTATTACAGCTTAAATTCTTTTTAACTTGCTTTCAGTTTATTAAAGAAATCTGCAGAGATAGTTTTCCACACCTCCAAGGTTCAGTCTTAGAAGTTGGTCGCATTTCCTGCTTCTCACAATCCAAGTTATCTCCAACATGTTCAATGATGTTGAGGACTGGACTCATCTGGGGTGGTCAGTGTTTTATTAGCTCTAGAGCTGTTTGAGCATTAAATGATCTGTTGTGCCAAGCAGCATGTTTCTGTAGAGAGTTGTGCGAAAAGTTTTATTATACTGAAATAGAGGGACTACATTGGGAGAGTTCCAGATATAGAGGGTAAGCAATCATAGAGGTACATTATATGCCCAAAAATATGTGGACACTTGACCATCACACCTAAATGTGCTTGTTGAACCACCAATTTCAAAATCATGGCATTAATATGGAGCTACTCTGATCTCCCCTTATGACTATAACAAGCTTCTCTTTTCTGGCAAAGCTTTTCACATTTTGTGGTGTGTCTGTGGGAATTTGTGGCCAGGCAGTCAAAAGAGCATTTATCGTGTCAGACACCGATGTTGGACAAAAACATCCCAAAAGTTCATCCCAAAGGTGTTCAGTGGAGTTGGAGTCAGGGTTCTGTGCAGGCCACTGGAGTTCTTCCACACCAAACTCATCAAACCATGTCTTTATGGACCTCACTTTGTGCACAGGGGCACAGTCATGCTGGAACAAGAAAGAGCCTTCCCCAAACTGTTGCCACAAAATTGGAAGCTTATAATTGTCTAAATGTCTTTGTATGTTGTAGCATTAACATCACCCTTTACTGGAACTAAAGGGCCAAGCCCAAAGCATGAAAAACAGCCCCACACTATTATCTCTCCTCCTCCAAACTTTACCGTTGGCACTATGCCTTCCATGACCTTACTGTTGTTTGCTAAATTCCTTTCAGACCGGTTGGTTGAACTTGTTTAAAGCACTGGCTCCAGTGTTGAGGACTGGACTCATCTGGGGTGGTCAGTCTATTGTTCTGAGAACACCAGCAGCTTCTTTCTTTGATTTACAAATGGTGGTCTCTGACTTTTGCAAAGTACTGTGTGTTGTGCAAATATGTGGCCGGTGCAAAGACTGGGATTATTAAAAACTTACTTTGATAAAAGTCATAATTTGCAAGGGTTTGAAATGTATTTCCTCAGATAATACTTCAGTCATATTTCACTTTCAGGATCACTTTCATGACACTTCAGCTAATGGTTAAAACAGGCAGGTGTTTTACTGTGTATTTTTAGAACTCTTAATATCCAAGAACACACTGACAGGACCAGATTTCAGTTTTTTACTCTCATAGCTATGTATCCTACATGCTTTCTTCACAGTAGTTACTGATTAATGTATAACAGCTGCCAAATTGTGAATTACACAGTCACACTGACTGTGCAGAGATTCTAGGTACATATTACAACACAAATGTGTGCTCTAGTGAACAAAAGTTAAGCATGCATTTGGTGTTATTGCTTATTTAATGTAATGTAGTGTACCATTAAGACAAACATACTTCAAAAGCTAACCCCTACATATTTCAGTACCAAAACACTTAAATCTTCCTTTTCACAGTAAATGACTATGTAGGCTAATGTAGGGTTGAGACATCAAGTTAAAAAGTGGTACAGTCCGCTGTGGGGGACGGCTTTAACATTGTATGACGTGTCTTTCTGACACAAGTCAGTAATGTTAAAATGATCTATTTGTTATTTTTAAGAACCCCTTTTGCACTGTGGTGGTTACTAGATCGAAGGCCATTAGATTAATAACGGAATAACAGCAAGAATTTAGAAATAAAAAGACCAGGACGGCGGACAGGGAAAACGTCACAGGACAGAAATTGTACAAAACAACAAAATGAAAACAAAATGACTCTGAGAGTCTGAACTACAAGGCGGCACAGTCAGTTCCAGCCAATCCCATCGCAGGAAGCTCCTCCTCCGTCACTCCTGTCTTAGCTCTGTGAGTTCATAAGGGTCAGCAGACTACGTTCGTTTGTTGAGCTGCTTTTCCACGTCTGTGGCCGAGATGTCGATTTTAATGCACGCCTGTACTTTGGTGGTGAAAATCCTCATGCTGCCGCTGCAGCTGGCGGAGCTTCTGGGTGTGTACCGATTCTACAAGCGCATGTTTCCTGCCCTCATGTACAAGATTAGCTTGTCGTACAACAGCAAGATGAACGAGAAGAAGCGCGAGCTGTTTCGCGACCTGATGCGCTTCTCTCCGCGCGATGGGCCGCTGCGCCTGCTGGAGGTGGGCTGCGGCAGCGGGGCCAACTTTCAGCACTACCCGAGCGGCTGCAAGATCACCTGCACCGACCCTAACCCTCACTTTAAGGATTACCTGCAGAAAAGCATGGACAAGAACGACCACCTGGTGTACGAGAACTTCGTAGTGGCGCCTGGGGAGGACCTGAGGGTCGTGGAGGACAATTCTATGGACGTGGTGGTCTGCACACTCGTTCTGTGCTCGGTTAAAAACACTCCCAAGGTTATCCAGGAGGCCATAAGAGTCCTGAGACCGGTAAGGAAGTTATTGTCATCCCCTCAAACCGGTTAAACACCCCGTTCTTAGTGTTACGCTTTTAAAAAGATGGTTCTTAATGCGTTCTTTAGAAAAGGCAATGGTTGTATTTAGTACAGTGAGTTCCATGTAGAATAGTTCCACTTGATGCTTAAATGGTTCTTTGCGTGGTGAAATGATTGTACATATTGAAGAATGTGTTCTATAAAGGGTTCTATATAGCTTATAATAGAAGAACCCGTTATGGTGCTATATAGGACATTTACAATACATTCTGTAACTCATAGTATTAAATAAAACCATTGCCCTTACTAAAGAACCCTTGGAGAACCATCTTCTTTGAGCATGTAGTTCTTGCTGTTTGAACTTGTTTAAAGCACTGGCTCCAGATATGTTCAGGCTCAGATCTCTTGGCTAAGTTTCCATGCACACAGTAGTCTGATTGTGTAAACATTTCAAGCTACATAAGAAACTGTATCGGTTCATAGTCCAGTTTACATGCACTTGGGTTGAATCCCAATATTAAACGGATGCAACAGAAAGCTTTATATATATATATATATATATATATATATATATATATATATATATATATATTTGTCTATTGTGACTGTAGTTGCCCACACTCATGTAATGCTGTTACAATGCTAATCATAGTGTTCATACTGATAAAGTAAGGTGGCCAGCAATCTCACAAAACCTCAGACTTAGTCCTGGTATGATTAAGGTGTTAACATGGCTACATTAAACTAGAAATAGCCTCTTAATATCAACCTGAAACTTTTAATCAGACTGTGTTTACTTCAACTCAGACCTTATTCAGATCGTGGCTTATTTGAACTAGCTGACTTAATCAGATTCATTCTGGAATATTAGTGTACATGGAAACCCAGAGATTGAGAGTATAACATTTTAGCAGTAAAGGTCACAAAATGGCAGCAGAGCACAGTGACTTTACTGTTTTGTCTTACAGGGTGGAGCATTCTTCTTCTTGGAGCATGTGGAGGCCGACTCCTCGACCTGGATATACTTCTTTCAGCATGTTTTCCAGCCTTTCATGTACTGAACACACACACACACAGCTGCACAACTCAGTGAAAGTCCTACAGTACACAGATTCATATAGGAGTGTTATAATACACATATGTAAAGGTTCTATGTGAATTGTAAATCTGAGGTCAAGATTTGATTAGATTTTTCACAAACAAAATATGCCTGATAATCACAGACCCTAGAGTTAATAAGAATCTTCGACAGTGGTTTCTATGAAAGACATCAAATGAAATACCCTCAGAAGAAACCAAGATCCAGTTTTAAATATTAACACTGTTTAGTATATTCAGTTTTTGTTTGTTTTTAATACTTTAGATTTTTTTATTATTTAAATATTTACACGCTTTATAATTTACATTTCGTCACTGTCCAAAGAAAAACAAGTATCTCCAAAATGGCCACTTTACAAGAGATGGCAAAACATTATTTACTTTTAAGTTAATGTAAAGAGATTTTATTTTGAGTCATTTTGGAGCATTTATGTTGGTCTATTTTTTTATGAATTTTTTACACAATGTGAAGGGCCACTCTGGTGCGCAAATGATGTTGAAAAGTGAAAATAAAAAAATGGAGATACTTTTTCTTTTGGGGGGCAGTGATCACATACAATTTAGTTTCTTTTTATTTTAGCTGGGATAAAATATCGTTTATCATATCAGTGAATCAACACTACTATGTTCCACTACATTAGTCAAGGTCTAATTCTCTTTGGGTGTTGGGGTCCTGGGGTACCTTTATAGGAAGTATTGTGTAAGCTCCACTAAGAAATACTTTCTACTACAGTTCCTTCAGGGTTTTATGAGATTTCACAGCAGCTCTAATAATAGGCTATAAGCAGGGGTTAAATTGGGCCAGAGCAGATCTCTGTCACCTTTGCTTTATCCTGAGTTGCTGCCTATCTCGTACCTACATCACTAGCCGTTTCATGAGAATAACATATAGGTGCACTTTGTAGGTATACAATTGCTCACTGTAGCTATTCTGTTGCTACACAATTTCTCACCCATGTTTAATGGAAAAGGACCATCCTAAGTTATTATTTGGGTGGTACCACGTAAACATGTGTTCCACTGGTATGACATGTTGCTGTGTTGCACAGTCATGTTGCTGTGTTGCAATGGTCATAACAAGCAGATGCATATGGACAAGAGGAAATTTCGGAACCACTAGCGTCCACATGGAGTCTCCTTCATTTGTAGTGAAACTGTAACAGTATTTAAAGAATACAACGTTCACCAAATGTTATGAAAGCACACGTGTTCCAAAGTTTTCCACATATACAGATGCCATGCAAAAACACAGGGCTAGTAAGCTGCTAGTTGTTTTGTTTTTTGTTTTTTTTTGCCTTTGGTCCTGTGAAAATTACACTGATAAATTGTGAAGGATCAGATTGCCTGGAGTTGGTAACTGTAAACCTATAAAGTGTACCTATATGGTATTGCCTGATAAAATGGCCAGTGATTGTACATACAAGTATAAACTGACAAAAAGTTGTATGTGAAAGGCAAGCAGAACTTTTTGATGAAAATGTCAATCATTTATCATACTATGAAAACTATTTAAATATTTTATGTGATAAACTGTGCTATAAGGAAACCGCTAGACAGCTACACTCTCACCCAGTCACCCTTATGTAACGAACCACAATCATGTTTGTTTATTTTTTTGTCCAGCATATTTTGCGATGTGTCTTATTGTTAGTACTTTCTGCTGTTTCATGATTTTTCAATTTGCTATATAGATTTGTTCTTTACTGTCCTGCTGTAATGTTAGATAGCTATAAGTTGCATAGCCGGATTAAATTCTCCTCTAAGGCAGCTAAATCATCTTCCTACATTAGATCACTTACAAATGAATTGATTTTTAATAAATTTGATGGCCAACTTGTAATTATAATGTTTTAATTAAATTTCACACATTTTTCATATAACAATAATAAACTGAGAATCCCAGTTCGACCCCAGTCTAGCTTACAAGGGAGAATCATGCCACGTCTCTGTGTGAATAAACAGAACACTAGCCCAACATATACAGCCAAGCTTTGCCTTTTTTAAACATGAAGATACTGTAGCATTTCATATGAATGTGTTTATGAGATGCATGTTTTGGTTGTGTGTTGTAGTTACTACGTCGGTCATGGCTGTGAGACTACTCGTGCCACCTGGAAGCACCTAGAAGCAGCTGGTTTCTCCGATTTGCACCTTCTCCACTTCCAGGCTCCAGTGTTCCCCCTCATCAGACCACACATTGTCGGTTATGGTGTGAAATAATGGCTGGCAGCACAAACAGTCAGTGCCACAGCTCAGTGGACTATCAGATATTTTTATATCACATCTATTTTAGCCACAAAAGTACTTCTAAAGTAAGGTTTGTAAATTGTATCAGTAAAAATGTCTTCATAAATGTGAGACTTTCTTATGTAATATGTGACCGGTCTATGTGACCGACTGCTAATATGACATATTTCATGAGATTTGTGCAAAAGTATTACCCTTATAGGCCCTGAAACATGTATTCAAGATTTGTAATGCATTTCACTGAAGCTTGAAACCAGAAATACCACCAAGTCCAGTCTGAAGTTATCTGTTTTGGTGTGTGAGAGATTATGAAAGAAGCGTACTGCCATCTAGTGCCCAGGAGGCATAACTGTGAACTTCCAGATAACTGCTGCAGCAAAGCACAGCACACAAACTGAAGTACCTTTGATGGAATGCTGTGCTTACCGTATGTAAGGCAGTGCTATGCGTACAGATGCTCACTACAGATGGTAAACCCTCATTAAATCAGTATAGCTTTTAAGTGTAGCAAGAAATAATTTGGTAAACATGTAACCAGATGAAATGTTTACATTTTTTAATAATTAAACCTTTATTTTACCTTGTTAGACCCCTGAGGTTAAAAACTGTTTTCCAAGAACAACGTGGCCAGTCAGCACATACAGTTACAAACACAAAATGATGAGAGTAAAGTAAAAGACAATACCCTACATGATAAAACATTACAGCAATGTATTCAGTAATATAAGTAGCATAGTAAAAAGAAGTCTCATTATTATGCCTTATGAATCATGAATTTATCAAAAGTGATTTATTAACGTTTTGTACCAGTAAGAGAAGCTGAAAGCCCATTTATGAAGTTCTTGACAGACCTTGTAAAGAGATACGTAGTAAAGATCTCAAGAATGAAGACAATAACTTACCAATGTGATAGATATAAGCAGAGATAAGAAAGAAGCATGTTGAGAGTGGTCTCATAAATAAAAGTAGGGTATCACAGGCCTAAAAGTGTCCTGGGGTAAAAGGCGCTCTGGATTTTATTTGCTCCTAAAAGTCTAGTAACATCAGTGCAGCCCTCTCCTTAATAGCTGATTTCAGTGCTTCAGTATTGTTTGGTGCTTTAATAGGTGCAGAACTGTGCTGCTTCCCGAAAACTAGAAATTAGATAAAATACCATTTGATCATGAACTGTTGAGGCCTTTTACAGTTTTTTATGATTGCTAGCAAACATTTTCACTTTTTCAAAACTCAACACAGCGCAGCAACACTCTATTTGGACTAAACCATTAACTCTTTTCCCTGCTTGAATAAAATATGCATTCAGTGAACTCCATTTCCCAGATTCTTTCATTCAATAAACTGCATATCAGCTTGCTAAGTATTATTATAATTATTATTATTATTATTATTATTGTTACGTTGGTTAACAATCAGTCGTTATTAGGGGTGTAACAGTACACAGAAGTCACGGCTTGGTTCACACTGCAGTTTGGACATTGCGGTTAAGTACAACAACAAAAAAACCCCAAATGCACAAGGCTTGGTTTCTTTTCATTTCTTTTGAACAGACTGTAGCACAAGTTACAATTTGTTCCACCTAGTGTCATGTAGTCCCCCCTGAGATAACTTTAGTTTGTACAGCCTGTAGTGTGGGTCATTTGCACTCAGCTAATGTTGGCTAACGTTAAATAATCTGTACAGTGATAGTTCAACTTTCTGGCATTAAATGATTTGTTGTGCCTAGCAGTATGTTTCTGTAGAGAGGTGTGCAAAGAGTTTTGAAATAGTGAAAAAGAGGGACTTCATTGGGAGATATTTCCCAATAGAAGGTGCGCGACCACAGAAGTACACTACATGTCCAAAAGTATGTGGACACCTGACCATCTCACCTAAATGAGCTTGTTGGACATCTCATTTCAAAATCATGGGCATTAATATGGAGCTGCTCCCCAACCCTCTCCCCCTTATGAGTATAATAATCCTCTTTTCTGGCAAGGCTTCTCACAACATTTTGGAGTGTGTCTGTGGGAATTTGTGCCCATTCAGTCAAAAGAGCACTTACGAGGTCAGAGAATGGAAGAGAAAGCCTGGCTTGTAATCAGCGTTTCAGCTGATCCCAAAGGTGTTCAGTGGAGTTGGGGTCAGGGTTCTGTGCAGGCCTCTGAAGTTCTTCCACACCAAACTCATCAAACCATGTCTTTATGGACCTCATCTTGTGCACAGGGGCACAGTCATGCTGTAACAGGAAAGAGCCTTCTCCAAACTGTTGCCACAAAATTGGAAGCATATAATTGTCTAAATGTCTTTGTATGCTGTAGCATTAACATCACCCTTCAGTGGAACTAAGAGCCCAAACCGTGAAAAATAGCCCCAGACCATTATCCCTCCTCCACCAAACATTACTGTTGGCACTATGCCTTTGAGTAGGTAACATTCTCCTGGCATCCACCAAACCCAGATTTGTCCATCAGACTGCCAGATAGTGAAGTGTGATTCATCACTCCAGAGAACACGTTTCTACTGCTCAGAAGTCCAGTGGCGGCGTGCTTTACACCGCTCCAGCTGACTCTTGGCTTTGTGCATAATGAGCTTAGGCTTGTGTGCAGCTGCTCAGCCATGGAAACCTATCTCATGAATCTCTTGACTCACAGTTCACTTACTGATGTTGCTTCCAGAGGCAGTCTTGAGTGAGTGATGCAACAGAGAATAGACGAATTTTACGTGCTACACGCTTTAGCACTCTGCAGCCCTACTCTGTGAGTTTTAGATTGTATCAACCAGCTTTAGTGGTCTACTGCTTCTTTCCTGAGCTGTAGTTGCTCTTAGGCACTTCCATTTCACAATAATAGCACTTACAGTTGACCAGGATAGATCTAGCAGGGCAAGAATTTCACAAATTGACTCGTGGCAAAGGTGTCATCTTATAACAAAGCCATTGCATGGCTATGTGCTTGATTTGATACACTTGCTAGCAATGGGTGTAGCTAAACACCTGAATAAAATAATTAGGAGGGGAGTCCACATACTTTTAGTGTATCTGTTGTATTTAGCACAATAGTCTGATTAAGAGGTTTACATGAGTTACATAAGAAACCGTATCATTCATAGTCCTGCTTACATGCACTCTGGCACAGTGTCTACACATATAGACAACATACAGTATGTATTGGGGCATATGTATAAGCACACGTATACATGTGTTTATATCAGAGGTGTAACTAGGATCTTACGGGCCCCAGTGCAAAAAAAATGAATGTAAGATAAAAATGTGCTCTCAATTGCTATGTTTTAACCAAGTTGGTGCTGTAGGGTAGGCAACTGTGTGAGGTAGGGCTAGGCAATATGAAAATGTATATCGTTATTGTGATAAATTATGTCATAATAGAATACAATATCACTGTTGTTGGAAGAAAACCTTCTATCTCCAAAATGATAACTTTACAGGAAAATGAAAAAAGCTACTTTACTTTTAATGTCAAGTCAATGGAACTAGACTTTTTTCCAAGACATTTTGGGCCGTTTCTTTTGGTCTATTCTTCATGAAATTTACACACAATGTAAAGGGCAACAGGCACTTTCAAATGTGTCAAAAACTGACAAAAATGGAGAAATGGAGATTTTCTTCCGACAGCAGCGATATGCTTTTCTGAACATATCATGCTTAGTGTCAGTACGTGATCCGATGTCTGGAAAAACAAATATCATTACATATTGTGTATCATGAAAATTTCTTGAAGTATCGCAATATTATATTTTTTGCCATATCGCCCACCTCAACTGAGAGGTTTATTATTAAGTTAATGTGTAGTAATGTCAGGGGTTCAGTAAAGCCATTAGGGGTCCAGTTACCCCGCCAACCCTCCAACTCAAGACCCAGCACTATCAACCCAACGGCACTGCAGGTAGTTACACCTCTACAATTGTGGGCTACACTTATCTTCAAATTGCCCATTATTATCAGCTTGGACCACGTTTTAATCAGACAATGTTTACTCTGGCCTCATTCACCTACAAATCATCAAGTCACTGTTTGAACTAACTGACTTCATCAGATTCATACTGGAATACTAGTGTATTCCAGTATGTACCAGTATGAATACTAGCAAACATAGAGGTTGAGGGTAAAGTTTGATCAGTGAAGGTTATAAAATGTTCTTGTGAATTTAGTGTCTAAGACAGAAAGCCTCAGTGCTTAATATAACAATAGCTATACAATAAGGTGTTTGATATAATATTATCTGCCTGCGCTGTAAATGTTTGCCCAGAATTAAACAGGATACTGTATATAACTGTAAAATACATTTGAAGTGTCTTATTGGCTTGAACACATTACATTATTGTATAAATTACAGAAATTGTTTACCCTACAGTGTGTGAGGGTCTGCTCTGGTAGTTATTAGGTGAGCAGGGCCAGTAGAGTCTCAATTACTTTACACTTTAAATCCCACGCCATCATACAAACTGCACTCTGTTGGAGGCTTGATCATGAGCTAAAAAGCTATGAATCAGAGTTACACATTGTACACATAAACAGTTATTTGTGGTGATATTGCTTAACACATTCCATGGGTGTTCACCTAGGTGGACTGAAATGTCAATCCTGTATGTACTACCAGTGAGTTCTATTTATTTCCTCCAGAGAGCATTGCCTCCACTTCCCACCACCAAAATCACACAGGCTCTCCACAAGGCCAGCAGTGAGCTGGAAAGTGTAATTACTGTAGCTGACTAGTGAAACAATATTTTGGTTGCTATGGATCTGTGCCCCAGATTTGAAGTTTGGATATGAAATGAAACAGTGACTATGAGGTTAAAGTATAGCATGTCAGCTTTAATTTGATGGTATATACTTGCATATCAATCAAGAATTACAGTCACTTTATACAGTCTACCAACTTCAGGTTTAAGATAAAAAGGAAAATGCACCTCTGATCAAAAATGAACAGCAATGATAGGAACTGCATCCAGTTATTTTCTGGTAGTAGAAATACATAAATACATGATGCTCTGCGTCTGACTGAATGACACTCTGTCTTCTCAGAATTTCTAACAGTTATTTCACAAGACCTTAACAAAGCACAGAAATCTCAAGTGAAAGGATTGTTCTGCCTTTTGATACATAATCATTTATTAACACAAATACATTTTTTGTGCCATTTACAGATCAAAAAACTATAACTGTGGAACCCTCCATTAATTTAATTTCCATTCAAAAAAGGCATATATGTATGCATGTATATACACTGATCAGGCATAACATTATGGCAGCCTCTTTGTTTCTACGCTCATTGTCAATTTTATCAGCTCCACTTACTATATAGGTGCACTTTGTAGTTCTATAATTACAGACTGCAGTCCATCTGTTTCTCTGCATACTTTGTTAGCCCCCTTTTACCCTGTCCTTCAGAGGTCAGGACCCCCATGGACCCTCAAAGAGCAGGTACTATTTGGGCGGTGGATCATTCTCGGCACTGCAGTAACACTGATGTGGTGGTGGTGTGCTAGTGTGTGTTGTGCTGGTCTGAGTGGATCAGACACAGCAGTGCTGCTGGAGTTTTTGAAGTTGGTTGCATTTCCTGCTTCTCACGATCAGGTTATCACCAACACATTCAATGATGCTGAGGTCTGGACTTTAGGGTCGTCAGTCCATTGTTTTGAGAACACCAGCAGCTTCTTTGTTTGATTTTCAAATGGTGGTCTCTGACTTTTGCAAAGCACTTTGGGTTGTGCAAATATGTGGCAGGTGCAAAAGGTTGAGATTCCTAAAAGCTTACTTAAAAAAGTAATAATTTTCAGGGGGTTGAAATTTATTTCCTCTGATAATACTTCAGTTAGTCATATTTCACTTTCAGGGACACTTTCATGACACTTCAGTTCATGGTAAGACAGGCAGGTGTTTTACCGTGTACTTTTTAAATTCATTGACAGGTCCAGACTTCACTTCCTCACTCTATGTCTATATCTTACATGCTTACTTCACAGTAGTTAGTTATTAATATATAGCAGCCGCCAAATTGTGAATTACAGTCACACTGACTGTGCAAGGATCCTAGGTACACAGTACAACACAGATGTGTGCTCTACTTAAGTTAAACATGCATTCGGTGTTATTGCTTATTTAATGTAATGTTTGTAGTGTACAAGGATGACAAACTCCATTAGTCAAGAATGCATATTAAGAGGTGTGTGGTGGTAGCCATGCATATTTAGTTAAGGACAAAATGACTGTGATGTCACTGTGATGTCATTATGTAGTATTCATGTTTGAACTGAAAAAAAGATTCTGTGCCTCACAGCGGTAAACGGCAGATGGTGGCATGAAGCCATGTAAATGTTGACCTGGTGACAGCATTAGCGGTAAAAATGATTATCAAAGGAAAACTTTAGCTGTGTAGACTGTATTTTTTAAAGGTGGAATAAGGCAGGAGAACAGTCTGTGCTCTTTTATGGTATAGCACTCAAAACAATCAACAAAGCGCTTTATCTCACCGCTGTGGTCAACAGCCAAAGGTGGGAAAAATGTAACTTTTGACAGAATTTTCTGCTGCAGCTCTATTGAAAACAGTGGTATGTGCTGTCTCCCCTTTACCGCCAACATGTAAATGCAGCACTACTGTCAGTTTTTGCTCCACATCAGGCATGTCTTAGACTCTTCCTGACTAACACAAATACAACAATGAAGCATTACAGTTAGTAAAGTATTCAGAACATATGTTGAGAAACATACAGTGGCAATCATATATATTTACATAAAAACAAGACAACTATGATGTCACTGTTTTGTCTTTAAGTGTTTGCTCTTTTCCTCCTCCACCACATCAATTGACAGTGTGCTAGTTGGAAACTCCCTAAGAGCAAGAGGAAGAAACCTTGAGAGGAACCAAGACTCAAAAGGGGAACCCATCCTCCTCTGGTCCACACCGGATAGTAAACAATGACAATAGAGAAATATTAACAGAGAATAATATTTTAACATTAGTATAAAATATTCAAATACAAAAGCAGATAAAGGAGAAAAGCAGGTGAAGCAATGGCTATGATAAAATAGTTTGAGTCTGTGCAACAGCAGCAGCAGCATCAGGAGAGTTCATGCAGGTGAGGTTTGCACAGCATTGTATAGCAGGAAGCTCCATGACTGGTCCATGGCGAGCAGATGAAGGCAGATGAAGCAACAGTTCAGACAGGGCCGCTGGAACCACGTTGGCGAGCGGGCATTCGCCCCACCACTTTTCAAAGTACAGAAGCGCACTAATTCACAAGGGAATTCAACACCAGAGCACGTTTTCTTCCAGTGCACATTTTCCCTGTACTGTCTGCACAACCTGCTGCTTTAACATTTCAATCTTTACAAACCCTCACACACGTGAATATTTGTTTATTGATCAGAAGTTTTGGAGGGATGCAAGGGCTCGACCTAATAGGTTAAACATAATTTGGCATTTACAAAGATGAAAAGCGTCTCTATTTTCTGTTTCTCTGTTTTCCTGGTGGTGAATGTGAGACTGCCAGAGTGCTGGCATCCCTGCAAAACGTCTGATTCATAAATAAACACCCATGTGTGTAATTTAGACCACTTTAGCCCTTCTATCATCCAAATCAAAAGAAAAAGATAAAATATCACAAAATCAAACTGCGGTGGGTCTTTAGAGAATGAACTGGGTATGAAAACAGCCTGACGTTCTTCAGAGATGTTAGCTAACAAATGCTGCTATCTGAGGCTGCAGCTACTGAAGCAGCATCAAAACAAACACTGACACTGTTCATGATCAGGTTCAGAGGTGGGTAGAGGAGCCTGAATCAATACTCAAGAGATAATGTTGACACTTGCATTACATAATTAAGTAAAAGTACCTTCCCCAGAACAAGTTGAGTAGAAATACAAAAGAAGCATGTCGAAAATCTACTGAAGTCCTGAGTGCTGCAGGGGAACTTCTTACTACATCCAGCATTTATCAGGGACTGAAGATTGTGCAGTTCTGTTCTTCTCTTTTTGGGATTCTTTTGGTCTAAAATACAAAGCTGCAGTCAGAGATGTAAACAATCACAAAGCAGTACAAGTACTGCCACCATCAAAACATGTTGAAATTAAACACAAAAACTGAATTAGTAACTAAATACGAATGGCTGAAATATAATCGATAAATCAATATTTTACTTAAGTACATGTACTTGTGTAAATGTAACTAGTTACAACCCACCTCTAGGCCACCAGGGCCGTATTCTCAGCTCTTACAGGAATTCTCAGACTTTCTATCAAGTTTAATAAATAAAGTAATAATTGTCTGAGATTTTAATATCCACTTTGACAAACCTCAAGATGCACTAAGTAAGGCATTTATATCTATCTTTGTAGGTTTCACTCAAAATATAAAGGGGCCCACTCATTATTGCAGCCACACTTTAGACTTAATTCTGACCTTTGGTGTAAACATAGATAACTTAGCCATTCTCCCCCAGAGCACAGCAGTCTCAGATCATTACCTAATCTCATATGAAATTCGCTTTAGTGGTAATGTACATTCATCACCATGCTGTCCTGTTAAGTGGACTATAACTCCACAGCTGATAGCTTTATCAGGAACCTTCCACAATTATCAGCTTCTATCAGCTGTCCATCTAATCCTACCGAATTGGATATTATGACCAAGTGCTTAGAAGATACTTTTCGATCTACTCTAGATAATATGGCTCCATTTAAAAGTAAAATAATAAAGAGCTTTAAAACAGACTGGCAGACAACTAGAGCGAAAATGGCGCCTGACTAAACTTGAAGTTTTCCAGTCTGCCTGGAGGGAAAGCCTTGTAGACTATTGAAGAGCACTTACTGCAGCACACTCAACCTATCTCTCCTCTCATAGAAAACAATAATAATCCTAGATTATTATATAGCATAATTTCTAAATTAACTAAGAACCGAACAGTTACCGAACCCCAGATGCCATTAGCCTATAGCAGCAATGATTTTATGAATTCCTTTAATGATAAAATTGAAAAATTAGGCAGAAAATTCAGAATGCACAGTTAAACTCTACAAACTTGCTGCCTTATAATGCCAGTCTAGATCTTGAGAATATTGTAACTACTGCAGAGAGGCTGGAATCATTTACCTTACTTCAACAAAATGAACTAGTTAAAATTGTTTCCTCCGCAAAATCTTCTACTTGTATGTTAGATCTGATTCCTACAGGTTTACTCAAAGAAATTTTGCCAGAAATAACCAAGCCTATTCTGTCAATAATAAACTCCTCTCCTTGGCTATATCCCAAAACTCTTAAACTAGCATTAATTAGACCTCTGATTAAAAAAAGCTAACCCTGATCCCTGCAAACTATCAAATTATAGACCTATATAGAATCTCCCCTTTATATGAAAGATCTTGGAAAAAGTTGTGGCAAAACAATTAAGTTCCTATTTGCATAGGAATCATGTAATAACTAGACCTGCCGGAGTCTGTGCTGCACTGTTAACACTGTACTCTGTGATCAGTCACTCTTTACAGAACTAACTCTCTTTGTGTTTTCTTTTTCTTTGCCGAGTTGAACAGCTGCCTATCCTGTGCGCCTGATGCTGTTGCTTCTTCTGCCTTGATCGGGTGCCCACTGCTCGCCAGCCTTCTGGACCGGTTTGACCACCATTGTGCTTCATGCTGTACAACGCTGCGCAAACCTCACCCTCATGAACTGACCCTCCTGATGATGCTGCTGCTGCATAAACTAAAACTAATCTAATTAACCATTGCTCCGCCTGTTTTCCCCGTTTTGTATTATAATATTTTATACTAATGCTGTTTGCTATCCGGTGTCGACCAGAAGAGGATGGGTTCCCCTTTTGAGTCTCGGTTCCTCTCAAGGTTTCTTCCTCTTGCTCTTAGGGAGTTTTTCCTTGCCACTTTGGCTTGCTCATGGGGGCTTGCACCCGGATTTTTCTGTAAAGCTGCTTTGTGACAGCTCTCTATGTTCTTGTTGGTTCTCCAGGTTTCCGAGGCATACAGGAGAACTGAGCAGACATTTGATTTGTAGATTTTCAGTTTGGTGTTCATCTGCAAGACTGATAATTTCCAGATGTTTTGCAGACTGCTGAAGGTTTGTGCTGCAAGACCAATTCTAGTGGAGATCTCCTTTTCGATGTTGCTGTCGGCTGAGATGTAACTGCCAAGGTTTTTGAAGTCCTGTACTTCTTCCAGCTCCACTCCACGTATGTTGGTTTTGGTTGCATTCTTGTTCTTCAGTTTCATCACCTTGGTCTTGTCAGGGTGGATCTTGAGCCCCACGCTTCTTGCTGTCTGGTTGACCCTGTCTGCCTTCTCTTGGATGTCTTTCTGGGTGTGGGAAAGCAGGACGATGTCGTCCGCAAAGTCTGTGTCTTCGAGTCGGGCAGTCAGTCCCCATACGATCCCCCTTGGCTTGTCTTCGGTGGCTTTCATCACCCAGTCGATGACGATGAAAAAGAGGATGGGCGACATTACACAGCCATCTGACTCCCGTTTTCATATGGAACCTCTCGCTTTGTTACCCATCATGTCGCACACAGCAATTGGTGCCATAAATCTAGTAAAAATGTTGGCTACAATATTATTTTAAATTCCTGTATCTTACTTTTCTTTTTGGGATACCAAAGACTAACCCTTACATGTTTAACTACCTAAATACTTAAATCTTTCTCTTCACAGTGAGTGCTTAGGTTAATAGTCTTGAGACAGTCATAAAGTAAGAAGTGGTACAGTCCATGGTTGAAAGCCAGAAGATTGATAACAAAATACTATACCTCTGTTAAGGAATCTCTATGAACACCAAGTATTTAGAAATAAAAATATCAGACAGGTAAAATGTCACAGGACAGGAATTGTAAAACAAAACAAAATAAAACCAAAAATATTTAGAGCAGGTAGGCTAAGAATCTGAACTACAAGCCAGCACAGTCGAGCAGGTCAATTCTAGCCAATCCTATCGCAGGAAGCTCCTCCTCTGGCACCCTTTATCATAGCTCTGTGAGTTCATAGGGTTCAGCATTCAGCTTTCGCTTGTTGAGCTGCTTCTCCACTTCTGTGACCAAGATGTCGATCTTAATGCACGCCTGTACTTTGGTGGTAAAAATCCTCATGCTGCCGCTGCAGCTGGCGGAGCTTCTGGGTCTGTACCGATTCTACAAGCGCATGTTTCCTGCCCTCATGCACAGAGTTAGCTTCGCGTACAACAGCAAGATGAACGAGAAGAAGCGCAAACCCTCATTTCAAGGGTTACCTGCAGAAAAGCATGGACAAAAATGACCACCTGGTGTACAACAATTTCAGAGTGGCGCCCAGGGAGGACCTGAGGGTCGTGGAGGACAATTCTATGGACGTGGTGGTCTGCACACTCGTTCTGTGCTCGGTTAAAAACACTCCCAAGGTTATCCAGGAGATCAAAAGAGTCCTGAGACCGGTGAGCAGGTTATTGTCATCTGCTAAATCCCCCTCAAACCGGTTAAATACCCAGTTTTTGTGTTACGCTTTAAAAAAGATGGTTCTTCATGAGTTTCTGTAATAAAGGCAATGGTTCTATCTAGAACAATGAGATCCATTTAAAACCACTTGATGCTTAAATGGTTCTTAAAGAGGGTTCTATACAGCACCAAAAAGGTTTCTTCTATTGTTACAATGTCAAACAGAAGAACCCTTTTTGGTGCTATATAGAACCATATACAATACATTCTCCATGACTCAGAACTCATGGTATTAAATAGAACAATTGCCTTTACTAAAGAGCCCTTGGTGAACCATCTTATTTGACTGCGTGGCTGTTTAAACTTGTTTAAAGCACTGGCTCCAGACTGTTTGGCTCAGATCTCTGGGCTAAGTTTCCATGCATGCAGCAGTCTGACTAAAATGTTTATACAAGCTACATAAGAAATTGTATCAGTTCATAGTCCAGTTTACATGCACTTGGGTACAATCCCAATATTGGACAGAGGCAACAGAAAGCTTGATATATACATGTACACACAGGCATCAAATACAAGTTACACTTGAATATATTTTTGTCTGTTACGACTGTACCTCTAGCCACTTACATAATGCTGTTAAAATGCTAATCATAGTGTTCATACTGATCATACAGGTTTGCCACTGATGTGTAGGAGTGAAAAGGTAAGGTAAAAAGTAAACCACAGTCTTAGTCCTGGTGTGATGAGGGTGTTAACATGTCTACGTTAAACTAGAATAACCAATCAATATCAGCCTGAAAGTTTTAGTCAGACTGAGTTTACTCCAACTCAGACCTTATTCAGATTGTGGCCTATTTGAACTAACTGACTTAATCAGATTCATTCTGGAATATTATTCTTTACTCTTCTTTTACAGGGTGGAGCATTCTTCTTCTTGGAGCATGTGGAGGCTGACCCCTCGACCTGGATATACTTTCTTCAGCATGTTTTCCAGCCTTTCATTTACTGAACACACATACACACACAGCTACACAACACAGTCAAAGTACATTCAGTTTTCGTTAGATTATGATTCTTTAGATTTTTCGAGGAAATAATTACACCTTCTATGATTTACATATCGTCACTGTCCAAAGAAAAACAAGTATCTCCAAAATGGCAACTTTACAGAAGATCACAAAACATTCTTTACTTTTTGTAGTAGTTAATATAAAGAGATTTTATTCCAAGCAATTTTGGAGCATTTCTATTTGCCTATTTATCATGATTTTGATTTTTTTAAACAACGTAAAGGGCAGCTGCTGTGCTCAAATGATGCTGAAAAGTGTACATTAAAAAAATTAAGATCTTTTTTTTTTGGGCAGCGATGATATATATATAATATATATTCAATTATAATTCTCTAATTCTCTTTGGGGGTTGGGGTCCTGCAGTACTTTTATAGGAAGTGTGTAATCTCAACTGAGAAATACTTTCTGCTACAGCTCTTTCAGGGTTTTATGAGATTTCACCGCAGCACTACAGATAGGCTATAAACAGGGGTTAAATTGGGCCAGAGCAGATCTCTGTCACCTTTGCTTTACCCTGAGTTGCTACCTATCTTGTACCTACATCATTAGCCATTTTATGAGATTAACATATACATGCACTTTGTAGGTATACTGTAGCACAATTTCTTACCCACTTTTAATGGAAAAGCACCATCATAAGATATTACGTGGTAGCATGTAAGCATGTGTTGCACTGGTACGACTGTTTTAGACACAACCGAGTTGCTGGAGCTCTAAACACTGTGTACACTTCTTGTCCACTTTCTTAGACACACTTACTTTGTTGATAAACCTGGCAGATGTACAGTTACAGACTATAGTCCATCTTTTTCCATTCACAATTTGTGCTAGTCATCCTTTAGTCCAGTGCTACCCAAAGTATCTCCCCCAGCCCCTCACCTAATGAGAGAACATTTTTATTTAACCCCTTAAATGGCCAGGGCTCATCCGCAGGCCCAAAGTTTATTACACACTTCTGTAACCTAAGAATAGCTTAAAAAATGGTTTACACTGAAGTCCCTGTAGTTACTGATTAATAGGTCTTAGTATGTAAAAAGCCCAGGATTTTTAGTTGTTAACTTCTTACTTTAAATACTAAAATCTATGACCCAGAGATGTCACTAACCACAATGTAGATGTAACAACACATACGTGTATGCTACCTGTTATGAGCTAATGAAACATTAGACAATGGTCATAATAAGCAGTTGCATATGGACAAGATGCAATATCGGGACCACTAGGGTCCACATGGAGGCTTCTTCATATGTAGATAATCTGTCACAGTATTTCAAGAAAACAACATGCGGCAATGTTATGAAAGCACATGTTACAAAGGTTTCCACAAGTACAATAACATGTGAAAACACAAGGCTGGTAAGCTGCTAGCAGTTTGGTTATTTTTTGGCTCATGGCCCACCACGGATATTACACAGATATATTGTGAAGAATCAGACTGGCTGGAGTCTGTAAATGTAGAAACTGTAAATCTACAAAGTGTACCTATTTGGTATTGCCTGATAAAAATGGCCAGTGATTCTAGGTACAAGGCAGGTGTACCTAATGATCTGACAAATGGTTGTATGTGAAAGGCATTTTTGATGAAAATGTTCATCATTTATCATACTGTAGTCATGAAAACTATTTAAATATTAAACTGTGCTAAAAGGGAACCACTAGACAGCTACACTCTCAGTCACTAATCCTTATGTAACAAACCACAATCATGTGGTCATGCATATTTTGTGAAGTGTTACATTTTCAGTCATTTCTGCTGTTTCATGATGTTTCAGTTCGCTATATAAATTGGTTCATTATGGCTCAACCTTTAGCCTAGATTATTTCTGTTCTTTACTGTCCTGCTGTAATGTTAGATATTAATTTTCATAGCCAGATTAAATTATCTCTACTGAGGCAGCTAAATCTGACATCTTCCCACATTAGATCTATTACAAATTAATGTATTTTTATTACTCTTGATAGCTAACTTGTAATTATAATGTTATAATCACATTTTACACTTTTGAGGACTTCATATAACAGTAATAAACTGAGAATCCCAGTTTCACCCCAGTCTAGCTTACAAGGGAGAATTATGCTACATCTTTGTGTGAATAAACAGAAGTGATGCAACAGAAGATAGACAACTTTTAC
Source organism: Colossoma macropomum (assembly GCF_904425465.1). NCBI lineage: Eukaryota > Metazoa > Chordata > Actinopteri > Characiformes > Serrasalmidae > Colossoma > Colossoma macropomum. The sequence goes on from NW_023494789.1 coordinate 29,463,070, forward strand.
AGAGTGCTACGCGCTTTAGCACTCTGCAACCCTACTCTGTAAGTTTTTTCATTGTGTCAACCAGCTTTAGTGATCTACTGCTTCTTTCCTGAGCGGTTGTTACTTCTAGACACTTCCATTTCACAACAATAGCACTTGCAGTTGACCGGGGCAGATCTAGCAGGGCAAGAATTTCACAAGTTGACTTGTGGCATCCTAAAATAGTTAAACATTAAGATACTGTAGCATTTCATGTGAATGTGTTTATGAGATGCATGTTTTGATTGTGTGTTGTAGTTACTACGTCGGTCATGGCTGTGAGACTACTCATGCCTCCTGGAAGCGCATAGAGGCAGCTGCATTCTCCGACTTGCAGCTTCTCCACTTCCAGGCAGCAGTGTCCCCCCTCATCAGACCACACATTGTCGGTTATGGTGTGAAATAACGGCAGCACAAACAGTCAGTGCCACGGCTCAATAGACTATCAGATATTTTTATATCACATCTATTTTAGCCATAAATGTACTTCTAAAGTAACATTTATAATTGTATCAGTAAAAATGTCTTTATAAATGTAAGACTTTCTTATGTAATAAGACGTCTTTGTGACCGACTACTAAAATGAGGTATTTCATGAGATTTGTGTAAAAGTATTACCCTTATAGGCCCTGAAACATGTATTCAAGATTTGTAATGCATTTCACTGAAACCAGAAATACCACCAAGTCAAGTCTGAAGTTATCTGTTTTGGTGTGTGAGAGATTATGAAAGAGTCATACTGCCATCTAGTGCCCAGGAGGCATAATTGTGAACCTTTCCAGATAACTGCTGCAGCAAAGCACAGCACACAAACTTAAATACCTTTGATGGAATGCTGTGCTTGCTGTATGTAATGCAGTGCTATTCATATAAATCTCATCAAATCAGTACAGATTTTAAGTGTGGCAAGGAACAATATAGTAAACATTTAAACAGGTAGATTTTTTTAATTATTAAACCTTTACTTTACAATGTTAGATCCCTGAGGTTAAAATTTTCCAAGAACAACTTGGCCAATTTGCACAAAGTCATAACCACAAACTGATGAGAGTAAAGTAAAACACAGTACCCTACATAAAAAAAAAAAAAACTTACAGCAAAGGTATTTGTAAATATAAGTAGCACAGTTAAACCAAGTCTCCTTATTATTATGCCTTATGAATTATGAATTTATCAAAAGTGATTCATTCAAGTTTTGTACCAGTAAGAGAAGCTGAAAGCCCATTTATGAAGTCTTTGACAGACCTTGTAAAAAGATCTGTGGCCTAAAAGTGTCCTGAAGTAAAAGGTGCTCTGGATTTTATTTTCTCCTAAAAGACTAGTAATATTAATGCAGCCCTCTCCCTAATACCTTTATTCATTGTTTGCTGCTTTAATAGGCGCAGTACTGAGGTGATACCTGAAAACTAGAATACCATTTGATCATGAACTGTTTTTATGATTCTTGTACAGTTTTTTTTTTTTTATGATTGCTAGAAAGCATTTTCACTTTTTCAAAACTTTTAACACAGTTGGCACAGTGACACTCTATTCGGACCAAACCATTAACTGTTTTTTCCCTGCTTGAATAAAATATGAATTCAGTGAACTCCATTTCCCAGATTCTTTCATTCAGTAAACTGCATATCAGTTTGCTAAGTATTATTATTATTATTATTATTATTATTATATTGGATAACAATTAGTGATTATTAAGGGTGTAACAGTACACAGAAGTCACAGCTCAGTTCACACTGCGGTTTGGACATCATGGTTTGATTCAATGGAAAAAAAGCAACAAAAAACAGATAGTAAAGTGTGATACATCACTCCAGAGAACACACTTCTACAGCGTAGTCCAGTGGCAGCGTGCTTCACACCAGCTGACTCTTGGCATTGTGCATAGTGAGCTTAGGCTTGTGTGCAGCTGCTCAGCCATGGAAACCCATCTCATGAATCTCCTGACCCATGTTGCTGCCTCTGGAAGCAACATCTTGCTCATGTTGCTTCCAGAGGCAGTTTTGAGTCAGTGATGCAACAGAAGATAGACAACTTTTACAGAGTGCTACGCGCTTTAGCACTCTGTTTTTCATTTTGTCAACCAGCTTTAGTGATCTACTTAGTTACCGAGCTGCTGTTACTCCTAGACACTTCTATTTCACCACAATAGCACTTGCAGTTGACCGGGGCAGATCTGGCAGGGCAAGAATTTCACACATTGACTTGTGGCATCCTAAAATAATGCCATGTTTAAAGTTTTGAGCTCCCATCCACCTATTGTACTGCCAGTGTTTGTCTATGGAGATTGTATGGCTATGTGATTGATTAGTAACAGGTCAGTAACATGATTGGGTATAAAAAAGCAGAAGTAAAGATGAGGAGGGGTTCACCACTCTGTGAAAGACTGCATGATCAAATAGTGCAGCAATTCAGGAAAAACTTTTTCCTAACATAAAATAGCAAAGAACCATTGCTTTTTACCATCTACTGTACATAATAACATTAAAAGATTCAGAGAATTTAGAGAAAACTGTGTATGCAAGGGACAAGGCCAAAAAACAGTATTTGCTGTCCATGAAATTTGGGCCCTCAGGCAGCACTTCATTAAAAACAGACATGATTCTCTAGAGGAAGTTGCATGGGCTCAGAAACACTTCTGAAAACCACTGTCTGTGAAAACAGTTTGTCGCTGCATCCACAAATGCAAATTAAAACTCCAAAACGCAAAGAAGAAATCATATACAGTCATGGCCGAAATTGTTGGCACCCCTGAAATTTTTCCAGAAAATGAAGTATTTCTCCCAGAAAATTACTGCAATTACACGTTTTGTTATACACGTTTATTTCCTTTGTATGTATTGAAACAACACAAAAAAACAGGCAAAAAAGCCAAAAATGATATAATTTCATGCAAAACTCCAAAAATGGGCCGGACAAAATTATTGGCACCCTCAACTTAACATTTGGTTGCACACCCTTTGGAAAAAATAACTGAAATCAATCGCTTCCTATAACCATCAACAAGCTTCTTACACCTCTCAACTGGAATTTTAGACCACTCTTCTTTTGAAAACTGCTCTAGGTCTCTCATATATGAAGGGTGCCTTCTCCCAACAGCAATTTTAAGATCTCTCCACAGGTGTTCAATGGGATTTAGATCCAGACTCATTGCTGGCCACTTCAGAACTCTCCAGCGCTTTGTTTCCATCCATTTCTGGGTGCTTTTTGAAGTATGTTTGGGGTCATTGTCCTGTTGGAAGACCCATGGCCTAGGACGCAAACCCAGCTTTCTGACAATGGGCCCTACACTGCGACCCAAAATCCTTTGGTAATCTTCAGATTTCATGATGCCTTGCACACAGTCAAGGCACCCAGTGCAAGAGGCAGCAAAACAACCCCAAAACATCTTTGAACCTCCACCATATTTGACTGTAGGTACTGTGTTTTTTTCTCTGTGGGCCTCATTCTGTTTTCGGTAAACAGTAGAATGATGTGCTTTACCAAAAAGCTCTATCTTGGTCTCATCTGTCCACAAGACATTTTCCCAGAAGGATTTTGGCTTACTCATGTACATTTTGGTAAACTGCAGTCTAGCTTTTTTATGTCTCTGTGTCAGCAGTGGGGTCCTCCTGGGTCTCCTGCCATAGCGTTTCATTTCATTCAAATGTCGACGGATAGTTCGCGCCCAATCAAGTTCCAAAGAAATCCAAGCTGTCCTGATGCACCCTGAGCCTGCAGGACAGCTTGAATTTCTTTGGAACTTGATTGGGGCTCCACCATCCGGACTATCCTGAGTTGCAACCTTTCATCAATTTTTCTCTTCCGTCCACATCCAGGGAGATTAGCTACAGTGCCATGGGTTGTAAACTTCTTATTCTGATTATGTTGCGCATGGTGGACAAAGGAACATCAAGATCTCTGGAGATGGACTTGTAACCTTGAGATTGTTAATATTTTTCCACAATTTTGATTCTCATGTCCTCAGACAGTTCTCTTCTCCTCTTTCTGTTCTCCATGCTTAGTGTGGCATACACAGACAAACAATGCAAAGATTGAGTCAACTTCTCTCCTTTTTTATCTGGTTTCAGGTGTGATTTTTATATTGCCCACACCTGTTACTTGCCACAGGTGAGTTTGAACGAGCATCACATGCTTGAAACAAAGTTATTTACCCACAATTTTGAAAAGGTGCCAATAATTTTGTCCAGCCCATTTTTGGAGTTTTGCGTGAAATTATATCATTTTTGGCTGAAGCCGCCACCTTCTCTGGGCCTGAGCTCATTTAAAATGGACTGAGGTGAAGTGGAAAAGTGTCCTGTGGTCCAACAAATCAAAATTTTAATTTCTTTTTGGAAATCATGGACACTGCATCCTCCGGGCTAAAGACCACTCAGCTTGTTATCAGTCCACAGTTCAAATGCCAGTATTAATGATGGTATAGGGGTGCATTAGTGCACATGGCATGGGTGGCGTGCACATCTGTGAAGGCATCATTAATGCTGAATGATATATATATGTTTTGGCAACATATGCTGCCATCCAGATGACGGCTTTTTCAGGGAAGGCCTTGCTTATTTCAGCAAGACAATGCCAAACCACATTCTGCATGTATTACAACAGCATTGCTTTGCATTAAAAGAGTCCAGGTGCAAAACTGGCCCACCTGCAGTCTAGACCTGTCACCATTGATAACATTTGGTGCATTATGAAATGAAAAATATGACAAAGGAGAGCTCGAACTGTTGAGCAGCTGAAATTCTGTATCAAACAAGAATGGGAAAACATCTCACTTTTAAAACTACATTTTTAAACTACCTCAGTTCCCAAACACTTACAGAGTGTTGTTAAAAGATGAGGTGATGAAACACAGTGGTAAACATGCCCCCGTCCCAACTTTTTTGGAATGTGTTGTGGGCAAATTCAAAATGGGCATATATTTTTCAAAAAACAATAAAATTTCTCAGTTTCAACATTGGATATGTTGTCTTTGTAGTATTTTCCTTTAAAAAATGGTTTACATGATTTGCATATCATTGCATTCTATTTTTATTTACATTCTGCACAGCGTCCCAACTTTTTTGGAAATGGGGTTGTATACGCATGTTATACTTACTACACTTATACATTACAAAACGCAATCGTTCAGATTTTTTTTTGTTGAAAGTAGAATCTAATGTGTATTTCGGAGTGACAGTATGTGATGTTCTATGAATTAGGGGATAATATTGTTTTTAGTAATTTTAATGGATTTTACTCTCCCGTCTACTGAACATTAAGCACATTAAAAAAAGACTCAAAGAATCTGAAAAATAAACATATCTTTTTAAATCAATGTATGCATAAAAGCTGAGCATTTCTTGTGTTTCATAAATTATATTTCTGAAACACAGAAGCGTTATTTCTGTCTACAACACTGGGTTAGCGTATAAAGTCTATGTAAAATGTGATCTGGCTTATGTAATGGCTTTCTGGCTTGTTTTCCACCAGTGACCTTGACTGTTTCAACCATTTCTTCCTTGTAGATATAGTCATTTAAATCAGTGTATATGACGTGTTAAAAAGTCCTTTGTTTTTTAGCATGATATAAAAATTATTATGAAAATGATTTAATATTGTAGGATCCATTCCTGCAGAATCCAGGTAGTTCCAAGACTTCAAAAACTTTTACATGAAACTGTACATACAGTACCGCAACCCTAGCTGGACTAAGCGGTTAACGACGATGATGATGATGTACATACAGTAAACACAGGAAAAGTTAAATGCAAGTGTCTTGTTATGTTGCTGATATCCAATTCCAGCGCAGGACGTGGTGGGTTTTCATGAGCGGCTGATGATTGGCGGCAATCGCATGCTCCCTCTCCTGACCGGAGATCTGTGTGTTTATCAGAGTGTCCTTGTGTTGAGCTGCTTCTTTGCTTCCGGGGCCGAGATATCGATCTTAATGCACACCTGTACTTTGGTGCTAAAAATCTTGATCCTGCCGCTGTAGCTGGTGGAGCATCTAGGTCTGTACCGATTCTAGAAGCGAGTGTTTCTGGCCCTCATGTAGTACCTTAGCTTCTCATACAACAGAAAGATGAAAAGGAAGAAGTGCAAACTGCTGCACTTCTCCCTGTGCGGAGGGCCTCTGCACCTGCTGGAAGTGGGCTGTGGCAGTGGGGCCAACTTTCCAGCACTACCCAAGTGGCTGCAAGATCACCTACACCAACACTAACCTTTATTTCAGGGATTACCTGCAGAAAAGCATGGACAAAAATGACCACCTGGTGTACGAGAACTTCGTAGTGGCTCCTGGGGAGAACCTGAGGGTCTTGGAAGAAACTCTATGAACGTGGTGGTCTGCACACTCATTCTGTGCTAGGTTAAAAACACTCCCAAGGTTATCCAGGAGGCCAAAAGAGTCCTGAGATTGGCAAGCAGGTTACTATCATCTGCTAAATCCCTCTCAAACCAGTTAAATACCTTTTTAGACCTATGTACTGCACTATGTAGGAAGAAGGGAGCCCTTTGAGATTCTGCCTGAAACAGTTCACGGCAGTGTTGCATCACCTCACCGGAAAAATGGGCACTGATTCGCTGAACAAATTTATTGGGTTCTGCTGGAGAAAAGCGTTGGCCTTTGACCGTGGGTGGGGGGGGGGTTATACCTTTACATTATACAGTTATATATTTAATATACGCATACATTTTCAGTTACCATTTTACCTGCATCAGGTGACCTACATGTGTCTTCTGAATTTCATATGAAATGTTGATAAGGGTAAAATACCGGCAAATCTGAAAAAAATATTATTTAATAATAATAATTTTAATTAATGTTATTTTTTTATATATATATTTTTTTTTTATATTTTATAACATCCTACATATACAACTCTGACACGAAGGTATTTTAAAAACATAGACCTGGCCTGTGCTTGTAACAGAATGGAAAATAACTATGGTGAACTTTTTTCTTTGCTTCACCCTTTATTATTTTAATTTCTTCGAAGTGTTTACTCACTTTTTCTTCTGGTGACACGGAGGCAAACAGTGAAGCTTAATTTATGTCAAATAAAACAAATGCACAGCTCAATACTGTAAACGGTAATTACTCTAGAAAGAAAGAACAAAACTGTGAATGTCACATTAACTTGACTGTCCCAGGCCATTTTGTCTGTGGCCGCTTTGCTTGATGCCTTTTGTCAAAGAGCTGTTTTGGCTGATGTCCATTTTTATGACTGCTGTGACAGGACATGTTTTCCCAAGACCAAAAACTGTTTTGTCTGATGTCTGAAATTTGTCACTGTGGTATGAGGATGTCTTAAAACGCATGACATAAAATAAGTAACTTTCTGAACAGGCATGATATCTGCTTGCCACAATGGCATACACGCCCCCGCCCCCACTTTTCCTGAGGGAAATGTGATCGTCAGAACTGTGTTTTTTGGGTGTAAATAATTAACACATCCAAGCATGTTTCCATGTAATCAGTACTAAGTCCATATTAACCCATTCATGTCTAACAACTAAATTTAGTATGATAAGAAAAAAATTGGGGCTTCCCAAAACAGCATTACAGACTTTGAATACTCCATGGTAATTCCAAATAAGCACCAGAATACTCATGCTCAAAATCACGCTTAAAGAATTTCATTTTGTAATTAACCATAATTTTAAGTATGTTCATAACTGCACTTCAACATATATCCAAAAGGTGGCAACATTCACGAATGTAGCCTTCAACACAGCTCTTATGTGTTTGTTTCATCACGTACATGCTATACAAATATTTGTATAGTGTTACGTGTCATGTATCTAGACGCTAAGAGTATAAAGAATTGGAATTATTATGTATTACCATCACGGTTTAAGCTTTAGTTTGTTTTATTTATTTGTTTTTTAATTTATCTAGTTATTTTATTGGGCTACTTTGTGCCTTTAAAAAGTCAAAGCTTTCAAATACTAAACAGAGAAGCCAATGTAACAAATGGATACTTGTGTATTCAAATTACTAGGGCCAGTCCTATAAAAAATCCCACAGAATTTGTTCAGTTTGGTTTAAAGTGATGAAATTTTGTGTAGCCACACCTTGAATTAACATCTAGGGTCAGTTTCCTGGACAGGCATGAAGCCTACTCCTGTACTACAGTTTCCTTGCAACGAAGAATTTCCTTCAGAATGCTGTGTAGTCAAAGACTAGGCTTAACCTGAGAACCAGAACCCTAGAGTCAGTTTTATTATTATTGTCTTGGAAAGAATGGGTAAAAAAGTTGATGAAAAAATGTCTTTGTGGTTCATTAGCTCAATATCACACTTAAAACTAGAGAAATTTAACCTCTGAAGGACACTTTAACATTATCTGACACTTTACCATCACATACTTAACTCATAAGCAAAGTTGAGATCTAATTTTATTTTTGATGACCAAATCATTTAGACAAATCATTCATATATGGGGTGGAAATTTTTTTTCAAGAATATTTACCATTCCACAATATTTTGTAGTGGAAGCAGAACTTGGAAGCAAAACCGTTTGAAAACTGAACAGAGAGAAAGCCATGATTCACAATGAATGAACTTCAACACCACTGGAGACTTTACTATCATATACAGCACTCATGAACAAAGCTGGGTTCTAATTTAATTTCTTCATACAAAGCATGGAAAAATATTTTAAAGGAATACTTACACTTCCACAAGATTTTTCAGTGGAAACAGAACTAGGGAGTAACCTGGGCTGAAACCTGAACAGAGAGAAAGACATGACGCATATATTTACACTAAAAAAAAAACATCTAAAAATACTTTATCATCAAATACAGTACTCAAACAAAGCTATAATCTGATTTTATTTGTGAAGTCCGAATTATTTTCAGTCATTTCTACACGGAGTGAAATAATCTTTAAAGGAACAATTACAGTTCAATGAGATTTTGTGGTTAAAGCAGAAGTTGGAAGAAACATGGGTTGAAAACTGAACATAGAGAAAGACATGATTCACAGTGAACACACTTGAACATCATAAGAGACTTTATGATTATATATTGCTTTCAGTCACCAAATTGAGCTGTAGTTTAATTTGCCAAGTGCAAATTATTTACACAAATCATTCAAGTCTGCTACAGATTCATAATGAGCGCACTGAAACACCAGAAAACATTAATATAATACACAGTAGTAATGAAAACATGACTTTAATTTCACGCATGGTGTAGAAAAATATTTAAAAGAACACTTCCAGTTCCAGAAACTGAAATCCACGTGTGATGAAAAAAATCAGAAAGTCATGATACACAGAAGACTTTACTATTATAGTTACATAGTACTCAAAACTGGGCTTTAATTCTAATTTCATTTCATTTGCCCAAATTATTCACATATCATTCATACATGATGTGGAAAAATATGTACTGGGATACTCACATTTCCATAAGATTTTGCACTGGAAGCTTAACAGAAGGAAACACATTCACAATTAATATAATTTAACAAAATGAGACGTTACCATCATATAACAATTACAGAAAACAAACCATCTGATTTGCACAAGCCATTACTTTCATTATGATATAATATGGCTAAAACCCCCTTACCAGCTAACGTTAGCTAACCTAATTTTACTTCATGTTACTGGGCTAAAACGTCAACTAGGTTAATGTTTAATGCAGTTTATTTTAAGATGAGATAAATGTGAGATTAAATTATGGATACAGAGTACTTTTGTGCGTATATCTTAATGTTTACTTTTACCTCAAATCCCAATGAACGTAGCTAACCTGGCTAGCTACCTAGCTAGCGTTAGCCGACTTAGCTTACAGTGCTAAGGTTAACGTTAGCTAGCGGTAGTTTACACGATAACTTGAGGGCAGGAAAAAGCTTCGGTTACCGTGCTTGACGCTGGTTAGCATGGTTACATAAATTATCTTACCCTGCTAAAATGAACAGGGTCAGCTCACGCTAGGTTAGCAAGCGTTAACTAGCTAACGTTAACAGTTCGCAAGTTTACCTAAGTAGTTTTAACGATAGGTTAGAGTTCTATCAAACAAACAAATCAAACACACGGGTGAATTATTTTCTGACTGTATTCAGAGTTCACCTTTGCCAAAAAAACAATGTTTCTCTTCTTATTCAACGTTATTTCTAAAGAGATGACGGTCTTCTTACCTCAGTTTTCAAAAGTGACGGTTGGAGAAACTCGCGCTTTACTGATACCCGCCGAATGGGAGCCTCACTCGGCCCAGACCAGCAGACTTCAGAAACAGTACTGGAACTGGACCGATGTTCTGCTTGCCGGAACACCTTCAACCACACTCGGATCATATAGCTCGCACCGAATCCGAATGAATGTCGAGTCCCTGAGTCTAAAACGGAGCTGGTTATTGACTTGATCTCACTTGATCTGTCGCTGTAGTGAAACAATTAAAGTTATAGTCTAAACGGCAGATTTTTCCAGCTGCGTTATTTTTCGTGTCCCAAACCACATAATAGCACGCCAAATAGTATACAAAAAAATAGCGCATATAACATTAGAAGTGCACTCATTAGTGTAGTACGTGAAGTACAGAAGTGCGTGGTTTGGGACGCAGCGTTAGCCAATGGCCGATTATAGCTTCGCTGGGCTGCATGTTAGCTGCTCAGTAAACATCTCCAAGTGAAAGTTTGAGGTATTAGATAATTAAGAATTTATCTTAATTATGGGTAAATTAATGCGTTTATTGAGCTAAATCCTTGCTTTTATTGAGGTAAGTTGATGGCTTCATATTTACCAACTTTCGAAATTCCTTCTACGTTTAAGGCGCCTCAGTGTAACTGCAGCACCATTTAAGGTGGAATGGAAAATTCAAACGTGAAGCTGGCAGTAGGCGCGAATACGCTGACCTGAGCTTGATATATATGCACGAGTTTATTATTTAAGAGCTTTGGTAGCCACTTTTATTAGTTTTTATAAAATATCAGCCACTGAAATTTCCCATATCTGGAGACTGCATCTAAAGCATCTACATATCCTTTCATCTTTTTCGTGGTCATTCTGGTGTATTTGAATTGGTTTTTATCCACCTGCAGGGTTGTAGCTGCAGTAAAGGGTGATGATACATGCTATAGATGCTATATATAAGCTATGACAGGCAAGTCAGAGTTACAACTTGCCCACCAACATGGCGACGCGGTCTTCTTAATGATGTAATCGACTTTCGTAGATGGCTTCAGACGGTACTTCCACAGAAGTATTGTGGAAGCCCTACCAAGAAACATTTACTATGCACAACTGGACTGCATCACTTAAACATGATATTTTACAGCAGCTCTGACATTAGGCTATAGTAGGGGCTACATTGGGCCAGAACATGCCTTTGGTTTATGTGAAAAGCAAGCAGTTTTAATCACATTTCCATCACGTAGTATAATACACAGTCTTATCCACAAAGGGTTAGTGTGGCTACAGGTTTTCATTCCAGCCAAGCAGGAGCACACAAGATCAACAGTTTGAAGACTGAAACCATCAAATTAAACACAGATAGGTGAGCTCTTCCTTGGTTAGAATGCAGACCAGCCCAGCCCTCATGTTCTACATTGGTCCCACATTGTTGGCACCCATTAAAGATCTCCCCTACCTCTAGATCCCAGTTTAACCCCTGGCAAGCCTATAAGAGGGACTTTTGCCACATCTCTGTTTGAACAAACAATACACTATGCCAATATGGTAAGTGAATGAATAAAATATTGTTTCATTAAGATGTTATTTTTTAAAAATTAAATAAGATGTTAAGTTGTATCCACTAGTCTGCTGCATTTTATAATGTTTTAACTAACGATTCATTAAAATGCAGTTGACAAATGTAGTGATTTGACTGCCAGTTGCTTAAAGACTGTACAGAAGAATCACTTCATAATTCATATGTACATAGTATGATGAACCCTGAACTGATATCTGTTTGTTTTATGCACTACCTATTAAAAATCACCATTTTATGAAGATGATGACAGTAAATTTGACTTCTAATACAAACTAAGTGTAGTATTTGCGCACTCCTGTGTTTAAACGTGTTTTGGTGAAAGGCTTAACCGCAGTCCTATGAGGGACAAGGATGTGTGTCTAAAATAAGGCTCTGCCTATGGACTAAAACTGTGTTTCCGTAGTGACATGAAAATGTGCGACAGCATTTTTGGAATAACGTTATTTTTATTTAAAATTTAAACTCATGATAAATCTTCTTCTAAAAACTTCACTTAAAAGAAATAAAAAAGTCTTATTTTCACAAGTTGGAATTTAGGGGTTTGGGACAGCCACTTCCCAACAGAAAGTACCCTATACATGATTTTTTTTTACATAATTAGCCTATTACTAACTCAATTTATTCCTTAGGTTTAAAGGCATCTAAGCTGTGGGAGCACAGTTTGAACAATTTCGGTAGAATGGTCCACATAAATCACATGTATGACAAAAAGGTTTGGTGTTCTTTTGGTGTTGCAGACTTGATGTAGGTTTTGGCAAAACATAGCCGGGCTTGGATGTTTTCTTTGTTAGAAAAGGCTCCCGTCTTGTCACCCTACCCCACAGCCCAGACATATAAAGAATACGGGACATTGTTGTCACATGCACTACACAACCAGTACTTGCCAGAAATTCCTGCAGCTCCTTTAATGTTGCTGTAGGCCTCTTGGCAGCATCCCCCACACCAATTTTCTTCTTGTCTTTTCATCAATTTTTGAGGGATGTTCAGTTCTTGGTAATGTCACTGTTGTGCCAAATTTAATCCACTTCTTGATGACCGTCTGCATTGTGTTCCTTGGTATATCTAATGCCTTGGACATTTTTTGTTCTCCTGACTGATACCTTCCAACAATCAGATCCCTTTGATGTGTTGTAAGATCTTTACAGACCATGGCTTTTCCTGTAAAATGCAACTAAGAAATTGTCAGGAAAATCCTACTAGAACAGCTGAATCACTTTAAATGATGGCAGCTGTGTACTGACTACTATTTAACATAGTAAATGTGATTGGCTAATTCTGAACATAACCACATCCCCAATTATAAGGGGTGTTTACACTTATGCAACCACATTATTTTAGTTTTGTTATTTTCATTTTCCCCCTCTAATACAGTTTCCCCCCTCTATACAGTCCATAGTCAGTAGTTCATTCACTGGAGGGACAGGCACCACCCCATTGGTTCTGCATAGTAGTCATGCAATTACTTTGTATTTTTGTACTGTACACTACTCTTATTGTTTATTGTTTTAGTATATTTTATTCTATTACTTGTTTCTACTTTCTTTTTATATGTCTGTTTATAGTGTACGGCAATACTTTGCTCCTGTTCTTTTTGCTCTTATTATGCTTTTTACTGTGCTTTTACTGCTGCAATAGAAGAATTTCCCCCTGGGATTAATAAAGTGATCTATCTATCTATAAATGATTTCAGTTTGTTTTTCAATGGAATTGTACAGATTATGGGTCACATTGAATGTGGAAATAAATCTGAAATGAATCATCTTGGTCTGATTCATCTTGGTCTGACAAAAACCTGGCATTTTAACAGATGTGTGGATTTTTAAATCCACTGTATTAATGCAACTTTTAAATAATGTAAAAGTGAAACACTAAGTTACGAAGTTAAATTGCAGTGAAAGACGATGATCCTTTGCTGCTACAGAAAAGTGCTTTTGGCACTGTTTTGCAGGACAGCTGACAATAATGTATGTTTTGAAGTATTACTGCAATATTATTTACAATAATATAACAAAAGCTATACAATAAGGTGTTTGATACAGTATAATCTGCCTGCACTGCAGATGTTTTCCCAGAATTAAACATAGGATGCTGCAAAGAAACTGTAAGATACATTTAAAATGTCATATTGGCTTGAACACATTACATTATTGTATAAATTACAGAAATTCTTTACCCTACGATGTGTGAGGGTCTATTAGGTGAGCAGGGCCAGTAGAGTCTCAATTACTTTACATTTTAAATTCCATGCCATCAAATAAACTGTGCTCTGTTGGTGGTTTGATCATGAGCTAAAATCTATGAATCTATGAGTTACACATTGTACACATAAACAGTTATTTGTGGCGATATTGCTAAACACATTCCATGAGTGTTCACCTTGGTGGACTGAAATGCCAATCCTGTATGTACTAACAGTGACTTTTATTTCTTACTTTTCTCCAGACAGCATTGCCTCCACTACCCACCACCAAAATCACACAGTGTCTCCACAAGTGCAGCAGTGAACTGGAAAGTGTAATTATTGTAGTTGACCAGTGACACAATATTTTTGTTGCTATGGCTCTGTGCCCCAGATTTGAAGTTGAACTTTGGATATGAAATGAAACAGTGACTATGAGGTTAAAGTACAGCATTACAGCTTTAATTTGACGGTATGTGCTTGCATATGAATCAGGAATTACAGTCATTTTATACAGTCTACCAACTTTAGGTTTAAGATAAAAAGAAAGTGCACCTCTGATCAAAAATGAACAGCAATGATAGGAACTGCATCCAGTTATTTTCTGGTATTAGAAATACATAAATGCATGATGCTCTGTGTCTGACTGAATGACACTTTGTCTTCATAGAATTTCTATGTTATTTCACAAGACCTTAAAAAAGCACAGAATTCTTGAGTGAAAGGATTGTTCTGCCTTTTGATACATAATTATTTATTAACACAAACACATTTTTGTGCCATTTACAGATCAAAAAACTGTAACTGTGGAAAAGTCAGAGACCACCTTCCATTCATTTAATTTCCAATCAAAAATAGGCATATATGTATGTATGCATGTATACAGAAAACTACACAGAAACCACAACTAAATATAATTTAATGTTTTATAGTATTTTTTGTGTGTCCACCATTTTCCTTTATTACAGCTTAAATTCTTTTTAACTTGCTTTCAGTTTATTAAAAAATGTGCAGAGATACTTTTCCACACCTCCAAGGTTCAGTCTTAGAAGTTGGTTGCATTTCCTGCTTCTCACAATCCCAGTTATCTCCAACATGTTCAATGGTGTTGAGGTCTGGTCTCTGTGGTGGTCAGTCCATTTTTCTGAGAACACCAGCAGCTTCTTTGTTTGATTCGCAAATGGTGGTCTCTGACTTTTGCAAAGTACTGTGTGCTGTGCAAATATGTGGCAAGTGCAAACGATTGGGATTTTAAAAAATCTTGCTTAAAGAAAAGTAATAATTTGCAATGTAATATAAATATTATTTTGCAATATAATACTTTTATTTTTAAAACCCTCAAAATCTAAGGACTCATTGACAGGTCCAGAACTATGTATCTTACATGCTTATTTCACAGTAGTTACTGATTAATATATAGCAGCTGCAAAATTGTGAATTACACAGTCACACTGACTATGCAAGGATCCTAGGTACACAGTAGAAGGCAAGGCAGAAGTAAAAGAATGGAAATAAAAAAAATGATTCAAAACAAAACAAAACAAATTTCAAAGAGAAAATGATTGAACCAAAAATCAAATTAGAAATTAAAATACGATAACTAAAAATCAAATTAAAAATAAAAAATTAAATTATTCTTATGTTCTCTGTCAACTGGTTCCATTTAAACATGTTTAAATGTTTAGTCTTTACCCTAAGCAGGACTAACTGAATAGTTTCTAATGATCTGAGTTCATATGAGATAAATATGGTGGTCCTACACCATTAGGCGATTTATAGACCAGTAACAGTATCTTAGAGTCTATTCTAAGATACACTGGTAGCCGGTGTAAGGTTTTAAGAATGGGGTGATGTGTTTCCATCTTTTACTCCTAGTTAGAATTTTGGCAGCTGCATTTTAAATCATCTGAAGCTGTTTGTCTTTTTTGGGAGTCCATTTAGGAGACCATTACACTAATCAATCCTGCTACAAATAAAGGTGTGGATGAGTTTCTCCAGGTCTGGTTTAGTCAGAAAATCTCTGATCTTGTTGATGTTCTTAAGGTGAGAAAAACTGATTTAGTAACTGCTTTGACATGACAGCTAAAATTATTATCTGAGTCCATTAGTACACTGAGATACTAGTTATTTAGATTTTAAGGCTCTTGAATCCTGATAGGCAGATAGTCTGTCCCCAAATAAAATAATCTCTGTTTTATTTTTATTCAACTACAGAAAGTTTTGTCCCATCCAGTTAGTGATGTGCTCAAGGCACTTACAAATTAAGTCAAGAGGACCATAGTTGTTTGGGGAGAGGGCCAAGTAGATCTGAGTATCATTTGCATAGCTGTGGTAAGATGGTCTTGTAGTAATTGGCCAAGAGGCAGCATGTATAAATTAAATAAGAGTGGCCCAAGAATTGAACCCTAGAGGTCACTACAGGTCACTGGCACTGTTTCAGAAACGTAATTTTCAGTTTCCTCAAAGTAGTCCCTTCCTTGCAGGTATGAACTGAACCATTTTAGGACAGTTACAGAGAGCCCAACCCAGTTCTCAAGTCTAATTATGAGACTTTTATGGTCAGTGTTATCAAAGTTTTTCCAGAGTCTGTATTTAAATCAATGTCATTAATAAGTTGAGACACATCTCAGTAGTATAATTAGGCCAAAAGCCTGACTGAAATTTGTCTACACAGCTATTTAAGGACAGAAAGCCAGTAAGTTGCTTGAATCGGTCATTTGGAATCAGTCTGTAATTATTCAATAGTGCTTCTAGATTTTTCATTTTCAAAATAGGCTTCATAACTACAGTTTTTAATTTGTTAGGAAAAATGCCTGACATTAGTGAGGTGTTTACCATCTGAAGTATGTCTGCTACTACTCAGTGAAGCATGTCCTTTAAAAAGTTGGTTGGCAACATGTCAAGACTACAAGTGGAGGATTTGGGATGACTCAGTATATCGATTAAAATTTAAGTATTGATCGATTAAAATTTAAGCACTAAACTGGGACATTTCAACCATGATATCTTTATGTGGTGATGGAGAGGACATGGGCTCTTTGGTGGATACAGATGTATTAATGGCTTGCCTGATATTATGGATTTTAGTTTTAAAAAAGTATGCAAACTTATTACATCCAAATAGTAGATAAAGAGAACCAAATTAAACAAATGAGACAAAAATATTAGACTTGTTCATTTATTTATTGAGGAAAGTGATCCAATATTATATATCTATGAGTGGCAAAAGTATGTGAACCTTTATAATGAACAGATCATTTGATGTTGAAATTAATCAGGTGTTTTAAATCAATGGGATGGCAAACAGGTGTGAGTGACCACCCTGTATTATTTAAAGAACAGGGATCTATCACAGTCTGATCTTCACAACACATGTTTGTGGAAGTGTATCATGGCATAAACAAAGGAGATTTCTGAGGACCTCAGAGGAACAGTTGTTTATGCTCATCAGGCTGGAAAAGGTTACAAAACCATCTCTAAAGGACTTCACCAATCCACAGTCAGATTGTGTACAAATGGAGGAGTTTCAAGACCACTGTTACGCTACCCAGGAGTGGTCGACCAACAAAGATCACACCAAGAGCAAGTCGTGTAATGGTCCATGAGGTCACAAACCCAGGGTAACTTTTAAGCAACTAAAAGCCTGTCTTATAGTGGCTAATGTTTATGTTCATGAGTCCACCATCAGGAGAACACTGAACAACAATGGTGTGCATGGCAGGGTTGCAAGGAGAAAGCTGCTGCTTTCCAAAAAGAACATTGCTGCCCGTCTGCAGTTGCTAAAGATCACTTGGACAAGCCAGAGGGGCAGATAAGACCAAAAGACATCTTTTTGGTTTAAATGAGAAGCATTATGTTAGGAGAAAGGAAAACACTGCATTCCAGCATAAAAACCTTATCCCATCTGTGAAACATGGTGGTGGTAGTATCATGGTTTGGGCCTGTTTTGCTGCATCTGGGCCAGGACGGCTTACCATTATTGATGAAACAATGAACTTTGATTTATACCAGCAAATTCTAAAGGAAAATGTCAGGACATCTGCCCGTGAGCTGAAACTCAAGAGAACGTGGGTCATGCAGCAAGACAACAACCCTAACCACACAAGTCATTCTACCAAAGAATGGTTAAAGAAGAATAAAGTTCATGTTTTGGAATGGTGAAGTCAAAGTCCTGACCTTAATCCTATAGAAATGTTGTGGAAGGACCTGAAGCAAGCAGTTCATGGGAGGAAACCCACCAACATAACAGAGTTGAAGCTGTTTTGTACGGAGGAATTGGCTGAAGTTCCACCAAGCCAATGTGCAGGACTAATCAACAGTTACTGGTTTATTGCTGCACAAGGGGGTCACACCAGATACTGAAAGCAAAGGTCCATATACTTTTGCCACTCACAGATATGTAATATGGGATCATTTTCCTCATTGAATAAATGACCAAGTCTTATATTTTGTCTCATTTGTTTAATTTGGTTCTCTTTATCTACTATTAGGACTTGTTTGAAAATCTGATGAAGTTTTAGGTCAAATTTATGCAGAAATATAGAAAATTCTAAAGAGTTCACAACATTTCAAGCACCACTGTATATTCACATTATCTGACATGTACTCCCTGTTTTTTTCTGTTTCTGATAAGTACTGGAAAGTAATGTTTAATGTAATGTTTGTAGTGTAAAATAATGACAAACCTACTTTATTAGTCAGGAATGCATATATTTAGTTGATGCCAAAACAATTGTGATGTCACTGTGCTGTCCTTGTGTGTTTACGTTTGCATTAAAAAAGGTTCCATGCCTCATAGTGGTACATGACAGATGGCAGCATGAAGCCATGCACATGCTGGCATGGTGACAGCATTAACGGATGGTTAAATAAAGGAAAAGCAGTGTGTCTTGTAATTGTTTAAGGTGGAAAAAGGCAGGAGGGTACGGAGAAGAGTACGCTCTGTATTCTTTTATTTTTTGCGGTTTAGCTCTCAAAACAATCAACATAGGGTTTATTTCACTGCTGTGGTCAACAGCCAAAGGTCGTGTCAGAATTTTCTGCCGCAGCTCTATTGAAAACAATGGAATGTGCTGTCTCCTGTTTACTGCCAACATGTAAATGCAGCATTACTGTCAGTTTTGCTTAACTCCACATCAGGCATGCACAAATACAACAATGAAGCATTACAGTTAGTAAAGTATTCAGAACGTATGTTGAGAAATGTAGTGTCAATCATATATATTTACATAAACACAAGACAACTATGATGTCACTGTTTTGTCTTTATTTTAATTGTTTGCTCTTTTCCTCCTCACCACCACATCAGCTGACAGTGTGCTAGTTGGAAACAGTAGGTCATGGTTGTTGGGTATTATTTCAGTTTGAAAGGGTTATTACTGTTAGAAATATCTAAGACTATTAGATACACACCAGCTGGTGTGGAGCTAAGCAAATACACCTTTCACACTCTGGTGGTTACTGGATCTAATAACAGCAAGAATTTATAAATAAAAAGACCAGAAAGGCGGACAGGGAAAACGTCACAGGACAGAAACTGTAAAATACAACAAAATAAAAACTAAAAACATTCAGATCAAGTAGGCTGAGAGTCTGAACTACAAGTCGTCACCGTCAGTTCCAGCCAATCCCATCGCAGGAAGCTCCTCCTCCGTCACCTCTTGTCGCAGCTCTGTGAGTTCATAAGGGTCAGCAGGCTACGTTCGTTTGTTGAGCTGCTTGTCGGCGTCCGTTGCCGGTATGTCGATTTTAATGCACGCGTGTACTTTGGTGGTAAAAATCCTCATCCTGCCGCTGCAGCTGTGGGAGCTGCTGGGTCTGTACCGATTCTACAAGCGCGTGTTTCCCATCCTCACGTATTACGTTAGCTTTTCATACAACCGAAAGATGGACGAGAAGAAGCGCGAGCTGTTTCGCGACCTGCTGCGCTTCTCTCCGCGCGATGGGCCGCTGCACCTGCTGGAGGTGGGCTGCGGCAGCGGGGCCAACTTTCAGCACTACCCGAGCGGCTGCAATATCACCTGCACCGACCCTAACCCTCACTTTAAGGATTACCTGCAGAAAAGCATGGACAAGAACGACCACCTGGTGTACGAGAACTTCGTAGTGGCGTCTGGGGAGGACCTGAGGGTCGTGGAGGACAATTCTATGGACGTGGTGGTCTGCACACTCGTTCTGTGCTCGGTTAAAAACACTCCCAAGGTTATCCAGGAGGCCATAAGAGTCCTGAGACCGGTAAGTTAAGCAGGTTATTGTCATCTGCTCAATCCCCCTCAAACCGGTTAAATACCCCGTTCTGTTTTTGGTTCTGACTGTTTGAACTTGTTTAAAGCACTGGCTCCAAATGTGTTCAGACTGTTTGGCTCAGATTGTTACACCGAATTCTGTGACCATCAAGTTGTGTGATCGTACAGGGCGCAATTGCGCAGTTTCTGTTCACACGAGCGCTTTACGCAGACTGCGTAAGCTAACTTACGCCGACGCGCTTTGATTTCTCCTTCTGCTGCATTCAGCAAGCCTAACGATGAGAAATGTGTGTTTACATTTTATATTGTCTAGAATTACGTAAATAAAAGTGTTTCATTACAAATCTTGTACACATTTAAGTGTCACATCAGGAAGGTCAGACAATATCTACTCCAGACAACAGCAAGCTTCTTTGCCTGAAGTAAGCAAAATGTCAGGCACAATAACACATTTTTGTAGAATATTAATAACACACTATACAAGTATCAAGTAACAGTCAGAATAATACATTTAATTTTGTCCATCACACATAATACTTTTATATTGCAAAGCTGCTGGAAGAATTATATCACACCCCTGCCTGTTCTGTTGTGCTAAACTGATAAGTTGTACCATTTCTAGGCTATTCCTACTCAGGCTTCATTTGGACAGTGGTCATCATGGCTTTCTGGATAAAAATTTGAAAGGTGTTTATTCTCCTATAAGGTTTTGGTTATTTTGTCATTGTTTTCTGTTATTATGGAGTCACATTGGGGTTATACATTCACATGGTAGATGACACATTTGCTTAGCCAGGTCCTGTCTTTAACCTTATATATAACCTTGGTTATATTGGCTTTAAATGAGAATGATGTAGTGACTGGTTTGCACAGATAAGTCCTGATACCAGAGTCATCAGTTATGACAGCTACAGTCAGAATGTGTGACCCCACTGCATCTCCACGAAAAAGTAGATTACTTTTTTTTTTTAGGAGGCTTAGCATGACCTTTTCAGCCAAATACAGCATTCATGACTGGAGTAGACAGATGGGTCTTGGCATAGGGGTCACCAATTCTGACATCTGCCGTCAAAATATGCGACTGCACTACATCTCCACAACAAATTGTGAAAACTAAACAAATCTTTTCAGGAAAATTACCATCCTTTTAACTTTTCAGCCAAACACAGCATTCATGACTGGAGTAGACAGACGGGTCTTGGCATACGGGTCTCCAATGCTGACAGCTTCTATTAGAATATGTGACTGCACTGCATCTCCACAAAATTAGTAAAAACTAACAAACTTTTCAGGTGACTTACCATCCCTTCACCATTTCATCCGAAAAAGACACTAATGACTTGAGTGGACAGATGGGCCTTGGCATAAGGGTGACCAGTTCTGATGTGACTGCACTGCATCCCCACAAAATATAATGAAAAATATAGCCGCAAGCGGCAATCTGCGGGGTCCAAGCACCAGGAAGACATTGAGGAGTAAAGTAGTGGCCCCTGGTTGTAGAAGGCAGCAGATCTTTAGATTTTTAAGAAAGATCTCCTTTCCCAATGATTAAGACCACTAGGTGATACATCTGCTACAATCTACGCAACTCATTTTAACATCCATGACAGGGATTCGAACCCACGACCTTAGAGTTCAAAGACATCCGCGGCAAAATCGCAGTTTTCGAAACAATTTATTGAGAGGAAGCAACAAAGAACCACGCACCATTTTAGGACAAAGTAGCAGCATAAATAAATTTTATGTCTCTGGCCATAGAAGACAGCAAATCGTTGGATTTTTAAGAAAGACCCTTCATTAAGATTAAGATAATTAAGCATGTGTTCACAACAACTGCTACAGCACCATCCAACATCTGTGACAGGGAATCAAACCCATGACCGTAATCTTCAAAGGCAGATGTTTTCATGGTGAGCTACAAGACACTCACAGCAGACCTGTTTTTTTTTTTTTTTGAGTGAATTTATTGGTACGGAGCAATAAGGAACTAAGCACCGTTTTGGGAATTAGTTCACACCTTGCAATTACTGTGACCACTGAGGTACAATTCCAAATGAAATCATCATAATACACTCTTAATTTGTCATTTTGTATATTTATGTCAAATTTGGTTATATTCAGACAATTATTGGTGTATTGTTGGCAGAATAAGTCAGTTCACACCAATTTATTCAAATCTTCAGCCACACTGTGCTTATGTCATGATATTTTCAATCTGATGTTTTAAATTTGATTTAAACTCAGGAATTAGTAAGAAACGTCTATTCTCCATCATTTTTCAACTGTGATATTACTGAAAGTTTTTTAAGACTTGTATTTGCAAAATTGTTAGGCTTAGTGGAAAACATAACATTCAGAAATGCTCTTCGCTTAATGATATACAGTAAAGCTTTCCATATATATGTCAACAATGATGTGCAGTTACTGATTTGGCTCCCTCTGGTGGCCAGAGAAAAACTGTTGCTCTGAACAAAATTTGCTGAGATCAAATAATAGGATTTCCTGTACAGTACAACCTACACATATTTGCAAAGTGAGAATTCTCATTAAGATGCACAATTTGAAACAATTGTCATGTTTTTATTGTTTTTATTCTTAGACAGAATAATTACATTTTAGATTGTTGGCAGTACATTGAGCATTGTAAGAGCCAACTTAAGCCAATTCAAGCCTAATGTCATACGTTTCCTCAGCTTATTACTGTCAAAGTATATATCATTTTTGGTCACAGTCAGAGCATGAGTGACAGATTTGTGGTCCCTTGTTTCCGATTAAGGCTGGACCGAACTGATTTTTCCATAACTTGCAATAATATTGTGCTTAAAAGGCAAGATTTTTAAAATGATTATTGATCATGAGACTTTAACAGTTGTTTAGAGACCAAGTTTGAGACGTTGCAAAAAACATTTCAGCAAGCAGTATGAGAACATCAGTTTTCAAACTCGGATGATTTACAGAAAAACAATACAGTTTTTTAAAAGACTTGTATACACAAAATTGCTTGGCTCAGTGGAATAGATAAAATTCAGACAGTTCCTTTGCTGCAAGATAGATGTTGCAAAGACTACGACCATAAGTATGTTTGAAGTCATAATTTGCATTTAATGCTGATGCTCCCTCTGCTGGGCAGAAGATATTACCCTTATTAATTGTGTGGCCAACCTGGGTTTAAGTCAAATTTCCACATTTCCTGTGCAATTTTGGAACATACATATAATTGCAATGTGTTAGATGTTAATGAGATGTGTAATTTGAAACCACTATCTTTTCTTTATTTCATCCATAGAAGAATATGACATTTTAATAATTACGCACTAGATTAAGTATTGTAGGGGTTTATGACAATCAATTTAAATGAAACTCTGCATGTTTCCTCAGAAAACAGTATTGTACAAGTTTACCAAGATTTATCACAATCACCTAAAAACTAAAGAATCTGTAGCCCCCTAAGTCAGAAAAGGCCAGGCCGAACAGATTCATTGGTGTCTTATGGCTGTTCTTTGCAATAAAGTTAAGGTTTTTTTGATAATTATTTACCTGCGGACTTCACAGATTGTTTGAAGACCAAAATTGAAACAATAGTCTTAAAATCCACAGACTAGTTCGAAAAGCTCAATTTTCAAACATTGATCAATCAAAGAAAAAGATTACAGAATTTTAAAAGACTTGTATTTGATAAAATGTCATTCTCAGTGTAAGCAATGATATGAATTGATCTATTTTGATCTTTGATAAAATTTATAGGACTTATCCTTGTTTATGCTCTATAGCGCCACCTCATGGCCAATTGAGGTCAAACTTTATAGGCTATTAGAGATTGTGTATGTGGACATATACTTTCATTTTTATGATGATTGGCCAATGCTAAGCCCTCCAAATGCCTGTTGAAAGCTTATTGGCCAAAGGCGGCCATATTTGTCCAATGATTCAGTTGTCCTTAATAGACCATGTAAATATTAGGCCATGGATACAGCATGCAGAGTTTCAGCTCAATTGGCCAAGCGGTTGCTGAGAAACAGATTTTTGGTTGTTATAGCGCCCCTATTGAGTAATCAGTATCAAGCTTGGGGGGCTTCCACAGAATCATGGGGGGTACAGGACTGATAAGTTTGATGTGAATTGGCCAAAGCAGTCTTGATCTGTAGCCATCTATGTGAATTAAGCCAAACCCAGAGGGTCTTAATTGGCATGTGGCAGCCATATTGTGTACAAATATTCAATTTTTTTTTATAATTCTTGACCTCCAGACTCCCCTGAACATTTTGAGACCAATATTGTTTTGATATCTTGAAAAACCTCAGACTAGTAGAAAAATGTAGATGTCACATATTATTTGCCCATTATGATGATAAATTTGGGGGCGGGGCTAAAAACATGCAGTGGAGCGTTGATGTAGAATAAAGCAAGGATTATGAAGAAGCAATAATTTTGAGTGTAGCCCCCATGGTTCAGGAGATATGGGCAAAAAGGTAAAATGTTGCTCTATAGCGCCACCATCAGGCCAACTGGGGTCATTTCAGTTGCCTGAGTAGTGGGGGGGGGGATCTAAACCTACCCTCTAAGTTTGGTCTTTGGATGACTTACGGTGTCTTCTCCACAAACCGTTTTAGGGCAGAAAAAGAAGAAGAAGAAAAAAATTCTAGCAAAAGCACTAGGCTTCCATGCACCTAAAGGTGCTTGGACCCCTAACTAACCAAATCTTTTCAGCCGACTTAACATCCTTTCACCTTTTCAGCCAAAAAAGCATTAATGACTGGAGTGGACAGACGGACCTTGGCATAGAGGTGAGCAATATGTAATCACACTTGGTTAGTTAGTTAGTGAACAACCAACCAAATATAATTCATAGACCTGAGATGATTAAGTTGTACAAGAAATGTTATTTGGTTGTTATGGAGATTTACTTTTTTGTTTGTAATGTTAAACCTTTAAGAAGCCCCTTTAGACAATAGGCAAAAGGCTCCCATCAGCAGTAATTTATAGCAAATGACTTGTGTATTTTAATTTTAATAATACAATATGTTTAATTCAGTTCTGTGTAGTTTTACTGGCTGGAGTTACATAGCTATACTTACTTTTATAATTTCGTTGTGAGTTTTGCTGTTAGGCATTCATTTCTATCTGCACTAATCATTTTCAACTTACCAATTAAATTTGAAATACTTCCATCTACATTATCATTATTATTATTGCTTAATTTGTGTTTTGTGTATTACTTTTTTTCTAGATGAAAATTTGATCTCGTTCACACATAAATTAAGACCTCAATTTAATTTAAAATCTGTTATATAATAGTGTTTATAACATATGACACTGTTATATAGTTAAATAGAATCAAATATAATGGTTGTGATTATTCAATTATATTTCACTGTATGTTATATAGTGGAATATAATGGAATATAATGGTTGTGTTATGTAGTGGTATATAATGTAGTGATTGCTGGCAAGATGCCCCTATACAATACATTTATTTTTGTGCTATAAAAGGAAAACTGCTCTTCAGTTTTTTGTTTTTTTTCCCCTTTGTCACCATTCTAAAGTCATGTAAAAGGTGGGTTTACTCCTACAGTAAACAGACAATAGTCTTAAGGGCAGGGGCGTTCTCCCCCATCATCCTCTGTAACTTTTGTAACATGACTATCATGATGAACATTGATTGTTTTTGGTCGTAGTAAAGTTAGCTAAAGCAGCTGTAAACATTGGCACTTTATATTTCAGACCTGAACCTTTCAATGTTATGAGTACTTTGAGTTCAATATGGATCCTGAAATAGTGAAACAAAGAATTTCTTAATAAAGGTAAATACCCTGAACACTTTGACCCCTATGCCAAGGCCCATCTGTCCACTCCAGTCATGAATGCTTTTTTTGACTGAAAAGGTGAAGGAACGGTGAGTCACCTCAGGAGATTTGGTTAATTTTTCACAATTTTTTTGTGGAGATGCAGCGCAGTCACACATTCTGGTTACCCCTATGTTGTGGCCCCTCTGTCTTCTCCAGTCATTAATGCTGACTGAAATGGTGGAATGGTAAGTCACCAGAAAACTCTGGTTGGTCTTTTTATATGTTTTGTGGAGATGAAGTCACATATTGATAGCAGCTGTCAGAATTGGTGACCCCCATGCCAATATCACAAGGATTTTCAGTATTTTTGTGGAGATGCAGTGGGGTCACACATTCTGAATGTAGCTGTGATAACTGATGACTTTGGTGTCAGGACTTACCTGTGCAACCCAGTCACTACATCATTCTCATTTATAGCCAATATAACCTAATTAAGGTTTAAAGACAGGACCTGGCATAGGCAATTTACCATGAGAATGAATCACCCCAATGTGACTCCATAATAACAGTAAACAATGATAAAACAACCAAAACCTTATAGGAGAATAACCATCTTTCAAATTGTTATCCAGAAAGCCATGATGACCACTGTCCGAATGAAGCCTGAGTAAAAACAGCCTAGAAATGGTACAATTTATCTGTTTAGCACAACAGAACAGGCAGGGGTGTGATATAATTCTTCCAGCAGCTTTGCAATATGAAAGTATTATGTGTGATGAACAAAATTAAACATATTACTCTGACTGTTACTTGATACTTGTATAGTGTGTGTCTTAATATTCTACAAAAATGTGTTATTGTGCCTGACATTTTGCTTTCTTTAGGCAAAGAAGCTTTTGTCTGGGGTAGATATTGACCTTCCTGATGTGACTTTTAAATGTGTAGAAAATTTGTAATGAAACATTCTTATATTTATGTACTTCTAGACAATGTAAAATGTAAAACACACACATTACTCATCATTAGGCTTGCTAAATGCAGCAGAACGAGAAATGAATGCGCGTTGGCGTAGCTTACATAGTCTTTGTAAAGTGCTCGTGTGAACAGAAACTGCAAAATGGTGCCCTCTATGATAACACAACTTGATGGTCGCAATTCAGTGCAACATGTTTACATGCACTCTGGCACAGTGCCTATACATATAGACAACATGCAGTATGTATTGGCACACGTATATATGCGTTATACTTTCTAGGATCTTATGGGCCCCAGTGCAAAAAAAGATGAAAATTTGTTTTTTGCTCTCTATTGCTATTTGAACCAAGTTGGTGCTGTAGGGTAGGCTGCTGTTTGAGATAGGGCTGGGAAATATGAAAATGTATATTGTTATTGTGATATTATGTCACAATACAATAGAATATGCTTTCTGAACATACCATGCTTATTGTCAGTGCTTGTAGAAGAATGACCAGCTGCCTGTTTCATTATAAAGAGAGCAAAATTTATCCCGTTTAACTAAATTTAGTGCAACACAATATGCCAAATATTGAATAAAAATCATTGTATTCAGTTTTTGGTAGTAAATGTAGCACTGCTGTTTCTTCTTTCTCTGTTCTACGTGATCAGATGTCTGAAAAAATAAATATTGTTACATATTGTGTATCATGAAAATTTCTATAAGTATTGCAATATTATATCTTTGCCATATCACCCACCTCCAGTGTGAAGTATTTTATTAAGTTATTATTAAAAGTCATAGATATAAAATTACATAAGTAGTGATGTCAGGGGTCCAGTATAGACATTAGGGGTTCAGTCACTCCACCAACTCTCCCATTCAAGACCCAGCGCGATGAACCCACCAGCACTGCAGGTAGTTACACCTCTACAATTGGGGGCTACATTTATCTTCAAATTGCCCATTAATATCAGTTTGGATCACATTTAAATCAGACAATGTTTACTCTGGCCTCATTCACCTACAAATCATCAAATCACTGTTTGAACTAACTGACTTCATCAGATTCATACTGGGATATTAATGTACATGTAAACATAGAGATT
Organism: Colossoma macropomum; assembly: GCF_904425465.1. Lineage (NCBI taxonomy): Eukaryota > Metazoa > Chordata > Actinopteri > Characiformes > Serrasalmidae > Colossoma > Colossoma macropomum. Next base: position 29,491,061 of record NW_023494789.1, read on the forward strand.
GAGGGTAAAGTTTGATCAGTAAAGGTTGTAAAATGTACATGTGAATTCAGTGTTTAAGACAAAAAGCCTCAAGAATCCATTTTCAGGTTTAGTAACACTGCATCTTAGTTCCAGCCATTCTGCTTGCTACGTAATCCTACCTGATTCCAAAAAACACATGGCTGCATTAGTAAAATTAGATTAACTTTTTTTTACCAATATTTGTTTATGTTGCCTATATATAAGCTCAAAACTTGGGGATTTTACATCTCATCTGGGAGATCAGTGCTGTACACAGCTTGTTTGTTATGAACTTAGTCCAGGTTGGAGATAAGAGTAAGACCCTAAAAAGGCAGCGAGCAACTTACTGAGTGTTGATCAGTGTACAAGGGACAGCTTTCCTATTCCATCTTACAGTATTTCTCTGAACAAGTGTTCCCCATATTACAAATACATTAGGCTAATGAATACACAGCAGAGCACTGTAACTAAAACATTTTGTTTTACAGGGTGGAGCATTCTTCTTCTTGGAGCATGTGGAGGCTGACCCCTCGACCTGGACATACTTCTTTCAGCATGTTTTCAAGCCTTTAATGTACACACACACACACACACACACACACACACACACACACACATACAAACACACAAACCATACAGAAATGCAGCCTATAGCATTCCATTACAGTCTTTAAAGTCTCATTCTCTTAGATGGCTTCAGACAATACCTACACAGGAAGTATTTACTTTGCACCACTTGCAGCTGCTTAAACATTTAATTATATTTTACAGCAGCTCTGACATTAGGCTATAGTAGGGGCCATATTGGGCCAGAACATGTCTTTGGTTTTTGTGAAAGGCAAGTAGCTTTAATCACATTTCCATCACATAGTATAATACACAGTCTTATCCACAAAGGTCAGTGTGGCTGCAGGTTTTTGTTCCAGCTAAGCAGGAGCACACAAGATCAACTGTTTAAAGGCTGAGACCATCTAATTAAACACAAATAGGTGAGCTTTTCCTTGGTTACAATGCAGACCAGCCCTTTGCGGTTAAGATTGAGCACTTATGTTCTACATTGTTGGCACCCATAAAAGATGTAACTTCCCTACCTCTAGATCCCAGTTTAACCCCTGGCAAGCCTATAAGAGAGACTTTTGCCATGTCTCTGAACAAACAATACACTATCCCAATATTTGTACTGAGTTTGATTTACTACTTTTCTTAGAACATGAAATTACTGTAGCATCTGGGTGTGAATGTGTGGATGAGATGCCTCTTTTGGTTGTGTGTTGTAGGTACTATATCGGCGATGGCTGTGAGACTACTCGTGCCACCTGGAAGCACATAGAGGCAGCTGGTTTCTCCGACTTGCAGCTTCGCCACTTCCAGGCACCACTTTTCTTTCTCATCAGACCACATATCTTGGGTTATGCTATGAAATAATGACGGCACAGTTGGACCGGTGACACAGTGGATTAACACATATTTTTGTATCAAATATGTTTTACTTCTGTGATATGATTTGGTAACAAATGAACTTGTAAAGCCATGTGTCAGTGTCCAATGTAACATTTTTCTCCCAGTGGCCCCCTGGGCCAGTAGATCAGTTTTACTGGCCCTTTGTATATTTTTATGGGTGGAGGCAAAGAGGAAAAAAACACACTTTTTCATAAACCTGTTAATTTATTAATTGTACATACACTGTAATGATTTGTCCAAACAACAAAGAACTGACTAATTTTCTTCTTAGAACATTTTAAAGAATATTAATTTTTAATTAATATTAATTAATATGTAATTAATTTTTGCCTTGAATCATATTGTGGCATCGCCACGCTACAGTATATAGTTAATGTAAAAAAAGAGAAATGTTTATGCTGGGGTGTTTGAAGTTAGACAATGACTTTCATTTTGAAGAGCGCTAAAATGGGTGGAGTGGTGAGGGAGGAAAGCTAGGTGTGTTTTTAGCTTCTAGCTAAGGAAGTCTGTGTTTTTAGCTTAGCGAGCTAACAGTTTGGCCACTGAGGATCAACAGTGAGTGCGCGCCTGTTCTGCTGGTTTTGTTGTGTTTTCTGGTGAATTCTTCAGTAAAGCCGAGTTGTGGACCGTAACCTTGAATTGTTTAGCTACGTTTCTCCTGAAAACCCTCAAAGTCGCACTATTAAAATATTCAGTGAGAACTGAGAATCTGAGGTGAAAGTACTAACTGCAAGTAAAAAAAAAAATGGAGCATTAGCTTAGCGAAGCTGGCAATCAGCGAAGAAGGCAAATCTAACTTACAGCTAAACCCAAAACAGAGCTCTTAGTTAAAATAAAACAGGCGAAAGCAAGCTAACTTTACTAGCCACAGCTGAATTTTAAGCTGAACTGCACATCGGAGCAGCGGCAGAGGGGGTAGAGACATTGTTAGCTAATTTGTGCACTTCAGTTGTGTTTTCATGGTAGAAAACACAGTAAAATGAGTCATGTTGAATATCTTCACAGTTGCAACAATACTGCAAGCTGCAAGTTTGATTCATTTAACATCAGTCTTTTTATGCCTCCTCTTTTTATTAACCTCAATAGCTGCCTTCCTCAGCTCTCATCCAATGTTTAGATACTGCAGACTTGAGCCTCACGGCTGATCGGGAGTCAGAAGTTATGACGTTGATGTACTTCTGAATCCTGATAGGCTGGATCATTTGGCACTAGCTGCAGAGGAGGCTCCTCCACAGACCGCCGCTGCTGAGGACATGTTATACCAGAGATGTGTTATAGCAGAGCTGCTGCTGAGGACGTGTTAAACCATACAATCAACTTGCCTGACATACTTTTTTTTACATGAGGCTGAAATTAGTTACTTATTCGTTTGGCTCCTTATTTGCCGGCTGAAGTTAGCTTTTTGTTGGCCGCTTCTCATTCAGCGAACGGAGTGTTCACAATCACATTTTCTGCGCAGTTTCCACTTTCACAGCCTCTAATAATGGAGAACTAATGTTGAAGGAATTAAGAATGTGTACTGTCCATGCTGAAGAAGGACTGTTAGAAACCATTAGGATTGAAACCTAAGGGTTTTGCTTTCTAATGGAAATTGGCTTAATGGTTTCCAATAGAGACCACAAGTTTTCTGTACAACATCTTTGGATCCCATTAGGAAACCATCACAGGCATTTAGAATCAGCCGCTAGTCACCTGTTAAACCGTCAGGATCCTTTACATTGTGGTATCAACCTGTTAATAGACGCCAAAACACATTACAAAACCATCAGGAATCAACAGAAACACTTAATGGTTTCTGTTGTTTTTTTTTCAGTTGGGACATTTGCCATACCATTGTGAATATAGAGAATATGACTCTAGGATACACTATATCGACAAAAGTATTGGGACACACTTCCTAATCAATTTTGTGGGAACAGTTTGTTGAAGGCCCTTTTCTGTTACAGCATGACTTTGCTCAGGAGCACAAAGCAAGGTCTATAAAGGCATGCCTTGGTGAGTTTGATGTGGAAGAACTTGACTGGCCCACAAACCTCAACAGAACCCCAACCTCAACCCCATCGAATAACTAGAACAGAGATTGTGAGCCAGTTCCTTTCGTTCAACATCAGAGTCTGACATCATAAATGCTCTTCTGGATGAATGAGCAAAAATCCCCACTGACACACTCCAAAATCTTATAGAAAGCTTACCAGAAGAGTGGAAGCTGCTGTTGCTGCAAAAGGGGGACCAACTCCATATTAATGCCCGTGGATTTAGAATGGGATGTCATAAAAGCTTCTGTGGGTGTAATGTGTAGGTGTCCCAATACTTTTGTCCATATAGTGTAATAAAATATTTAATTCTGCAGATACATGATGTTCCTTTGATTTATTTCTACTACATAATTTCGTTGCAAGTACTTTAAAGTATGAGACTGAAGAAAAAAATCTAGAAATTAAAACCTTTATTAATCTAAAGACGCTATTGCTCAGTATACCATGTTGCCAGTTATTTTTAGTTGTAACTAAAATTAAGAGTGGGATGCAGGCTCTCTTTTGAAGTTTTTACATTTTTATTTTTCTGAAATGTACATAGAATTTCAGCTTCCAATTTATTTTCCTGTGTCCACTATTTTTATTTTTTAAGTATTAAATCAGCTTGCGCTAGAATAAAATTCCTTACAGCGGAAGACTGGATCTCGATCTAGGACGTCATTTTTCTGGCCCGATGTGAATAATGTCATCAGCGTCCACCTGAAATTTCAGCTTCCTAACAGGGACAGAGTTCTCTGTTTGAAATCTGTTATTCTCTGCTGTTATTGTTTACTATCCGGTGTCGGCCAGAGGAGGATGGTTTCCCCTTTTGAGTCTTGGTTCCTCTCAAGGTTTATTCCTCTTGCTCTTGGGGAGTTTTTCCCTTGCCATTGTCGCCATCGGCTTGCTCATGGGGACTTGGACCCGGATTTTTCTGTAAAGCTGCTTTGTGACAACGCCTGTTGTAAAAAGTGCTATACAAATAAACTTTGACTTATTTATTTAACCTCATGAATAAATCCCTCAAAAATGTCACCTTCTTATTCATTTACTTTTATGTATGATTACTAATTGTGCCATATTCAGAGAAACTTGGTTCTTTAGCTTCATATACCAAACCTGAAGTACGAAACCTGGGTGTCTTTGCAGGTTTTATCTTGCATGCAAATGCAGTCACTAAATTAGCTTTTTATCATTTGAGAAATATCGCTAAATAATCTATCTTCTATCTCAGAGCGATGCAGAGAAACTTGTTCATGCATTTGTTACAAGCAGAGTTGATCACTGTGATGCTCTTCTTACTGGACTTCCTAATAAAGCTAAACAATTCGTACAAAATGCATCAAAAGAGATCATATCACTGTTTTAAAAGAACTGCAGTGGCTACCTGATTCAGGATAGAGTTAGTTTAGTTTTTAAAGCTCTAAATGACCTTAAAGCACCTGCTTACATCACAAAGTGTCTGTCTATGTTCCAGCACGTGATCTTAGATCGGCAGATAGTGGCCTTCTGCAAATATCTTCTGTAAAATACAGAAAACACAGAGGCCTGAGAGAGGCAAAAAAAAATAAAATAAATGGAAACAAGGATGTCTTTGTTCTTGTGTGCCTATATAAAAATAAATATATATATATTTATTTGGTTTTGTAGCCTTCATAGGAAAAGCTGTTGAGGTAATGCTGTTTCTCAGCCTTTCACTCCACAAAAAATGTGCTTACAGCTCTGATGTAAGTAGTTGTTAGTATTTTATTTCTTTTTATTTTGCAGTAAGTGATGCTTTTATAATTTTGTATTTTGGTATTTGTTTAAAGAGAGGTCAGAGTTTTGTTTACATATCCCAAAAAAAATGTCTGCACTTGTATTACATCCAGCCATTTTTAATAGTAATTTATCACTTCTCCTACCATCATCATGATATCCAACAGCTTTATGAAACATTGCATTTTATGTTAATATCGTGCAGCCCTACTATTTATTAAAGTAGTATGCGGTTTTTGGACGCAGCCATACTGTCCCAACGTTTTTGGAATTGAGCTTGTATGTTACAACCTCAGAATTCACTGAGATATTCAGGCAAATGTACAGAGGACAAAACGCAACAGGCTTTTCACTGGTTAGGCACAGACTGGCAGTTTGTATTTTTTACAGGGCGCAGGTAGTTATGTAAATAAATAAAGAAATACACAAACTAACAAAAACAAACCCCACAAAGTATACAGAGGTTGGAAAAATATTTATTTAGATTTACTTAATAACAATTGATTTCATTTTTTCCTTTTTCTTAAACAATGTCACCTGCATTTTCAAGTGCAGGTGTGCTCCCTGATTCAACTGTCCCAGTAACAGCTTTAGCCAAAAGAAATAAACAAAAAAAAAACCCTCCCAGCCCTGGGCTTTACCCCTGCTTCAAAGGTGCACTTTGTAAGAGTAAACAAGTATTGAGTTGTTCAATTCCACAGTCAAATCACTGCTGTGTCAAGAGTCAGCTTAATCATCTTTTACCATCTGGGCAGTGAATCTGTCGTGTTGGGAACAATACAGAGATACATGATAGCATTTTTTTCTGTTTTCTAAGGTTGATGTGACTGGAAATCGGCTCTAAAACAAGAAGCAACCGCTATAAATGTAATTAGTCATTTTAATGTTTCCAATGAATCCAATCAAGTTCTTAAGTAAATTTCGAACACAATTCAAAAGCCAGCAGTGGACTTCTGGTGCTTTTTTTTTTAAATATAGAATTTGTTTTAAGGAGTATTTCCTCAGACACACTAAGCAAAGATCTGAACTGATTTAAGATTCTTTGTTAAAAATCTTTTCAGTCCCACACTGGGCTTGATGAAAATCTTAAAAAAAACACAATGACAAGAACATATCAAAATTAGAAATAGATTAATGAAAACAAAGCTATTTAAGTTTTTATCATAACTGACAAAATCCTACACATTTTAGATGATGCTCTGCTTGTCAGTTTCTTGATTCCCTGCTGTGTTGTCAACCATTCCCTTGAACCCATTATGATAAATTTGAGCATGATAAGAATACTGGAACATTTGGTCAAATGGGGAAGGAAAGTAAATAATCAAAAAGAAAGAAAACGACTCCATGAAAAACACAATCATTTCACAATATTCAAAAATAGTTCAGCTGCATCTGAGAGGCAGGGTATAAATGGCAGGTGCTTATCTGCACTATTTTTTTATTTCTATTTTTCTTTTTCTTTTTTATTGTTTCAGCAAGCACTTCTGGAAAAACAAAAACACAGATATTCCCTGGTAAATGAACAGGTCACTGGTAAAGCAAACATTCCCGGTGTTGGTGTGCATCCATACATACATAGACACACACACACACACACACACACACACACACACACGTTACATACACAAATATACACATCTGCTCATCTTGTTATTAAAAACATGTAAAGGAAAAAGAATACACAATTCATTCCTCCACATCCATAAACACGTATTTCGTTTCTCTCTTTGGCCTGCCAATCCTAAGATGTTAGTTAAAAATGAGTAGTATAAAAACAAGGAATTGTCCAATTCCTTGTGGCCCAGAATTGTGTGTTTATGTGTGTGTGTATAGGCAGAGCTGCAAGTACTGTCCGCTTAGCACTGTCTCGGTGCAGCTGTGCTAGCCCGTTTTGACGCAGTAAAGGTCCTTTAACGTCTTGAGCTCCTCGATCAGCGTTTTATTTTGATTCTCCAGCACAGCCACACGGTTCTCCAAGCACTTCACATACTCCTTTTTCTTTCTGCGACACTCACGAGCTGCCTCCCTACACACGAGCACAGATTCAATAACGGGTCATTTAAGGACGGATATGGTGAGATGACAGGTAAGCACGTTGTCCCATCAAACACTGAGCTCATAACTACAGTCATGATCATACAATAAACATCCACACATACACACCTGTTTTTAGCTAGGCGGATCTCTCGCTTTAACTGAGGGTCGTCCGACTTGCCCTGAGAGCTAATGACCGGTGACGTCATGACTACGGTCTGAGGCAGCGCTGAAGATGATGAGCGAATCTGATAGGCCTGCATTTCACCCCCTGCACCTACAACATAACGTTACACAATGAATGAATGTGTGTCTGCATGCATGAGAGATAAAGACAGACAGAAAGAATTCTGATAGGCCATTTCAGTCTTAGCAAAACATCATTCCAGTATAAAACAGCATGCAAACGTTTATCTGACCCAGATCAAATCACGTAAAAACTTCAGCATATTTTAATGCAGTTACTGTTTACTTGTGGAATGTAATTCCAAAAACAAACAAAAAAATGTGGCCTGTGTATTTTATATTTTACTCTTTTCCAACATGCTGAACTCAGCAAATTAATAGAAATTCTGCACTAAAATTTACAGACTAATGCCATACTGAAGTTAGTTATCTGTAGAGGATATGTTACCTTATTTTCACATTTAAAACCCTCATATGGAGCTGTTGCATATGACTATGATTTAAGGACTTAAAGTACAGCAAACCAATGCACCCTGAATTTGCTGGTATACTCAACTGAGCTAACACCAGCTGGTTGCTTGGCAGCATTATCGTTGTGTGTCTGTGTGTGTGTACACTAACCTTGTAGCACCACCTGGTTGCTGGGAAGCAATATCTGTTGTCCATCAGCAGTCTGTGCATACTGTAGTATAGTAGGCTGGCTAGGGTTGGAATTGGTCATAGTGAGTGTCTGCAGGCCCTGTACACCCTCAGCAGCAGCACTAGCCAACTGCAGAGAGCCGTTTGATGCAATCGCAACTGTAAAATTGGCAACAAACACGTTGTTAAGAGTCACTTATGTATTCCTTTTTTAAAAATATGATAGCAAATACAGCATCTTTGACAACTCATGCAACAAGCAATGGCTTCATACCAGAGCTTTGAAATTTTGGTCCAAACTGGACGTCACTTCCCAAATATGTGTCAGGCTCAAGTATAATTCACATTTCACGTTTGGGTTCTTACAGCATGACTCATACTTCTACTTACTTTATTTTTTATCCCTACTTTCAATACCTCATAACATTTAAATCTGGCATGCTGGAGTCACTTCTGTCGAAAGCTCATGTTTGTGAGAAATGTGAGAAAATGTGAGAAAAAACCAATTCGGGAAAGTACATATTAGTGTATCCAAAAGGACATTTCATTTGTTAGTAATGTATATTTTATATATATTGTATGTTCAATGTGTCTGTTATATGCAACATGTTCTAGATAAAGAAGCCTAAAGATTAAACAGATGAAGGCCAACATCCTGCTATATTAGCACTGCACATGAGAACAGCATTGCTTGATGAATACAATCCTTAAAGCAGTATTAAAATTTTAATTCTGCACCGCTGATTATTTCTGATTATTAAAATTTTGTTTGTCCATGATCTAACGACTGCTATTTTTGTCACTGCACAATAACTGGCACTGTCTAGAAAAATTAGATTTTATTCAGCTGGTTCAGGTCAGCTTCAGACAAAATTGTGCACTCAGGTCAGTTTTGGAATAAAAACCTGATGTTGAGAACAGGTTGGTTTTGGACAGATTTATGTGGGCTCAGGTTGGGTCCCCTTGCTGCTGTGGTTCCAGTCGGAGTCGGACAGTAAATTCTCCGGCTATTATCAGGTTTGTACCAACATTTCAGGCCTGATTATAAAGCTCTACTTTATGCAAAGAATGGACACACCAAATGAAGAAAATTAAAAATAATAATGTTTTACGAGTAACATATACAGGTCTGTACAATGTTTCTAACTATATTAAGCAAGGGTGTCCAAACTTTTGTCTTGGAGGGGCCCAAATGCAATGTTTATGGTCGGCAGAGGGCCAAATACAAACATATAAATAAAAAAGGTCGATATGTCAAAATTTACATTTTAATATATCAACACAATGCATTTTGTCACTAGATATTTAAAAAAAATACAATTTTAAAAAGAAATTAAGACCTGAATAAATTATACACTATATAAAAGTATGTTTAGTTTTCACTGGGTGAGGGTGGGGTCTGGGTAACTTTATGGTGGGCCAAATCAAACATCCTCACAGGCCAGCTTTCACCCCCGAGCCACATTTTGGCCGGCCCTGATATAAATAATACAGGTCTTACTGTACTGTCCGCTGCTAGTCTGATAGATTGGTGTGGGGAGAGACACTGTTGTCATAGCAGACGAAGCAGAAGTCTCCTCTTCTCCTTCATTACGACTCACAACCTCTTCACCTGAGAGGTCATTTAAAATCTTCCTGCAACATAAAAAGAACAAAAGGTTTTAGTATAAATTTTGGGAACAATTAGGAGAAAAGGAGTTTAAGCAGAGTATTAGTTTTCATTCAGGAGATGGCACTGCAGCTCTGTGCCATACGTGTCATGTGCATTAGAACTGAATGCAGAAATCCATGTATTTGGAAAATACAAACACATGTTGTCCTCTGATGGACAAAAGTTTATTTTTGGAAGGTTGGAGGACCAAAAAGGGTGCTAGCCAGCAAAGCATTGTGCATAACTTCCTGTACTGTGAATGCAACTGTTCAGTGTTTTAGTGAGCCTGAGGGAAAGTTTCTGTTAGTTACGACTTGTCAGCTTTTTAATGAACTAATGCTCAAGGTGTATGGAAAGCATTTAACATCCTCCTTGCAAAACGTATGCTGGGGTATGCAGTACTTACTTGTGTACTAGTCAATGACTTGAACAATCAATTACCATGACATGAACAATCAATTACTACATTAAACAACTCACAAATGGAGAAAGACAATTGTGTGTACATTTAGGAAAGGATAATGAAACAGACAGCAATAAGCAGGTACAAACAAAAAACACACAGAGAGGACAAAATGTACAAGCAATGCAGGTAAATGCGATATATGACACTCCATGCACCATGCCATGTCTGCCTCTGGCTACCTATTGTCTATAGATAGCACTAAATTTGTTTAATGTTCATCAAATCAAAATGTGGGTAGTGAATCTTCCTGACAGATACTCTGTCATGAGAGTCCATGTGGATGTGCATATGAACCTGTAAGATGGGCGCCTGGCCAGAATTTCCCTTGTTTTCTGGTTAGAAGCTCCACTGTCTGTTGAGTCCTGAGAATCTTCACTGTCAGACCGATGACCCTGGGAAGATGGATGTACACACTCCTGTTAATAAACACTGCTGCAGACTGTACATTACAAGTAGAGGTTTAAATAGTAGATAGTTCATTGTCTGGCTAACCGCATTAAAAACCCCAACTGCTGACTAATTCTAGCATATCAGTATGGTGTCAAACTCACACATATTGCACAACCTGGCATAATGACATCATACTCCAAAACACAACTACCATGCACACACAAACAACATGTAGATAAGGTATCTCACTATCAGCATGTGAAGACACCAGACTCAAGGCCTACCATGTTGGACTCCAGAAGTGTGTGTACATTCAAAATAATGTTGATATTGGATATAGGATCATATTTTAGAAACACAGAGATGCTGTTATTGGTGTTCTGGCTACTTACTGCCAGTTCCTTAAAATGCTGATAATTACATCATATGTTATGGACTGCAAGAAGAGTAAAAGGCATTTTCTCAGTTTTTCTTCATTTAGTGGGACATAAGCATGAAACAATATTTTTGTTTATAATATTTATAATACAAATATTATAATATTTGTGTTTTGCAACTGAAAGTATGCATGCTGTGTGCAGCCTGAGAGATAATTAGCCTCTCTTCTGTTCTGTAAGATTTTTATGGAAATTCAACTTTTAGTCCCATCAGCATGTCTAAACAGTCTTTAGGGTTCTGGAATATTTAGATGTGTGTCCCATTGTAGACATCCAGTTTTTACACAGCAAAGTGCACTTTTAACGTATCATGATGAAAACAAACTGATTCAAATGTACCACTGCTGCAGTTTTAGTCTGAATACAAAGCTGTTACAGGCCTGTCATATTGATTTTTAAATTTATTCTAATTTAACTTCAAACGGTATTCCATCTTGTCATCCAAAGAAAGATAACTCCTGTTTATGCCAGTGTCCATCTGAAATTCTTCACAATGTGGTTTCATGAAGGGAATTTTCTGATCCCATTTACTGGAATACGGATTTATATCATTAACTGCCAGCATCTGTGGAGACAAGGAAGACCCTGTAAGTTACCTGTGGTTGTGCTGGTGGTGACTGAATAACTGATGACTGGGCAGATTGGATCACTCCTTGAACCTGAATTTGACCACTAGGCAGCTGCAACACAGTGACTGGAGAACCTCCCAGAGACATCTGAGTAATTCATTGCACACAGCACAAGCATTAATGCGCTCCACAAGTTAACAACTTCACATAATTTAAAAATAATAATAATAATAAAATGATCAAATACTAACAGCCATTATCAAAGGATAACCAGAGCATCAACTATGCTTCTTACTCATGTACATGCACACAAAATACCTGTTGTAATTGTGATAACTGAGAAGCTGTAATAGTTGTAGGGATGGTAACAGTTTGTGACTCAGTGCCATTAGTGCTGTTCTGGTGAACGTCCTCCATTGCCACTGCAAATGTAAACATGATCACAGTCCATTAGCAGTTTCACCAAACACTTTAAAAGAGTGTCTAGATGTTCATATTCAGCGACACAAAAACAGGGCAGGTTTTTGATTCATTTTCTGTACAGGGTGATGAGAGTGTTTGTGCACTCACAGTGGGATGGTAGCACAGTTCTTCTGCCTTAAGAGCATAGTTTTAGTCAGTATTTCCACTCAGTCCCTCCAGCACTGAATCTACTTCTCTCACAGTGCCGGAACAGACTTCACTCACACTCTGACTCACACAGTGAGCGCATTGCTCATACACTCCCAAATCTCAATACTGCACAGTGGCCAGTCAGACCCTGTGTCACTGCTGATGGCGATAAAAATCTGTTGAAGGGATAAAACGTGGGCTGCCTAGCACCCACTATCCTATCTCCAGATTAAAAACAGAAGCAGTGTTTCCATGTTCTTCAGTAGATTTAGTAATACCATTAACACAACAAGGCCCTGAGTGGGCTAGGTGCTTTTTTTCAGGTACCAGCTGAACGGACTGGGCGAATCTACCACTTTTGAATGCTCTGGGCAATTACAGTTTAAAATTTTGTGGCAATAGCCCAAGGTGTTGTCCATCTCCCTAGAGACCTGTTCCCTCTGTTATTATTAACCGCTTGAAGGCTTCCAGTGTACAAGTCCTTTAATAGCTGTCCACGGTTTTATTACTTCAACGGACATTTCTCTAAGACAAATTTCGACTGATTTTCACGACTGAGAGGTACATTATTATTAGCTTGCGATTCCTACTCAAAACACCTAACTATATGTTCATTTATAACAAGCGCTAGCGGTGGAAAACACCAACCACACCAAATGGAAAGCACCAGAAGTTAAGAAACGCCCATCGCTGAACAATCTCTCACGGCTAAGTTAACTTTATACGTTACTAACTTAGCCACTCTGTTAAGCTGTCCGACCCTGTTTATTGTTCTTATTAGAGGTAGCTAACGTAAATGCTAATAAGGCTCATAAATGACTTGTTAGCTTAGCTAAGCTAGCTTTACCAAGTGGGTTAAAGCAAAGAATAATGAGAAGAAGCTAACATTAGCTAACCTAGCCAGCTAGCTAAAGTTAAGTAACGTTAACTGAAAACTCCGCTTCAGTCCAAGTGCGTCTAATTAACATTCGTCTGACTGTTTTTAGCAATGTTTTTGAACACACTTCATATCTGGACCCGTTTCGATTAACTTGGTTCCAACATGAACAGGCGGATATTTAGCTAACAAGCTGCAGCGGAATTGCAGAGACAGCGCTGTGTGTTGTTTCATAATTTCGGAGGTTAATATTCAAGGCAAAATTCATTTCAACATTAGCAACCCACACGGCTGCTACTTCAGCTGAACCTCACGCTTATGGGCGCTAACGCTTCCCATCTCCGCTTTGTGCTGTCAGATTGTACAACGTTTATAAGTCAACGGGCGACTTATGCGACGCTCGACGAAAGTTTCTGGCTAGTCACTGGCACGCAAGTACCCGCGTCAAAACACGTCAGCGATACGGGGAGCCATTGAACCACCTTCCCCTCCGACGACAACGACGACGAGGCGACCATAACCATAACCGGGCGGACGGGCGCCATGGCCGACAGCTCTCCCGCATACAGCAGCACAAGCGCTGCAGCTACAGCCGAATTAAGCCAACACGTACCTTTAAACCGCTTGAACAGCTTCTTCAAACAGCCGCGGATGCAACGTGGACGTCCGTTTTTCGAAATTCAACAGTTAAAACGCCAACAAATGTTATAAATAAACCAGGGCGGTTTCCATTGAAAAAAGCTGGCTTGTTTTCTGTTGTAATGCACCTCCCACTCGAAGGATATGTGACGTCACCCCCTCTGAGCTTTGTGATTGGTCACTGTGTCTACCACGGACAGGACTTTACAGTAATGAATGAGCTTTAATCATCAGACATACAGGCTGATTAAACATATCAAAATGCAGATGTTCGTTTTTTAACCAACAAATCAATAAAATTATGAATGGTGTTGGTGTTGGTGAAGTAGAATGCCAGCACACAGTAAAGCCTGAACGCATCAGTGCTGCAAAATAAAAGCTTTTTATTCTTTTTTTGCCATTTAAATATAAAACAGTAATTAACCAATGTACAAAATCAAACAGGTGAAAGTTAATGGGAACAGGGTTGCATAATCATGACGTTGTTCCATTAATATTCATACATGACGTTAAAGTATCACAAAATCAACCCCTTTTTAACTATAACATGACATTGTCATTATTACTGTAATTATTATTAATTGAAACTTACCAAAAGTATATACCAACACAAGAGAGGAGTGCATTCTCTGGTCATGGTTATGAATGTTCCCAATCTACATTAGGCCTGTTCCCCAAATGGGTGTTTTTTCCCCTCTTGAGTGCTTTTGTCAGGCTGTAGGTGTGAATGTGTGTGTGAGTATGTGTGTGTGCACTGTGGGCTGTGACTGTGGAACAGCTGCTTGCATAGTGAGAAAAGTGTACCTATCAGACGCAGTCCTCTACCCAGCCATTCTCTCATATTCCCGTTCTTGTTCACAGCAGGCAGCCATTAGCAAACAAAGCAATTTTTCATAAAAGTCTGTGTTTACTATACCCTAAGTACCTTAGTGAATATACAGTAAACCCCTTTACAGTTGGAAAGCACTGTTTCCCTGAATATTTCCACATAAACGCTCATCCTCTGGTTTGTGCTTGAACCTAAAGCCACACATTCCACCTCACTATGAGAATAGCTACCAAACACTGCCATTCATAGTAGTGTAACTGATTTTGGGATAAACACAGTGAAAAACATAATTAGAAAAGTAATGCCATTCAGCTGTGTACTCACAGTCACATAATTGTTGTCCCTCCACGACCAAAAATGACACGCATGAACATCTGAACATCTGAACATCCGCACACATGCACACAAGCATGCTCACATAAAATCTCAGGTGTACACACACTCACACACACCCACACACACGCCATGAAGAATAATGGTTGAATAAAATCCTGATTCTACATGGGTGAGTTATTACAACATAGTTTCTTTCCATCTCCCACAGTGCTTGGATTTTTCATGCAAGTTTCTGCTCTTAAACATCAAAAGAAGCTAGAACAGAACAGAACTGAATGCAGACCCCACAAAGTGTTAACAAAGGAACAGAAACAGAGCAAGCTATTTACAATGAATCAGTTACACTTTAAATTCCCATTCGACCAGCCGAGGGCGTCTCGAAATCATGACTGACAGCAGTTATTCATACTCATGTGACAGAGAACAGCAAGGGACATTACAGTACAGTACATATCTTCATCTGTACAGAGTCTGTGGTTTACAGGTGTCTGAGCTGCACCCCAGTACAAATCTCTGTGTAGTACAGAAAGTGTCCACTGTCCTTCTGAAATGATACTTGAGCATGTAAAATCTCTGCCTTTGTACAGTTTGCTATTTTACAGTAAAAGTGGTTACACGTACAGATTCCTGGTTTCATTCCTGCCAGTTAGAAGTCAGAAAAGTTTGTCCTGATGTTCCTAAGCACCTTAAGATGAGAGAAGAAAAGGAGCAGAATGTCCCAGAGGCCATGGCTGTTAGGTTTGACTGTGGGTTATTTGGTAAGCCAGTGGGTGTATGACTGTGTGCGCTTGTATGATGCACTTGTATGATGTCATGTCCTTATACCTCAGTGGTGAAAGCATCAAATCGTCTTGAATATGTATGTGAGAATGGCAGATGGCAGATATGTAAATGTATTTATTTACATATCCATGTTACATACAGTACCAGTCAAAAGTGTAGATACCTGATTGAATGCATGACATTTGACATTTTTAACTAAAGGGTTATGCTCAAGTACTTGAAAGTTTTTTTTAATTTAATATAAACCGTGAAGCTGATGCTTAGAAATTAGTTTATTTAAAAAAATGTAATAAAAATAGTTTTAAATGTCCTCCAAGTATGCATGTCCAGGAACTTCTTACAGACTGCTGGAATCTGGAAAAATAGAACAAAAACTCTCCTATGAGTAGGCATGTCCAAACTTTTGACTGGTACTACATCTATTTTTCAAAGATTTTTTATGTCTACAGACTGTGCTACACATGCAAGCATGTTAGTGATGTCTGTCAGTACCTACATTATTTATATTATGCTGCGAATAAGAACTATTTTTAAGAGAATATTACAGCATTGTGACAAAAATGCCCTTTTGATTTGCTAAGTGTTAATAGTCCTCATGCCTTTCATAAAGTGCATAAATGGATCAAGAAAGGAAAAAAAACTTGTCCTAATGCTGAAATAGTGGGCTGGAAAGTGCCATAAATGTATATAATTTTGGTTCTTTTCGTTCAGTTTTAAAGTAAGAACTGGAGAGACGGTATCTGTCTTTCATCTTCCATTCAAATTACATGACACCAAGTGTATGACACAAAAGATTTCAAATAATGATAGATAAAAAAAAACCTTCCTTAACCATCTTAAGAAGAGTCATTGACTAAGTAATTCTCAACTTTCATAGCATCACATACATTATTAGTTATTATTAGCCTATATTTGAGTTCCCTTTGAGATTTTCACTGAAACACAAATGGAAAGAAAATGACAAAAAATAACATTTTAAAAGAACTGCATTTCTATACATCAGACCTAATACCGTTCTAAATAAAATTAGTTCAGTGTCTGTAACAAAATGCTGTTTTCAATTCAGCTCACTGAGCCATTCTGAGTTCCATCAGATAACACAAAACATAATCCAAAAATGTAATAAAAAACTGTATTGTATGTATTGTAGCTGTGGTGGATACAGTCCTTTGACTAAAGGACTGCTTAGTGTTTGCAGAAATAAGAGTAAATACCTAATTCCACACACTGAAACAAATAGGTGTTTTTCACTTACAGATTAACATGAAGCAAATAGTCAATAAAGCCAAGAGGTCATCAATACTATCGCTTACTAGATCATTCAAACCGTGCCCCAGAATAAAACACAGTTTACCCCTCTTAAAAGTGCTTAAACTAACAGAGAGCTAGAAGAGGGTTGGAGTAGTGGTGGTGCAAAAACTAGACCAGGTTTTGAAAATAATTAATTTTGCCAAAGGTGTTGGTACTGGGGGGGCTAAAATTGGGGAGAAAACAAATAAACGTTCTGTTTCATAAGGAAAAAAAAAACAGTATGTTGACCCTCTCCTGCCTTACCAGTGGTCTGTCATGATGTTTTTTTTTACTTATAGCTGATACTCTGCCCATAGTGAAACAACAACAAAGTCTTCTACACATCATGAAGACTCAAACCCAGCATATGTGCCTTAAGGCAGAAGACTCAATCTCCATGCAGATCTGCAGATCTTCTCCAGGCTGCTCTTTAACTCCAAAGCCTGGATTTGGGCTCACATGTTGTAGGCCACGTAGATGGGGTCTAACTGATCAGCCAGGAAAGAGTCTCTCAGGTGCATTCTCTGCTTCTCACCACGAGAGTTGATGGGGATGACCCCAGGATCAACAATCACCACCACCCCCACAATCAGGTGATGCTCCTCTAGTACCACGTTAGTTATCAAAGGGACCAGGTCCAGCGCATCCTGCTCCGATCCGCACAGTTCTGACACGACCACAAGAAGATTAGTCCAGGTAAACACAGCACTGAGATAAGAAAGAGTAAAAGAGAGAGTTTGTGGCAGGAGAACAGCATCACTGACTAAAGTTTGTCACATAAACAAAAAAAACAGTTTCTTGGAGTACCCATCACATGAAATCTTACCTTTCACCGATACTGCGATGAGCCCGACATACGCTGGTTTCTATGTCGATAGGGTGGTAGCGCAGACCCCTAAGTTCCAGAGTTTCATCCAGAGATCCCACCACAAACAAAGCATCATGACGGTCTAGGAAAATGTTAATGTAAAAAGTTAAAAATGAAAAACAATTTTTGATCATGTATAGATGCATTAAAATCACATATAGACAGTGAATCTAACTGGAGACCACAACTATTTATCTGTATTCATACATTTTCATTTTGAGCTAACAAAATAAAATTTGGCCTTTTTCCCTTCCTTTTTTCAATCTGCCTCTCATCTTTCACTACTGTTATGGTTACTTCAGTTTTTGACTGTCTGTTTATTTCCATATCTAAAAGCAACCTGTGTTATTCCTTATTATTATTCTCTATTACTTGTTATTATGTGTCAAACTGAAAATTCTAATGGTTCTCATGCTTAGTAACAAAACATTTTCCAGGACTTTTCCAGGACAAATTCCAGGATCATTTCCATGCCATGCAACACAGCTGTTGCTCATGAAAATGACTATCATCATTTGATCACAAGTTCTACTAAAACATTAAAAGCAGGCATGTTTTAATGTAGCCCTGCTGAAACAGGCGACACAGTGTACACATATCCGCTCACATGCAATACTGTAGCATTCCACGCTACAGTAGGTAAGAATGGAGACTCAAAATGGGTATGATCAGCTAAAATATACCAAAATATGCAACCTTGGTGGCTTTTCCAGTACTTCACTAATATTTCCAGGACATTTTTATTTAACTGTGAACTTTACAATTCTCTACATTTCCATGTTTTCCAGAACGTGTGGAAACCCTGTAATGTGTTAAAGTTAATGTGAATTGGAAAATGAAACACATCTGTCTTCTTTAACGTTATGTGTTTCCGAATGAAACAGGACATATGGGTGAGAAATAATTATGGGCGAGACATGCAATATCCACTGCGATTTGTCTGAAAAAAATTCCAAACCAACATGGAGTCAGATATGGGCCGGTATTCACAAAGCTTCTTGGAGCAGAAGTGCTGATCTAGGATCTGTTCCTGTCAGGAAAGTCATAGTAAATAAGAAAGGAATCTCATCCTAGATCAGTATGCATGCTCTGAGAAGCTTTATGAATACAGGCCCTGGACACCAGTCAACATGCAGTTGTGAAGGACAACACCTCCAGCACCCGCACTAGATGAGGGAGGTGAAATCCTGGTAGTATAGAAAGCGCCAGATAGGGAGGGGGAGGGAAAACATAGTATGATATTGGAATATCTCTCTCTTTCTCTTTCACCTCCACTGGAGTCTGTGAGTTCAGTCCTTTTGATAAAGCCGAGGTATCCAGTCCTGGCCCAGAGTGTTTGTGGATCTCCAAAGCTGAGTTTGGTGTTGAAGTGGTCAGCCTGCAGGCTCTCCTCTCCGTAGATGGTGTAGTAGCCTGTCGCTGTGTGAGGACTGTTCACCCAAATCTGAAACAGAGGGAGAGCCATATTACTACAATAACACTGATGCTTTCCGTACTGCCACACTGCAATACACACTTTCTCAGCACACATACACACCTCTCCCAGATGAGAATCCCCTAGCGGCCCCCTGGTTTCTGGATTCACTATTATCACCCTCACTCCAGGAAGGATCTGAAAAAAGGAGAGGGAAATAATAGAAGAGGAGAAACATTTTTCATGTTGCAAATGAAGTCATAATGGTTCAGTCTCGCTGAAGTGGATGTTGTACTCACTGTTCCAGACTCCATCAGAGGAAGAGACTGAGGTGCCCCTCTTTCAACCAGTCTTACCCTAACAAGCACAATATGGTCACTTCAACAATGTTTCATCATGACAAACAAATCATTTCAGTTGTCCAAAGAAACTTATTCACACTATTTGTTCTCCAGTGATGAGCCACTACAGGTAAACTCTTTATTAAAGCAACACTATGTAAGTTTTTTGTTAAAGTTGAAAGAAGTTTCACTACTGATTCAGGAGAAAAAAAAATCATGCTAAAATACGGTGTATGTGCGCTGCTGCAATAGTAATAGTACATGAAATAGTAATTTAAAAGTCAGAGACATCAGATTAGATTTCACAGGAGTGTTTTGGACCAAGCCATACACATTTCAATATATACATTACATGCACAAGATCAAAAAGAAGTTCCAACTTGATGTTTAGGTCTCAAATGCAAATCAACATTATACTGATGAAGATATGATGAAAACAGTAGATAATTTATTCACATCCTCGGAAGACCTCCTTGACCAAGTTTTGACTTGAATTCTCTTTGGATATTCTTTTAGTGGGATCACAATATCAGATTCATCTGCTTGGGGAAGAGGTACAAAGCACTACCAATATTACTAAATGTTCTTATACACAATGCATGCAATTACATATTTCCACCAGAGAGATGGAAATCCCCAACACTTACACAGTGCAGCTTTGAATCCAAATGAGTTAACTGTTCACAAGAGCACCCGAACTACATAAAGCTCCAGAGCTACACCAGTACACCTTTTTAAGCTACATTAGATTATAAAGTTACATGACAAGAAAGACTTTTGGGTAGTCATTACGCAACAGTTCAGTGAAGCAATTGACCCCTCAAAAGGGGCTCCCATTACACGCTATTACACACACACACACACACACACACACATGGTTTTAGAAAATAATAAGCCTGGAATTAAAAGGCTAAGACATAAACAATGACACTATTAGCTATACCTGTCTGTGCCTTGGTATATGCATATATATCATACCTATCATGTCGGAGGGACTTCATGTCCACAAACACAGTAGAGGGGTCTGGTCCAGTGGTACCCTGAGATACATTGGTGCACATTTTAAATATTTAATTTGGTTCCACATAAACACATATTTAACTAAATCTGTAAGAAAATTGCGCCCCCACCCACACAGGAACAGTTTGGTCCACTTGACTACCTGCAGACAGATGGCCAGGTTGACTCTAGATCCAAACGCAGTGCTGACAGCTCTTGAGGAAAGTCCCAGGTCTTTGAAGAGTTTGGAGAAGGACTGTGTGAGAGCCAGACGCGGACGCTCCTCAGCTACAACCACACAACTCCTCACACACGACAGGTTCAATCCCCGAGTCTGCCGAAGATACGGATGGAAGGCTGGTTTCAGGAGGGGTTCATGATGTGTATATTTTGTTATCATACCTATTCAAGCACTTCTAAATCTGGACAGCAGTGGCTCAGTATTTAAGGGATCTTGTCTACTAATCAAAAACCTGGTTGTAGTACAAGAAACAGCCAGCTCTGCTAGCCCTCCCCATTTTGGCATTCATGCCCTTGAAAAAAGCACTTAAATACAAGCTCTCTCTCTCCTAGGGCATGCTAGAACATTTATGTAATGTTTTTCCCAGTTAATTAAGCAATGACGTATACCTGCAGTGAAGTCAGTTTGTGTAACATGGTGGCTAGCTTACTCTAAATCAGGAATCAAGCCAGCAGTCCCAATGTTTGGAGCCCAGAGCCCTATGAGGTAAGCCACTGACCAAACACGGGTGGACTCAAGTACAGAACAGTGGAGTCTCAAAATGTGGGAAATATAAATGAAATTAAACGAAAGCCACACCAAGCAAGGACAGAACTCGCAACCTTGAGGTGCCAGGACGAATGTGTTGCCACTACACTACCGCAGCAGAGAAAAACAAAGCTAAGCAGAGGGGGAAATAAACAAAGGGAGAGAAAAGGCAGAAAAATAAACAAATAGGAAAGCGAAGGCCAAACAAAAGAAACGCCAATACAGTGTCTTCAAACAAAGCAAAATTTCACAAAGACGGGAAAATGCTCAACAGAAACACTCAAGAGCTTTTTTCTTTTCTTTATGTTTTCCTTTCCTTCAGCTTTTCTCTTTTAGTGTTTTTTTGTTTTAATACTTACGCTGTCATCTTTTACTCAGTAGAGACCAAGGATCACACACACAGAACTCGAGAGAGGGAATGATACCGGCTTGGTCGAAAGAACTTGCACGTGGCACAGTGAACTCTAGACTGAGCAGAGAGCTGCGTGTGAGCTCTAAACAAGGTGATGAACAGCTGACAACAGCCAGCCCTATTCAGCAGGGTTCAGTTCTCTTTCTCCCTCTGGTGGCTGGGAATGGCCAAGAAGGAGGCTGAGACGTTACAGTTTGCCCTGTCTACCTAACCCAGTTTTTCAAACTAAATGTCAAACTACAACAAACTGCATCTTATTTTATTATTTTGTTATTGCTTTTAGAGTTTTACATTATTATGGCAGTCTGTAGATCAGTTTGTGTAAGGTATTCACCATCAGTCAAATGTTTACACATACTCTAAGAATGAACTATTTTTCACATTATATAGTCACAGTGAAGACATCTAAGAGGTATTATAACACATATGATTTTTACAGTAACCAAAAAAACATTTTTTCTTGTAAAATTACAATTTGGAGATATAAGGTTTAGCTCTGTCAGTGATGATACACTGGCTGCCTAAAGAAAACACTAAATAAACATATATTTCAGTTAAAAGTTTTGTTCTGGTAAACTTCTCTATTTACATTTGTCTTAGAACAAAATTCTTTAACTTAAAATGTCTATAGGTGAAAATGTCTTTAAGACTATGAAAAACAAATTCAGCATTCTGACTGGTAGTGTAGATGCTGGGTTACTAACAACCCATGCTACTAACAAGGAGAAGTACCCACAAATTTAAGGGTTAAAAGTCCAAGAGCTACCTTAACTTCCCTGCACTGATGTGTATGTTGACATATGAGTATGTCTGGAACTGATTGTGCATGCACATGTGTGTGTATGTGTGTGTGTGTACCTTGAGGATCTCAGTCTGTCCTCCAAGGCCCTTAGTGCAGAGCTCCATGACGGAGTAGGAGCAGAAGGTGTCTCTGATGCGGTACTGACTGAGTGTGCTCAGCCACAGAGACAGTGAGCTCTCTAGCTCCAGAGGAGGAATCAGGATTGACTGATGACCTGAGTACACACTGCAAAACATACATATAAAAATCATCACACCTTTTATGACAAGTAGCAACTGATGCAGCGATTAGGACCACTTAAACTCAGGGTTTTAGAACAAACAGTGCTGTGGTTAGTTCTGTTCAGCAAGAAGTGAACACCACAACAAACAAACTCAAATCATTGTGAAGTTTTGGCCAAAGAAAAAGATGTTGTTTTGCTTCAAAAGGAAACTGCTTTCATTTGATGTACACTGCAAGTTTACTGTCCTCCTGATTTATAAACTCTCAAGCATCAATGCACATTAAAAGAAAGTAAATTAACAGAATTTTATTTTCAACAATGGATAAGTATCTGGTTAAAAATTCAAACAAGACAGCTTCAGAAAAGTTTTCTTCGAAATTATTCCTTTTACTTATTTGTTGGTTTGTTCTCATCATTTTTTTAAGAGGGGCTGTGTCAGAACATCATTTAACCATCAAATAAAATTTCCCAATCTGATACTAAATGATATTACATGCAATATTAAATGCAATGAGATTCTAAAAAAGGCAGACTGAATATTTCTTCAAGTATTCAACAGCACTGTGTTGTGTTACCTCGCAAGGCACCAGAGCACGAAGCCGAGTCCACAGTAGGGGTCGAGGCAGATGGCGATCTGGCGTGAGGAGTAGAGCTCACACTGCAGCTTTATGGAACGACACAGAGCACTCACCGCCGCATGAGAAATCTGACAAACAGCCAATCACATGGCCAAACAGAAGCTTAGGTAATCAGCTAGCATTGTCTGATACACATAATGACCATGGAGGTAATTCAGTTTTTTCTAACACTATCAACACATTTGATTAATAATTCTGACCATTGTAAACAGCCAACCCCAGTGCACTACCTTGACCCCTGTAAGCATGCCTGTGGTGGAGACACTGAAGTCCAGGTAAGCAATCATCTCAGCGGATGGAGGTTTGTAGATGGAGGGGGGGCGCTTGCGTGGAAGGTCATCTGTGGAGAGAGAGAGAGAGAGAGAGAGAGAGAGAGTTTGAGTAGTTATCCTGTGGTGATAAACTGCTGTGACTGTTAACCTCAGTGGAAAGTGTCTATGTGTGTCTTTGTACCTGTGTCTATTATGATGGGCCATGTTTTTATGTTGACAGAAGCAGCTGCTTCCTTCGATCTAAGAATCTTCATTAGAACCTGAGTAGTGAGGATGCAAGCAGCCTTACTAACCTGAAAGAAAGAGAGAGAGAGAGAGAGAGAGAGAGAAGAAAAAGGGGCAAACAGAATGTGATATGAACTATAAACAGATGATGCAAAATGAGAAAAACTAAGAAATTTGTATATATACACAATGCTGTACAAAAGCTGAAGAACACTCTTTCATTCATTTCCAGTCAGAAAGAATCAGCATCAGAAAAAAGCAGGAAACATATATTTAGCAGAAATTTACCCAAAAACTAAATATATTTTTTTCAGCATTTAGTGTGTCCAAACTTTGCCTTCAATATAGCTTCATTTCTTTTCAGGCTTGTTTTGGAGGCTTGTTTTCAGTTTTTCAAAGAAATCTGCAGGGATGTTTTCTTAGACTGAACTTTCCAAATAATGCCAAACACATTCAGTGATGCTGAGGTCTGGGCTCTGGGGTGGTCAGTCCTTTGTTCTGAGAACTTCAGCAGCTTCTTTGTTTGATTTGCAAATTTTCTTATTTTTTGTCTATTTTCTTTTCTCAGTAAGGGTTTCTTGAGAGCTACACATTCTTTCAGACCCACAGTATTGAACTGTCTTCTAACAGTGAAAATATTTACAGAAAAAGCTGTGGATTTTAGATCTGAAGTAAGAGCGGAGCTTGACCTCTCAAAGATGAAAGCTTTAAGTACTGTTTATCTGATGGTGACAGTTTTGGTGGTCTATCAGGTCTTGTATAGTTATTAGGAGTCCTGTTTTCTTTGTATCTTTTAATATTTCTTAACTCCAGTTTTGGAAACTCTTGCATTTTCATTCTTTGACTTTCCACTTTCTTAAGCAAGTGGATTATCATGAAAAAATATGAAAAAATAATAAATGTATACTTAATGGCTGTTCTGACCAGAAATTAAATAACTGAAGGGTGGCCTGTATACATAATGTAGCAAAAAGTAACAGGAACTACATCTTGGTCGACATCTTGTGACCTAGTTAGAAAATATGACTAATCAAACACACTGACATACATAAAATTCCAATTTACTGTGATCAAGTTATTAGCAATTATTCTAATTACAGTGTTTTTTCTCAGCAAAAAACACTTACTGCCCAATTAAATAACTTTAAAAAGAAACATTTCACAGGTGCCTAAAACATTTTGCTATATACATACATCTTTCTCTGCTAACACACTTACGTCAATGATCATGCGGACTGTGGGAAGTGTGGCTGAGAGGTTCTGTGGATGTGGTGGTCTCACGGTGACAGGAATACAACCAGCATACAAACAGCCATAAAATGCAGCAATCAGATCAATTCCTGCACACACATATAGACACAATGTTTACACCACAGTAGCTCCTGTAGGCATGATAATACCTTAGGGCTGAAGTGTGTGTGTGTGTATTGTTCACCTGGTGGGTATAACAACACAACATTCTCTCCAGTGTTAATGCCGCTTCTTTCCATGAGCGCAGCCGCAATCTTTTCTGCCCTTTTGTGAAGCTGCACACATGTAGCTGTACACACCGCCACACCCTGCAGAGAGAATGAAGGGTGAGGTAACATTAAATTCAAGTAGAACAAATTAACTTTACATTCAGGGTGAATCTATACATATGTTACATAATATTCACTTGAATCTCAGTGTTGACAGTGATTTTCATCTGTGTGATTCTGTGCATGCATGTATGTTTATGTTAGTGCTACCTTTGCATTCAGCAGCACATAGAGCACATGGTCAGGGTCTGTTTGTGCTCTCCACTGCAAAGCCTCTGCGAGGAACTGATGCTGAAAAGAGAAAGTGAAAAAGATTACGTGAGACTTGTCACACATGGCTGTAAACATTGGAAAGAGTGCATATACAGTACAGGCTGCAATCTAAAAACTGAACACTAAAAAGACTTGACAAACACAGACCATCAACACCATATCAGCACGTTTAACGAGAGCAGAATGTTGAGTCAGTTATAAATGTACTAATACACAAAGCAAGTGAACAGAATGACTGCTACATTATGAACATATCTTACCATCATAGTAGGCCACATGCACAGCTACATCCGTTTGAAAGCATTAAAACACAATGAATAACTTGTTTACATCAGTCTCAATGAGCAGTAAGTATCAGACTCTCAGAAGATGCACTACGTTTGTGCCTGAAAATACTAAGCCATGTTTAAAAAGTGAATGAATGACCGATTATTTGACAATAACAGTCAGGTACAGGACTGTACCAGTACTGAATGTGTGTTCCTACCTTTCTGACGAGGTCTTGATCCTCTATCATTCCCAAATCTCTGCCTGCTGCCTGAGCTATTCTCTTCCCAGCCACCAGGTTACCCACCATGATAGAGGCAGGACCCACACCAACTGCACACACAGGCCATTACATTACAGTCTACATCACATTACAATGCAATCATATATAATATGACACTAAGGTTTTGTAATAACATAGCTGAATTCTTATGGTGTGACATAAAACTTCTCAAAATAATAACACCAGTGTTTTGGTAATTAAGAAGTGCGACAAACTGAACATGTTTATAACATGTAAAATTGTTTGCACTCATTTTTTCCAACACCATTAACACTTTTTACTAGTTTGACCCTGTGAACCATATGTAGCCCAGGTGCTTTGCTATGACTCCACGTCCTTCGCATACAGTTTTTAAAAGGCAAGCTTCACTGACGGCTCTTTTGATAAAACCAAAGTCATTTCCAGTTCTGGTTACTTTGTTTTTAACGGCTACACATTGAAGGGGAAGTATCATTTGGAGTGTTTACCAAATTTAACAGCCCAACAATTAACATATATATCATTTTTCAAAGTGAATGAACACAAACACACACACACCTGGCTGTTTCTGGCGTGGTTTGGGCATGTTGGTGACGCAGGTGTGGGGGCACATGAGGATGTTGCAGGGGTGCAGTGAGCCCTCCAGGAACAGCTGTTTAGTCTCAGAAATGTGAATGCCCCCCAGAGGAGTCTTTGGCAGCGTGTTAGCAGGAACCAATGCTAAGCAATACAGGCCCACCTGATGGATGCTGTCTATGGCCTAGAGCACAAAAAAATTCAAAAGAGTTACAACCTGTGGTTACAAGACTGTTTCCTTTTTTCTTGAACTATTATCAAAAGTGGACACAGAAACTAAATCATGTGGCTAGAGGTGGGAAGGTATGAAAATTTCACCTCCACAATATTAGCTCCTCCATCCACAGTTTTCACAAACTAGCAAGGAGTGAGGAACCCTCTGGGCCTTGTAGGCCTCATTAGAAGTTGTTTGTAGAAATTCTCTTATATCAGTAAGTTCTGGTTGCAAACAATAGGGTTTAAATCACAGAATGAAAAATTGTCCAGTCAGGATTTTCTTTCTCTGTGGTATCTAGGCACACACAGCCAAATAAGTTATCCCATTGGTTAGGACTTTAGGAGCTGTATTGAAGACATTACATGTTAGATTAAACAACTACCAACTTAATCTGGAACTGACAGCGGAATCAACCAGTCCATTTTGATTTACCAAAAGGGGGGAGCAATTTAGTGAAATAAGATGTCACTCTAAGGACAGGGGCATCCAATCTTATCCACAAAGGGCCAGTGAGGCTGCAGTTTTTCATGCTAACAAAGCAGAAGCACACATGATCACCTGATTGCAGATTGAGCGCAACCAATTAATGAGTGGAATAAGGTGTGCTCCTGTTTGTTTAGAATGAAAACCTGTAGCCACAGGATAAAACTCGTGGACAAAACTCGGCACTGTTGCTCTAGGACTTCAGGAAGTCCTAGATATGTCACTAACCTCTAACCAGGTTTCAAACAGGTTTGACTTCAATTGGGCCAGGCCTCTTTACTGAAAGAGTCACTGTAAAATTGTTCCATACATTGTAAAAATATACTCTTGTCTGTTGCAAGCTTCATTTAAAACATACAAAATATCTTTTACAAGCTTCAAAATATATGTCTGTGTCTAATCTAGAATAGACAAAAAGTGATCCTGCAAACAGTTACTTTTGCCACCGTAAACAGGAGCCAAAAACATACTGCATATTTGCAACCTCATTGTAAGGCTGAAAAAGGTTTCTATCATGCCTTTTTAAGGCTCTTAATGCTCTCCCACTTCAATGTTAACAGTTTTCTGTACCTCAGTCTTTTAAAGACAGGTTAATGTAAGATAGAACCAAAAAGTCTTGACACATATTTAGTGGACAGACTGACGCTTTAGTCTATTTACTGACTTTTTAAAATAAGTGACTGTACACATGTGGCCTTGTAGAAAACATAGAAAATGTGCTCAGGAAGTTAGAGAGTGGTAGTCAAGGTTAGGTTCTCAGACCAAGCGTAATTCTGGCATGTACCGTGTTCTGGAGCATTAGAGCCTTTTACCTGCAGTACTCGGCTCATCCACTGGAAGCTGTCCTCTTCACTGGCATCAGGCCGCTGCTCCGCCACTATTACTATCCGCTCATCATAGAACACTGTCACTGAGAACACAGCGATCCTAACAGACACACAAACACACACATAAATCAAGGTTCACTGTGCTCATAATAAAATCATGTGACCTCTTCAGGAAGTCACAAAGTCATTTAACCTCTTAAATGCACACATGCATTCACTTATTCATCATGTGCCATGAACCCAAAGGGGAAAATTATGTTTAAGATCGGAAGTTCTCTCCATTTACCACTCTGTGGAAGTACAAACATTTCTGACACATCTGCAGCAAATTCACGCACCTGCCTCTGTACACAGTCTTTACCGGCTCCACTGCTAGAGCTGTAGCCACCAGGTCATCAGCATTGTGGCGACGGCCACTGACCGTCAGCAAGCCCTCGTTCTTCCCCACCACAAATATCAAACTTCCCTGAGACACAGATACATGTATAGTAAAACCTCTCTTAAGTAGCATTGTGAACAAAATGACCATCATCAAAGGGGTGTCAGTCTTACCGGTCCTACAAATCCCAGCAGTCCTGAGCGCACAAATGGGATTTCTCCAATAGGGGCGCCACTAGCATTAACTGGAATAACCTGCACGTTTAAGAATGCATAGCATTTCAGCTAACAAATACTTTAAAATACAGAGAAAGGCAATGAAGTATAACCTTTTTTGGTAGTGTATAAAGGAATGGCAGTGCATATGCATGTACACTATATGGACAAAAGTTTTAGGACACACCTCTTAAACACTGAATTCAGATGTTTCATTCAGTAACATTTCCTCAAGTGTATAAAATCAAGCACCTAGCCATGCAGTCTGCCTTTACAAACATTTGTGAAATAATAGCTTGTTCTAAAGAGCTCACTAAATTCAAACATGGTACTGTAATAGCATGCCACTGTTGCAACAAGTCAGTTCACAAAATTTCTTCCCTCCTAGATATTCCACAATCAACTGTGAGTGGTATTATTGAAAAGTGGAAGCATTTAGGGGCCACAGCAACTCAGCCACAAAGTGGCAGATCACGTAAAGTTACAGAGTGGGTCGCCAAGTGCATAAAGTCGCCAACACTCTGCTGACTCAGTAACTACAGTGTTGCAAACCCCCTCTGGCTTTAACATCAACACAAAAATTGGCATCATTGCATGACTTTCCATGGCTGAGAGGCTGCATGCAAGCCTTACATCACCACGCACAATGCCAAGAGTCGGATTGAGTGGTGCAAAGCAAGCCGCCACTGGACTCTGGAGCAGTGGAAGTGTATTCTGTGGAGTTACAAATCATGCTTCTCTATCTGGCAGTCAGATAGACGGGTCTGGGTTTGGTGAATGCCCGGAGAACACTACTTGCCTGACTGCCTTGTGTCAGCTGTAAAGTTTGGTGGAGGAGGGATAATGCTAGGGAGTTGTTTTTCAGGGGTTGGTCTAGGCCCCTTAGTTCCAGTGAAGGGAAATCTTAATGCCTCAGCATACCAAGACATTTTGGATAATTGTGTGCTTCAGTTTGGGGAAGGCCCTTTTCTGTTCCAGCATGACTGTGCCCCAGTGCACAAAGCAAGGTCAATAAAGGCATGGCTGGGTGAGCTTGGTGTGGAAGCACGTGACTGGCCTGCACAGAGCCCTGACCTCAACCCCATTGAACACCTTTGGGATGAACTAGAACATCAGCATCTGACATCACAAATGCTTTTCTGGATGAATGGGCAAATATTCCCCACAGACACACTCCAAAATCTTGTAGAAAGCTTCCCAGAAGAGTGGAAGCCTATATAGCTCCAAAGGGGAACAAACTCCATATTAATGCCTATGGATTTAGAATGGGGTGCTATAAAAGCTCCTGCAGGTGTGATGTGTAGGTGTCCCAATACTTTTGGCCATATAGTGTATGAGTGAACAAGTATGTTTATACACACAAAATAATCAAAATAACTGCAGAAAATCAGATTTTGACAACGTTCAACAGCACTTTACAAGCATTTTAGTTACCCGATATTAACAAAACTTCAGGTCTACATGAGTCAATTAAATTTCTAAATACACAACATGCATCTCTTCTGTTCCTTAGCAACTCACTAATAAATTCACCAAAGAGGCACTGCATGAGATTTTGAAACTTTTTGCCACAGTTTTCATTTTGTCATGGAGTCTCTTTACTGGTAAATACTTATTTGCAAGCTTATATGGCTCCAATTGCACATAATGCAGTCATCTGGTACAATTTTGCAGTTATGGCATTGAAAGTATTTAGTGTTTACAGATTCGCGAGGAGCTCTAATCTGGCTCCATCTGTACACATATGCAGATGTAGAAAAATCAAAATCAAAATAAGGGTATACAAGATATCCAATGAAAGCTTAATGTTATGTACAACACCACCTGATTAACTGCCGAAATCAGATAATAATCTTGTTATGAGTGTGTATGTAAATGCATGCAGGTTCATGGTAAAACCTCAAATGTGTTTTTGGTGACTCCAGACAGTCCGTAGTACATGGTCCCCCCAGCACGAGAGTTCACCACAATCTCTCCTATCTCATCAGTCTTACACAGCATGGGCGGCCCATCTGGCTTCACGATGCACATCAAAGCTGAAATGTGCGTATGTATTATACATCTTATAGGCATGATGAAAGTTAATATATAGGGTATAGGGTATTACAGCAAGTTATCATTCTAAGGGAGGGCTGATATGTATAGAACAAACATTTTCATTGTATTTCAGTGGCATGTCTTTAAAACATGATTTCAACGTGTTGGACACAAAACCTAAAAACATCTCATTATCATCATACAAATCAAGACAATATGTTCTTATTTCAGATTCTCCATGGATTTGGTGTGTCGGGTTACATATACATATTTTCAGCATATGTAACACAACTGTGAGTGCATGACAAAAGTTGCTTGAACTGTCAACTTCTATGACCTCATTAGTTTTGTGCTTCACTAGAACAAGTTTACACTTCACCTTTGTTACTGCTGCAGTTGTTAATAAAGAAACAGAAAGGCTGCTGAGAGAAGCCACTCACCTCCAGGCATGACATGGCCCACGTCCTGGACAGTGAGGGCAGAGTTTTTGTCCTCGGTGTTGACCCTGATGACCCCATGGCTCAGGCCAGTCATTGAGAGGATGGCCCGAGCCGGGAGAGGAGCGCCAGGAACTCCAGGCCTGAAGAGAGAGACAGTATAGTGTGCAATTACCAACCTAACTTTTGCAAATGTTAATGCACAGTATTTGATTAACTTAAAAAAGGCATGTAATGGTGTTCAAATCAGGTGACTGAGAGGACCATTCCATAAGCCTCAGCTTGTGTTTCTTGAAGTAACTCATGGGGTATTCTTTTTTTTTACCCAATTATCTCCCCAATTTAGTCGTCTCCACTTCCACCCGCTAGTTAGGACTCCTAGGATACTATCGTATCGCTAGGAGGGCGAGACCTGTAAAACCAGCCATTGCTTCTTTTTGAACTGCCGCTCATGCAACGTCATTGGACAGCTGAACACGCTCGGAGGAAAGCACTAACCGCCAGATCTGTTACGTCAGCTAACAGACGCCTGCGCTGACTAGCATCGTGTTAAGTGATGGGGGGAGAAGGAGGGGCCATCCTACCCACCCACAGAGCGAAGCCAATTGTGCTCTCTTGGCCTCCCGGCTACAGATGGCTGTAGCATCACCAGGAATCGAACTTGCGATCTCCTGATGATAGGGCCAACGCTTAGACGGTTGCGCCACTCAGGAGCCCATCATGGTGAATTCTGAGGTATGTTTTATATCTTTGTCTTATGGCTGAATGTGTTATATTTGTTTCCAAATATTTATATTAGAATCCTTTCTTCCATCTACATTTGCAATGTTTCCTGTGCCACTGGCTGGCAAACAGCCCTGAAGCATGAGAGATGTACCCCCAGGCTTAATAGCTGGCCTCCGTCTTCAGAACTCAGGCACTGACTTTTGTGATGAGGTCACAGATACAATTTCCTTCTGATGATTCTTACATGCAGATCATGTTTGTGCAAGCAACGCTGCCAGCTAAACACCTTCCTGCAGGTCCTCTGCTGTCATAAGGGGGTTTTACTTTGCCTTTCTGGCCAGCAGAAAATCAGTTCTATCTGAGAATTATCTTGGTCTTCCAGATCTTGCCTTGACTTCCACAGTTCTCCTTCCCACAGTTTCTTAATGAAATTTTAGAGGGTGGAAATTGTGAGCTGGAAGTGCTTTGATATCTTCATACAGCCTTCACCTGATTTGTAGGCATCAGTTAGCTTTATTTAGATCATGAGCTGGTTGCTTAGAGGAGTGCATGGTCGTTGAGTGTTAGCACAATGTTTGAAGAGTCAGAGAATTTATTACACTCTGGAATTACCATCAGCTGACAACTTCTAATAACTATTCTTGACCTGCCTAACCAGTCCTAACAAGTCAATTAAAGCCTAATGACTTAATTCAACTTCTGTGACTTTACAATTGGAAGAGTGTCCAAACTTTTGCACATGCCACAATTACGTTTTTTAAATTAATCAAACATCTTTGTTCGGTGTATACCTGCGTATGGCCACAGTCATGGCCTCAGGGGATGTAGCACATGGACAGATCACCTCTGGCTTCAGACCGTGAGCCTGGAACACGTTCAAAAAAGCATCACATGATGATACGGACCCTGAGACAGATGGGCAGATAAAGAGAGAGGGAGGAAGAAAACAATTTTATTACAACAGGCTTCTGTCTTTAAAATGATTTTCTTCCATGAGTTTTAGTGGCAGACAAATTAGCATGTCTCACAGGGATTGGCTCCATCGGCAACGATCAGCATGCGCAGGGAGGCCAGGCTAATGTCTCTTTGCTCTCTGTGTGCCATCATGGCCCAGTGTAGGTCACGACACTTCACCAAGGCAACACGCGCTGTGGAAACACAGCAGGAACGCTTTTTAAATGAAAGCTGTTCGAGTTTGTGAGCATGTTTTAAAAGAAGGGGATGGCCTTATCGTTGGTACCTTTGTGTATGTGAACCCGCTGGACCCAGGACAGAGGACAGGCCTTCATTACTGCATACGGAACACTGATGGTGTGAATCCGGTTCATTACGCTCTAAAACACATGCATGATAGACACATTTGATTTTTCGAATACAAAAATAAACTACAGAATGACTGTACAATTTGCTTTATATTTATTTAATTATGTTATTTGTTCTGGAAGTTTTTCTAAATTTCTGCATAACTTCAAACTTTATGGCCAGGTCAGTCTAACATGAAATTAGCCCTGTTCTAGAGAAACTTACCAAGATAAAGTTGTTCACAGTGATGGTAACGGGAACCAAACAGCTGAATCTGAATACTCGTAAAAGCTACCTTTCAGAAAGCAATTACACACAACAGTTAGAAATATGCTGCCTGATGTCTGAGAAATTGTTGTATCCATTGTACTGAGACAAGATTTGTTCAAAACCACCCATTCATGGTGGAGAGGTGAATGGAGGGCAGTGTAGGGCAAAATAATACCCCATAAAAACTTTTTTTCAAGTTTACCATTATTTTACAATTGTCAACATTACATATTAAAACTCAGAAAACGTGTAGGTTCACTGGGTGTACTGAATAGCAAATTAAATGGCTATATAAATTATTTTAATATTGGACGTTGCAGCCCTCTGGTTCTGAGCTG
Source organism: Colossoma macropomum (assembly GCF_904425465.1). Lineage (NCBI taxonomy): Eukaryota > Metazoa > Chordata > Actinopteri > Characiformes > Serrasalmidae > Colossoma > Colossoma macropomum. Next base: position 29,525,125 of record NW_023494789.1, read on the forward strand.
GTATGTTTCTCTACCATGAACTCGTTCACATCAAACAACTGTGAATTACTTTGTTTACATCTCAATGATTAAATTATGCAGAAACTTTGAAAAACTGGTGAAATTTTAAACAACACCACTGGAACACCATCTCCTTAGTCTCAGCCTCAGACACCCCACCCATACACAAATGGAGCATCTGATAGCTTTTGCACATTAAACTCGCCACCACTACTAATTCTGTCAGTTCTATTCTAACTGGCTACCTGCACGTCTGTGTGTACTTGCACTTCTAAGCAGCAGGATTTATCAGCCTGATGGGAATACAAGTGGTTACCTGCTCTGAGCGCCGTGACTGAGCCTTTCGGCGCAAGATATAGTCTCTGGATTACAAAAAGATTTGTGAAGTTCGAGGTATGGCATCCGTGAAGTTATTTGATAGTTTTCTTTGCAGCATTTATGAGATATCCTCACGAGCTTTCTCACACATTTGTTATCTGCAGGCTTTTTTGGCTGTAGCCCTGTTTTCAAAATCACCTGCCCCAAATTGTCACACCAAAACAGCACTGTGTGACTGGTTATTTTACATGTCAGTCAAATGAAATCTTCGTAAAAGGTAGGCGTTTCTTGGCCACATTAAGTGAGAAAAATGCCTCAGACTCTCTGACAAGGCTGAGTGATTTCATTCAGAGCTCATAATGACCAGCTTTCTAATGTGAATGACATGAAAAACATGCAATCACACACGTTTACACTTTTTTTTCGCAACAAACTCCAGGATACTCACTGTGAGAACTCCATGCCACAGACCCATGTCCTTCTTAAAGTCCAGAACATTCACCAGTGTTTCACCTGAGAGTGCAAGCACACAGAGAGTTTTAGTCGTGGGGACTGGTGCTTCTGATAAAACTTCATATCTGTACTGTTTAACACACTTGGGTACAGAGTGAACAAGCAGCTTAATCCTACTCGAATGAGAGATGCCGTGTTTCCATGGAAACAGAACTCACCCTCACAGTAGTTACAGGCCTGTGTGAGGGCCTGACAGTGTGTTAGCATGGCGACCTTCGACACAGCAACACCCATCACTGTCCCCTCCTTACTCGCTTTATACTGAGAGATACAAGAGAGAGTGAGTGAGATTTAGGTGCAGAGAGAGAAAAAGAAATACACATGTTACAGCCACATCCAATATTGACCACATCGAAACAAACAACCATACCTCTATATATGCAGTGTCCGTATTAGCGGTCGGAATATGTGGCTGCCAGTCTTTTGAAGGTTTCGTGAGGTATTTAGAGTCAGTAATTACCCATTTTAGTCTTGGCCAGCCTTTAAAAATGAAAAGAACAACAGGTTCATTCAGGTTTAGTTTAATGGCATATGTGTTTAAAATACAATATAATCCATATAATACATCAGCACATTCCAACAGAAACATACAGTGTGTGGGGAGGGGCAAAAAAAACAATAAATAAAACAATAAACAACAACTGAGAGTTCATTCAGTAGGCCTAATTTATCAAATAAATGTATGTGTGTGTGATACCAGTAAGCCTTCACTTGGCAAAAAGTTCATCTCTCGTATTGCTAGAACTCGTATTGTTAGAACAATAGTTCGTATCATTGTCATGTCTGAACAGTGTATCAAAGACAATGAATATCCTTCTGTTTATTGTAAAATGAAACAATTCATGAAATTTGCAAATCTCTTTAGATAAACAACAGAGAGTACTGTAGAAGAGGGTCTAACCTTTGAACTGCAATATTTCTCCAGTGGGTGTTTTCGGTAAACCTTTCAGGCAAATCTCACTGGTCAGGGCCAGACTAACCCCACAGCTGCCCAACAAGAAGCCAATCTGACTACTGCCTGCATCCTATAGAAGCACACAAGAACAAATAAAGTGAGGTGTTGAACACAGGACATATATATATGTATATATAAAAAAATACAATAGCATTTTGGGAGATATCACCATAACTTCACAACACATCAGTCATTAATTTAAAATCTTGTGAAAGTGAATAACACTCTAGAAGTGGGAATGAAAATGTTCTAGTGTGAATTGTAGGGGACTGTTGGTGGTTTAGGGATGTTCTGCAGTTACCTTGCGGGACAGTGGCACCTCTATGGGCACAGGAATGACCTCTGCAAGCAGACAGCCGTAAAACGCCACCCAGAACATCCCTGGGTCACTGTTGGGATACACCAGCGCCACCTGGGTTTAAAAGCAAATCGCTGTCATCAATGGATGTTCAAACAGTGAAACACGGACACTCAAACATTAAACATTAAAATTCTACATGATGATTTTTAGCCTGTCCAGTTCCCAAAATAGTTCTTTACCAATTATGTGTAAATGTATTTATATCCGTTACCAATTTGGGACACTCCTGTTTGAATGTATGTTTTTTGCAATCCTAAATTAGTACTTAAAATTTGTGTCTAAGACAAGTTACAATAGTAAAGTGGATGATTATTGTGAATTTATTTCCAAAACTAAAAATTTAAATAACAAAAAAATTCATTTAGACTTCAAACTGTGAAATTTGGAGGTGTGAAGTGAACCAAATTATGTGTTTGTGCCACCTAAAACTTGAGTAAAACTTAAAATATGTCCTTTTTTACATGGTTAATGTCTGAGCCAGTCAGTTTTGAAATGAGGTGAGTCTAAGTAGCCTATCCAGTCGAAGGCCAAAAGTTCTGAGCAGATCATTATTTTATAGTTTGAGGTCTTCACTGTTATTCTAAAAATGTGGAAAATAATGAAAATAAAGAAAATCTCTTCTATGAGTAGATGTGACCAAATGTTTGACTGATACTGTATGTTTGTTGCTGTTGTTTTTTTGTTTTTCTTTTTCTTTCTGTAAATGACACCCAGGGTCACTGTGTTTTTTGCTCACCCGGTCTCCTGGTTTGAGGATCTGTTCGTTCTTGGTCCCCAACTTGTTAAGGAGTGTGTAGGCCAGCTTAACACTACGGCTCCACAGTTTCCCTGGCAACCACACACCAATTAATCACTTACAATCTGACAAAGCATGTCTGCCAAGGGGAAAAACACATCAGTCACAGAAAACGAAGCACCCCAGAAAGCTCACGATTCCATCTGGGCCTCTGCCCTTAATCTCAACCTAAGATGATTTTGTTTATTCTGCTCATGTGTAAGACTAGGTCTAATCTACTAACAGCGATAAGCAGCATGCAGAACTTTCTTTCCTACATGTATCAATAGTTTATTAATAAATGGCCTCTTTTACCATATGTGAGTGTGTAGAGTGGTTTTCCTGTAATGTCAAGGGCTGTGAGGGCAGGGCTTTTGCCCTGAGTGGCTCCCCATCGGGCCAATGCAGCCTGGAGGGCAGGAGGCCAATTACTGACCACACCCAGTGGTTCCCCTTTAACTGGAATTATCTGCCGGCCCTCTGGCTTTGGGGTGTTAGGATCTGGCCGAGGAACTACGAAAGAAGCAGAGCGACAGAGCAGACTAAGCATATGTCATGGGCATGTCTTTGTAATTCTATGTGACTAAGTGAAAGAAAGTAGAAGGTTAAGTTGGTCCAGTAGTGATGTACAGGTTAGGATGGGCACCTTCTACAATCTCCTCCTGGTCGTCCATAAAAAACTCGCTGAGTGGGGGTCGTTTGGGCCTTTTCAGTGTGTTGAGCAACTGCTGGATCTTAGTGGACACGCGGCTTGACACTGGAACACCTAGACCAGGACCGGGGCCAGGCAGGTGAGGGGGTGAGACAGACGAGCACACACACATATATATACACATAGACATGCACACAATCCTGGCTCAACAGGGTATTACCAAGGCACGACTGGAGAAAACACGTTCTTCTCTTACAGTAGGTTTGCAGTCCTGGTCAAGAGGTGCCCACATATTTAAAAAATATATTTATCAAATTCATACAAGTGTTTAGAGAGCCGGAGACCAGGACTAAGAAGTAACCAACTGTAAGTAGAGATAAAGGAAACAGTAAACTGCCTATGAGAAGACTAACAGACTAAAGTACTAATCAGATTGGGGTTAGTTTTACAGGGGGAGGTAGGGTAATGTAATTATAACCGCTATTTCTCATTCATTTTAATCCCTTTCCAATCCACAATGTCAGTAATTTTTAAGGACTGCATGCTCCTGCATCAGTAAAGATTCCGGTGCCTTTTGCCTTCTATAAAATAAACCGCAGAAATAACCTCAGGTTATATCAATCCTGCGCGAATTGCCATGTTAGTAAAAATGCTATCTCCTGTTGTTCACAAGTGGTATCACACGTTTTCAGGGTACTTCTTAAGTATGGAGGCATTTTCTTGTATTCCCTATGGCACACCCGGAGCCAATGTGTACAAATGTATGGAAAAGTTCAGGTACCCTCGTCAAACTGTATTGTTTGTTGATTTCTGAAGTGAAAAGAAACAAATGCCACCTCTGCAGCAAAAAATAAAAAAAAATCCTGCAAATATTAATGCACAGTTACCTTATATTTGATTACCTTAAAACAAAGTACTGTCACTGTTAAGTGTTTGACTAAACATTAACATTAACATTATTACATTAACATTATTATGAAAAGATTTTATGTGGAGATGATGACTGTTAGCTTTAAATTCCCAAGCTAATGACAATAAGGACACACTGCATTTACTTAAGGCAGCTAGGTACATGGTTAGGGAACTGAAATAATGGCTATATTTAATGTTTTGCCATGTTTTCTATTCTTTTGTGGAGTAAAGGCAGCGCAATGGAAGTAGCCAATCCCATTTCTGCATTTACAGAGATTTCTTATTCCGGTCATAAAAATTACAGACATTCTGCATTAAAATTACATACATTACATATCCCATACCCTCACACAAATACATTACCCCACCTCTCCATGTAAAACTAATCCCGTCTGAATAGTTTTAAACAGCAAGTGACTGACTGTACAGGTGTGGAGGGTTTCACCATACATCTGTACACACACACACACACGCAGCGGGCCAGGGGGTACAGCTTAACTATAGGGCATTGCTAGGGCTAATCGTTACCTTTCCCCACTCTTCTCACTAACAGAGAAAAGCAATGAAAAGCAACACAACACACGTGGAGAAAAAGTGGAAAGGAAAAACAAAAAAACAAAAAATTGGATTTGATTAATAAAGCAAACAAATCAAAATAAACATTTAGTCATGATTAAATCAATTAATCATTTGCACCATTTTTGAACATGTGGAAATTATGCATTGCTTTCTGGAGTTACAGATTAAAATGGTAATACACATACTTTAACAAACAGGTTCTCTCATTCACTCTCTTCATTCACTCCCTCCAGCACATCAACATGAAAAACCAACATACACACACATACTCAACAGATTCTGAGCGACCTACTACATTTACTCTTAACACATGCCAGGCCCGTGCACGTTTTAGCAAGGCTGGGGCTCAAAGGAAACTTTTTTTTTACATCTCAAATTAAATTTTAGTTAGTTTGTCCAGTCTCTCTCTCTCTTTCTCTTTCTCTCTCTCTCTCTCTCTCTCAGTACCGTCAGCAGTCTCCATCATGCTTGATCTGCTCTGTCCGCGGCTCATTCCTCTCACCACAGCGTTGGAAGGCAGGTCCACGCGCGAGCCTCTCGCCCTGGCTTGAGCCTGTGGAGCACCATCAGGGCCCAGAGCACCTGCTGGAGGATCTAACACACAAACACCACACTCAAATTCAGCTGTGCCCACCATATACACTTGTGCAGGCTCAAAAGTACACTGAAGAGAGACTTAAAGACAAATGACTTAACCCCTTAAACTCTAGAAGCCTGTATGGGGCCCATATTTCAATTCCTCAGTCTCATAACTATGCTCCCTTAACTTTTACATTAGCCTCATTGTAGTTACTGAATAATTAATAATAATTACTGAATAGTAAGCCTACGACTCAAGGTGGTAAAACACTTGTACTGTTTTGAGTAGTTAGATTTTACTATTTAAGGCCATTTTTAACAAAAAGTCAAAGCACTGATCAAAGCTACAACCAAATGTGCAAACTGTTAACTGCAAAGGTAAACAGGAAGACTGTAATTTACTAAGCCATTTAACCAAAACCTCAAAATGTACACAGTGAAGTGGTCACAGGGTGATCTAAAGGTGAAATACACAATTCCATCACAAACAGACTTGGAACAAGTGTGTATTAAAGCCCAATGAATGATCAAATGAATAAGTAAGAACAAAAACATTTCTACTTTCACACAGAAATAATTGTAGTTGCCCTTGCCTTTATTCATTTCAGATTCTCAGATTGCCACTAAACAGTTGTACAGTCACAATCTGTGTGAAGATCTGGCTCAATCATTCATGTGACTCTAAAGAGGCGTGTCTGGGGATTTTACAGATATATGCAATTCAGTGTTCATGTACTGTGTCTCTGTTGGGATTAAAGTAACTACAACAAACTGAAACACACAGCAAACAACCGTAAACACACATTTAGGTATGCAAATTTATGAGTTTACCTCGTCCTGTTCTTGTCACTGAGAGTTAAATACAGATAAATGATAAAAAGAGAACAAATGAGAAGCAAACAATACATAAAAAAACAACAAAATACCAGCATAAAATTCACAGACATGAAAAGAAGCTGATGCACAAAAACAAATTCATCACTCATAAATCATTTAAAATTACATGAACCCCAAACAAGAAAATCTCTTTTTTTCTCCATTTTGCTCCCCAGTTTAGACATCTGCTAGCTAGGTCTCCCCCAGTCATATGACGCTACCAAGCTGGGAGGGCTAACACGTGCTTCCTCTGAGACATGTAAACCAGCCACTGCATCTGTTCGAACTGCTGCCACCGCAATCTCAATGGACAGATCAACATTCTGGGAAAAAAACAATTACTGCCAATTCTGTTACATCAGTTAACAGATGCCCATGTTGTCCACCATCATGCTGAGTGAAGAGGAGAGAGAGAAGGACATCCTATCCACCCAGAGAGAGCGAGGCCAGTTATACTGACTCCCGGCTACTGGAGGTTGTGGCACAGCTAGGGATCAAACTTGCAATCTTCTAAAATAGGACCCAGAGGCACCAGAAGGAACATTTGGACCCATTAAAATTTTAGCTGCAGGCCCCTTGTCTCACCTCATTTCCTTTAGCAGAACGTATTACAGCAGTAAAGAAAAAATCATAACCCTACCCTTTATTTTGTAATAGCTGCACAATTCCATCATTTGCATATCAATAAACTCTATGTCACTGGCTGAAATTGTAATGTTGAAATTGTTATGCCCCATTATTGAGGGTCCCTGTCTCTTCGAGTCATCATTTTTTCCTGCCATTTTTGACATCCCATCTTTTTGGTAGCATCTTTATTTGAATTAAAAAAAACGAATGTCTTGTTCTTCTAACGGACTGTGACCAGGCTAAACCACTGAATCTTTACACAGAACAGAACGGTATTGTAAGGGTGACAGAAGGCAGCCCTACAATGCTGTTGGCACTGTATGTAAATTTTTTATTTCGTTATTATTTAATGAATGAAATAATGTTTTTATTAAGAATCTCTACAAAAAAGGCACAATCTTTGTGGGCCTGTGTCCCTTTAGGGCACTTGGAATTAGGGCTTTCCTAATTTATTAATAATTTATTAATTTATTAAAATTCCTTTCATCCTCCAGTATGGCACCCCTGATAGGGTCAATGCACAGGCGGCTGCTGCAAAGACTCGAGAGCTGGAACTAAACTTTAATATGAAACTACCTCAATCTGTGACCTGTGTGTGCATGGCTATGTGAATATTTGTGTATGGCTTTTTGCCTGTACTCACCAATGCGTGCGTGAGCAAAGGCCTCGGCGAGGGCAGAGGGCTGTGAGTGTGAGTGGGGTGGTGGGGGGTATTGTGGGGGAAGCTGCTGCTGGCTCTGGGGCTGTGGGGCTTGCGGTGGACGAGACTCGCCATGGGACATTGTGGAGGAGGCCGAGGATGAGGACGTGGATGAGCCATGGATGGAGCTGTTCATCCAGGAGTCAGGAGACTGCTGCTGTTCGCCACTTTCACCACTCACCCCACCTTCATCATCCGAGGAAGAGGAGGAGTCTAAGAGGAACAGTGAAAGAAAAGAGAGTGGGGGAGGATGAAAAAACTGATATCCATATGCTACCATTTTCCATCCAATGATGAGAATTGCTAGTGGGTGTAATGATCCCTAATTGAGTGCCTGAACGTGGTTAATCAAAGAGTGATTACATGCTACAGCGACTTAACATAACTATGGGCACTCAGCTGCTGATAACATGCAATCTTAAAATAAAATGCTACAGATTAGTTCATGTCCAGATCTTCAGCATGCCCCATCTTGGTGAGTTAGAACACATTAATAGATGCTCAGAACCATAAAAGTAATGCACAGAGCAAGTACTACAGAAGTCTCTAAATCCAAATGTGGGCTCCATCAGCTGGCCATACTCAGTGGGCCTTTCAGGCCTTTAGAAAAAAGCCTAATGGTTTCTGTGAAATAAAAAATACATGTCTGTTGTCATTTTATCATTATACTTGTTATATTAACCTCTGCAAGAATTATTGCAATTCTCTGATTTCATTGCCAATCTTTGGTTAGACACAAAACAAAGGAAATTTAATCTAGTTTAAATTTAGAAATTTAACCTGTTTTCTCTGCATTATCTTGGTATACAGCCACTTAAGCTCTCCACTTCATTAAGACTTCAGATGCTGAACTGAAGTCTTTACATATAATTTGACCAGTCATGTTTTAGATTTCCAATGTGTGGGGACCAATTCTGTGAGAAAATACGTCAAGTTGTAGATATGACACTGACTGCCAGTACAAGTGGTAGCCTGACCAGTGCATTTCAGTCAGAGGGAAAACAGCAGCAGCTCAAAGTCAGGGCTCTGAAAGAGTCACTGTAAAACCGTTACAGGGCAAAATATATGTTAATATGTCTGTTACAAGCTTCAAATAAAATGTGGAACGTCTTTTACAACCTTCAAATGTCTGCATTTAATCTAGAACAGACAAAAAATATTCACATGAATCACCTTTACCTTAATGCTAACATACTAATGAAAACCCAAAAAGGTGCTAGCAGAAATTAGAATTATTGTTTTTCCTCGTTTTTGACCTTTTGGACATTTACGGCCTGAACTGAAGGCCTAGCTCTGACAGTCATGTTTCTTCCACTGATTGTACTGTTGTGGCCATGTGCAACAACAGAACCTGTGCTTAACCTGTGATAATGGAAACGTTTGTGTACCTGGTGGGGTGCAGTTGTCGATGGGTGACTGCACATAAGTTGAGCGCCGTTTGGTTGGCATAGGCAGCGCCATCTTCTCCTCTTTATGTTTGGCTAAGGCGGCTTGTACAGCCTCAGTATGGATATCTAAGGACAGAGAAAGAGAAAGAGAGAGAAAGAAGGGGAAAGAGAGAGAAAGAGAGAGAGAGAGAGAGAGAGAATTTACATTAAAATGACATACAGCCAACAGATTCCTATCCTTTCAATCATGATCTTGATCTTTTGTATCACTGCAGTTGAATTCTGACTTCATTGGCTACTCTTAAGATAACAGATGATTTCAGGAGCACTTTCACTCACTGTAATGAAGGTAACGAGGTGAAAATATTATGCAGTGCAACTGCACTGTCCTCATGATCTGTCATTGGACTTAGTTCAGCTTCAAACATTCTAATGTGATTGCCTACTCCACTTTATTACCTGATCTATAGCGCTCATCCCTGGTCCCACCACTGCGGTGCGGTCGGCGTGTCCGGCGATGGCGAGAGGATGAGGAGCTTGAGGAAGCATTGCTAGGTGCAGTGGCAGAGCTTGGGCCAGGCTCCTGTCCATCCTGCTGCGGTGGCGGAGCCAAATCTGTAGAACATAAGAGTGAGTGATGAATAAAAACAACAACCAAGTACAGAGGAGGACAGATATGACTGGCAGGGATCAAGCAAAGTCATGCTGAGTCATTTCATTCAGTTCTGAAAACACTTTGAAGATTTTTAGGAAGAATCTCCCCTTGATATAAAGGGACACAGTATAATGTATCTCTAACCACTACTAGACAATACCTCTTACCAAGAAGTGAAACGTAAACTGATGTTTTGTATCAGTTTAAAGGAAGACTTCAGTGACAATGTGCCTATTTTCCCCTTGCCCAAATTGTAGTCAATCAGCCAAGATATGCTTGGTATCCGAAGTTTACTTCTTTAACCACACAGCTCCAGTACAAAACTAATGTAGCGTCTAAGTAATGGAACCCTATACGCCACCTCTGACACTGTGTGATATGCTGTTATCTATAAAAACGTACAAAAGCATCTGATCTAGATATGCAGTCTACACAATGCTAATTGGTGGGGATAGCCTTTGCCTGTTAGTTACATTACCCTCATACCACTTTGGACACCAAACACTGACCACTGAATCCTGGACACCAAACGTGTCTTGGCTGACCGGACTACCTTTAGGTAAGCAGAAAACAGTAAATTTTGATTTTTTGTAGAACTCTTCCTTTAATATTTTACTGAGTTCAGGGATGACCAAGGAAAGTCATGCAGCAAGTACTTTGACCACTAGAGGGAAGCATGGAGTGAGAATTTGGCCTGGATCCCCTGATGAGCGCGAGTGGAAAGGAATATGCTAAAGGGATGTTTCATAACCATATCATCATATGAGTCAGGGGACAGCGGAGGAACACACAAGCACAAAGCACAAACCAAAATAGCACAGGCCAGAGAGAAAAGAAGGAGCAAGATGAGAGAATGGAAAAGGGAGAGAGAAAATATCCTCAGTCATACTTTGTGCTTGGATGATGTAGGGAGCAAGTAGCTTAGCCCTCTTCTTCTCATATCCTTTTTGCGTGATGTCGCCTACAAAAGGAAAACAATACAGTTAATACATACAGTTACTGTGTATATACATTCCTGGGAAAAAAAAAGGGCTAAGCCCAAAATATTATGTTTTTTTACTGACGCTTTTGGCCCAGTCAGAGCCCACATTTAAACCCTATAGAGAACATTTGGTCTCACGTTCACCACATCTGAAGCCATCGAAAAATACTGACTCTTCTTTCTGTAAAACGTTGTCTGCAAATTTACACACAAAAATTCAACCTTTAAAGAAATGAAAGGAAAAAGGTATCTATTTGTTTAATTATTTGGTAAGACAATTAAAAGCGTAATGTTTTAGCATTTTGGGCTTGGCCCATTTTTTTGCCCAGGACAGTACATCTTAAACAATATTTCAAACAGATTGAAAAGGAAGAAAAACTCTTGTGGAGTTGTTTATGACAACATAAACAACTCCACAAGAGCAGGCATTTTCTTCTCTTTTTTAAACTTTTATTTTCTGGCAGACTTTGAATCTGTGTGTGATATTGGGTTACATAAGTAAAGTAATGCTTAATCGGGAATTACTATGGTAACCACAGTGATGAACGTGGCTAATATAAGTAGGAATTTGGTCAACCATCCAAATTCCATGCCCCGTCTCAGACCACGATATGATACGTATCACGACAAAGGGATCATGATTCAATATACTGTGATCTATTGCGACGCTGTAAGTAGGAAATGTTGCAATCTTTTAAATCTAATTTTAGGAAAACTGTCATAGTATAAAAACACACTACCATACGCATAAAATTTGAGTTTACTTTTTATGCAATTAGAACAGGGATCTGTATTTGCATTTATCACAGTCCCTGTAACATCCAACATCATAGCACTCTTGTGCAATCTGAACATTTGTCTATATCACTAAAAAAATAAAAGCTCATTTGTAAATGGTGCAGCATTTATTATTACCACGTCTTGGGAGCCAGAATGTAAAATTCAAACAAGAAGCTGGCTATTCGAAAGCTGACTTCAGCCTCATCTAAATCTTCTTATCAGAAAATGTTACCAGCATTAAAAGAATAAGTAGGATATTTTTACAGCCTAAATCAAATTATCAAGGAGTAAGTAGTGATACTAAGCTGGACAATACAGCATCACAAAACATAATATCATGATACTCAACTGTATTGATATTTTCTTAAACCCCCAATGTCTTTACCCACCATCGACACCGCCCACCACAAGCGTTGCATCCTCAAGGCCACCAGCATTGAGGACAACCCCTCCCACCCCTCTCATGGACTCTTCACCTTCCTGCCTTCTGGCACAAGGTACCAGAGCACCCGTTCCACCACCTCCAGACCCTGAAACAGCTTCTTACCAGAGGTGGTCAGATTACTCAGGGCAATGATGACCCCTAACATCCACCTGGACTAATCTAGATACTTTTTAACGTCCACCACAGACACACACCTTACCACCAAAGCAAGCACTTTAAAACAATTAATTATTTAAATGCTGCTATAAGACTTCAGTCTTTCTCTACAGTTTATAGTTTAATGTTTGCACTAGTTCCTTTATCACTCATATGCTGCTTTATGCCAATTCATGTAGGTACACGTGTGTATATACATATATATGATGTCCATTTGTACACATGGTTTTGTTGTCCTGTCTAGTATTTATTTCTATGTTTATTTATTCTGTATGTTCATTGTTTAGTGTATTTATTGTATATTCTGCACGCATTTCATACTGTCGTGTTTCTACACTCTATACAGTCCTGTGTAAAGCGCTGTTGTTGTGTGTTGCACCATGGGGCCTGAAGAACATTTTGTTCCAATGTACACAAGTTATGTCAAGGAACGACAATATAGACCACTTGACATGACATTCAAATTCAAGCAACATGACGATTTGTCAGCTAAGTTAGACCAGACAAACATTAAAGAATTTACTTAATATTCACACTTTACCCAGCAGCTCAGGCATTCAGTAATAGTAGTACAAGGAGTGAAGGAAGGAAAGAACAGCTCTATCCAGAAGCTACTTTCCAGAAACCCAGTTGTGCAACTTATCTTTTAAGGAGGTGTGTATTACAGTCATTTTACCACAGTTAAGGGTGGTCCTAAACTGCAACCGTTCTAGCTCATTCTCTGATAGCTGATTAGGCACACCTAAAGAGAGTGTGTGGTAAGGAGCCACGGACAAAAAGCCTATCCTTATTACGGCTGATTCGAGGGAACACTTGATGTCAGTGTCTTCCAACAGCAAGAAAACACAAAAGGGCAAAAATCTCTCAATAAAAATGATGAATATTGTTCTTTGTTTTGGGAATCAATAGTACATTCTTGTAGAATCTTATAGCTTAAAGCAACAGCAACTTTTAGTTTATTAAAGCTACAAGCTACACTTTAGCAGCTTTGCCCAAAAAACCTAAAAAACCCTTTGAAAAGCACCAGCACTACAAGACAGATTTCCCTAAAATGTACAGTATGAACATCAATATGAACTGTGATCTCTCAGAATCAGTGCCAGACAGCCATGGTGCTATTTCAGCAATTACAAAAAGGTGTTACGCCTTGCAAGCTCATAGCTGCATTGCAAATGTATGTATTCACTTTGAACAGGACGTGCAGCTAGAAACACACACACACACACACACATACACACACACACACACACACACACACACACACACACACACACTCACTCACATACAGTCTAACCATCTCTGTAAAGCCTTTGAGGGTGAGAAGTCTGGAGTGAGTGTTCTGTCTAAAAAAATTCATTAGAAATTCTGTGAAATATTCAAAACTGCAGTGTGAGAGCAGCGCAGCAGTTCCTGTTCCTTTATACATTTACACACTGATCTCACACTTACACTCACTTTCGTCATCCAGAAAATAATCATAATCACCAAAAATAAACATTGGCATCATTGCAGAAGACAGTAGAAAAGAGAAGTAGAGTTATATTTATGCTTTATTTTGATGACCCTTGGTCCTCTATAGCTTTTCTACACATCAAGAAGCTTAATTTGTTAACAGAACTGGAAAACGTGAGTTCATTGACAATGTGAGGATTAGAAGCAGGGTTAAAATTAGGGCTAGGTTTAGGTTTTGGACTGAGGTTTGGTTTAAAGTTACTGAGCGAGTATTAGGTTTAGGGTTAAGGAAAAGTTACACTGGACTTGAATTGATCAGTGACTCCCAACCCTGGCTCTGGACTGCCCCCCTGCCCCGCAAATGTTAGCGCTTTCCTGCTCTAATACAGCCACTTCAACCCAGAAAAGGCTTGTTAATTAGCCGATTGTTTGGATAAGCTTTGCTGGGAACAGGAAAAACACTAAAATGTGTGAGGCGGGGGGGGGCTCCAGAATCAGTGCTGGGAACCACTGCAACATATATTTTGTGACCATCTATAGTGAACCATTCAAATAAAATATACAAATACATATTTTACAATATTAGCAATATTTTACTCAATATTCACAATATTTCAGTTTCTAACTATGACACCCTGAAGAGTAAACAAATACAAATTTCTGACCACTAGCCCCAGCTTTGCTGTGTTAGCATTAGTAACGTTCTTGACATGCTGCTTTTGTAATGTTCTGAGCAGATCTTCATAGGGACACACCAATATGGGAATTCTGGGGCAATGCAGACATCCTACATTTTTCCAAAAATATATCAGCCAATGCCAATACCAATGCCAACAGTTCACATTTTTAAATGTAGAAATTGTGACTAGATCTACCTGGATTAGCATTATGGAGAAAAATAATAATTATTTGCATATGATTATAAATAGAGTTAACTGATTAAATGCAACACAGTAGTCACCTAAATGTTCTACTCTTTAGAGTACGATACATATGTCCTCAAATATCAGCCTGAAATATGGTCAAATCTATGACAGATTCTCAAATAAAAATATTTCAGAGAATATCTGCTGATATTAACATGATTCCAATAACGTTGTGCATCACTACCACCACCAGCTTCTTCCACAGAACAGCTTTTACTTACTGTCTGCCAGTGAGTCTGCTGTCTCTCACTCATTCATTTTCTCTCTCACTCATTCACTATTTTTCACTTAGTCGCTCTCTCTCTCATTCATTCTCTCTCCCTCTCTCTCTCTCTCAGAAAACAGAAAATTGTTAAAATGGTTCCCCTAAACATACTCAGGCAGCCATTAATAAACCCTGGCGGCCCGCCCAAACAAAGCCTACGTGTGGGAAACACTAACACTGTTTCTGTTTTCATGTCTAACCCTGGAGGCGATGATGAGAACAGACGCAGAAACAACACCAACAGCAAGTTCTTCAACCTGTAATGCTGGTGTCTGTTAAAAAAAAGAGTTGAGTCATTTCTTGTACGTGTAAATACATATGCTTTTTGCATCGACCTCTCTGACACACTCAGTACAACACAATAAGTTCCACATAATACAGATAATAAGCAAACCTAAAATTAAAAGCAAAACAATAAGTATACATTAATAAATACACACATTTAAAGTGCACTGTGCAAACTAGACTGAGTAATTAGTTGTTCTGAACAAGAGGGACAGAAAATGTTTTTGATCCTGGTAGGCTGTGTATTAGGCCTAGTTAGTGTGGTACTGCTTGCCAGAACACCAGGGAGACAGCCTTTTTTTTTGGCCAGAGTGGCTGGAATCTGAAATCATGGATTGGGCCTCACTGTGACAGCAGCCTGCGTAAATCTAACTGTTCGAAGGAACATCCTACACATCCTACAATGTTTATTCTATGGCCACAGTGTTCTACAGGGCATGTGCTGTAGCTCTGCGATACACACAGTAAATCGACTAGTGAACACACTAGTTTGTTTAAATGCAACTGTTGAGAACCTATGCTGCTGTGAAAGTCTATGTGGATTCCGTCTCCATGCTTTTCTTATTGCGCTAGTGCTCATTAGACATTACTCCTTCTGGGTCTGCTGAAGTCCGCCATGGGTTCTTTAGTGATGTTGACATGTCCAGGACCAAAATACTAGATTCTCCACCATACCCCTGTTTGCAGATTGCTGTCATTGGTCAGTTCAGTAACAGTGGTATGATTTGCAAACTTGATCAAGTGATTTTTTCAGATCTGAAGCAAAAGCTTCAAAGAAGAAAGCTTTAAGTAATCTAATGGCCATTTTGACTGGAAATTAAATGAATCAAGTTTTTTTTTATTTTTGAGCAGTACTATATTTTTATGGCATATGTGTCAAATCACATTTTATGTCGCTATAATATCAGAATCATATTGGTATTGGTATGCTTCAAAAAATACTGGCATCAGACAGATGTTTAGATTTAAATGGTATTTCAAAACAAGTATTCATGGAGTACCTTCTATACACTAGAAGGGCAGAATGTTGAGGGGTCAGTGGGCTACTGGGCTACATCATCTGCATTTTCTTCTTAATTTTGCTGCATTTGTAACTCTCCATAAATAAGTGTTGTATTTCTCTGTAACACTAAGCCAGATAGATCTACTCTAAATTTTTACATTTATTAAATGTATCTGCATCGGCAGATAAGTATATGAAAAATATGGGATACTGGCCCACAATTCCTGGACCAGTGCATTCCTAGTAAATACAAGTAAACTGTATAGGAAAATGACAACATCTCTACATTTTTAAGCATTAGAACTTTATACATTTTAAATTTACTGATTCCTGATAAGAGAGGTTCTGTGTTAGATCCTAAGGGTGGGAAAAAAGTTCTCAGCTAATCTAGTAAGGATCAATCAGCAGAGAAAATTCCACTTATCATGCCTTCAAAGTTTGTGGTGGCCTGCAAGCCTTGCCACATGCACCCTGAGTCTCTTCCTTACTGTTTTCTAATATGTCCTTATAGCAAAGGACAGCAGCACACAGCATAATGATCTCCAAATCAGCCACACAGAGCCAGTCATGACGTGTCGGACAAGATCTTCTTCACAATGACAAAAACAAGACACGCTTTCACATCATATCAGAAGAGAAAATGGCAGGCAACTGCAGCCCAAACACTGCCAGTGTCAAGCATAATATAATTCACAGAGAACCTAGGACACCTGTTGGCACTGCTAGAAGCCAATGATATTTTATTACAATTGATCTTTTGTGCTCAGTCACTCTTAATCTGCTGGTATCATGATCGAAGGCAGCCTGCACAATCTCACCAGATTACGCAAAAAAGTAAACAGACTTGGGCAAATACATAAACTGACTTTTGCAGCTACATGTACAGTTATTCAAGCATATACTCTCACATTAGCAGGTACAGTATTACATATTTTCACTCCATGGAGTACGGCTCAGTAAAAATACACATCAGGTTGCAATTTGTCTCACAAACTATTATGACATCTTTTGAACAGTTCAAAAAGCTGGTTAAAGTTACCTGGTTATAGTCTTTTGAGAAATGTCAATAACAACAAAGACCTGACAAAAAGCCAAGTGGAGACTTGCAGGTTGTGACGTAGAACATGATAGCGCTGTCTCTAGAAGAAAGCGTGCATTCATCTGAGAAAAGGGGCTGCTGCACGAAACGTCTAGCATTTTTCTCTGATAAAAAAGCGAGTAAAAATGCAGCACAGAGCAAACTCCTACAAGAACTACATGAACACAATCCCAGCCACACCACCACATACTTTTACTTTGGAATGTACCACCATATACAGATGAACAGGGGTATCTCCCTGGACATGCATCTATGTATCTTATTTTTTGAAGCTGTGCATTTTTCCATGTGTCATCACGGCACAAAATGCAGAAATTTACATCACAGACTTTTTCTTAATAAATTAAAATGATCTTAGCCAAGATTTACCTAGAAGAGGCTTTAAAAACTAAAATGTGCTATATCCAGTAAAGATGGTCCGGCCCTTGTAAAGACTAAATGGATATTGGTAGTTTAATGTTCCACAGAGTCACGTAATATGACCACAGTGAAGACAAAATCTTATAATGAACATTCAACATGTTCACATTTAGTGATTTATGGGGCTTATTTTGTTATTGAACATGAAATCAAATCTTCACTTCAGCATCAAAAACGAAATTATACTTATAAATGTGTATCATGACACCCTTACTGGTCTCACATACCTCAAGCCTTCAACACTGAACCCCAGTGTAAAAGGTTAAATTGTACTATTATCCCATTAGCCCTTACTCCATTTAACTCCTAAACAGTAATCCCACTTCAACAGCAACGCTTAATCTTAATCTGCGCTCATTTCCATTAATTTCACCCCTAATTACAAACAGTTGGACAATCCTGCTTTAATGAAATATCTTGGAAGAAAATATAAGATTTTAATTTTGAATTTTACCCTGTATTGGGGAAATTCTAATATCTGTCCAATCTACTCTTATTCTTTTCCATTTTTTTCATCATTTTTTTCATTTTACCTACAATATCTTTCCACCCTTTTCCTCTAACTCTAAATTTTTACTTTAACGAACTCCTTTTCTGTGTCCATCTTCTTCCCTTTCTCTCTGCCCTGCCTTTCATTTCTTCATCCCCTCTCTTATCTTTCTCTTTGCACTCTTTCCATTACACACACACACACACACACACACACACACACACACCATGGCCACATGGGGATTTCCTCGGCCTTGTTCACAGACTGATATGATTTTAGAGGGATGGGTAAGGAAGTGAGAGGAGAGAAGATAGTGAAGAAGAAGAAGATGAAGGAGGGGAAAGGAACAGAGGGAATAGAGAAGAGAGGAGAAGAACAGAGGAAATGGAGAGGATTGTTCTACTATGTACAGTATTAATTACAGTATAAATATTGAAATTACTGCCAGTGGTAACCGATTGTACAACACAGATGTGGCTGATAATAATTAGACAGAGAAACACTGGAGATAGATCAGCAAAAATGGACTTAGAGGCTGAACCTCCCTCTAATGTGACAATGGCCAAAAGGGCTGGCAGACTAAAACTAACCAA
Source organism: Colossoma macropomum (assembly GCF_904425465.1). NCBI lineage: Eukaryota > Metazoa > Chordata > Actinopteri > Characiformes > Serrasalmidae > Colossoma > Colossoma macropomum. The sequence continues at coordinate 29,543,911 of NW_023494789.1, forward strand.
ACTGACCTCATATCAAATGTACTATGTTTGACACCGTCTTTTTACAAGATGAAATTACTTGGATTTGTATTGAATTAACTGTGTTAATAGTGCATCAATTTACCTTTCACAGTGACAGTTAGAACTAGACCCTCAGTCTGTTCCAGTGAACCCCATCTATGAAGTAAGCTGCAACACCTGTACACTTTTGGCTGAATTGCTCATAGACAGTAGTTTGCATGAACACACATAAGCCTTTTTCAAATACTGTTAAAATTATTTAAAAAAAAACAAAAAAACAAATGTGCTGTGTCCTGCTGTCTCCTCTAGAACAGCTCACCATCTCCATCAGCTCTCCAGAGGAATTTTCCTGATAGCTAAGACAATTAGAATATAAATTCATTTGTCATTACAGTGTATAAATGATATTCTGTTAATTTTCCATGAGTATAATAAAAATATACTGAAAATTTGACAATTAACATGGCCACGATCATATTTTAACTGACGATTAACTGTCATAAAAATGATTGTGATTAATGATTTAATTGTATTTTCTAGTTTATTGTATGCATGCAGTAAAGTGGCTAAATCTGATTATTTGCCATCTTTGTTTTCTATCTATATTGACTTAGTAGATAATTTAGTAGCTTAAACACTCTCACACAAATGACTACAGTTACATATAATCATGTGTAGACAAGTAAAGCTTACATTTTTTCTTGAAAATATAAGCAAAGTCTTATTCTGACAGCATACATGCTTAATACATTAGCATTGCCTACACAACTAAACAAACATTACTTACAATACCTCTAAACAAGTTATAAGTTTTTGGTTTACATGAGTTCCATGACATGTCTCAAAGAATGCATTTACTGCTTTCTTTAGTTTATATCTCTCATACATATCTCTAATCTCTCTCTCTCTTATTCACTTTCTCTCTCACAGCCACTTTCTCTCTCTTATGCTCATTCTGTCTCTCTCTCTTTCTTTCCCTCTGCCCACACCACACTCTGTACCTAAGAGAATACCTATTTCTTACTGTCTCACAGGAAAACAAAATACAGCTATCTTGAAATCTTTCCACTGTTACAGACACACACACACACACACACACACACACCGCAGTACCTCAGTTGGCCCCAACAAAACAGTGACTCACCATTCTGTAACCGTCAACACCGTTTCACACTTTACAAAGTCTTCTTTCATTCCTCTACCTTTCTACTCTCTCATTCACTCTCCTTCATCCCTGCATCCCTGTCCCTCATGGCCACATGGTGAGCAGTTATATCTCATTGTTTTGAAGTAAATGTGTCCTAAAGTCTGAAAATCAGTGTGTAACCTTAACAATTGTCACTACCAAAACACATAATTTCTGCAACTAAGGAAACTTTTTTCTGTTTTAATAAAATGTTCTGACTGTATGTGTGTCCAGCTGTTCAGATTCAGATTTTGATCTAAAGATCTAAAGATCTAAAACTGTCACTATCGATACAGTCACTACTGAAATATTTGGTAAAGATTCGGCACCATTGTTGTTCTATTGATAGTGACAAAATGAATGTTCAATCATTTGTTTTACTAAAATAAACATAATTAAGGTGTAGAGTCGTTCAAAGCAAAGGGTTTTTAGTCTAAAGTCCAAATGTGTTTCAAACTCTGACTTTGTACTAGCTTGGTACAATGATCCATACATCGTCACTGTCCAAAAAAGAATGATCTAAGCCTAGGTCAGCCCATTTTTTTTCTGTTTTTCCTACATAGTCAGAACATATTTGACCTGAAAATGTATGAAAACGCACAATAACACACACACACACACACTCTTCCTCTCCCTGTGGATGATGTCATTTTCTCCACTGCTTGCCCGTCTGTCCTTTGACATGGTTTCCTGTGCTGCTGAGAGAACATAAAGCTGTACGACTCAGCTTCACTTTCTTTGCACACACACACCTCTAACTAGACCCTGGAGCCACTAAACACAAACACACTCGCCTTTAACACTCCACCATCCCACCAGTCCCACTGTCGTCATGATAACAGGAGTCTGAACGAAGGTGCAGTGTGCGTCAGTGCAGGTGGCAACATGCAGCTCCACTGAACACTGTACACTTCAGTCATTCGCTTCAAAAAACAACACAGAAAACACACCTCAACATGTTAACGTTCAGGTGAGAGTAAAACTTGCCCCTTCTAATTACTCAACGCTTATACTGAAAACAGGTAGAACCACTTAAAACACACAGCCACTCATCTCTACAGCTATCTTTGTATCTGTGTGTTTGTGTGCGTATGTGAGTTAAAGCAATAGTACAGTAAAAAAATTACACAGCTATCCTTTTATCCTAAATGTAGCCCATCAGCCAAGATATGTTTGGTGTCAGAAGTCTGTTTACTGTTATCAGGGTAGGGATGCAAACAGAATATACAAGTATTTGGAGCATGTGTTCAGAATACATAGATTAAGTATCTGTACTCAGTCAAAACTTTTAGCAGAATACTTTTACAGTACTTACCTACTAAAATAAACATATATAGTGTCATTAAAAGAAACACTATCAATGCTTGTGTATTAACTATTTAAAATCAGCAGACAGCATGTGAAGATATACTCTAACGAAGAACTTAAAAAACAGCTGCTAAAGTTGCTGCTAAAGTCTGAGTAGACTGATAAATCAATGTTATGATCAGTTATTAATCTCAGTGTTACTGAGCTCTGCTTAAGCCTGAGTAGACTGATAAACCAATGTGGTGATCAGTTATTAATCTCAGTGTTACTGAGATTAATAACCTGAGCAGACTGATAAACCAATGTAATGATCAGTTATTAATCTCAGTGTTACTGAGCTCTGCTAAAGCCTGAGTAGACTGATAAACCAATGTGTTGAGCCAGTCATTAATGTCTGTGGTACTAAACTCTTTTGAGCATTGATCAAGCTGAACTGTCCTCAGTAGTGGACATGTTTATGAGTGATACGCTTAACATCAGTGTCATACTGGACTTGTGCATGCGTTTTGTGGCAAGTTACATTAACTGGAAATCACATACCTGCCCAGTTAATAGTCAAGTTTGGAAGATTTCGTTATTGCGACATGGCAAATTGTTTGCCTAGTTTCTGAGATGGGACTGAGATTTTGGGAGCAGCAGTGGACTGAAGCACGTGATGAGAGCCCAAATACTGTTGATAATTTTGTAATGAATAATTATTTTTTCACAAAACATTAACAAGAGAATCACATGAAGAAAACTGCCAACCAGTAACAGCGAGTGTGTGAATTAAATAAAAATTACAACAGCAGTTTCCCCCTTTGCACCTCATCAGTACATATTCTAAATGCATTCTGATTGTTACTTTTTATGTGTTGTAATGAAATATGTTGCTGAATACATTTAGTACAGTGCATTCAATATTCAGCCATCAGTACCTTTTAAAGTATTCTGCCCAACTCTGTATACAAAAGGATGGAAACTAGAGAACAAATTCAGGCTTCAAGATGGCTGCTGCTGTTTTTTAGCTATGCAATGTACTTTTGTCCATTTTATAGATAGATAACAGTATGTCAAGTTCACATAAGCAAGTCTATCTGAAATTAAATTTGTCTGTGAAATAAACATTACGTCATAGAAAACTAAAAAGAACTGTCTGATGTTGGATATCATAACATTTATAGCAACATGCTACTTTGCAATGTTGCTTCCCAGCTAGACTTTTAATTAAACACCATTCACGTAGTGATGAAAGAGGAGTAGTAATCAATAAAAAAATGACAGTGACAGTACTCATACTTTGAGCCAGCAGTGGCAGCTACTTTAGTGGGTTGTCTACTAAGAACTTATAAATACAAATAAATACAAGCACAATTTCATAATTAACATATTATCAGCACAATATAAACAAACATGCTTTCTGTATCTCCACCAGGTTAAACAAAAACATTTTTAATTTTTCTCTGATTCTGTTGTGTAAGTTATCACTCTCTCAGTCATCACAAGTCTACATTTTGACAAATAAGTATTTATTTTGACTTTCTGTTTGAAAACACCTGTTTATCTGATGGGATGAGCTAAATAATGATCTCCTCACAGTAATTTGCACTCCTATAAATGCACACTCACAAAACAACAGTGACGGCCTGTGGTTTTATTATGGGAGCCAAAGGTTCATTGTACAAATTTAGTAAACTGGCTTGCAGTTTTCTGCAGCAGCAGCACCCTTTGTAACAGAATCAGCAGTCTGAAGAGGTTTCACCATGTCACTAAAACATTTGGAGCTTGATTAGGCAAACATTTGCAAATCTAATAAAATTATTAAAACTTAAAAATGAAAGTTTCCGCAATACATGACAACAGTGGAAACCGTTTCAAGACTTACACATTTGTAAGTCTTGAAACCTTGTAGCTCCAGCACAACTTTAAAGAGCCAGACTTTGGACACCTGGCATGTTTTGGCTGATACACTACATTTGTGGTAAGGGGTAAACTGTGTAAATCAAATTTTTCACCTAACTATACTTTTAAGGCAGCATGGGTACCAGATCCACAGAGGTGAAGTGTCTACAGGCATCTGTCCCAAATGTGAGCCACAGTCTTGTGTGACTACGCACTGTTTCATGGCACCAACAACAGCATAAACTGAATAGAGAAAAGTCACTGTGCTCCACATGAGACATTTTCAGCAGTGCACTGCTGTACCAGCAATTTGTTAAGAAACTGTATGTTTGTTCTCTCTGCTACACACTGTAATGCTAGCTTTACCTACCGCATGGCTCGTCTACTTATTTTGCTGTAAGTATGCAAGTCACCATGAATCTACACCAGAAGGAGCTCTTGAATGCACTAAAAATACAGCACAATTTTTTAAATAGAAAATGCTAATGTGCTAATTATTTTTAGATATCGCCCAGGCCTATGGCACACACTATCATGTCAGTGTCACTGTTGTGTTGAGTATGGTTCACCACCCAAATAATAAAATGTGGACAACAGTGATCCTGTAGTCACAAAATGACCAATGACAAATGAGGTAGAGAGTGGCTGACAAATTACTACAGATGGACAACAGCCTGTAATTGGACACCTATATAGTGACCTATAAAGTGGTGGAGCTCATAAAGTGGCCAGTGAATGGAAGTCCATGGCAAGTGTTTCTAATAAAGTGGATGATGAGTGTACACAGTGAGTGAATGATGCAACACACTGCCTTCAGCTGCTCAGTGGAAGTGCTGTTGCTTGCTCTGGCCCTCCTAATAAGCATCTTGATTATTTCCCACAGAATGTCGTGTCAGCTGCAGTGCACTATGGACTGGTTTCTTTTTGGACAGAGTTCAGTCAAAATGCACTTGCCAATTGTCAAATGCTTGCTCATCAAAAAAAATGAACTATCCTACAGCACCTGATTGACCAACTGCGCTCGTTTCTTTATTATGGAGTAGAGCTTATTATACTTATATGGGTGTGAGATAAAAACATTAAACCTGCTAGATCCCTTTAACCCTAATAGGTATACACCTTGAAAAGTGTTGGGGAAGTTACTCAAAAAAGTCTATTACAAAAATTTTATTACTTCTCTCAAACTGTAATAGGATTACTTTACTGATTACTTCCTGAAAAAGTAATTTTACTACTTACCGCTTCTACGTTACTAAAACCAGTAAAACCAACTTGAACGTATGGGAAAATTAATTTCAGTAATTTATTCAGAAAGAAACAGCCAATCACTGTAATGATCTCTGAAAAGGAAGATTCCTGGAACAGTCTGGCCTGCTTAACTGATGATGGGGCTCTCTCTTCTTCAGCTTGGGATTTTTGTCCATTAGAGTTACATTAGCATGATGAGATGCTCTGACAGATTGCTTGCCAAGTTTACAATGATAGAAAGTTGTATTCAATGCTCACTCTGTGCTGGTTGCATTCACAGTCAAATCACACGGTAAACTGACACAGGTAGCATGCGCAGGCACATACAAGGACCGGCATGGATAATCTATATAGAGGAAATTTATGTTGTAATTGCATTGCATGTAATTAATATTGTTTTAGAGAAATATGAGAAATATTAGAGAAATATGAGCAACACAAGTAATACAATTCTTATTAAGTCAGTAACTGTAATGTGGTTACTAGAATTAAACTATAAAAGCATTACACTACTTTGTTACAGTGAAAAAATGCACTTTCGTACTTTGTACCATGTTACCCCCAACACTGGCTTGGAAACATCTCTTTTTGCATTTTGATTAATTATTTCTCACTCATAACTCACTGAAACAAGCAGAGAAATGGTATCAGAAGTGCACATTCTACTTTTAATCAATACTACATTTGTGCTGGAAAGCTGACATGCATGAGTAGGAACTACTCTAGTAGCAGATTTTGATCAGTTAAAGAAAGTTTCTGAAGGCATTGTCAACAAAAAGAGACACTGTTAGAGAGACACTGTAGAAATGGATAATAATGTGTTTTCAGCATTTGCATATGCGGTACAGAGATCTGGAGGCAAAGCCTCAGATTTGGGTTTTTGTTTCTGTCGGTTTTAAAGTTCAAGCGTTCCACTGAATCTGATGATGCTGCGAGATGCGGTTGTTATCGTGAGATGCGTATAACCACCTTCAAAAGTATGAGTGTGCACTGTTTACTGAAACCTCACCACACACATCCCTGTGGGACATGCTGGATCTTAAAGAATAAATATTTCCATCACTGTAGCCTGTTGATTGTGTTTCCAAACGCTAAGGGCTTCCTCTGGAATTCACGAGTCAGCGTCCTGGAAGAGCACAACTCAGCTAAAGAGAGAGACGCTCCAGTGACAAAGCAAACCACTCCATTATTCATATCTATCCCCCCAGTCACCTGAGAGAGAGAGAGAGAGAGAAAGAGAGTCAGAGAGAGAGAGGGAGAGACACGAGGAGAAGAGAAGAGAGGAGAAGAGAAGAGAAGAGAAGAGAAGAGAAGAGAAGAGAAGAGAAGAGAAGAGAAGAGAATGAAAAGTAACAAGTGACAGAGGAAGAAATTGAAGGTGAAAATTTCTGCAGCACTGAATGAACAGCCACTAAATCTAATGGTCTGATTTGGTCACTGTATCTCTCTCTCTCTCTTTCGCGCTCTTTCTATTTCTCTCTCTCTCATTCACTTACAGAGAGAGTGAGAAAGAAAAAGTAAGAGAGGTGAATAATTCAGTCTCTAAGGCACTCATTCCACACTGCAGGGGACATTACTTATTCACATGTTCCACCATGTGTGTGTGCGCGTGTGTGTGTGTGCGTGTGTGTGTGTGTGTGTGTGTGTGTGTGTGTGTATAAGAGAGAATAGAGTGGAAAACCAGGAAAGGTAAAAGGAAAATAAAAGTGGGAGTGAGAAAGAGAGAGAGAGAAGTGAGAGTAAGGGGGAAAGAACAAGAGAGAGAGAGAGAGAGAGAGAGAGAGAGAGAGAGAGAGAGACAGAGAGAGAGAGGGCAAGAGAGGAAAGAGAAGAGAGAGAAGTGAGAGAGAGGGAGAAGAGAGAGAGGGAGGGAGGACAAGAAGGGAAAGACTCCTTCGAGGGCTGAGACAGTAAACACACTCTGTCTGAGTAGACACATAAGTGAAATGGCAAAAGGAATGAGGGATGAAAATAAAAGAGAGTGAGCACGCTGAGAATCATGGGTAAATGAGCATGTCGCTTCCTGATGCTCTGTGACCTAGATTAGAGTAATCTCTCTCTCTCTCTCTCTCTGTCTGTGTGTGTGTTTCTGTCTCTCTCCTTCTTTCTTCTCTTTCTCTCTCCCCTCTGTGATATTGTCTCTCTTTCTCTCTCTCTGTCTTCTCTCTCCTTTCCTCACTCGCTCTCACTGTTTCTCTTTCTTTCTTCCTGTTTCTTCCTTTCTCTCTCTGTCCACTTTACCTCCCTCTCCTTAACATTGCTTCTCTCTTTCTTTCTTTCTTCCTTTCTATCTTTTTCTCCCCCCTCTCTCTCCACTGTATAAACCTTCTTGTCCTCCCACAAACTCAGTGAAGAAAACCAAACCACAGAGGATCTCCCTACACACAAAAACACTCAACAACACTAACCCTCCCAGCCTCTCCAGTTACAAATCTCACACACACACACACACACACACGCATGCGCTCTTACAAACACAGCTCATTTGATAAGCTTAAGTGCATAAAAGCGGCGGGCGTGTACCCTGAATTCCAGCAGAGATCCTGACAGCTCGGCCCTCACACTCTCAATGGAGCTTATTGTGTGTGTGTGTGTGTGTGTGTGTGTGTGTGTGTGTGTTCTCACTCACTCTCTCACACACACACATACACCCTGAATGTGCTGATTGTGCAGTCTCTATGGGAACCCCCTCTTCGGGACAGGACAGAATGACAGTAAGTCCTAATAAAGGGCCAAGAGGACTCTGGGAAGTGTAGTAGCAGCTGGTTAATACTCTCTCAGGCTCTCAGTAAGGTCCCTTCATTAGACTCAGTGTTAATTATCACTTCTATATTTAACCAGTGAGTGCCATATGATTGTGAGGTCATGGTCCTCTGGCATTTTATCCAAGAGCGCAGCTGCTAATAGCAACTACCTTTGTCCCTGCACACTGTCACCCCCTCACTTCTCTGAAGTACTCTGTTTATATCTGACACAATCAATACCCCGTTTAACATATAATCACCGTTAACACTATTAACACTATTAACAGTATTAACAGTATTAACACTATTAACACAGTCATTTTTCGACCATTTAAAAACTGCAACTGCCCCTTTTTCTGTGTAAACTAGTGCTGAGCGATACTGAGAAAATTCATTCATGGTATTTTCTGATAGCACACTATCAGGTGACATTAAACTATGCATTAACAAAAGTAAATGAGCCCATACATCCTGAATGCTGTAACTCTATGCTAAAAGAATGTATAGATTGGACTGTTTTGTGCTCTTTCCTTTAGTTATAATGACATTAAGGGCAGTCATACACAGAGCGATGTGAATGTAAACATTAAAAAGACGGAAACCGCATTTCCATAAACTTACTATGTATTTAGTTTTTACGTATTTTAAACTTGTTTTAAAACAATTCAAAGCAGCCAGTAAAACTGCAGTTTTATTATTTTTATTACAATTATTAGTCAATCACTAATAATAATAAAACTGAAAAGCAACATCACAGTAGATGATATGTCAGCAGTGCTAGTGTAAACATTTCATGACGAATGGCCCGAGTCAAATGAGTCTAAATTGCTATACTCTTAGAAAAAAACTGTACCTTTCAGGGTACAAAACACTATCACTGGGGTGGTTCCCTCAAAAGGCAGACCTTCAGTACCTTCAGTTAGGGAACATTACTGTAACATTACCATATGCCATTGCAGTTATATTCTTTACAGTGCATTGACTCCGTACATCGTGTCTTGACTCCAGGCTTTTTATTTTAATTTTCAACTTCAAAAAGTAATGAAAAGGTATAATTGTGTCCCTTCCCCTGTAAAAGTGAACGAAGCACACTTTAAAAATCATTTAAAGTACACAATTGGACCTAAAGGACCATATTGTACCTTTGAAGGTACATTTACGTTGTTTGTACCTTGGGGGACTAAAATTTATCTGGACAGTACCCTTTATTCTGACCATGTATATTTATGGACTTTAAGGTTAAGACAGAACTCTTTTTTCTTCTCCTATAACATTACCATTTTGGAGATATAGAACACTTAAGGTTGCCACTGTGTGAATATCACAGTGTGCTTTTACTTTACTGATATTGCTGATGTATGGAAACCTTCCTGTTTGGGTCACTAATGCCACAACTTAGGCCCCAATCACCAGCACAGTAGCATCTCCAGAGCTCACTCAATGATCTCTACATTTGAACTGCTAACATGTTCATTACTATCCAACCTCAAGCAGACTTCTGTTAATTAGCCATTTGTCTGTGATGTTAACCCTTAAAACCGCTACAGTTTCTGCTGCCAGTTAAAAGCGTGTTGTAATGTTTTATTAATGATTGTCAACTCTTAGGTCACTGAAACGAGTAGAACAACTCAGACAAAAAGGCAGTTTCTAAACTTTCAACCAATGTCATATTTGCTAAGTAGAAGAAGAAATAACGTACTATGATCTGAATCTGTTTATGAATAACTTTTGTGCAGTCAGTTGCACAGTTATTGCATGCAGACTTGTTTGTGAACAATAAAATATTTTGTTTTTTCCAGGCTTTTGTAATTTTTGACATCAAAACAAATAAAACTTTTGAATGCAAACTCAAACCTGTCAATATTTATGAATGTAGATCAATTGTAAATGTAATTCATTATGTAGCATACTATTACAGGGGCATATTTAAACAGTCAACGTAACTACATAACTGCATCCAAATAGTACAGCAAAACAACAGAAATAAATCCAGACTTCTAACATGCTGGGTCTGTATTCACTGTCTTTACTACTACAGGGACTGCTGTAAGTTTTACACATTCTACCTCCTTATGTGAGTGCTGAAGTCTGAATGAACATGTTGATGCTTGTGTGATCTCAGTTTAACACTGATGAGCTGAATAAACAGCAGCTGTCAGGTGGGCCACCATTGACATGGGAGAGGACCCTGACTATCCCCAGAGATAGGTCTGTACCCAGTGACGGTTAACCAAGTTACCGTGGTAACAGCCCCCAGTGATGGTAAAACTCACTTAATGCTGGTTAAAAAAAAGGTCAGTCATTTATGGATCTATTTCATTTCCTATTCCCAATCAGAAACACAAGTGAACTTTTAAACATGCTGGGGGATGTGACATCCTACATTAACACCACATTCATTGTACCTAACATAGATGAGACTGTTGCTGAAGCACAGCTGTTGAGCTGCACTGGTTTAATGAGTTGATAGATTATTGATTGTTGATAGATTAGACAAGCTCTACAGAATGTTGGCAAAAGTCCCATTCAACCTAATGAGGAGCTGCAGCACACAATACGTAAACCACTCATATCAGACTGCTAAAATGCTTCTTTAAAGTCTCTAAATAGTACTGTGTTCCGAGAATGCATCTGTGTGTGGAGCATGGATAGATCAATTGAAATTGCCAGATAAACAGTTGTAGGGACGATTTACCGGACATGGATTAAGCCTCGTCTTGAACTAAACCGCAGTTTCAATGTTGAATCACCACTGGAAGTTCTTTTTAGCCTAGGCTTAGGCTTAATCTGGGTCTGGGAAACCAGCCCATAGAATTTAAACTGCCAAATAATACAGTTACAGAATTTAAACTGCCAGTTAAGACATTTAAAGAGCAAGCCCACTACAGCCCTTCTTCAGAACAACACAGTGGCCATGGATATTTTCTCATTTCTCATTCAGTTAGCTGCCATCAGTGTCAACAAGAGGGGTTTAGAACTGCCTACCTAAACACACACACACACACACACACACACACACACACACAACACACAAACACACAAACACACACAGACTTGGAGGACAAGCACCCATCGAAAGAAATCAAAGACACACATAAATGGATTATATATTTGAATGTGGAGGTGAGAGATGGCAGCGTTCTAAAGACTGCAGGCGTCTGTTTGAGGGCCATAAATATCACAACTGTAGGAGGAGAAGGGGACAGTGCCAGGACTGCATTCTGAACTCAGCAAAAAAACACACTACTGCTGACATATGGCCATTGTGGCTAGCTTTGTACACACACCTATACTGTCCACTAGGAGATAACACACACACATATATGTGGGTGGTAGAGACAATATGAGAGCACCCTGGAGTAAAAGAGGCTTTAATGTTGTATAATATCCAACAACAGGCCATTCCCACTTCCTCAATACAACTCACATTACTGTCATGTAACGGTTGGAAGACCACTGCAAATAATTCATAATCCACACTCCAAATTATTATCTAATCAGCTGCTGGGGATGTATCATCATTGGCTGAGTATGATGCTCAGCTTTCACCCAACTGTTCTAAGGAACAAGCGCTATGATGATGTGGTGGTGGTGTGGTACAGAGAAAAACAGGCATGCCTCTTATTCCCAGCTCCAGCACAAAATTCATGCAAACATAAACACACACACATGCAACCCCAGACGCGTTTGAGTCAGACAACTGAGGAGAGTTATATAATACGAACACATGAACGCACACAGGCGTGCATACTCAGATCAAATGTGGTTAATCAGAACACATAAAAATGAGCACACTCTTGCTTTGGCACAGAATAGCCTTCAGTCCATGCACACGAGCACTCAATTTGTTTGCTCATGAAATTATGATGGCCTTTAATTACTGGTTTTACAAACATTCATCCTGAATATAACAGTCTAACAAACTGAGAGCAGGCAATGTCCATGTGCTTCACACGGAAACCCTTTAGGGTGACAAAAGCTTATGTGACAATCTTCAACCACACAACTGGTATTTAAAGAGACACAAAAACCAATGCATTTAAATATATTGGCCTGTTCAGCCCACACCAGTTTTGCTCTGCTCATTTACGTTAAAGTGGGCAATATGACAATATTAGATCGCTATCATGATAAATTATGCTACAATATGCTTTTCAGAGTACAATGTGGAGAATGTCAATACTTAAAATCATGAAGATGTAAACAAAGTCATTCAGAGCGGTTTGATATGAAATGCTCTGTTCAAGGGAAACCTACTGAGGCAGAACTGATCACAGCGGTGGTGATAGGAACCAGATGTCCGAAGCTTTAAATGCCACTAAAAGCTACTTCACAGAAGGCTTTAACAGGAAAATAATGCTTGAAACATTTTGAGAGGTAGTTTAGTAGTTTTGAGAAAATGTTTTTTATTTAACAAATCCATTCATGGTGGAGAGGTACATGCAGGCAAAAGAGAACCTAAAGACAACTTCTTTTTTTCAGATCCACTATTTTACCATTATAAACATCACACATAAAAACCCAGGAGACATGTGTAGGTTCACTGTTGTATGGAAAAGTAAATAAAATGGGTACATTTGCATTGTATACATTGTGACTCCTGGTTCCTATCACCAACACTGTAAAGAAAATCTGAACCAGTAAATTTCTCTACAGTGAACCAATTCACATCAAACCACCACAAACCGCCTGTGAGAAGCACAGAGGTTTATAGGTAAACGTAGCTTGAAGATGCTTGCAGAGGCCATAATGTGCACACCTCCAAAATCTCAACTACACATTACTGGACAGCTAAGGCAAACGCTGACCGGTAGCGCTGGGGCAGGATGAAACCCAAACAGTACAAAACCCGCGCAAAACCAAATGAAGAAATTTGAAGACCGATTGGCAGAAGAGGTGCAACACTAAAAACGTTTATCTGACCCATCTTTATGTGCAAGTTATGTGCAAGCATGTTGGCAGACACCTATACCAGCGGTGTCCAATCTGATCCGCAAAGGGCCAGTGCGGCCGCAGGTTTTTATTGCTACAAAACAGGAGCACACATGCTCAGGTGTTTAAAGACTGAGACTAACTGATTAAACGAGTGAAATCAGATGTGCTCTTCTTGTCTGGAACAACAAACTGGCACCCACACTGGCCCTTTGTGGATAAGATTGGACACCCCTGACCTATACAAACACGACACTCACACAATTTCGCAGATACGCAGGCGCAGAACTAGAATTCAGCCATTATAAGGAGTGTTTCAACCTGCTTTTGAATGAGGGGCAACACGGGAGAACACACAGAGAGCCAATCAGAACAGAGGTCATTTACATACATCAGTCTTAAAGGCACAGTAACAGAAGCGGTCAGTTTTTTATTCTAAGAAATGAAGAGAGGTTGGAAATGATCATGAAATAACTCATAGCTGAAACTGTCATAAAAACACACAAAATTCGTAAGCTGACCTTATAGCAAAAAATATATAGACATGAATATATATGAAATACGGAAAATGCAGGCTATGAGCCCTTTAACGGGCAGCCCAGGTCTAAATTTCAGGGGACAGCGGCTTTTCCAGCTGATATACGTGTGTGCGTGTGTGAGTGCAGTATCCACTGGGGAGAAACACCAGCCCCCCATGCTGCTGGTCGGCTTACTGATGAAGAGGACAATCATCCTCTAAATCCATCTGTCAATGCGCCTCGCGGTTTAAGGTGATGGCTACGTCATCGTGCTCTTATAAACGTTTAGCATTAAAACAGACTAATGAAAAACAAACAACAACTGATATAAAGCCACATTTAGAGAAACTTTACATATAGCCTGTGTTGTGACACAATAAATAAATAAATAAATAAATGTCTCATCCACACAGCCTATAGGCCTATAACGTTATCTTATACACTGCACGCGTCGACTGCACGTTCGTTAACCCGAGTGTCGTGTTAAAACACTGAGCTCTGCTGTGGCCCGTGAGTGAACAGAGGGGGATGACACGAGAAAACATGAGGTAAATATGACACACAAAACAAATAATTCTCGACGAAAAGGAGGTCAGTGTGTTTCGGCCCTCACAGCAGCGTTAGCGTTAGCACTGTAGCATCTCTACCTCTCTCTCTCTCTCTCATGAGCGACTCAACATAACATTGAGCTGTTCCGTTAAACGAGCTCTAACACACCTTACCACTCTCTCACACACACGCACACTACCTGCCCCTGTCCTCCACTCGCCTCTGGCCCTCGGGTTAATGTTGTGAGCTTACCCTCGGACAGCTCCAGGTCTAGCTCGGCGAGCTGCTCCCGGACCTCCGCGGGCAGAGCGGACACCTCCACAGTTCGCTCCGCCATGCCTGAGCGGAGAGGCGGCTAAAGCACTGCGCAGAGCGGTTCCCCACGAACTACAGCAGCTCCCCCGCTTCCAGCGAGCATAGACAGCGGCTGTTACACGGCAGGACGAGCTCCATCAGTGAAGCGCTCCATCTCCGCCATACCGAGAGAGACGGAGATCCAGACCGATGGAGAGAGTCACGTGACCCGCAGCCCGGAGGAGCGCTGCTGAGGATCATCAGGAGCGTTTCTGCTCCCTCTGCTGTCACGGGCTTCTTTCAGCATTCAGAGTCTGAGATGTACCACCACATGAACCTCTTTACAAACCTGATTCCTTTAATAGAAACCTTTATACACCCTTCACGTTGTGTAAGGTTTATAAACCCCTTCACAAGTCCATTTTAAAACCCTTATTAAGAATCTTT
This sequence comes from Colossoma macropomum, assembly GCF_904425465.1. Lineage (NCBI taxonomy): Eukaryota > Metazoa > Chordata > Actinopteri > Characiformes > Serrasalmidae > Colossoma > Colossoma macropomum. The sequence continues at coordinate 29,559,018 of NW_023494789.1, forward strand.
ATGAGGCATTTTAAGGACCCTCTATAAATTGCTTGACGTACGTTTATGACCCTCATTATAAACCCCGATACGGATCTTTGTGAATATTTAGGTACCATGCATTACCTCCTTATGAATCCCTTCATAAAGTTTTCTAGGAACTTTTATGAATCCCCTTTATGAACCGCTACGAACAGTTTATTAATTATTTATGATTATATCATTTATGGAACTTTGATAAGGCCTTTGGGAACTGTAATGTATACAGTCAAGAATGAAAACTTATGAATCTTTAAGAACCCCTTTATAACCCTTGAAACATTTTATGAAATTTTCAGGAGTTGGTTATGAACCCTTTATAAAGCCAAGAGCAGTGCTAGTGTGTTGTTCAGGGCATACATAAACACATGGCGTAGGCTGAGAATGGAAGCATATCACAGGCAAACTACGAGTGAAAATCTATTATGTAAAACAGGCAGTGAACTGCAGAATTACATTTAAATTTCCCACTCATACATGCAAATTGGGGCCTTAAAATAAAATGAAAATTCAGTAAAGCAATTTGCATTGTGATTTCATAAAAAAGTATTATATCATTTAAACAGAGATTGGCATACTTTATTATTAATGATATTAAAATTCAATACACAGAAAAAAGCAAGCTGTAAGGTCTTGCCTGACACGTCCATCAGACTAAATTCAAATTGGTAAGAAACTACACAGGCTACAAAGTGAGAAGGTTACAATTCATGTTATTGTTCTAATTATATGTAGGTTATCTTGATTTACTGACTTACTGTTTCTAATATGTCAGTTTTTTGGATTCCACTGTAAGAGTGTGTATGTGTGTATTTACTTTTACACAAAGCTTTCATAAATGTAACACCAACTTAAAATCACAGTCCCAACTGCTGGTGTTAAATAACTAATGGTAAACATTGGAGTAGACTGTGAAGAGCCCCTTTTTGGGATAAAAGCAGTCCTTTGTGTAGCAATAGATGTGCACCCTAAAGCTAAGACATAGGTTCAACATTTAGCTGTGCAATGACAGGAGTCAGGGGTCTCAAGAAACACAAATATCTGATGACCTGCCAGACATGCATGACCGCATGGCAATCAAGCACTTACCATCCACTTCAGAATGTGTTTGACTGTGCTTTGTGTTCAGTTGTTTGATATCTGACAGATTCCCAGACTTCTGGGAACACTGGGCCACACAGTTTTCACAAAGATTCTGACATTCACCAATGTTTTCTTATTTGGGATTTGTTCTTAGGTAAGAACAGAATCTACACACATGCTCAAGAGCACAAAGGTGCGAACAGTTCCGTGGTTTAAGAACACGTCATAAATCTGACTTTTTCTTAAGATCTTTCTCAAGAACAAATTGAAGAAAAAACTTAAGACAGTATTGCTGAATGAGGCCCATTGGTAGTAGAAAGTGCTGTACTGAAGAGCTCAGTGACTTTAACATGGCACGGTCATAGGATGCCACTCTATCAGTTTGTGAAATTTCTGCCCTGCTAGATCTGCCCCAGTCAACTGTAAGTGCTATTATTGTGAAATGGAAGCATCCAAGAGCAACAACAGCTCAGCAAAGAAGCGGTAGACCACACAAACTTAGAGCAAGGTTACTAAGAGCTGAAGGATGTAAAATCATCTATCTTCTATTGCATCACTCACTTCAGACTTCCAAACTGCCTCTGAAAGCAACATCAGCACAAGAACTGTGCATCAGGAGCTTCTCAAAATGAGTTTCAGTGGCAGAGCAGCTACACCCAAGCTATGCACAATGCCAAGTCTCGGCTTGAGTGCCACGTGACGGATGAATCCAGGTTTGGCAGATGCCAAGAGAATGCTACCTACCAGAATGCATAGTGCCATTGGGAAAGTTTGCTCTGGGGCTTATTTTCAGGGTTTGGGCTCAGCCCATTAGTTCCAGTGGAGGGTAATGTTAATGCTACAGCATACAAAGATATTTTAAACAATTATGTTTCCACCTTTGTGACAGCAGCACAGCAAGGGTCCTTTCCTGTTCCAGCATGACTGTGCCCCTGTGCACAAAGTGAGGTCCAAAAAGGTTTGATGAGTTTGGCGTTGAGAAACTCCAGTGGCCTGCACAGAACCCTGACTCCAACCCCAATAAACACTTTGGAATTAATTGGATTGTGAGCCAGGCCTTCTTGTCCAACATAAAGTGCTTATCTCACAAATGCTTTTTTGACTGAATGGGCCCAAATGGAGTGGAGGCTGTTATAGCTCCAAACATATGCCCATGACAAGCTCCATAACAATGTCCATGAACTTGTAATTTGCTGCACGTGTTAAAACTTTTGCACAGTACTGTATGTCTCAGAGATGTTGAGTTAAATAAGTCTCATTAAATTAACATCGTTTGTGTTTCACAGCTCAGGCAAACGGTGTTGGCTCATTGCTGGTCAAATGACAAGCCACAGGAGAAAAGCCACTCTAAATACATTTCTCCAACTTCTCACATCTCACCTGAAGGCCTGATTCAAAACATTTTTATTTCATTGAGCATAACTGAAAAATGCTAGTGACTGCACGTCTTAAGTTCACCAATGATCAAACAACAGTCCTTAAATGTCAATGACATGCATCTCAATTTACCACACATTTGAATTCCATTAATGTTTAATTATTACAATATATCTTCAGGGCCATCTCATTTAGTTAATATTGTACAGACAGCAATGCTTGGACATATATGCGCATTTCATATTTAGTGATATTTACAGCTCTAGTTAAAGGGTTTGTCTGACGAGTTGCACACTTTTGGATCAGTTAGTGATACACACTGAGAAAAGCTCCTCTTTCACAATGTACTGCTGCAGGTGAGAAAGCACACCACCAGACAAGAACGGGTAGGCCTCACAGGGACTGATATGACTGCTGAGGAAAAATAATCCATAAACAGTAAACAAGTCACAAAAAGAAAACCAAAAAAAAACAAAACAAATCAAAAACAGGGAAGTAAAGATAAACCTGAACAAAACATAGCATTCAGGCTGGAATTATACCAAGGCAGTGAACATAATGTTGATACAATAATTAGCAGTTGTTCGATGATATCATTAAAATAGGACTGAAAGGAGGGGGTGGTTTGACACTGTGTTCAAGTGTGGGTTTTTCAGTCACTAAACGAGCCATATACAAAACATTCAATGACCAAGTTTCAATGGGAGGACTTTACAGCCTTTTCCATTTGTTATAGATCAAATTCTGGTGTAATAGGCATTCTGACTGATAGACCCCTTAATGAGAAATGTGCTACAGAATGATAAAACTATCCACCATTTTTAAGATCTCACATTCATACATATGTACAATACATATCAATGATACACATGCGCACAATCTATGAACTGCAAGAAGTGGGGTCATGTTGGTGCATGTTTGTGTTCCCACGTTTGAAACCTGACAACCTGAAACTTTTGGGTACAACCTCTAATGTAAAGGATTTTTGGCTTCTTACTTGAAGGAAAAAAATGTGATTCAACTGAGCAGATTATTTCCTTAAAGATAAAAGCAATCACACACTTGTTTGTCGTTAAGCTACCCGTACATCTCATACATAGACCGCAAAATGCAGACTGATAATGACATTCAAATATAAAAATATATTGCTCTTCATCTCCAGACAAGTCTATTCTGTGGCTTTCAGTTATTCTAACAAGAGGCAAGAGAATTTCCACGTTGACTACCACAGCCACACAGCAGGAGAGACCTGAGAGAAATGATTTTAGGTTTACCAAGACACGGAGAGAAAAAAATGTGAAAGCATTAGAAAGAGAACAACAGAATGCTAAATGTGTCTGCATAATGTGGTACTCATCTATCTTATGTGGTTTGAATCATGCAGTCAAATATTTAGAAAAAAATATTTTAGAGTCGATTAAAAATGTAAAATGAGCAACACCTGCAAACAACAAAATATCAAGTGAGCACAACAGTGCATAAGCGTGCTGAAGGACTCTAAATGTGTGTACATGGGTGTGAGATAACATAGCGAGTCTTTACAAGCTTTTACTGCAGTGCGTCCTAGTCTGTATAGTCTGCCAGCGACATCCTGCGACAGGTCACACACTCAGGCCACTTAGTCCAATGAAAAAAAAGCTGCAATCTCTAGCTACAGTAGCCCAAAGTAACAGGAGAGACTGTGATACGCTGAAGGTGAGAAACTGGGTGTGGTCAGGTCATAGCGATTGTTCCCATTTGCCACATACGAAGGGCATTTACAAACACACTCTGACTAACAGTTCCCGAGGGAAGAGATCTGACAATGGACTTCCTTCACAGGCCTACTTCCTCAAGACAGATGCCCTGTCCTTACAGGCTGAAGCACATGGTCATCATCTGGAGGTAGGCTGTGAGTGGGACGGCACGTCTCCAGCTGGACTGCTCCACTGGCCAGAGCCCATTCCAGCCAAAACGGCCACGGCCTCTGCTGCTCTCATGCTCAATCCGTTTACAGATACTGGAGCTGGAACCGAGACCGGCAACACCATCGCTGACACTGCACTCTCATCAACACCTGCGGCTAGAGAGAGAGGGAGAGGGGTTTAATGCTTGTCCAGGTAGAAGATGGAGAATAATGAGGGGAAAAGCAGAGCTGGCGGGATGAATTAAGTTGCACAGATGGATGGAAAGGAGGCATGATCTATACACATTAACATATGATTTTCACTGTTACTTTGCAATGAAATAGCACAAAATACCTGCCTTATCTAAGCGTCTTCATTAGTGTGAAGAGTAGATTTTGTTTAAATAACGCTGTCAGATTCTTTTTTTCCAAATGATAGTAAAAAGCAACTATTAAAATTTTGACTGGTCTGGTTTAAAATTTCTGCTTCAATACCAATTCCCAAACAGTGTATTTTAAATATCTTATTTAAATTGGAAAAATATTAAATTATAAACATTATTAAAAAATACATTTTACAAAAAGAAAATGACATCACATATGCATTTTGTACAAACCTATCAATAACTATCATTAATTTGTTTTTGTAACACATCCAGCATGTAATTTAGACAACCAATCAGCAGTCTAGATTTTGGAACAAACATGCTTACTGGCTCATTGATGCTAAAAAGATCAACTACTAGGTACTGAATTGTAGCACTGAATGACAAGTGTTTGATACTCTGTGGCATTAAAGTATTTGATATGATCCCATAAAGATATTAAATATTGATACGCAGTCTTAACTGACAATCTTTTGGCTCACAGGTGGTTTAAAGCTGGTTTATGAGTGCTGACATCACAACAATGCAGTATGGTATCACTACTAAGATAACACTTTAGCAGTTGCTCCTTCAGTTTTTGCAGCTAGGTGTCTAAATAATTTTGACAATGTAAATGGAGTGACATGATTTTCTAGGCACAAAGCATAGGTTGTTGAATAAGTAGATAGGGAGTGATATATAGTTGTATCAGCGGGCAGATAAATAAATGGATAGATTACCTAGGTAGGCTTTTTTCTGCATGGCAGTAACAGGGCAGTCCTTATGAGCCAGCAGCAATTCTTTCAAACGTGTCACCTCAGTCCTCAATAGAGACACTTCATTCTGTTGTGCGCAAACACACACACACACACACACACACACACGGTAACATATTAACACACACACACATATGCAAACAAATGGTACTAAGAACCTTTACGTTTTCTGGAAGGTTGTGTAATTAAAACCTCATGTGTCTCACCGTGAGTGTGACATTAGTTGTGGCAAGCTCCTCTGCACGCTTCTCTAGAGCACTGACCCACACTTTTCGCTTCTGCCGGCAACGATAGGCAGCGGCTCTGTTCCTTTCCAGGAAGCGCCGTCTGCGCTCGTCAGGTTCTGTCTCCTGCCCCCGGCGCCTGCGTCCACCTCTAGGCGGAGCCGGAGACACCTAAGGAGAGAATTATGAGTCATAACATGCCAGTAAAGCAAAATTTGTAACAACATTTATCTATGTGGCTGATAAAAGAAAAATATATTTGGTATGTATTTTTCTGTTTAATAATTCAAAAAACCACTTTAGACTAGAAATTATACAAGGGTATAACTTTTACACAATAACTGTGTACATTTTTACAATAATACTGCGGCATTCAGCTGTAACCAGTGCCGACCACCATTCAATGTATACCGTAACATTACACCTTATTAGTATGTCAGTACATACATTTACGTGTAGGCATGTGTTCATGTTTCTGTGACTGCACTGCACTGACCTGTGGTTGAGCTGGTGAAGGTGTCTCATTGGGTTCGGTTTTCTGGGTCGGTGTTGGTCCACTAACACTCTGTGGTGATAGTGCTGCCTTCAGCCTCTAGAGGGAGACAAAACGAACAAAAGCTGGACAAAAACGTTGGAAAACAAAAACACCCACACAGACCTACTTCTGTAATTTACTAACTGCAACAAATAGTGTGCAATTATCTAAATGAATATTCATTTAAGATGTGTATATTCTGACTTCATGAGCACTTTTGCAATCCTGCGTGTGCATGTGCACGTGTCGTTCTCACCATCTTGGCATCATTATGAGAACTGTATCCAGATGGAGAGGAGGAACCACTGCTGCTTCCACCAATAGGAGGGCCAGGAATGCCAGGGATGTTGGGCACCGTATTGGATGACCGGGCCAACTACACATACATTCATGCAAACAAAACTTAAACAGAATCTAAGTACACAGGTCAAAAAACATTGTTGTAATTTTTGGACCTCTTACAGATATGACTGATGTTTGTCCAGGGCTGGGAAGCAGGGGAACAGTCTGACCATTTGGAAGCTGCATCATCATAGGAAAGGAACCAGAGGGAGAACTGCAGAAAAGAGAGAGAGAGAGAGAGAGAGAGAGAGAGAGAGAGAGAATTTACGTTTTGAATGCTGATCAGGCGCCGAAACGTACTAAACACAATTCACAGTGGCTAAAGTATGGCATTCATAAGAAACTCATACATCTGCTGTTATCAAGATATCCCAGGATATGGCATAGTTGTACAGTTTATGATCAAAACTCTACCTCTATGAAAACATCTCCTGTCTGATGTATGTTTTCTCATATAATTTTTAATATATATATATATATATATATATATATATATATATATATATATATACACACACACACACACACACATACACACACACATACACACACACATACACACACACACACAGCACCATGAGTGTTTGCAAATATTTAGGTTTTCAGTTTTTCTGTTTTAACCAGCACTGGCTTACACTAACAGAGCAGTTCCTGTAGTAACAAAAACAAATGAAATGTCCAGAACTCGTAATTTGATGACCCATTTCACAGTACTAAGTTCTATGCAATCATCTTACAGTTACTCAACTGGGGAAAAATTAAGAAGGGGACAGATTAAGTCTTACATTTCTCAGAACGCTGTCATAGTCCCAGCAGACTAAACATCCTCTTGGGAACCAGTGCACTAAAGAGTAGTGTGTGTTGTACCTGAGTCTGTTGGAGGGAGGGGTCCTTGTGATGACAGAAGTAGGCGAGGGTTGAGTGGGGTTCATGGAGTCGTATCCTAGGTGAAGAGGGAGGGACCCTGGTCGTACTATTGTGGGTGTAGGTGCAGAGCTTGCTGTGGTCCTTGGAGGCATATCCTGTTTAAAACCAGAAACAGTTTTACAAAATTTTCAGTTAAACATCAATTAATTTTACCATTCCAGATTTAGAATTTGGCAGAAATATTTAAACTTATAGGTTTAGTCAGAAATATTTAATAAAATTTGTATGACTTTAGATAATTAAAATAATGGCACTTAAAAAAAAATAGGCAACAAATAACACCAGTAAGAAACACTGCCTAGACATCATTATTATCCACTATTAGCCATAATACCTAACACTGCTCCTTTGAATATTATCTTTAGATCTCTTCCTGCCAAAATGTGAGAATGCTTCAATGTGGGAAAAACGTACAAGAACAAGGGATTTACTATTTGGCCTACCTATTTTTTCTACCCAAATTAACCAACAGATGTGCAAATGTGACTTTTTTAAAAAGAAAAAAGAAAAAAAAAAAAAGGAGAAAAAGTCATAGCAGCAATAAATGACCAAATGTGGGAATTAACTCTCAAAGTCTCAAGACCATTCAAAGGGCCTTTGCCAACTAGCCAAATGGGATGATGATCTTCAAATGTAAAAGGTTTGGCACCACAACCATTCCCACTTCAAACCACCTTTTCTCAAACAGACATACCCGTTTCTTATTATACCCCCTTTAAAACAGGAATGTGAAACTTCAAATATCAAGTTCTTGCTGGTGAGCAATTTTCCTCTCCTGACTTAATAAGGCACCTACTTGGTCTGCCATATTAAAGCATCTGAAAATACTCAGACATTGTCAACTCATGAACTGCAACACAGCCACATTTATTATTAGACAGTGAAGTCGGAATGGGAACTTAACACCTGCCACCTGTCAAATGTTGTTAAATATTTCCAAGCTAGTCACAGTGTTACTGTTGGAAGAGACATTGGTAGGAATGCTACCCAATGAAAATGTAACAGGAAATGTCACAAGTTCATCTAGCACCCACACTCATAAAAGTTGTCAACTTTATGTGTAATGAGTTTCCTTTAATATGTGTGAGGTACAGCATAAACTGCAAGGCCTTTTTTGCTGATGCAGTCTTGGTGGACATGCTGAAATAATGTCATGCAACATTTTGGCAAACTGTGATGGTACTGATGCTCACTTTTTCAATTTTTTAATCACACCTCTAACAACAGTTTGTTTCTCATGAGTGTATGAGCTAAAAGCTCAATGATCTCAATGTATTTGTCCATATATACACACTTTAACCATTCAGCCTAACCTTGCTCTTCCTCAAGGCAATAGGCTCCTTCGTCAGAGTCACTGAGTCTTTGCTGTCCGTCATGCTAGAAGCAGATGAAGGGCTGTCAGGAGGTGAGGAGTCAATCTCCAGAGGTCCTTCTCTCTCCATTTCAGATGGAATTTGCAAAGCAGAAAGCTATGAAGACAGAAGACTCCACTGGTCAAATTACAAAAACACAGACTGAATAATTCAGCCAAAATCTACAACCAAATGCTGTATACAGGTCATAGGAGTAACATCAGTATGTATCAGTTGGTAGATAAAAACTGATAAAAAAAATTGCTACATAAGTCTCACCGTAGTCTTGGCTCTCCTCTCCTCATCCTCCTGTGTTTTGCGAAGCTCCTGTTCAAAGGAGCCATCTAGCTCACTGAACAAACCCACCTCCTCACAGTTCTTCAAAAAGCGGGTGGGAGTGGGTGTCTGATCTGTAACACATACACACAATCAGTATCAACTTACACTGCTCTATGCTGCAGGTGAAGGCGTCACTTGGTGCCAGGATGCCAAGTGTCACTTCTACAGAATCAGAGAACATCAAGCATGTTTGGCAGTCAGTGTATAGTGTGATATAACGTAAACAAATACCAAAATCACATTAAATGAAGCCATCTACCATCTCCAGTATAAAAAGAAATGATGTCAACCAAACCTGCAATAATAACAGTGTCAGTTCTAGTCTGTCCAAACTTCAGGGTCATCTCATGCTTATGTTTATGCACAGCCAGATGATCTTCATTGGTAAACCGCTAATGCAAAAAACAGACACAGTTTCATTTAGTTACATCTATTATTTGCTATTAACAGTAACATCATATCTTTTGAAAAACAAAATGGGTAGAACAGAAAGGAAGTTACGTAATTCAAACCAAAAGCCTGTTATTTTGATAATGGTTCATTCAAAAACAATGTGGTAATTGTTAATGAAACTATAACTAGCACTGATGTGTCACTAAATTGGTCGAATACCCAATGACTTCTTCCCTTTAATTGTTTTTGAACGATGTAAACGGGCAAAATTGGGTAATTAAACCGGGTAGTTTCTACAAGGAGGAGACAGAGATAAGACAGCAGCTGGAAAGGAAAGACTCAGGTAGCCCTTACCTGTCCACATCCTGGGGCTGAGCACACAAAAGGTCGATCGTCCCCCATTTTACATCAAACAGTTCCTGTGTCACTTCTACAACACCATCCAGCAAAAAGAACAGTTACACTTCACCGTAAGAGCGCAAGAATTCAGTAAAGTGATCAGAGTGATCAGTGGAATTCCTCTCAAATAGCTACACATAATGAAGCCATTTCTCACAGTACAAAGCGTTTCAGATGCGGACTTGACTTTGATGAAACAACATGCTTTATGTCCCTTCAGACATATGACTGTTATACACGGCGGTGATGCACACTGAAGGTCGCTATCTGCGATTGTACATCATGTAATGTGCGCACATTGCATTTCCGCCCGAGCCTGTAGGTTACAGTAAGATGCTAACTGTGTCGTACTAACATCAGGAGAAGGAAAGGGGTGAATTAGCCAGTCGGCTAATCTAGGATATCTTTCAAAAAGCTACCCGTTTGGTCAAACGTAATCACCAATATACTGAGATAAATTCGACGGTTTAAGTTTGTTGGTTTATATCGGGGGAAGGCGAGCCGAGACATAACGACATTTGCTAGCTAACGTTAGCTTAGTTATATCCTCACCAGCTGACAACACAACGAGCACATGAAGAAGACGGGCACGCTGACACACAAACTATTATTGAAGACAGCCACAAAAGTAGGCAGAAGGCAAGCACAGAACAGGTCTAGGGTGATGTGAAGAGTTTTACGAGTAACTATCTAGAACATAAACAGCGCCCGTGTCACGCTAACTAACTGTTAGCTGCTGCTTACATGGTCTGTTTCTGCTAGACTGAGCTAACGGGCTAATGCTAATTCACCGCCACCGTTTGTGCTGACGATTGGGATATTCGCGAAAGCGCCAATGTGGGGACCCGCTCGGGAAAGAGAGTGATAAAACGCTGATGGGTACTGCAGCTGTTATCCTCTGCAAGTGGTGGTGTTTGCAAACTCACCCCGCCACTCCTCCCTCTCTCTGCGCCCCTCTCTCTCTCCCTCCGCCGCTGCTGGCTTCACTGCTCCTTCATCCACTACAGCAGAAACCTCGCGATACGCTGCGGTGATACAGCCTCCAGATTAAACGTGTTACGTAACAGATTTACAGTAGAAGAGGATAAATCCCGAATCTCAGATTACTGTACATTCAAAACATTCACGTACAAAGCAGACACACAAAGGACAGACGGCAAGCCTAATCTTAAGAAATACTTTTTTGGACGGGTAAATACAACGCGTGTCCAAAAGTTTGTAGACACCTGTGTTTCTTCTGAAATCAACGGTGTCAAATGGAAGTTTGCCCCCCCCCCTTTTTCTGCTGTAACAGCTGCTCTTCTGGGAAGGCTTTACAGTAGATGTTGGAGCATTTCTGTGATGATCTGATTACATCCAGCCACAAAAGCATTAGTAAAACCAGGCACCAATGGTGAATGATTAGTTCTGGATCACAAACACCTCTTCAACTCATCCCATAGTTAGGCCTACCGGATGGAGACCCATGACTCCAGAAGACGCAGTCCCACTGCTCCGCAGTCCAACGCTCGAGAGCTCTATACCCCACTAGACACACTGCAGCTGCTTCAGATCATCCCATTATATTGGCAGTGCTCTACTATAGAGATTATACAAGATGCATGTGCACAATACAACACCCGCGTCAACCATAGGTGGATTTTAATGTACCTTAAAAGGGCGCCTGGACACTTCTGAGCATTTAGGTTCGGTTTTCCAGACAGGGAACAAACCTAATCCAAGACCACGCTTTCCTTTTAGTGGAGGATCTCCATTCAAATTGCACTGTAATCCATGACTCAGCTTAAATCCCTGGAAACCAACCCATAGGTTTGTGTGACATGCATAAATGGCACTGATCAGTATATGATCATATTCCAGCAAATTAAGACATACTGCAGAGGTCCACATGAGGATCCAAATACAAGTAGCATTTTCAGAAGAAACAGCAGGAGAAAAACAAGCAGTATAAGAAATATGCAAACATCAGATACTATTCTGATCAAAATGTATTAGAAGAGAAATGTTTTAAACATTGGTTTGTTCTTATCCCCATCCACTGTAAAGCAGGGACTCGTTTCCTCCCATCCTCTTACATAATGGCAGCATCCCACCACATCAGCACATTTACATAGATTATACCCAGTTATGTATTATGCTGCTACACATGTGGTGCTGCCAAAGCTAGCCCTTACAGCAGAGCTTACTTACTGCAAATGTTATGGCATATCTGTTAGAGCACAGGTTTCCCCTGAGGGTAGAAAAATGCAGATAAGTAAATGCAGATCATTTTATCATTTATTTTGTTTTTTCCTCATAATTTTTCTTAAACAGTTCTCATTAGACATCTACAACTGTGTGTCCTGCAACATTTCACTCACTCATGTACTATTCACCCCTCCCTGACAAAACACAAGCCCTGGGGAGAAAGGAAACCCTGACAAGGGAAAATAACTACAAAAGGGAAGGGAGGTCAATCTAATTCTAGCAATCTCACTACGAGAAACCATGTCAGGTTAATTTTCTAAAAAGCGCACAGCGTACAAGAGTAGAAACAAAATTAGTGCATTTAATTTTACAATACCACAAGCTGCTTTTAAAACAAAGTAATGAAAATCAAATTATAAAACCTGACTCAGATTGATTACTCTTACTTAGTGGCACATACTCTACATCGTTTGTAACCGAAATATTCCAACCCCCCCCCTCAAAATAAAACAAAAATAATAAAATTAATTACGCAGGACCTAATGCCAGTATTTAAAGAAAAAAACTGAACAGAATGCACAGTGTATTAAAGAAAATAGAATAAATAGAAAACATACTAAGACAAAATCTGCAGAGCTTTTTAGGTCTTGCAAATCTCAATGGATAAAAATACAATTGTTAGGACACACCATCACCTTCAGAAGGTTTACATATCGAAGTCTTTTTAGCAACATTCAGAATCACAAATACACACGTCAGCATTCTGCCTAGTCATCAACTTATCAAACCTATGAGACAAGCATCAATCACTTGAACTAACAGCTCTACCCAAGGGCTGAGGGTTAGGGCATGGGAGGAGTAACTGTGGTAAAACAGCACTTCCTGAGATTGTCTCTCTGCTGATTCAACTTTGGTCTGGATTTGTGCACAAACCATTTATACATGTGTCAACAATGAGAAAAAAAATATGATAAATCTGTTTAAAAGGCAGGGAAGAAGAGCCACACTTGATACTGGTCAAAACATTTAAACACTCAAATACAGTTTAGTAACTCAAAGTAAAGAAGCCATGAACAATTAACATTTGAATTCAAAAGGCTATGATAAAAATTGCATTACACTCAGGAAGCCATGGACGAAATGATTAGACACATGCATTCATACTTGCATACAAAACACCAATGATTTCCTCTTGAAGTCCTGAGCTCCTTATCCATTAGCAAATGACGAGACTGGCCGATGCCAAAAGGTACACCATATCGTATAGGTGTGCTACACTGTTACACAGGTAATCAATTACCTGAAAAGTACAGGTATAATGTAATTTATACTCATTTTATATTCATTAAAAAAGTACATCCTCATACTGGGCACATACGCAATGATAAGAAAGCAGGCATTAAAAGTCCTTCTCCATCAAGTCTCACTATTTTACAGCAGAGGACAATAAGAGTCACAGCCTCAAATCAACACACCTGACAGAGACAGTGATATCAGGGCTCAAACTCAGACAAGAGCAGGGAAGACATTCCATCACACTGCCTTAACTGTAAAACCTACATATTTCATCAAGTCTCTTTTTAGCATCACACTCTTCCATGGTCCAGCCCAGACTCTGAAAACACTTAAGAGCACAAAGTAGACACCACAAAAGTACAAAACAATAACTCAAGCCACTTTAGAAGCTCTACCCTCTTTTTTGTTTCAGGCAGTTCACAGCTCTTCCCTGAATCCTGACAGCGTTCCAGTTCAGCCTCATCCTGAGTACATCATTCTTCAGTTTTGTCCATTCCACTTATTTCATTTGTTGCTTTTCTTTTACACAATATAACATGTACAGTTTTCTGCTTTCCAGTTTTTTTTTTGACAGACACACACAGACACACACAGACTAGGGAGAAGCAGCAGTGTTGGACCATCTGGCCTCTTCTTGTTGCATATGGAGAAGCTGTGCTGGCTTGTCAGTGTACCTTCACAGGTATGGATAAGAAGCGTAGAGCATTGTACACTGGTGCCCAGGACCATAAACAACCTAACAAATGAGCTCATTTCACACTCATACACAGCCAATCAACTGCTGCAGTCGCAGACATAACACCATGTGCCATGGCAAAGTCATCTTTACGAGTCCTGAGGGTCCCTGCCCATCTTTGATTTTCAGTTCTTCTCAGATGCAGCTCATGCTTTTGGTGGCCAGAGCTGTCTGTCGTTCGTCAACGTAGTGCAACTCATCGTGCAGTTAATATGTAGATTTATATATAGACATATTCTCTTTTTACATATAATATATATTTATATATATATATATATTAAGATGAGTAAATCTTTAATATGTGTGTATGAGTACGAAGGCGTCATATGGATTGTTACTTTGGCGATCTTGGAGGGATGTTTTGCTCCTTTCCACTGTGCCTGTTAAACCCCGCTTGGGGGGAGGGACGTCGGCCCTGCAGGGGCCGTCTCTGCTGCTCTCTGAGTTTGAACCCCGCCCCCCTGCTCCCACCACCACGCTGATAGCTGGTCTGCTCGCGAGGAGGTCTGCTTTCACCTCCTTTCTCTACCTTCTCGCTAGGGCTGCTCTGAGGAGGGGCAGGGCCTTCCGCTTTGTTTACACGAAGCTCACGGAGTGGTTGGCTGGCGGAAGGTGAGGGTGTGGGGCTTGGAGATGGTGCTGGCGCTGATGCTGGCGTAGGGGACGGGTCTTTGGGCGGCTTCTGACATACCTCAGCATAGCTGAGCTTCCGAGGCTCCTGAGAAGAGGACATCAACGTCAAGACCGTTAATCCACATAATTAATCCACATTAATTACACATGCATATCTGCCTTCACAGACACAGTTGCTGTCTGACCCTCAGATCTCATAATCTTACCGCTCACAGGGACAGGAGTGGAAGCGACTAATTTGAGAAAAAGATAGAAGGAAAGAGAAAAAAGGGGGTAGGAAAGTGGAATGGAGAGGAAAAAAGGCAAAAGAATTCCTAAATCTGTCCTCCTACTACCTGGTCTCCCTCTATGCGCTTTGGTCTTTCTTCACAAGGCCAGACAAAACCATGCATGAATTATGTAGAGCTTCTCTTCTAACTAACAGCAGAACTTACCTGTACAGGTGTGATGGAGGGGGCAGATGGACCGGATGGATCAGGTTTGTGGGAAGGCGCAGGTGGAGCAGGAGCAGGAGCAGGAGCAGAGGTGATTGGAGCAGAACTGAGGGCCGTGTTTTTTGAGGTATGAGATTCACTGTCTGGTCTCTTCGCTTGATGTGCAACACTAAATAACAATTGATAAATCAGTTCTGATTATGAACAATTTATATACTGATCATTTTAAAAATCATTTTAAGAAAAAACAGAACCTCTCATGAAGGGGCCCCTTAAGGCTACTGCACAACAGATGTCTATATCTAGGGGCCTGTTTAAACCTTAGATGAACATGTGTTTTTGTTGAGATCATGTTCCGATTTCACTTGGGTGCAAGAAAAACCAAGCATAAAAGGAGAAACACTGAGTGATTGATCAATCAAACCATTTTAGGAGGTGGCCAAAAATGGATATTCACCATATTTAAAACCACAAGTGTAAACGTAATGCGTATTCGTTATCTATATATAAAATACATTCGTTGAAATGCCATCTGACTAGCAGATGAGAGAATAAACAACGAAACAAGCAAAGCTTGTTCGGTGGTATGGCAGCAGATAAAACAGCCAACAAAAGTGAACAAAGACTATGGTTTTGAATTTGACATGCCTTAAATGTTAAAGTTATTGACCTGTGGCAGACAATATTAGACTGCTCAGAAACTGGAAGGCAATTATTTTCCTATTCTCTAGTCTCCACTGAAATACGAACAGCTTTTAAAGACATACCAGGTGAGAATTTAAACAGAGGCCCCTCTCCCTGTAGCACAGGTATGTAAGCATGTTTACCTGGGGCCAGGTGTGTCCTGCGGTACAGCTGGGGGTTTTGGTGTTGGCGTTGTAGGAACAGGAGTAGGCCCTTCCCCTTGAGGAGACTGTGAATCTTTACTCACGTCTTGCTTACTGGATTCCAACTGTAACAAACAAAACATGCGTGCGATTAGTTCTTAACTGATTAAATGATGGAGAATATTTAATTAAATGGGGAGAAATATGAACACAGAAAAGGAATGATTTGGTACCTTGTCCCTGTTGATGCCTTTCACTACATCGGCCATGCGATTCTCCAGAACCGATTCAGACGATGTGATCACACCTCCTGGCAAACGGCCAGCCACTCCCCCTGGCAGCGGTGGGAAATTGGAGGCTGCCAGGTCAAATCTGGGAGGTGGGCTTTTGACCTCAGTTAGTGGAAGAGGCCTCTGTAAAGGGCATGAGAAATTAATTTGCAAAAAGAGAGAAGAAACAAAGCCATATGTTACAATTAACGAAGAGGCTGTCTTACCGTTCGTTCATCTTCCCTCCTGCGCCTCATTCCACGGTAACTTCCTCTCCTAAAATTACATGACCAAAGAGGTTAACACAAACAAATGCAAATACACCTACTACTTAACAGAGCTTTAACTTGAAACATAACTGAAGATTTATGTCTACATTACTGCTATCGATGTCTGACCCTCAGATCTCATAATCTTACCGCTCATCGGGGCAGGAGTGAGAGTGACAAAGGAGAGAAAAAGAAAGAACAGATGAGGATGAAAGAGTAGAGGAGAAAAAGAAAGCCAGGCTCTCAACACCTGTTCCCCCCTCTGTGCGCTCCATTCTATCATCACTGGGTCACGTAAAGCATTAAAAAAAATTCTAAGTTCTAAATCTAGAAGACACACATTTGTATACTCAGCAGGTATGAATACCATCAGGATGTGGGTGTACATCATTAATGGTTGTGACTCAATGCAGAGATATGGAGAGATGGGCATGAAAAACTATTCAGTGAGTCAAAACAGACTGAAAGGTTGAGCTTTGCACAGATAGTGTTTTTTTATTTTAGATATTTTTTATACTATTTTTAAATAACTAACGTGGCTGCTTGAATTTAACATTGTAAATCAGTGACTGGCTTGAAACTTAAATTTATTACTCTTATTAGAAATTACTCAACTTAATCTATTTTCATGGACAAACTGCCCACACCCTTTGTTGGCTTCAGTAAGTGGCGTTTGACTATTTGAATATTAATCAAAGAACAATTTTATTACTGATAAATATTAAAAATGCTCTTCCCTAAACGAATACCACTTCATAAAGACAGACCTGGCTCGGCTGCTGCTGCCCAGGTCAGAGTGATTGTTCTCGTTAGGGGAAGGTGGAGGGTCAGACAGGCTGAGAATGGAGGGATCTGAGCTTGACACTGCAGCAGGGGTTCGGGGGGCCTGGGGAGTGCTGGAGCCCGAAAGAACTTCAGATTGAGAAGTTCCATCAGCACGGGACTGCGGTTTTACATGGTTCCTACAAACACAACATCAATGCGGTTAAAACACAAGTTACCTTGCATACAAAATTCATCAAGCACATAGAACCTTCTTCAAATAAACATTATGTCTTTGCTTATATTTGCAGTGCAAACTTGAGCTAATAAACCAAAGACATCATTTCATTATGGAGCTGACTGTAAATGGAATGGAGATGTTATGATACACAAGGATGACTGTTCCCTTGTCACAAGCTTTATGATTGATGAGGTGTAATAGTGAAACACAAGGACAAAACTCATGGGAGGTAGTACATTTATGCTGACGCGATAATGGGTTTTTTTTATGCAAACAAATAGACAGGAGATGAATCTGGTTCTAGCATTGAGCTCAGGCTCTCTATCAACATGCATCTGAAGAAGGTTTTTGCTTAAATAACACCTACTGTCACCCACCAAGGTTCAGCCCAGTTTTTGGCCTAAATAATCATATATAAACCACACCATGGCAGTGAGTGACAGTGTGAGATGACTATGAAAATGGAAATACAGTGACATATGCAACAAAATGTCTACCTGAAAGTATTGATAACATTCTTTCTTGAATAAAGTGGAAGGCTGGAGGGCAAAAATAGTAAGGTCAGTAACACAAATAACTGTTACAAATAATCTGAGAACGCAATTTAATCAGGTTTAGCATACAGTTCTATCTAACAAGCTGTTCTGGATAAAAATGGAAGGTACTTTCTTCCTTCATGGAGATAATTACAGAGGTTTCAGTTGAAACTGAGTCATCATATGTAACAAGTGAATACAGGCCATATTGAACGCTTACTTTGGTTACAGTATTTAATTATTTCTCAGGTAGACTGTGGTCTGAAGAATAAAACTGTTGATTTTAGGATATAATGAAAATACTGCCTAATTCCAACTTGACGTATGTTGCTTCAGTTTCCTCTCTCAGCTCCAGTCTTCTGCATTTTTGAACTTCAGTCTTAAAAACTCATCATTACGCTGTTCCTCTGTCAACCCCTAGGAATCATTCATACCAATGAAACATCTCTACATGTTTTCATGAAGCGAATTCTCTTACTGAATCTCTTTGAAATATTAGCGCTGTACTTTATCAAGTGAGCATAAGACTAGGTAACGAATCCTTTCAGAGTCTCTGTATACGTTTGCATGTTTATGTATCTCTGCCAACTCAGTAAATATGTTTATTATTGTTTTAACCAAGATTCAACCAAAAACAACTGACTGCAATGATTGCTGAATACACAACTGTCTAGCTACTGTTCTGCAAAGTGTAGTGATACAGGGAGAGTCAGCAGTCAGTCTAAACTGACGGAGTGGTCATACCGATTGCGTGGAAAGTGACGTGTAAGGCTGAGTGGAGAGGAGCCAGTCTTGTAGCTTCCTGCAGTGCTGAAGCCATTAACAAATGTACTGTTGGGAAATGGAGCCTGCACAGAGAAGACACAACACAAACACAGGTCAGATATACAGAACAAGCTAATTTAAAACAGTTTCACTCTGTACTACACAGACCCTCAGATCTCATAATCTTACCGCTTAAGATGTAATCTAAAATCAAATGTTTTGGAGGCACACAAAAGACTACTTAAAAATAAGAATCTTATTTTTAAGTGATACAATACAATATGATGGATCATGCTTAATAGGGGACCAGAAGCACGAACTAACAAGTGTTTCTTAAAAAAAAAAAAAAGGGCAATTTTTTATTTCAGTTTGACTAATAGAAACTATTTAGTTCATTTATTTGTTTATAAAATTTAATACAAGGCATAACACACCAATAACAAATCCCATTTGGCTGCAAATATATGTATTAATATGCCAGTGCTCTACTAATTAGTAGCAAGTTGTATCAATACAATAGTAAATAAATAATATTAAGGGCCTACATCCTACATTTTTCCTTGTTTATATTTTTCACTGTGATGTACACTTATAGCGTTAAGTGTGGTTTATGTACCAACAACCAACAAGTCCTAATTAATTTTTATGTGAACATTTTTCCAACCTGTTTTGGTTCCTCAGAATCAAACAGGCTGTTTTTGTTACTGTGTCTTTAAGACTGATATATGTAAATGAGCTCTTGCGCTGCCCTGTGTAGTGCCTCATTCAAAAGGAAGTCCAGGCTGAAACATTCAGGCTGAATTGATGCAGGATGAACAGGCTGATGTACGTAAATGTGCTGGGTTTTGTGACACCACAGAAATAATGAATTCAAAACAGGACTTTTTTCACATCTTAGTTTTCACTCCTCAGCCCATACAGTCTATATAAAACTATGATTATACACAATATCAAACTATTTTACAACAAAACAGTGGAGAGATTTTACTTTGCCACAATATGGGCCCTTTGTAGTTGTGTTCAGAATCATGAATGGAGCAAACATCCAGAATGAGGTTATAAAATTAATGTCTACAATGGCAATCAATTCTTATGTTGAATACGTTGACAAAAATTATAGTACAATATTTATCATTTAATCTTTTGTTGCTCCCAAAATAGCTAAAACAAACAAAACCTCTACAAATACTTTTTAGTGTTCTGATTATACTATTTAAGTTCACTTTGTATAAGCTGTTATTGGGGAAAATAATCGCAAACCATTCCAATCTTCTGAATGGAAGCATAAATAAGTCCCCAAGTATGCAGTTCTCACCAGAGGTGTTTCAAAGTACGGAGTGGGTGAAGGGGTCCAGGCCTGTGGCAGCAGGCTGTAGAGCGGGTACTGCTGAGGAGGCTGGTACATCTGCTGCAGGTAAACTGGAGACGAGTAATGAGACTGAGGGCTGCCAGCATATACAGCAGAGTCCACTGCACTGTAGCCGTTTTTAGCAAAGAAGGTGTTAATGGCCTTAATACGAGCCTGTAGACAAACAAAAGGTTTCAGTGTCAGTAAATGTCACACAACAGAGAGATTTATTTTAAAAACTAAGCCTGGATTCTTGTATATAGTGTTTTAAAATCCCCTCAGATCTCATAATCTCACGGTCATTAGGGCAGAACCACCTGTACTGAGAGAAGGAAGAGAGAAACAGGGTTGAGTGAGGAGGCAGAGAGAGAGAGAGAGAGAGAGAGAGAGAGAGAGAGAGAGAGAGAGAGAGAGAGAGAGAGAGAGAGAGAGAGAGAGAGAGAGAGAGATATATCTCTACAGCAGCAAGGGCTCTGGATCCTTCCAAGCGCGATACTGATCATCACTGGGGAAGCTAGAACAATTAATATGTATGTAAGGGTATGCAGAACATTTTCAAAAGATCAAGAAGTAATAATGTGAGAAAACATTCCTTTCTTGTGAAAGCAAATATGTAGAACATGCCTACAGATTTATTTCACAGACTAAATATTGGCAAAATTGCTAGTAGAAAAATCAGTCATGCCAAGAAATTCTACCCTTTTCTATATGGGTACAGAGTACATAAGAGAAGGAGTGGTCTGTGGGTTGATTGAGTGGTTGAGGAGTCAGTCAGTTTTTACTGTTAGCCATATTAGCAGTTTTAAGTGAAGCTAACTTGTCTTGGGCACTTTTATAGGGTAGAAACCTACATGATATACACTTACAGTTAAATGACTAATACAGATGTATGTAAACAAACAACAAAACACCCAAGTTAGCGATAAGAGACAACACCACTTCAGCGTGAAAAACTTTGACCTGATTATTTGTTCCACCTCCATTTTGTGTGGTTTAAATGCTCTAATTTGATCACAAAGGCACCACAGGCTTTGACAAAAGCAGCCGTGAGGGCGCACGTGTCAGGCGCATGTCTCAGTGCTGTAAGCACAAAGAGAGCAGCAGCCTATTCACACCTTCCCCTTGTTTCTCTGCTCACTGCAGTCTAGTGTGTAATGCAGGAATTCATTTGTCCTCAAATCTCCAGTGTGACAGAACAGAAAGATCTTGTTCCCACATTTTCAGATTCTGCATTCTTCTGCCAATAATGTTTCAGCCCAAGCTGCTGTAGCCTCACTTTACAAAGTAAACAGTGAGCTGGCTGCTTTAGCTAGCTGTAAGATTTTAACTAGGACTTCTATTTCTCTTTCTATAAGAAATACAAATTACAATAAAGGAAGAAGAGTCTGTAGGGTTTTTCCCCGCTTGTCACATAATGACTAAACTCATTTTTAATAAAAGTAGTAACAATGTTATAAGAATGTTTCATGAAAGAAGGCAAACTTTTTTTTAAAGGGAATTAAAGCTTTAATTTTGCCAAAACACTAATTTCTTTAAAATGTCTTTACAGTCTGTCACTGACAAACTAATCACCATCAACTAAAGTTGGATAATCAAAAAACATACCCCAACTGCACCACCCATGTCCTCAGCAAGAGCACCACAAAACTCACCATGATCGGCTTTCCCTGAAAGGTTTTCACTTCCTCACGTAAATACTTGTAGGCCTGTGAAATGTATAAAAACCATGTCATTATGAATCGGAATGAAAGCACTTAGAGCAAGCGTTTATGGTAAACAGATTATGGGTAAAGCTGGAAGTACACTACAAACCACAAAAGAACTAATCAAAACTGAACATGCTGTTATAAGTATACTTAAAAAGGCCCCTGTGTACGTATCAGCACCACTAGAAGCTTAGTGCAGTGAACAAGTCACACTCATATAGAGGCCTTGGAACAAAATATGATTAGAGGTTCCGTTCAGCAAATAGTACACAATGCACCACCATGTCATTTTGGCCCATAAGATGCCTTTTACGTTTGAAGTACAATGCCAGCTTAGGGGTGAGTCCTGTAGCGAATGTGTCTCATACCTGTTGGGCATCAGTGTCAGACTGGAACGTGATGTACCAGTTGTTATTATGAGCAAACTCGACACTGATGACCTGTGGACACTTCTCACTTTTAAATAGTGCCTCCACCTCCTGAAAGAGAAACAAACCACTAAATACACATTACTCTTGCACATTTTGTGACTAAAATTGCACAATGGGGTCAGCTAACTTCAGATTGAGAACTGAAGAACAAAAACAGAGGTGGTGGGTTGTCCAGAGAAGAGCAGACAGCTTTGTTTTAGCTGTTAGTACTAGAGAGGCTGTGTTTCAGCAAATTTAAAATAAAACTACGTCATGAACCGCAACCTCAAATTGTCCAAGTTTCTCCCGAGAACCCTGAATGTTACAGTATTTTGCAGTTCGCCTCTAGTGATAGCCCACACTAAGCCCAAAAAAAATATATAAATAAAATAATAATAATAATAATAAAAATTAAAATATCACACACACACACACACACACACACACACACACACCAATATCTGAAAAATGAATACCCACCAAACGATTAAATATTCAAAAATAGTTGAATATTTGTGTTCAGCCCTCGTATTTACAGAAAAGATTTGGGTGACGACTCCAGAGCTAAACTAAAGAAGCAAAACTTTGACACTAATGGACTTGGACATGTCTTGGCTTACTGACTACATCTGGGGTAAGAGGAAAATTGTTAAAACATGATTTTTAAAACAAATTTCTTTAATGATTGTATACTTAACAGCCATGGTTTTGTAGTTAAGACACGTTCTCACCTCAACAGGGGTGGTCTCCGGTACTTCTCGAAGAATGATGATGCAGCGCTTATGATTGGGCCGAACCTTCTCGCCCTTCTCATCCACTTGCACCATTGGAGATGCTGTAAAGTCCATCAGGGACCAAGAAACAAGAGAACACATACAGACTACTCTTAGGACAAAGCTAAGATGAAGTTCGATATTCTAGAACACATCCAAAACGGTAGCTTAATGCAACTGAGAAAACAGTGTGCATGCAAGTCTTCTCACAAGAGAATTATTAGGTCTACACCCATAATGTGAATAGGCTACATAGTTTTACCTCGCAGCACCTCCAGTATCAAGTCCATATCAGTAGTCAGTAGTTTAATGCCCTCCATGCTGGCAATTGTCCAGATAGGCACAAACTGATCACCATCCATCTGAGATATCAGATACAGGTCTTTGGAGAGGTTCTCCCTAAACATACAGAAACATTGTGTATTCATGGAAAAATCTTGAATTCAGATCTACAAACAGTAAAGACTGTGAACATGCTATACAACTTAAGGAAGAGTGTAAGAGGTCAGCTCAGTAAGGCGAGTTTATTACCTGGAGAAGCAGAACTCCAGCTGCTTCTTCAACGACTCCCTCAGACTCTCCTCAGAGAGGGGCTGCAGCTCCTCCATCACTTCTTCCTCCACTGTGGACAAGCACACGCACATTTCAGCCACATTTAGAGTCTGTCATTGTATCTATTCACTTCTGTGTGCATGCAAACATCTGTGGAGTGAGCAAGTACAAGTGTGAGGGATGAAGACTGACCTGGTTCATATATTGGATACGTAACGTCTGGTGTGTCTACACCATTTAGCAGACCACCCTCCACATGAGGGGCTGACTCAGAGTCACCATTGCCAATACCATACCCCTTACAGCCTAAACATAAAGAGAAGGTGATAGCACCTCCACAGTAATACAGACCTTGTATTTTCTTTGTAGGTATTCACTACAGACATATCCCAATATAGAAAACGATTCCCTATTCAATTTCCCCTGTGAAATACCAGCTGCTAAGATCAACAAGCATATCTTCTGTGTGTGTGTTTGGGAGGGGGGCAACACTAGCTCAAATGTCCCCCACCAAAAGAGCTGGATTTAACTTTTACTATTCTAAAAATCTGATATCATTAGCAGTTATTTTACAGAATCATAAATAAAAACTGGACACCAGAAAGCATTTTAGATGTGTTAGCTAATTAATATGATTACCTACTTACATTAAATTCTCATCAACGTATTCCCCTTGACTTAACTGAAAATACTTTGGCTATTACCGCATTAATCTCAAAACATACAGCTTTCGCATTCAATTTGGAGTCATCTACAGCGCCATTCACCATTTGTGAAACATTTACATTTATTTTCACATTACTTAGAAGCTACATTACACCTTTACTGCACTACGGTATAACTCATGTAACATCCTTATTTTCACAACTATACAGACTATACAGAATGTCCACAGACATTTATATCTGCATTTGTACAGCTAATAGCATCTCTTTTGCAACGTTCACACTGGCTAATATTCTTTTTCAATCTTCATTCTATTTATTTAGTTTGTCCCTTAGTTAAAGATCTGTGAACAGTCTGTTTACCTGTCTGGTCTGTTCAGTATGCTACACATCACACATGCATGCACTTACAAAACCTTGTATGTGTAATATAATTGGCAAAATAAAGTGATTCTGATTCTGCATTCCAACATCACATAAAACAACAACAGTAAATATATGTAAGTATTCATCCATTTTTTAAACGACAACCGTCTAGCCCTACATCATGGACTTTTCAAAGTTGAACTGCCCAGCGGATGCGAGTAGGTGTTTTGTTTTGTTTTTCTGAATTCAGATCACAGCTCTAACAGCTGCTTACCACTTCAGAACTACCCAACCGTCTCCTTAATCAGAATAAGAATAAAGTGAGATTCCATCTGCCTTACCCAACAAGGTCAATCACTCTGCTTTCACCCATCAAACCACACTTTACTTCATTTCAATGACTATACCATCGACGCCTTTGCCAGTCACTCCTCTCACCTTCCGGCTGCTCGGTGGGGGTGAGGTCTGCCTGTGGCCAATCAGCGCTTTCCATGCCCTCCTCTGGGTTGTGGGCGGGAGGAGCAGAGACTTCCTGCCAGACTTTGGCATTGGGATTCAGACCGGCCCCCTTTGTGGTCACCTTGAAAACAAGATAAGAAATAAGTGGGGGTTATATAGGTGACCGAACAGAAGCTGCTTATCTACCATCATTATGACTCTCACTAGCTTCACTGGCCTAAGATTATTTTAGTAAGCTCGTTGTACTTAAAGAAACTTGCAACATCTCAGCACAGCTGATCTTGGGTCACTGAATAGCTAATCAAGCAGCCAATGTGAAAGCAGCTGAATTTATACAAATGGAGTTGCTAAATAGTGGAAATTCAGAGTCAAGTGAAAGTTAGGAAGCGTAACCACGATGCAGAAGAGTAACTGAATCACACTGCTTGAAGAGGTGTGAACTTCTGCCGCACTCTGAGCGTCAACACAGCTTTTAATGAGGAACTCCGCGCACACGCAGCCTCCGTTAAAAGGTCACAAATGTGGATTATTTATCGCTGATATCTGACTGACCCCTCTATATCCTTCCCAGGGACTACGTGAGCAAACTCATTATCGTTTATTTAGCTGACAGTCTACTCTGGGTTCACCTTTGACCGCAGCCTTGCTACGTCCACACAGCACTGCTGAAGCTCACGTTCATTCACAGGCCTGATTATGAGTCTGTCCGCTAAAATAGCCTTTTCACACGCTTAATCTGATCAGCCTCCAGCAGCTCTCATAATGCGGACCGAGAGCGGCTACCAACGCGCTACAAACCCGCATCTAAAACCATCACCTGGCTGACCTGACCGCAACCCGGCGGTGTTTAATCTGACCGACGCTATTTTCAAACCGCGGTGGAGAAATTCGCAAGACTGATTTATTCCTTGCAACCGGCGGCTAAAATCAGTGAAATGTTATCTTAACCTTTCCGTCAACGGAGCTAAATATAAGCCAGTCATGCCGGCCTTCAAGGCCAGCTAACGTTAGTCTCACTCACGTGGCCTTGTCGTTCTGCACACTATCACGGTTAGCTTTAAAACGCGTTGCACTTACGACGTTTCCGTTCCGCGTAATTTAACAGCACCAAACATTTTCAAACAGGCCAGAAAAGACGCGTAACTCCGCGCAGCTCGGAATCGGAACTCAAGCAGGCCTCATCGCCTCTAAACTCGAGGCGCCCCATCGCCCGAAACGAAAAACCACGCCGTGTCGATTGAAAAAAAACTTATTCAAACTCACCTCCACAAACAGCAGCATTATCCCTCTCCCCGGCGACGCTGCCACTCACCACACACTCCGTGAATGAATGAATTAATCTAGTTTAAGAGAAGAAGTCTCCAGGTTTAACTTTATTTTCCTATTTCAATCGAAAGCGCGGTGCAGTTGTAGACGAGTTCACAGACAGCAGCGCTCTTGCACCAGCATGGCACAGGCTAGAGCAGCGCCGTTCTGCGTCTCAGATTGGCTGCAGCGCTCCTCCTCGCCCCGCCCCTTTAGAAGTCACATGCGCCGGCACGCTTTGAATATTCTCTACTCTCATTCATAGATTCGTCCGCACTAAACCTAGCGAATTGCGTCACGCGAAACACCGGCTCTCATTGGGCCTCGACCACGTCCATCATACAAGCTCAACCGGAACCGGGGCTCACCGCCGAGCACATGGCGAGAAGAACATATCGCACGGTTGCACTCAATGAAACCGAATACAACTACCTAAATGAATGAATGAATAAATAAATAAACGCTGAAAACTAATAGTTTGTCGTGCACAGTAAATCAACATGTACACAAATATTAAAAATGGATGCCTTCCCCCAACTAGCATCATGCATTTCACCAAGCCACGTCTCTGACCACACATTAACCTATATTCTAAGTGCATTTCTGTATATGTAGGCCATTTCCTTAGACAGTGGGTATGCGTAGCCCGGACCATACACGTCTACACCTAAACTAAACAAAAACAAACCTTTCATATGATCATCTCACTTCCTGAGATAGCCAAGACACTGCTCCTAAATGTGGCCCTCTAATGACACTTCGAAGGCCTATTGTTACGACGTATGTAATATTAGATACCCAAATGCTGCACTGAGCCATACAGTTACAGCTAAATTTAAACACCATAGCTTGAGATCACTCAGGTTTAAAACTGTTCAAACAAATCTATTCATAGATCAATTTAACTTTATCCTCATATCTTTTCCAGCTCAGCAAAACTCAACAATACTACTTCTGCCAAACTTTTGGAGAGGCAGCTTTATTTATGAGGAGGCAACGCAGCTTTGAACTAAACACTTTTAAAACGCTTTGAATACTAATCAAGAAACATTTAAGATCCTATATTAGAACAGTCATCAATAATGACAAATTAGATTGCCACAGTTTGTACCGTAAAGCTACTAAAATCGCTATTTCTCTTTATAACGCTGCTCTTAGCACTTGCCATTACTTGGCAATAAAGATAAACCAGTATACAGAAAAGTGCTTTATAGTGTATACTGGGCTCTACTTTCCAACAAATAACTCTATATAAATGTTGTGGTATAGACCAATAAAGGTATTTTGCCCCAGTTATGTAGCCAATTTTCAATCAAAATTCTTAACATAGCCCATTAAATGGTTTTGTGGTCCTAATATATGAAATTATTGAATCACATGTACAATAAATTTGTTGAAGGGCTTGATAATGAGCAGATTAATTGAAAGCAGTGATTGAGTTGAATTTGCTGCTTCCTAAACATCTTAGTAACTAGATTAGTGGGTTTTTTTGTCACTTAGGTGGATTTTGTGCATTGAAGATGTGTTTTCCCTGCTATAATACACCTGACTAAAGCTGCTGGACAGCTTGATAGACCAAATGTCCAAAGGTCTGTGGACCTGCTCATCTCAAGTTCCTTCTGGTGCAGTAACAGCTTCTAGCCTAGTGGTAAGGCTTTATTCTAGATGTTAAAACATTGCTGTGAGGATTTGCTTGCATTCAGCCACAAGAGCATTAGTAAGATCAAATACTAGTGCTGGATGTTTAGTTCTAGTTCACAAATGTCCCTCTAACTCATCCCAAAAATATTTGAGAGTGCTCAATCACTGAAGAGAACACAGCTCCACAGCATAACGCTTGGGGGCTTCATATTCCTCCAGCCAACACTTGGCATTGGACATGGTGACCTTTGCATCATGTGCGGCTGCTCTATAGTGTCTCATTTGCAATGCTTTTCTATGGAGATTATACAAACTACAGAAGAGGTGTCTAACAACCATTAGACATATAGGGCAATTAGCTTATGAGTTAAACCAGGTGTGTTGCTCTTCAGAACTCTAGTCGTTTTAAGCCATCACTCAATGTTAATTTTCTCATCTGGTAACAAAAGCAATGATAAAGATATTAAGAATGAACATAAAACTCCACGGTTGGGTTGGCAAAGTTTAACAAAACACCTATGAGTTCTCATGATTTCATTAATACCCTGTTAGTATCTAGGATTTAAAAAAATATAAATAAATTATGATCAATGTGGGTTCCACCAAAATGTCCAAAATGTAGAGTGAGGAACTCACCAACTTCATAATGTCGTTCAAAAACCATCACCCAAAAACATGTTATAACGAGGATTTATGACAATTGTCAACTGCAGTGCCTTTGAAATTTGCATCTTTGGTTTATACTAACACTATTTTTAAAATAAAAGTACTACATTTAAAATACACGTAAAACTCCACAGGCTGCTATTTTGACCCGGTATGCAGAATGTAAACTCGTGAGCGTCATTGCTCGTCCACACTGTGAAACAAAGGTGAATGTCTTCGGCAGTGTCAGTCATTTCAACAGGTCACTCTCACTGAGGAAGAACAGCGACCACATGGTTTAATTCGGTTTAACACGAGCCAAACCGCGGTGTCCAGGCCATGAGGCGGCTTGTCAGTCTGAGCCATATGTTAATCCTTCACAACTAAACCAGCTATTTAGCTAACAAGTCACATCAAACGGAGGGATCAAAATCGATTCCCACAGCAAATGATTTACATTTCTTCGATACGAAAGGTAGAAATACCGTAGTTAAACCATGTTAACCGTGTAACGTTACTGTCTGGATTATCTGGGGCCATTTATTAGGTCAACAAGCCAAACACGCTATCAGAGACGAACTCGCCTTCCCTTCCACCTCAGGAGTTACGGAGTTCATTTATGCGGCAAAGTACAACTCGAATGGAGTGAGCTCAGGAGAGCAAATTTGGAAAAAATGGCATAAACGTGTACAATAAATAGACGTCTCAAAATGAATGCAGACAGACAGGCTTTGGTTGAAGTACGTGGTGTTCTTGATCAGCCTAACTAACTCGGACCGGTTTGTTTGCGGTAGCTAAGCGAGCTAACCGGGCTGTCTAAGCCCTCGTTAATCTAACCACACGTCAGTAAATTGGCTGCTAGCTTTAACTGTTAGCCGGGTCATGTAACAGCAGTTTATCTGTTACGCCACGGCAGCATGTAAGCGTTTAACTTCTGCCACGCTTGCTTGCACCCACTACTTTACATGTTCCTTCCAAAAATGGAAGTGAAGCACAGATGGTATGTTGCTAGTTAGCTACCTAGCCACCCTCATGTCGCTGCACTCTCAGCGACATGGATGGGAGAGGGGAGAGGGGAGAGGGGGGAGGGGGGTTAGTGGTGGGTCTGTAGTGCCGATTCAGCACACACAGGCCCATACTCACCATGTCGCCTCGGTCCTTCCCGGCTTCAGGTGTTCTGCTTTCGTTTTCTCGGATGACTGGGCTCGACTCGACCTCCTCCGTCTGCTGTAGTGAACCGCTATTCTCTGAAGTCATCGGCCGCCTTCGCCGCTGCTCCGGCCGGTCCGGTCCGGTCTCTCTCTCCCCCCCTCACCTTCCTCCGCCTCTCCTCGCCGGGTGGACGCAACAAGCACTTGCTCGGACTAGTTTGCGTCGGTTTGTAGTTACCTTCTATAAACGGACCAGAAAGAAAGCTCTTGACCGACAGGTTATAACTTATTATTTACTCGCAGTGTTATTCCTCGACTCATATCCGAAAAGGGCTTTAAATAGCCGCGACGCTGAGCACCCCGAGCTCACCAGGCGTCTCTGACAGTAATTCGCACTCCGCCACCGTCCCGACAGACAATGCGATCACCGATGATGTGAACGAATCGTCCTTCTGAACCGGTTCTTTTTATAGTAAATCATTCGAACCGATTCACACAACTCCAAATGAACGGAACTTTTTTTGCACAATGAAATGTCGATGTCACAGGGCGTCTTCCAATAAGTTCATATAACAATCAGATTTTACCTTATGAAAACATAAAATACCACAGTGTAACAGCAGCAGAAGCCTCTTTGAATTAGCGTAAATCAATCTGTAGACGGTTACTGGTTTCCACTTTCTGATTGTGATGTGCACATTTCAAGTCTGGTTGCAATTAGTGAACAAAAGCAGCGACATCAGAAGACGGGAATCAGCCCGAGGGACAATCAGACACACTTTGGGCATCTAGAATTAGCTATTTAAAAATGTATGTTTTGTTTTTGTTCTGTATATGAAAATCTGTGTGCGTGCATGTGCACATACTATCAACAGAGCATCAAAGATAACGTGATTGTTGCTGCAGGAAACATCAACATTTTGTTTCATTATAACGGTTAATACTACTTAATTGTGTGCTATGTTGTATTTGTTTTGACAGTACTGCACACAAAAATGCATTCTTGCCGAGAAAGCACACTGATGCGAACCGAATGACACTGATTTGTGATCAATGAATCTGTCAGTCGATTCACTGAAAAGCAGAGTTGGAAAGAATCGGTTCGGTGAACTGATTCGAACTTCCAATCACTGAGCGACCACCCCTCCTCCTCTTCCAGCGCGCATTCGCTCTCCTCCCCGGCAACAGTGTGCAACACGCCGCATAGCAACCAGTGGGCGCTCTCTCCGCATAGCGACGGACGCGCAGCAACGACAGCAGCCAGGCAACCGCCAATCATGACACAGCGAATAACGCTTTCAGCAGCTGAACAGCCAAATTCGTTTACAGCTAAAGTTTGTTTAAAAGCAACTTAAGTGACAGTAGAGCTCCTAAGTCATTATGTTTTTAGATTCAGACAGCGGAAAACTGCCCGTGGAAAACATTTACAGTATTAGATGATAAACTGAATATGTTATCTACAGATGAAGTGTGGCAAAGTTTGCTGTGTTTATTTTCCCAACAAACGGGGAGCTGCTTATTTCCAAACAAGACCACAGTACTCGTCAGTTTATACAGCTGTACACAAAAAAGCAGGCCTGAACTGCATGTCTGTTTCAGAATAAAAGCAGTGAAGACAAAATGTTTGCTACATTTTAAATAAAGTATGGAATCAGTCATTTTACTGACTATCAGTGTGAACCAACTACATGATTCACAGCAGCATCTGCCCAGGGCCTTCCAGAGTACTTCTAAAAGAAACAAACCCACTCTCAACAACTTCCTTCCAGTGCATGGTTTGCTGTAGTTCTGAGACTAGTGTGTATCAAACTTCTCTCATGTAAAATGAGGCTCAGTGAACTCATAAAGTCAAGCTATTCCTTCATCAGCTTTTACTCTGTACAGCAAGAACTTTTCAAAACAGAAGAGGCTTCTGTATGTTCCTGTTTTTGCTTAATCATTATGAATCTTCTCCATGTCTAGAGGCTTTTTTTAATAGCCCATCGTCTCTATAGCTGGTGTTAGTGATACAGCCTGGGAGCAGTACTCAAGATATCACGTAGTGCTGATTTAGAATCAGATTTCCCCTGTGTACACACTGCCACGTTTTACCTTGCTGCAAAGCAAACCTGCTCTAGAAGCAGCAGTCTCACTCTTAAAGAGATACAGCAACATTTTCACATTTAACCCTGTTTTTAATACCCAAACATGATGAATGGAAGTACATTAGAAAACAGGAGAAAGATCTTCCAATAATAAAGCTGAGTGCCTCATGTTTGACACATTTTTCCCAGCAGTAACATTTACATACAGACATCAACGTATAACAGCTGTTTTTGGGCTACCTGTTCTTAGGGCTCTTTTTCAAGACAAAATATTCATTTTATGCAGCTGCTGACAGTTTTAGGTGGCCCCAAAGCAGGCCAAGGAGATGTAGTGCCTAGCAGTGCTTGGGGGGAAACTACTGGAATATTAAATCCTTTAATTTAAAAGCAACATCAGGCAGCACACAGAGAGAAACTTTGACATAAATTAATGAATACTATGTTGGTAACTAGATGACAGAGTTTAATTGCCATACTGTTGAACTACATCTGTAAAATTAACTGTGAATACCAAAGGACAATGTGTTTACATCACAACAGTGGTCTGCAGAATGGTCAGCATGACAGCCCCTTAGATTATATTACAGAGTAGTGAAATGGGTATGTGTGCGAGAGAGAGAGAGAGTGTATTTAGGCCTTGGTGGTGCCGGACTGTGACGTTTGTTGGCTGTGCAGTTGCTGTAGCTTCATGTTCATGACTTCAACCACAGCTGTAAGAGAAAGAAATTAGAAATTGTTAATAAATGTGAGAAAGACATTGAAGGCACAACAGGTTACTGATTCGTTGTTGTCAGGACAGCAGTTTCCTTTTAAGTGTTTTGCAAACAAAGAAATTTTTTTCCAAAAAAGTCGTTAAAAGAAAACGGATGAGAAGTAAACAGTCATTCAGAGTGTTTTGATGTGAAACGGTGCATTTTAGAGAGACTCAAAGATTTCTTTACTGTGGTGGTGACAGGAAGTAGGGATTGCAAGGTCTAAAACACTCATATAACCATTTTATTTACGATCCAAAATGATCAGTGAATCTACATGTGCCTTCTGAATTTTTTTATATAATTTTGGTGATAAACAGTGGTAAATCTAGGAAAAATTTTCTTTGGGGTCTATTTTGCCTTAAAACGCCTGTATAGCGCATGCACCTCTCTGCTATGAATATGTTTTTAAAATTACATTTTCTATAATTAAAACTATTGTAAAACAATGTTTAAAGCATTAGGAAGTGTATCTGTAACCATGTCATATAATAACTTTTTGTGCAATAGCTTTTAGAGACAAACTCTTCAGACGTTTGGTTCCTATCATTACCACTGTGATACATTCTGACTTGGTAAGTTACTCTAGAACAGCACATTTCACAATAAACCACTCTGTTTGACACTGTTTTTATTTTAACCAGGTAATTATGCAGAAATGCTGCCCCACTTTGCCATCACCCACCAAACCCCTGCGAACACCACCACAGCAAACAGTTCTGATAGGATGTAGTGCCAGCTATACTTCAGCACTCATGCCATAGGTTTTTCAGATTTCTCTTTTATCAATAAACCATCTTTTCCACCTTGTCCAAGCTTAAAAATCTTTTATCAGGATTTTTTTTTTAATTTCTAGCTTTTCCATCCAGGGTTTAATGCACTTTTTCAAAATTTGCAAAAAAAAAAAAAACAAAAGAGGTGGATGGAAAACCTAGAAGTGTGGCAGTGTGAATGCATTTATCAAGCCCCTCTGTTGTAATCTGCTGAAGTGCTTTTTTTTGCACTAGTATTTATAAACAGAAATTTGAATCTATTAAACAATGTCTGAGCAAGGGACACCTCGGCTTCACATAGTTGTCAATTTTTGTATGTGACATACAGGACTTTGTTACTAGCAAATTAGCTAATTCAAGTGTGTTATTCAGAGAAGAGCATCACCTTGCTTCATAGCATGTTTTTCTTGAAGAGCAGGCTGAATCTTCTCAATCTGTTTTGTGAGAAAGTCGATTTTGCGCTTAAAGAACTCTTTACTGTCCTCCACATTCTGAAAAAAAAATGCAGCTGACTTGAGTTATGTCTTCATACAAACTATACATCTGAACACAATCAGGCTTTAGCAAAATACTCTCACTCACCTTCTCTACAAAGTAACCCGTTCCCACATCTACCAATACATGTTCTACGTCATTCAGAGTTCCAGGAACATACATCTAAGGACGGCAGTTAAAGAAAGCAACAGAGTGTACTTGAAAACGTTTCTTTCTCTCTCTCTCTCTCTCTCTCTCATACACATACGTACGTGCACACACACACACACACACACACACACACACACACACACACACACACAAAACAATATTTTCAAGACCTCAACACTACTCTGAACTACCAATCAGTGAGAATGTCCTTTTCCACATCTGAAAATGAGTTCTGACATTTCAAAGTAACCCCCATTTATTCACCTTTATAACAGAAGCTACACACACAAACACATACACACACACACAAAACACAATTCAAGATTTGATAACTTTACTTTGAACTGATTTACCAATCAGTGAGAGTGTCTCAGCTGGTGAAAGGATACAGAGCTGGTAAGAGGGACAAGCAACTCTTTTCCTGAAAGAAAGAAGGGAACATCAAGAAAATGATTCAAAAGCAATGAAGACGTTGTATTATGTACTCTTGCACAGATTACATAAAGAAGTAGTTCCCAACTCTGATGTCCCCTGTCCAGCATATTTTAATGTTTTCCCTGCTTCTTACACACCTGATCCAACTTATCAGCTGATTGACAACCCCTTCCTGTGTTTAAGTAGGTAAGTATCAGACGAAAAACACTATGTGCAGGAAAGGGGTGCACCAGAACCAGAGTTGGAAATCTATGAAATAAAGTATAATAACCATTTTACAGTGTAGATTATAAAGCCTCACCTTCATTACTCTTTTTGAGAACGTTGAGACTGTCCTTGGCTTCTACATATTTCGTTTGAACTACTTTCAACTGAGCTATGGATGATGACAGAAATTCTGTTTCCTAAAAAGCAAAACGAAAAAACAGTTATAAGAATTGTAGACTCTAACAAACACTGCACAGACCTTTAATACACTTTCACTCACTGGTTTAGTTAATACACTGGTAAACAGGTGTGATGGCAGTATATAGTTTGGTTTGAATGCTGTCTGGACTGAAGCTCTCATCACCTCATTTCCCAAACAAGCTCCCACCTGCTACTGTACTCCTCAGCAAGGCTCTTATTTCCTACATCTATTTAGGAATTGCAGGAAATATGTAGTAATGGTAGGCTCTTTTCAAGACTTTCCAAACTTTCAGTGTTTAACTTGCTATACATTACAAGGCGATAGCAAATACGTTAGTTAGACTGCAACAATGCAGAGAAAAAGACAACACCATTTTTCCCCTGAAGCAGGATTTGAATCTTATGTCTGTGTTATTTTCCCATCAGAATATCCACATTTGTACCTACAACATGTCCTTTTCCAGGTCTGGCAATGAGTTCTGAAATTTCAAAGTAACCCCCGTTTATTCACCTTTATAACAGCATCTATGCCTGGGTTGTAGCTGCATTAACAAAACCCTAGATCTCACAGCTCACACAAACATTAGAAAGCTCTACGTTTCAATCTTTTTACAGGCAAGTGTGGTCGCTGAGGCTGCGGCTCATTCAAATGCAGTTCTGCGCAGTGTTACTATGGTGAGTTGCGCATGGCACTGAACAGACGAACGCTGGACTGTTCATTATTAGATTATTAATTTTAATGAAAGTCATTTCTTCTCCGTCACGCACCCATCCTGGAGGAGCTTTAGCCGGTAGCTAACAACAACGTGACGGCGCTTTATGACGCGGTGGGCGACACAGAGTTCTACCGCGACTGAACACACGAACCGAATTACACTCAGTGTTAATCTGCACTGGTTTAATGAAAGTGACCGCGTTACCTGCTCGAGCTGAGTCTTTAAACCTTCCAACTGTGGAAGAGACAATTCAGTAAGATTCACCGCCATGTTGGGAAGAAAAATGACAATAAGGAAAGCTTCCGGTTTAAGCGGAAACGAAGTCTTTGTAGATTTACTACAACTCGATTTGTACTAGTAAGAAATTAGAAAAAAAAAAAACATTAAAATGAATTAGTTTTTACTTGTGAAAATTGAATCCTCACATTAAAATTATGATAGTAATAAAAATGTTCCTTTTACTCTAATTAAATGGACAGAGTTCTTACTGGTGATAGCTGAAATTATAGGCATATGCAACACCCTCAGTCAAACTGCACGTTTTGTTGTTTTTCTAACCTAAGTGAAAATAAGAACACAATTTCAGTATATATTCTGAATTTAACATATTGGGTGAACAAAAAACAAAATGTGCCGTAGGTTTTGTTTTAGCCGGAGCCCAAGCTGAATGGAATGGAATGGAATTCAGGAGCGGGGAGAGGAGCCACTTTGGAACATCACAGGCTCCATGTCGAACGTATCGAAGTCGAGAGAGGCCATGAGCTGCTGCTATAATTCTCTGGATTGTTATCTTTAGATAACAAGTAACTCGTTATCTCAACATAATCCAAAAAAATGTAACTACCTCATGGCCTCTCTGGACTTCCGTACGAACGTGTTCAAACGAGTTATGGGATACAACAACCATACCAGCAAGAATGAATGAATGAACGAATTAAATGTTTTATTATTTTTATTTTTCCCCTTTGGAGCAATTTCACTAATATGGAATGATGTAGTAGTTAGAATATAGTTAGGGGAAAAAAGTCACAAAGCATTTTCATTTTTGAATGAATTTAATATTGCTTATTTGTTGCATGAACATTAAAAACAGTAAGAATAGCTTGCAAGTTAAAAACAAATTTACAAACTTTCAAAATACTTAAATTAAAATATAACATACAAAATTAAAATATATCTAAAAAGTGATAAATTCTAAGGGAAAAAATTACACCAAACATGTATTAACAAGGAAAAATAATCCAACATGAAGCTGGAACTGTTAAAATAACAATTCATATAGCTCTGTGATGGTAAGTATGCATCAGCAATACTATATGTAGAATACTGTATATAATATAAAACAGGATTATACATAACACTTCACTCATATCACTAAAACTGCATATTTTGACTGGTCATTGTAAAAACACTAGATATTCACACTATAGCTGATGTGCTAGCGCAAGTGTACAGGTAGGCCATATGCAATGGGTGCAGCTCCAATCATATGTTTGAGATGGGTGGCATCACGTGATTGGATAAGGTGCTGGAGCAGGGAGGAACCTGAGCCACTGGAAAGCCAGGATTGCAACAGGGCAGATGTAAATCGATCAATATCACGATCTGTTACATCCCACAAGTTCCCCAACACTAATGGGCTAAAAAAGGAAAAAGAGAGGCAGAAAGAAGTTTACAAAAGGGTTAAGAAAGAGGCTGTAATTGGAGTTTTTGCTAGACCACAACTATAGCTACAGTTTCTCCTGTTTAGTGAAAATGTACTAATCAGCTAAATAACAGGCTTAACTAATTCAAAATTCTTAAGTTTCTAATATGCCACCAGGCTGTTTGGGATGCATCTTACTAAATGTACTATTTGAAATCCAAACAATCATCTGAAACATTGAACATTTCATTTGAAATAATAGCAAAAAATGTCAACTAGGTCCAACTGTTTAGTGTAGGCACTTATATTACAGGCTGTAGGTTAAAGATGTAGCATTCTACATTCTCAATTAACTGTTAGACTCGCTGCTAATGACTGTCCATATATTACCATCCAGCAATGAGATAGCTGAGGATGATGCCAGTTCCCTCAAGGCAGCCCTGCACACTGAGTGCAGCACTACTGCATCCAAAAAGCAGAGCCACTGCTCTCACAGGGCCCTTCAGGACCCTCTGAGCATCCAGGAAACGTGCCCCAGCTCCATGCCCAACATAACTTAAATCCAAAGACAAAAAGACACGAGTTATAAGTCACAGTTTGTTGACCTCATGGTAATGAAATATCTTTGCCTAAGCAACAGATATTGCAGTACAGGAAAAGCTCACTCACATGTATAAGTCTTTGGTGGTTATAGCCTCCTGCAGTTTATCAGGGTCAGGAGAAGCTCCACAAACTCCCTGCCATGCCGTCTCACTGAACAGCCAGAGACAAAGCAAACATTACTAAATTAGGCAATGAGAGGCAGAGCAAGCAGTGAAACGGCATGGGGTGTACGCATGAGACACTAACCCAGTAAACCAATCTCTAAAGCGCTTCTCGGTCTCAGGCAGGTTTCTATCTGGGTTTAGCACAAAATAAACCTGCTGGGGATCAACACCACGTGATAACACAGAGTCTGGATCCACCTGAGAGTGAGAGAGAAAACATATACTGATTTAGGTAAAACAGTCAGAAGAAATCATCCATTAAATGTGCCACATTATGTAAGAGTAGTGTGTACATGTTTAGCAAACAAAAAAAAACAAACAAACAAAAAAAAAAGTGTCAGTACCTCTTGGAGATAACTGTGTCCCAGTACAGCGTGTAATGAAGGCATACGTGTGACAGAGCGAGACTTCATGCAAGAGATGTTCTCCCATGGCAACCTTTGAAGGTACTGCTCAATCACAAACACAAATGTGTTACTATGTTAAAAACAACTAAGTTTTTAATAAGCCATTTATGGAATGACACTAGCATTGTTTCAATGCTGCAGTTACAGCATGGGATTTTTTTTTTGAATTTGAATTTACACTCATGACCATTGACACTGTGTCAACAAACCTAGGTGGCTGTCAATAGCCTTTTTGGGGTAAACATTGCAGTTATATTGAGAGAATGCTAAAATGTACCTTGTCTAAGATTAAGACAGTGTGTCCTTGAGGTTCCTCCCTTCCTCTCAGTTCAGACACACACTTCTTTAGCATCTTCAGAAAATCTCCCTCCAGACATGCACCCTCAGCCAAAGAGTGCAGATCTGAGTGAGAGAGCAGAGGAGCTGCAGACAGAATCACCTGGAGGCACGAAAACAAAACAAAAAGATAAACACAAAACTGAGGAGAATACATCACAGAACTACAACAGTACAAAGAAAGTACAGCATGTCACTGACATGAGAGCTTCCATATTATTTGCATTTCAGGTTTGTGTGGATGGCTGACTAAAAGTGCATTCAGAGTCTGCAAAGTATCCTTTGTTTGACTTTTGTCCATTAACTAAACACCTTCACTGTATGAATGAATTTTTTAAGGCTACATAAAGGCATAAGACTTCATAAGACACCAGTGTAATGTTGCTGGCACCCCCAGGAGACACAGACCTTCAGCATGTTCAAAGTGATCTTTCCTCCCATTGAGGGGTGGAACCATTTGAGTTGAACTGAGAGCTCAGGGTCAGATGTCAAGGGGAGGAGTAATGCCCGCCATACCCCTAAAGCCTCCTCCAACTCCTCAAGCAGTTTCTAAGAGCAAGAGAAAGACAAACCATTTAGACGAACCACAAAAGGACCACAAGGCAACAACATTCCTAAACTTAAATTATGCAAATTTTTTTCTCTAAATGTCTAAATACAGAGACTAGCATTAAAGAGAAAAACATCAGGTTGTAATCCTCTTCACTTAGACTTTCTACCAAAAGCTTCACTTTTCAGCAGTCCCCTATAGCCAGAGTGGCCACACAGATCCCCTGACAGCTTCTCTTCTCACCTCCACTCGAGCATCCAGAGCCTTCCTGCCATCCCACCACTGCACCTTATCTGCCACTCCACTCACTTCCTTCTGCCCCTGCAGTACTCCCTCCATCTCCTCCAGCAGAACAGGCATCGAGCGCTATGGAGAGAGACAGAGCATGAACACAGGGCTAGGTGAAATGGACAAAAATATCACTACTATTTTCTCTCCACAATTACAACACAGCCAGCTACCTATCTACTATTGGTCATGCTGATTTATGCTGTAGCAAGTCAATAGCCAGACTTTTTTCCTTCCTCATCTAGTGTTAAAAGGTGCACATCGTGGCCTAATATGTCAAAGTAGCAATTGTTCAAAGTTCAAGCCTCTGCTGCTAATACTGGTTTGAGGTAGCTTAATACTTTTAACAAAGCCACCTCAAAATTGCATTATTGAGAAGTATTAATGTTTTATGACAGGCATGGTTTGAAGGACAGAAACACACAGATAGAAAGTTGCTCATACATGTCTGTGTTGGGTTGGGATTCTCATGGTGATGGGAACAGAGTCACGCTCTAGTCGCGTGAGGAGAACAGTACTGCCAATCTCACCAGGGTACACCCCCACAAGAGAGAGCAAACACACAGTAACACCTGCAGAACACAAGAGAACTTGTTAAAGTATTTGCATATAGAAACAAACTAAGAGTAAGGAACTGAGGCTACCTGATTTAACTGCTGGAAGACCTAGCTTGGCAATTTACTTCTCACAGACTGTACAAGTGTGTAATTACCTGCTGGCAGGTCTTTGAGCTGCTGTGTGAACTCTTGGCAGTGTGTTTGGGGGAACTCTGCTGGCTGTGTTGAGGTGAACGAGTAGATGCTCTCGAGAGCAGAGAGTGTTTTTGTCTGTGGCTGAGTGGACGATTCCTCCAGGCTCAACACACTTAAACTCTCTGCTACATCACCGCTGGACTTTTTCATTTTCCTGAGAAAAAAACAAAGGCTTAACTTGTCAAAGTTGATGCCAACAAAAATTATACCTGAGAATTCATAACAGTAGGGCTGTGCAGTATCAACATTTTCATATCCTTTATAAAAAGTTACTGAAGATGGGTTTGTGTTGTAAATAACAGAACATGGTGCAGCAGTTAACATTTTAGATTCCAAAAATGTCCTATATTGGAACGCATGAAGCACGCAAATGAGTTCTAAATTTAAATGATGAAAAGTACACATTTATTTAAAAAACAAATAAATGTATTTATGAAAAAAAAAACAAACAAAAAAAAACACAAGAATCAGGTGAGCAGATTTTTTTACACTTTACAAAAACATACCAATCAGTTTGTAAAGCAGAAAAGAAATATTAGCAATCAAAAACCTACCACAAAAAGAAACAACCATGTGTTTGACATACCTAAGCCGATTAGCCAGGTGGCGAGTCATGTGATGGCGAGTGGACACGCCCAGTGATTGAGCATGCAGCATGGCTGTAGTGACGGGATCAGAAAGACCCAACAATTGGGCAAGCAGTGAGCACAGGTGAGGGTAGAGGGACGGACTTGGAAAATGATGGAGGAGGAGCCAAGAGGAGCGCAGGAGAGACCGGACCACCTCTACAGAGAGCTCAGCTACGTATAAAGCAGACAGGCATGTCAAAATGTGAAGTTATAGTAGTTGTAATTTTTTGTATGTACTGATCTTTCATGTAGATGCTTTCAGAGGGAGACTGCAGCTAGAGGTTACTAACAATTTCTCGTGCTCTGACTGAGGCTGAATCATTCTAAATCAGCAGAACAACCTTTGGAAGCTCTATATTATAGGATTTCAAAATTCCAGTAGGAAACCTTTGTGTCATATGCGGATTTAAATCAAAAGCATTCCATGCACACAGATTCACTGGTCAATAAAATGCAGTTCAGGAGTTCTGAGGGAAAGTCTTAATAATAGAACTTAGTTGAATAGTGAAAACGTGCCAGAAGCAAATAAGGCTTTTGTACATTATTTAGACAGCATGCAGCTGGTTAACGGTTTAATTCACACTTGAGACAAAATATCTTAACAAAATATAGATTTGAACAGGTTAATATACTTTGTTTTACTGAACTGAGGCACAACATTATGTCCAATAATCTACAAACATGCATTGTGTGAGCCTTTTTCAACAGGTTTCTTTTATTTCCTATAATTACTTTGTGAGTGACTCTTACC
Organism: Colossoma macropomum; assembly: GCF_904425465.1. Lineage (NCBI taxonomy): Eukaryota > Metazoa > Chordata > Actinopteri > Characiformes > Serrasalmidae > Colossoma > Colossoma macropomum. Next base: position 29,600,947 of record NW_023494789.1, read on the forward strand.
TGGTGCTACATGTGTGTGTGGTAGTGATGCATGTGTTCCTATGCCAGTCTGACCAACACTTTTGAGCTCATTCACACAATCTCTGCTTAAATCTGTTCCCAAGTCTCTCCTCAGTACCTCCAAGTCAGCATCAGGAGCATCTGCAGGACTTTCTGCACACAAAACCAAACACATTCAGGGTATACAGTATCTGTATTTTACAGATAAATCAGATTTAAATGTCAGTATCCTGTGTCTCATACACAGCCCTACCTGTGTTTAGTGTCTCAGAGTCAGATTCTTGGAGGTCCTCTAGGCTGATGTCTAGAACTTCATCTTCATCTTCCTTGATCATCCTCATCCTCTCTGGTTGCTCTTGATCATTTGAATTTTGACCTTTTTTGGACCGCCCCCGTCGTGGCCGTGTTTGAGAGGACACACCCATTTCATCCTCGGAGGAGGGGCCACTGGCGCAGAGGGCTGTGCTTTTCTTACCAGTTCTCGTCCTTCTGGGCCCATCCTGCTGAGCAGATGGATTTAGAGGGAATTTGGAAGCTGGTATTGGTGCAGCAGAGGTTTTAGATGTGGACATGACAGAGCGTTTTTTCTCTGACTTTTTCTCGATCTCTACAGCAGGGGGAGCTGTGTCAGCATCACTCTCATCACTAAACTCAACCTAGAGGGAGAAAGAAAAAGAGAGAAAAGGGGTGCTTAAGCAACAGTTTGACACCAAAAAAATAAATAAAAAGTAAAAACAAAAACACACAATCTTCCCCTTAACTCAAATGCAGTTTTGCACTGGAACTACAAGGCTACTGTTCCCAAAAAGTAAGCTTAAAGCCCAGCAATTAGCACTGTGGAAACTGCATGCCTAAATGCAATTTCCATTAAACAGCATCAAGCAATCTCAAAAAAATCTTAAAACAGACTTTCTTATGCAATTGCTGACCATATGAAACTTATCTATACAAATACAAAAATATGAATACAATTTAGAATGGCTGGGGAAGCACATTTCACAATCCTATTCCTTTCATGTCTGAAGGTAAATTTTGTCCTATTCTTTTAATTTCAGTCATTATACAGTCATATTCAGTTATTATATCAGATCTCAGTCAGCAAGAGTTTGAAAGTCATTCAAAAGGCACTGTTCAAACCTTAAAGCGTGAGCGTTTCGTCCGTTTTGGTGCAGCTGGGACAGTTACAGGTTTCTCTTGTTGAGGAGAAGAATCTTCAAAAACCTGGAATGAACTCTTTGCTGTGGTTTTTGACTTAGTAATGCCAGAACGGCTAGCACCTGCAGCTTTGGCTGCTGTCAGTGGGGTGGAGCTTACAGTAATACCAGGAACCTCACTGGTGAAGTCAAACGCACTCATGTCACTGGTTATACCAGCAGACACTGCCACGGAGGCAGATTTAGGGCAGGGGGTCCTGGTTGCTCGCGGGGTTTTGAAAACCATGTTAGGTTTTGTGATGCTGATTTTTGACACCGGGTCCTTGGCTTTCTTTGGCAAAGCTGTGGATGCCTCTCTTGTTTTATTAATCCCTTGCTCTAAAGGTGCTTCTTTTTTGCTTGCTGGGAGGCTCTTGGCAGATGCACCTGCCACTGGAAAAGGTTTATCACAACTGGAGCTCTTCAGTCTGTTCTGCTGTTTGAGCTGCGTTTTGATTTTGGGAGCCACTGTAGTGAGCAGTGGAGTCCAGCCCCATACATCGGAGATTAGATCATCAGGACTACATTGCTTTTTCCCAGCCAGGGCCAAGCAACAGGCAACAGCTTTGGCACCCAGCAGAGCGGCCCTTAGAGGTCCCAGCTCTGCACAAAGGGTCCCTTTAGACTCCACAACCTGTAGCCCCACCTCTATCTCTTCCCACAGAGCAGCAGCCTTTCCCTTTTCTCCAGCCCCACAGCGGAGCTGAGTCAGCACAGTGCCCAAATGAATCCTGCCAACCTCTGCCTGTAGTACAGAGGGGGGCAGGCACTGACTGGGGCACAGTTTACAGGACATTAGGGTGGCCAGGCGGGTGTGTAGTTTATCTATGATGCTACTGCAGCGCATCTTAGCATAATGGCGTAATCGACGTGAGCTTTGCGACTCTTTCTGAAGATCGGCCTGCACCAGGGCCCAATGGATGCTGACACGAGCCAAGCCAGGCTCAGTGCAGCACGGGCAGGAGCAGCTGTCTCCATGAGTCAGGCAAGACAGCACATGCTGCCGTTTAGGCTTCAGAGGGGGTGATGCATCCCGGCCTAACTCAGACAGCCCCTCTACTGGCTCCCGGCCCAGTGAGCGAGAGCTCAGGAGATCACTAATATCCTCCTCTTCCTCAGCAATCTGAACGGCAGAAGTTGGTGCAGCTGGTCTGCCTTTGCGAGGTTTTATTTTCAGCTCAGATTTTTGTTGGTGGTGCTGGCCAAAATCTACAAAAAGCAGAGATCATAGAATTGCAAACATGATTTCTGAAGTTCATTTATTACATTTGAAATCCAGCTAAAGATTTATTGTGAGGCATATTACAACAAAACAGCAAACAATTAATTTACTGCTAAAACATTTTTGTGAAAAGCAACCAAATTCTATGAATGTCAATATTGCATACTTATATGATACAAAAAAACAATATTAAGTCCAGTCTCCCACCCAGCCCAACTCTACAAAAGACATTTCCATGAAGCCAAATTGAAGGAAGCTGTAAGAATTACCTGTACCAACATCCAGCAAGTGTCTGACCTGCTCCAGATCTAAAGCACTGGCCTCACTCGCTCCTTTCATCAACTCCAGCTCAGCCTTCAACACCAGCAGTTCGGCACAGCTACACACAGACATGCGTGACCAGGAAGTTATGGGCTTAGAAAGAGGTCTGCAATCCTGCACTGTACCACATATGCACACAAAACTTACTGGCTGAGGGTGTGTAGCTTGGTGGCGAGTTTAAGGGCCTCCAGACACTGAGCTTTGGCTTCATGGGCCGCTCCACCGCTGCTCCTGACACACACCATCCTCTCAGAGCAGAGTAACACCTCACTCAGCAAAAGCCATTTAAACACCACGCTATCTCCTACAGAGACAGAGAGAAAATGCAATGTAATGTGCAATAGTCAGAAATCACTCTTTCATTCAATTTCCACTTTAAATGGCAATCAAGTACAAGTGATTCATTGTTCCTCAACAACTAAATACATCAAATTTTCAGTATTTAGTGTGGACATTTTTTTAAATTACAGCTTCCATTCTTTTCAGGACCTTCTTCCAGTTATTTGATATCTGATTCCAGGTATCTGAAGAGAGATTTTTCCCACACCTGCAAAGCTTAGTCTTAGAAGCTGGTTGAATTTTCTGCTTCTCACAATCCAAACAATCCCAACACATTCAATGACACTGAGGTCTGTTTTCATTCCAACAAAGCAGGTGCACACATGATCAGTTGTTGGAGACTAAGATTAATTGATTAAACAAGTAGAATCAGGTGTGCTCATGTGTGTCTAGAAAGAAAACCTGCAGCCACAAAAGCAATTTGTAACCCCCCTTTGATTGTTGTACCACCTTAAGAACAAATTCATTTTAACATTTTGTTTCTTTTTACCTTGGTCTACAAATCGTGTGTCCACATTGGGAGCAGGTGCTCCATAAAAGCCATTTCCCAGCAACATCATTACCAGACTGCACAACAGCTTCAATCCTTCATACTGGGCTGTGTCTGGAGTCTTCAGACCTATAACATACATGTACACATTAACACTTAATAACAGCCAGTAATCCCCATGTGTCAAACATTAGGCCTGTGAGCCTTAACTGACACAATCCTTTCCAGTCCACAAAATTATTTTAATTTCTATTAAATGCTAGCCTGTTTCACAATGCCCTGCACTACAATCCCCAGCATTCTTTACAATAATGTGCACTCCCACCACCCTCCCACAACGACAATCTATGGGACAACAGTAACACCTCAGTTCTACCACACCAGTCATATCACCAAACAGTCTAGCGGTGTTTCAGCTTCAACTGCAGTTCAACCAACTTAGCTTAGAAGCTCAGAAATTGATTCCAAGAATGAATGAACGAACAATGAGTAGCAAAGATGCCAGGTTTCCAGTTCAAGCAAATAGGTTGGTTTAAAATATGATTTTTAAAAAATATTTCAAGTATCCATGTAATATATCAAGGTCTACTACAAGTGCCCATACTTTTCTATTGACATTTTGCCTTATTTTGAATAAACAATAGCCAGTTCAGGTTATGGCAAAATATTATTTAAAAATGAACTAAAAACAGAGAAATGAGATTTTCTAATATATCCCTTTTATTGGTGTTTGGCATACCTGCAATAATCAGTAACTAAACATATCCCCATTTGTGGATATACTGAAAGTTATTTGTAAAATGATACCATGCTGGATGATGGTCTGGCGGAGGTGTGTGTAGAGTGTGTCTGTGTCCAGACTGAGGTAGGCACTGGCTGTCTGTAAGGCTCGAGCTTTCAGCATGTACCAGCTCTTGGAGTGATGCTGTGCTGTCTCCTTCAACACCTCACATAGACTGCGCACACCACGCTCCACCTAAAAGAGGGAGGTGTTGAGACAGAGACTGCCATTATGTAATGTCCAATCCCTTTGCATACGTGCAGTTATCTCTGATTTAAAAAAAAAAAATAAATCTCATCAAGTGCACAGTTGACCAGAGCAAAGCTAGCTTATTGCTTCAGACATGTTAAGCTAGATTGTATACTCCTCCAAACTGTTTAAATGTTTAAATGTTTCAATGACTGGCTATACATACTGAATGACTGAGTAAGAACATATTAGCCTTTACCATCTGATGTGCCAGCAGCTGTTTAAGAGGGCAGAGTTAGAAATGGCATCAATCCCAATGGGATTAAAAGGGAAAATATATAATTTAGGGAGGTGTGCGCATATTACCTCACGTAAAGCATAGCAGAGTTGAGCTCTCAGCAATGTGGCTGTGACAGAGATGACCGTAATAGCCTCAGAGCCTGGCTCAGTGGCCAAACACTGCTCTGCTTGCTTCAGCTGCACCTGAAAAACGCAAACAGACGACAGTCATTTAGAATCCAGTATAAAAATGATCATTTAAAAAAAAAATAAAAAATCTGAAGTTGACACTGATAAAAGTTTTAGATAAACAGTCCAACAACTAGTGATATTTCTTTACAGTGAAAGAACATCTGAAAATGTCACATATTTAACTGAATGTTCAACATGTTAAACTCACAGCAATATTTAAAATAATATCCCCAATGTTATATCTAATCCCTAAATCTCTATATATCTAAATATAAATGGTTTTCTCCATTACTATTACTACTATTACTATCTAGCTGTTTATTCCATGGTTACCTCAGCGAGCTGAGGAGAGCCCAGGTCCAGCAGCAGTTTGGCAGAGTGGCAAAAGGCACCAGCACTATTTTGGCCATCACCAAGGAGTCGGAACAGATGTGCAGACAGCTGATAACCCTCCAGAGCCTGCAGGGTCTATATGAATATACATGAATAAATTAATATAATGAACAGGATATAACATCTTAAAGGGATGGTCTCTTTAGGGGTAATTAAGAGACAATTATCCCTAAATAGCTAAGACATGTCAAGACATGTATAATCACCAGTCAGCATTGTGTACGTCTGAATAATCACATACTTGCCTCAAAACTTGTCAAGTTTTCTAATCTTAAATAGATTTACTTGTGGTTTCTAAGATTTATATCTTATCTAAAAATATAAAAAAAGGACAAAAGGGTCCAATATAACAAAACAGGTGAAGCAACCTTAAAGGGGAATCCACAGCTTTATCAAAAATTATGCATAATTTAATCTTCGAGATGTAAATAGCTGTTCAGAGCAGGCTGATATAGAGAAACACAGTGCCACATTTCATTACAATTGTGACATGAACCATGAGTCCGTGTCTACGATGCAAACATTTTATTTACTATCCAAAACATCCATGTTCAGAAGACTACCTGTGTCTTAGATTTTGAATGTAATGCTGATAATGGTGAATTGGGAAAAATCTTAAAAATGTGTGATAATTTTTACAAGGCCCTGCTTGTAACACTCCAACCTAAAATGTTTACTTTAAAAATGTGTTTCAAGCCAAAACCTTACCTCAAAAGTACCATGAAACAATATCTCAGGCATCAGACAACATATTTATAACAGTATCATATAATAACTTCCTGTGAGGAAGCTTTTAGTGATAAACTCTTCAGATGTCTCATTCCCATCATCACCACTTCGAACAATTCTTGTTTCTCTAGAACAGAGCAATTTTTGTCCATTTTTCTAGATGGCAGCATGTCACAGTTTCATTGTTTTAAAGCTCTACTAAAATCATAGCCTTCCCCTTCAAGAGTCATGCAAGAGTGTTTACCTTGCCCATGAGTGAGTAGAGGGCAGCCATAAGAGAGATGGAGTAGGCAGTGTGTTTGGGGTCCCTCACCACAGGTACATGCTCATCCTTCAGCAGAGTCCTCCAGAGTAATAAACACCTATCCAAAGGCTCGCTACGTTCTAACAAATACACAAATAGCATTGATAGTTCTCATATACCATGTACGTACAGGGACAAGATGTACACAGACCGTCCACTTCATTACGTACACCTTCTTGTATTTACACTTTGTCCATTTCATCAGCTCCACTTACCATATTGGTGCACTTCATAGTTCTACAATTACAGACTGTAGTTCATCTGTTTCTGTGTATACTTTATTAGCCCCTTTTTACCTTGTTGTTCAGTGGTCAGGACCCCCACAGGACCAACTATATAGTAAATGGAAGTGATACAAGGAGGTTTACCTAATGAAGTGGCTGGTCAGTGTAGAATATAGAGCAATAAGATCAAATGTTTATAATTCTGTTGGCACGTTCTCATTCAGTCTGCTCATATTTAGGAAAAACATTTCATTCACAGTTGCACTGTGTTTTGTGTGCAAGATCTGCCCCCCTTCTCACTATTTTGTGCTGCCAAATTGAAGCAGAGTCCATCATACACCAGCTGGCTCTCCTGTAGCTTCTGTTTGTCTTCATATTCCAGATCATTAGTGGGAACCGGATCCAAATTCCCAGTAGCCTTACTGCCCTCCTGCACCTCACGCAAACGCTTCTCTGTATCCAGTGCCTGACAGAAAGATACGATTAAGAAAAGAAAAATAAACAATCCCATCACTATACATTACATCTTCTGCTATGGTTTAGTATTAATAAACAACAAATAAATAAATAAATTAGAAAAACGGACGTCTGCAAGAACAAATCTGTAAGCAGTAGCAATAAAATACATAAATAAATAAAATAAAATAAAAGGAAATGCCCTGGAACTAAATTTACACAATTTTTAATTTAAATCACACAGTATTGCTGTACAACACACATTACAATCTAAATCCTACTGTATTCTCAGTACTGCTTAGTCATTTTAATTTTGCCCCTTGTTCTTTTTTTGGTAGTGACAACATTTGACTTGACAAGTCAGTTTCTAGCAAAACAAAACAAAGAGAAGAGTTTTCCGAATAATTTCTGAGGCATGTTACTCACATTTGGTTACCTCAGAGCTACCACGTTTGTATCTGAATGACTCCCTCTTTTTGACCAGGGTCATTATTTATAGCTTGGAAAACAAAGCTACTGTATCACTGACCTCCTGAAGGTTGGCCTCAAGTGTGCAAATGTAAAGCCACAAAGATGCGTGTGCTTTTTCATCCTTTAGCCTATCAGCATTCTCTGCTGTCTCTTGCTCCTCTTCCAACAACCGCAGAGCCTCATGGGTAAAATCAACTGCAGAACTGAACAATAAAACAATGATAATAAAACAATTTATAACAAAACGTAAGTGCTTTAACCAACTCCCTTACATGTTAGTGTGTAACATTAAGAAATCTGTGTTCAAATACATGTATTATTATGTGTATGCCTGGATATACCAGTCTGTCTGTTGACTGAAGTCCTGGTAACACACCACCTGTGCCATCTCACACAGGTAAGAAGCACGCCTAAGAGTGTGTGTAGTGTCTTCATGGCAGATATCGAGCAGGTCGCACAGGGCGTTATAGCGCTCCTGGGCGGTGTCTCCAATCTGCTCCTTATACATACGCAGCTCTTCTTCCAGCAGGCGCACCAACACCTCCTCATCTACTGAAGATGCTTCCAAACCATCCCTCAAAGTCCTGACAAACAAAAAGAGCACAAGATAAACAAATATTTTGAAAATCCAACCTAGCTGTTTGTAGACTACTAGAGAAAAAAAAATGCCATAATCATCAGTGGGACCGAGTAAACACACATTTGCTGTAACAACTTTCAAAACAAGAGGTTTGGGGAGGAAAAAAAAAACAAACCAAAAAAAAAAAACTACTATTTATGTGATTCCCAGTAATAAACTTCTTTAAATCAGATAATGCCAAAAAGTGTGTAAGCTATAGACCACATAGAATGTAGCTGCTGCAGACTGTGTTTGTGTCTCACTGTTTATCTATTTTTGATTTTGCCGCTTTACTGTAATCTAATTAAAATGCTTTTGTTTTCCTCAGCCTTTTTTCTTCTTCGCTGGAAAAACTGGAAGTGCCACATTCATTCAAAATTTTTTTCAGCACATCCTTACTGACCCTTAGCCATCTTCCTTCTGTGCTGTTGATCCTTAGTGACTCCAAACTGACATCAGACACAATGCTATGTCAAATATACAATCAGTACTCACTGCTGTCCTATAAACTTGTCAATCAACATCACTCACTGCTGATCTCTAAGGGCATCATTGCACCTGTAAGAATTTTTGTTGTTTTCATAAGACCCATAACATCAACAAATTCATTTTAAATTTATGTATTTGTTTCAACCCACCGCGCGACCCAGAAGGATAAGCTGTTTAGAAAATGTGTGTGTGTGTCTCAACTCAACTGATGGAAACACAATTCACATTCTGTTTGCTGCAACATAAACTTCTGACTGTTAAAGCTAACAACTGTGGAAAACAACTAGGATCAGCTTGAACAACTGTGATCAGCTTTTATTGAAGAGACCAGATTTCACACACATGATATTTCACATACTATGATATTTATTACACACTGTAACAGTGTACCTTGATATGTGCCCCATTCAGTAAACTGCTTTTGGAATACATAAAGTATATATGTAGTAGGTATGACTATTTAGATTTAGACTTTACACTTTTTGCATGTTGAAACACTTGCCTGTTGCTCATTTCCCAGGTGATAAATCAAATTTAATCACGCCAGAACTGAGAACGTATTTTCGTTACCTAAGGCGTGTGTCTTCCTCTCCTGCACGGGCAGCATCACACTTTGTCTTAACCCACAGGGAAACTGGTTCCACAAGGTGATCCAGAACCCGAGCACCTAGAACCTGAACCCAGCGGACTACCCAGTCCAGAGCTCTCTCCCACTGAGCTGCACGCCGACTACACTGCACGGCCAGCACGAAACAGCGATTCACCTGAACATAAGCACACATACATAACTTAGAAACCTGCACAACTAACTGAGAGATCAAGTCAGAAAGCAAATCCTGTAAGAGCTGATGTAGAGTCAGGACTTACTCTGTCCACAGGCAGAGAGACAGGACAGTCCTTACTTAACTCCTGACAGATAATCTCAGCCAGGCCAAATGCTTCTTCATACAACTTTCTGTTGAATAACTCATACACCACATTATTCACCGCACACACTAAAGAGAAATAAAGAGACACATTTGTTACCTAAAATCACAAATCTAATTATTTTAACTTAAAACTAATTTAAATTAAAATCAATTAAACTTAATTTGAATTACAATGCTTTTTAACTATTGTATAATTATTATTATAATTATTATAATTTACCTGCTTTCAGTAAGAAGTTGTCATTAGACAGTTTGCGTAGTTCGGTCATCATGCGTCCTGCTGTTGCCTGGCAGTATAACAGAACTCTGTCCAGAGATTCAATAACTGACTCCTAAACATATACAAGTACACATGAACACACAGAAATCACATTTCAAAAAAGAAAACACTCAACTTATGTTACATAGTAGTCCATAAATTGATAAACACAGTCCTGCGTGTGAGGCAGGTGAGGTTTACCTGTGAGGAACGCATACTGTCATACGTGCTGATAAAGCCTTGGTACAGACTGAAGCACAGTGAATACTGAAGTTGTTGTGAGAATGAGCTCTGAAATAGAGACAAAGTAGGACAGGACCGTCATCTGTAACAGTACACTAAGAAACTGACATACTATGAAGTTGCTGTTCAGGTTTATGAAAAGCTTTTCATATTTCATAGATGATTATTTTAATTAGGTAATGGTAATTAGGTAATGAAAACAGCAGTGTTCCATTTTCAAAGCAGTTTGCTTTTAGTTTTCTTTCCCATTCTATTTTCAGTGCTTCTCTCATGCTACAACCGACTGATCTAGGCTAGGCACCATATAGGCCAAAAATGGACACCACTGATACTTATTTACACTGATACCAACTGTATACCTGCTGTCCAAGACCTGACTGTAGTAAATATAATGCTGTAAGTTCCAGGTTACTATAAAAGAAGAGTTTATAAGCCATATAAAAAGGCCCATATCATTTAAAAGGCCCTTTTCACTTTTTTTTCTTTTTAAATAAAAGCATACAATATGGTAAACACTGTTAAAGTTGCAAAGCCCCCACCCAACTCTCACTGAAGTATGAAGAGAGTTTCAGCCCAGACTGCTTTTTGAACAAGGCACAAGACAGGACACCCAATCAGAACAGAGCTCATTTGCACATGTCAGTCTTAAAAACCTAGCAAGAAAAACAGCCTATTTAATTTCTAAGGGATAAATAGAAGTTGGGGGAAAATAGTCATAAAAATGAATTTTTGGCACATAAAAACACAAAAACCTTGTAAGTAAACTTTAGGGGAAAAAATCAAATACAAGAATAATGTAGGATATGGGCTCTTTAAATAAACTGCAGGTTTCCTTTCAGTAAATGTAGTTTGTTTCTGGTTCTCTACAGTATCATTTCTGAAGAAAACGAAACAAAACACAGCACAGTGTAGCAGCACTCAGGAAGAATGAGTACATAACATTTATAAACACTCTAATACAAAGATAGAAATATTTGTACTGATATCCTGATTAGTTGACTCTTTCTCTCGGGAGGCCACCCAGGTGCTAGTTCAGTCTCTTCTCAAGGCTTGACTACTGCAACTTGCTCTTGGCTGGTCTTCCTATGCAGGCTATCAGGCCCCTGCAACTCATCCAGAATGCAGAAGCACAGCTTGTCTTGAATCTTCCTACATTCACTCATGTTACTCTGCTGCTGCACTCCATTCACTGGCTTCCTGTAGCTTCACGCATCAGATTTAAAACCCTGATGCTTGCTTACAAACCCAAAATGAACCAGACCCTCCCTACCTAATGGCAACGGTCAAAATTTCAACTGCTGCTCAAGCCCTTTGAGCTACAAGTATAGCTCAGTTTGATCCTCCATCCATGGAAGACGAGCATCAAGATCCTTTTCTGTCCTGGCATCCAGCCGGTGGAACAAACTCCCGCTGGCCGTCTGAACAGCAGACTCTCTCGCGGTCTTTAAACGCAGACTCACGACACATCTCTTGTCACAGCACTTAAGTGAGCATTAATGCAAGTACTTATTGAAGTGTATTGTACTGCATTTATTGAAACGTATTGTATTGCACTGTTTGTTTTTTTCTCTACATATCAACACTTAGTAGCTTAGTAGTAGCTTTTACTCTAAATCTATTTGTACTAGCTAAAATACATTCTCTGAGTTTACAAAGCACTTCTGTTAGTCGCTCTGGATAAGAGTGTCTGCTAAATGCTGTAAATGTAATGTCCAAACTCAATTAGAAGCTCAAAAACAGGGACTATGTTCAAAATGGTCCCCTAATCCCTAGCTCCTTAGATTGGAAAATCAGTAGCACTACACAGAACACTTTTAATCACAAATTGTATACCTATAAAGTAAACGATTCCATACACTAACACTACATGGGTTTGCTCAACATTCTGCCAAACATGAGTCCCACCTGAGAGCGCACTGTATAAGGAATAAGGCAGTGTCAGATATAGCCAAAGGCTTACCTTTTGCTGTTTGAGCAGAAGCTCCTGATATTCCTCCAAAAAGGAAAAACAGGCCAGCAGTGTAGTCCTGTCCATTCCTTTTGTTTGTCCTGCCTCTGCTGCCCAGACAACCAGCTGACAAGCCTCCAGGAGAGCATGGCCATCAGCATCTCCCATAGCATCAGGCAGCCCTCTAAGGATGCGAGCACAGTCTGTGAAAGGCTTGCTGCATTCACTTCCAGAGCTGAGGGCACAACGCAACTGCACTGCCCGAGCAGCAAGGCCGAGAGGTAAGCACAAAATGTCACAATGGCGCCTGATCCCCTCCAGAGCTCTGTCCACCAGCTGTGCAGCCTCAGTCCAGAACTTGCTCTTGCACAGCAACTTGCACACCTTAAACACCACCTCACATCTGACAGCCAGTGAAGAAAGCATCAGCACGCAGTCACCACCCGCATTCTCACTGAGCAACGGGCTGAGAAAACGCATCTGTAACTCAGAGAGTAAAAACGCTGCGTCGTCCTGAGACAAGCTCCCACTCGCTCGCTCAAACTCGCCCACTGCCTCCTCCACAAAGAGAGGCACTTTAGACGTGCTGGACGATCCCTCCAGCAGCCGGAAGAGCAGAGCTTGCAGCTGCCATCGGAGTCTGTCCCTGGGAGGGAGGCTGGATGCCTGAGAGCCTGAGGTCAGGAGACTGTTCCAAAGCACTGCGAAGCAGTTCCGAACCAGGACACTGAAGTCTTCAGCCTGTGGTCAAAAATAACGGCAATGTTTTAAAATAATTACTTAATAATTAAAAATGATAAAAAAAATAAAAGAAAAGTAAAAAAATATCCCAAATGGAGTCAACCAGCCAAGAGCCAAAATTGCTGCTTGATTTCTGTCCTAAAGACTGCTGTCATAATTTAGGTACCCAATTGTAACGTCTTATCTTTGGAACACTAAAGCCATTTGCATACCTCTGTGGAAGAACACTGCAGTCTGTGATACATGATGTCTCCAAGCCGACTAGCAGGACCATGAGCTCTTTGAGTAACCATCTTCTGCAAGATATGGAAAATTATTTTCTCAAGATAAAGCGGGCATCCTGGTACTGCAGGGTCAGGGACCAACCCATACCCCTTCACAGCCAGCTCCACTAGATCCACTAGACATTTTTGATGCTCTGGCTGTATAGCTCCACTGCCAAGCCTCTGATTGCATGCTCGAATGATCCTATCACATATTGTCCGACTCCATGGGCCAAGATCATCATTTACATGTTTCTGCAGCATACAACACAAAAGGCCAACTCAAGATGAGGTGCAATGTATATGAGAAGTTTAGCTTACGTTACACACATTGAGCTACTACTTAAACTCAAGAAGTCTTTTTCTTACCTTCAAATCATCATGAAGTAGAACAGTGTCCTTCATAGATGATATCCGTTGGACGTACTCATCTGTTTTTAGACATTTCATTCTTCCTTCACCACCTTTTTCTGAAAAGGTTCAGTAAGCCAGATAATAAGTACATTTCAAGTTATGAAGATTATACAGTTCAGAAGAAGAAGATGGCCAAATAAAAACTAGCAGCAAGCAAACAACACTTTTACACATTCGGTGCACTTACAGTGGAGGAAAAAAATACAAACATTGTCAAATATACACAAACAAAAATATATACAATTAATAGCTTTTGAAGACTTTAACTTCTCTTGTCAAATCATGTCCCTCTCTGTAAATAAAATGTCTTTTTGGGCAGTCCTAAACCAATCTGCCCCAAAATTAACTCATGCTAATACAGTGTGTCCGGGCTGGGACGTAACAGAATTTCAAGTATATGGGAATATGGATTTAGAATAAGAAATTCATTATCTGTATTCAGCCCAAGTTACATTTTGAAAAGGCCTTCAATGTGTTTTTTACTACTAACAACTCTAAGTAGCAAACATGCTAATTTGAAAAAAATCTAAGGAGAACCTCAATTAACAGCTTCCTTACAAAGGCTGAAGCCTGAGTAGACTGATGAATCTGGTGATGAGCCAGTCATTAATCTCAGTGTTCCTGAGCTCTTTTAGGGGATGATCAAATCTTCTTAGTAGTGGACATGTTTGTGAGTGACAAATTTAGTATCCGTGTTGTACTGTACTGCTCGAAGGACTGTGGGAGCAGCATTGGACTGACGCAGGTGGTGAAAGAATTTTTTTTTTTGAAACTTCATTTAAATGATAAACAAATTTTTCATGAAATATTTTAATAGAATTATTACGAGAAGAAATCTGCCAACAAGTAACAATGAAGAACAGTATAAATTAAGTTTTAAAAAAATCCAATGTGCCTCACCAAGATGTATCCAAAATGTGTTCTGAATACGTTACTTTTTAATGTATTGTAATGAAACAACGTTACGTTACTGAATATATTTAGGACAGTGTATTCAGCATTCAGCCATCACTTTTTTTCTAAGTAATGTAGTAAAGCGCTGTAGGCGAATATCAGGATTATCCAAATTTTGTACGATTTAGCCGTGCTGGCCTACACAAATGTCAATCATATTCCTCCCTGCAAATACAAAGAGTCTGTAGATCGATCCAAAGTGACATTGTACATAAAAACTGTTGACGCTGTGACATATTAAAAAGTCACGTTTTACTCATGAAGCTGTGTTGTGCTGTTGAACTGCTGCACTAGAGTTCGGAATTAATACATGAATTTGCTTAGCTAAAACCGGCTAGCATAAGCTAGCTCTCAGTTTGGTTCAAACATCTCACAAAGCAACAATGTTCGCTATATGACAGTTAGTATTAAATGTAACCTATGTTTTTAATGTAACCGATGTATTAAATTTAACCCACACGTGGTTAGAATAAGTCTTGGAGGTTTACAAGCGAGTCTAGTAATAGTAACCTAACTAATTAACTTAACGGTAAGGTATACTGTGACACACAGCTAGCGTTACCCCTCGCACAGGCACACAGAAAAGACAGCTAACGAACTAAACCAGCTAATATTCAGACCACGGCGAGCAGTGATGCGATGTGGCTAACTGGTCACTTACAGCACACCGAAGAAATGACCTTCGTTCTGCGAAAACTATTTCAGTATTTCAGCTGTTTGTGTTGATAAACTCTCCAGCGCTGCTGTTGTAATTCAAACTTCAACCCGTGAACTGTACGAACGAGGCGACGCGCACTTATTCAAAATAGCGAACAGCCTATCGGGAAACGTCTACAAAGCATTGTGGGAATTGTAGTATATAAATCGTACATTTTTTTTGACGCAAGATAAATTCCGCTAAAGCCAAGACTTCTGGCGAACATCGGAATAACCCACTAAAATCCGCCACTCAAGTAATAGTTTACTGAGCTGCCAATATGTATGTCTATGCGGAGTGCACTTAATGTAAAATGCGCCATGCTAATGAAACCTACCAAGCCAGAATTGCTCAAGGTGGTAGTGATGGGAACCAGACGTCCGAAGAATTTAATGGCTCTAAAATCTACATCACAGAAAGCTATTACATGAAATAGCTGCCTGAACATTGTTTTACGATAAGATTTTGCCTTTTTTAAAAAATAAATTAATGGCGGAGTATATTCAGGGCGTTGTCAATCAAAACAATACCAAAAGAAAACGTATTTTTAGATCTAGCACTATTTTACTATTATCAACATTATATATCAAACCTCACAAGACGTGTGTATAGGGATAGTTATAGAGATAAATCCTTTTTCAATGCTCCATTATCAAAAGCTGATAAAATATTATAGACACGTTGGGAATATTTTGATCAATGTCAATACCTATTTATATTTAAATAAAAGCACAGGTATATATAATTTTGGACAA
Source organism: Colossoma macropomum (assembly GCF_904425465.1). Classification (NCBI taxonomy): domain Eukaryota; kingdom Metazoa; phylum Chordata; class Actinopteri; order Characiformes; family Serrasalmidae; genus Colossoma; species Colossoma macropomum. Next base: position 29,616,840 of record NW_023494789.1, read on the forward strand.
AACTACAGCCAAAACATTTTAGAAGAGGAATGCCATGATATTTTGAAGATGCATATAATTTAAAAAGGCAGCGAAACCTACAGATATGATGTCTTATCGATCAAACCATTTATTCATATTTAGCACACTTCCATCTTAATGACATTTATACACATTCAGCACACATACAGCAACACTATTTCCTCAAATTCAAGGTTAAGTGTCTCGATACTTGAATTCACCCTATGTTTCTCTGAGACTTTGCAGAGACCAAGTATCATTTCACTGGTTAAATACTAATAATGACTGAGGAAGACTGGTCTCATTTTCACATTTCAGTCTATGTAACTATGTAAATGGGAGTCCTATCCTTGGACCTGCTTACATTGTAATAAAAAGTAGGTGTAATAAACATAAGCATAAAAATAAACATTTTAATAAACAATACGCTAATACACTTCTAGGTCCTCCATGCATTTGTTCTCATGCTGTGCAAGAAGCATATGTACAGATGTATTTAGATATAAACACATTTACATTAGTCAAAACACAAATAAAAGATTTTCTAAAAAAAATATGCCTACACATTTTGAAAAATCAGAGATAATGAGATAAAACCAATGTACTAGTTCCCACAGGTGTATGACAAATACAATGATAACCAGCAAAAGAAAGGAAAGATACTCAGAGCAGTGGAAAAAAGGTTGGTTTTTTGTTTGTTTTTATGGACATTTGATATAACATAGACATATACATAGACATCTTCAGTGCTCTGAGCTTAAGGCCATGTGCATTTAAATTTGTAACTTAATATTTCAAACTAACCTCCAATCGCAACCATAAAAATGTCACTAAATATAATCATTTATGTTTATGAAAATATACTGTCCACATACTACTCTGTTATTTAATCACTGTTAGAAACATCTATTATTTATTTATAGGATAAAACCCTACAAATTATAATACAATCATAATACTTTGGCTACACTGATGTAGTCCAGTTCCTTCTTTGCAGTTGTGACACTTTAAGAGTCTTGTGAATGCAGAGGGTTCAGCACTGTCGTTGTGGCTCCTTGGAACAGTGGATTCTGGGTCTGAAAAAAAAGTGAAGGTCAAAGGTTAAATATCACAGGAAAATGCCCCCAAGTAAATCTAAACTGAATATGTGCCATTTAATGGTTTGAATGACTGCGCTAGGATCTGCACCCTTAGCTTGGAATGAATGGAAGTAAATTAGGACAGACAGATAGTTAAAATAAAGGCAAAAAAGATATAGTATAAAAACCTACACATTAGGTAGCATGTAAGTCTTGGACATTTTGCTACAGAATGGCTTCGCTTTCTTATAATGACTACATTTCTCAAAAACATGTTCATTAAAACGTTATTTAACATTAAAGATATGAACTATTTCTGGCGAAATATATGCCAAATGCAAAAATAATGGCTTTCTACTTTCCTTTCTGAATTTAGTGCAAAGACACTTAAATGGTGTTTTGACATTAGTTTAAAAAGGTAGTTGGTGCTTCACAGTCACTAAAGTTGGAGAGTGCTTTTATAATTTACTGCATGTTTATTAAGCTCACAGAAAAAAAACACAGATGTGTATTGGCACAGATAAAAGCCTTCCTCAGTGTGCTTATGACATTGAAGCTACCAACCCACTAAATACTCATGGAAAACGAATTACATTTACTCTGGTTGCAGTACTTGAGTTCATTTTGGAGTAGAATTAAATCATAGTACTTTAACTTTTACTTGAGGTCATTTCTAATATAGCTCTTTTACTTTGCTACTAAGTTTTTATATGCAGTACAACCAATTAGAAGAAAGCTAGGTTAAATTTAAAATAACTCAGTTCTAAAAGCCAGTCAAACCAGAGCCGCTCCAAAAACTTCTGCCTGATGAGTTCAAAGATGTCAGGTTTAGCAGAGAAATAAAGGTGAAAACGTTACCAGCACACACAAGTATTACACAACATATTTAATCCATCATACATTATCCTTCATTCGTTTTTAAATGAACTAAAGAAAATGACATTATCATCAGCTGACAAACACACCTCCCGAAACCTGCTGATATCTCTGCTTTTCACAATTCAACTTCCACTCTGAGGAACCAGCGGGTTTACTGACTCCTAGCTAAACAGGTATTGTGTCACTATTTTCTTTTTCATTTGTTGTTTTATAAACAAAATAGAACACTTTATAATTAAAATAGTGGCTATGTATTAAACTTAAAAGCTGTGGTGTATGTTGTGTTGCAAGTGTCTGTCAGTTACTTTAGTTAGGTGTGTCCACCCATACAGTTTACTCATATAAAATATGATTATGTCACGATTTTGGAGGTATATGGCCCCTATAAGTCTGTGAAACAAGAAATCTAGTCTATGTAGGTTCCCTAGAAACTCTGGACAACAATAGTGTCGAACTCAAATCCTGTTTTTTTCAGGACTTACTAGCCTAATAAGTAATCTGATCAGACTGAAGGTGGTGGGGTATGAGCATAGATATACTGATTATTTTGTCGGACATGCTGTACACAGGCAAAACAGATACCACCTTATGTGAGTCACAAGCCTAAACAAGAGTATATGTAGTTTATACACCGACCGGCCACTTCATTAAGTTGACCCACTTCCTCACACCAGAAGTACTAGAAATATAATACACTATATCTTCAAAGCACTCCCATGCTGATGTTCAGGAGAAGTATAAGGCTGTGTTAGGGATGTGTGTGCACCTGACAGACAGACCTCTTTCCAGTCAGTTTGCTCCTGCGCCTTGAGGAAGCTGCGGTATTCCCGCAGATCATACAGCTCCAGCAGCACTTTATAGACGATGATGATGGCGATGCCAATCAGAACGATAGCTGATACTGAGGTGCCAATGATCACTGCGGTCTTATCAATGCTTCCTATGAGCCAGAGGAACAAAGGCCGAGATTCAGAACAGTTGAGAATTTAGCTGTGTGGAATATATGTCAGATAGTGACACTGATTACTGCGGCATAATCACAAAGAAAGTGCTCATGTTAAAAACACTCAAAAAAGGCCCTTGTACTCAAAGTGCTGTTTTTGCAGGGCACAGGCAATTTTTAACCCTCATATCTCAGAAATAGTATCTTTGTAGGAAAAGGAAAATTGTGAGATTTTGTTCCAAGTATTTTGGACCCTTTCTATTAGTCCATCTAAATTAGATTGGCATTAGAGGCAGGCTTAAAGGTAAAAAGGTATTCTAGGGTATTGCAAGGCTTTTACAGCACAGTGTGAGCTTTGTAAGTGTAAAAGTGTGGGCCCACATACAGGACCTGAGGGCTGAAAGGGGTTAAAGCTGAAAGCCTTTAAAAACTGGCAGTACTTACGTGGCAGATCGGCGTACTGAATCAACACTGTGCCATCACTGTTCTGTGTCACGTCGTAAACGACATCTTCATGTAAACACTGCAGTTGATGATTGCCTTTTAGCCGGGTTAGCTTAGCTGACTCACACACCAGAGAGCAGTTATCAGTAGAGCGGCCGTAAAGCTCGGCCTTAACTGTACAGTCCACACACGGTCTAAACACAGCAGAAACATGGTTTAGGACAGAGTAGTTTGCTCATACACACAATAGAGGCAATTCAACAATAGTGGAAAATACTTGAGTGATTTTAATTTATTACTATGTCTACTTAAGTGTTTTTTGGAATATCTGTATTATGCTTGAAAATTCTATTTTCATATACATCTTCAAAGCGCTTGTTTAAAATCTCAAATCTAAGAAATAAAAATTCTCTTGCCAATCAACTGAGTTCTCACACATTTTATTATTTTTTATTAAAGCTTGAAGTAATATGTGAACATTGTTGTAAACATTGTTTACATTGTGTACCATTCACTCCCATATATGGAAACCATGCTGCAAAAACAGCCTGCTTTGAATTAACTGTATCTATGATGTCAGAAGAACCAACTCATTTACATAGTTATATAGTATTATAAGTTCTAAAGAGTGTTTCAGCCCAGACTCCTTTTTGAATGAGTCACAATGAGAGATGTTGGAAATTATTGTGTAAAAATGAATTATTACTGTTTTGCTGCATACAACTAAACAAACGTTATAAGTAGACCTCAAGGGAAAAAATAAAGTACAAGGAAAATTTAGGATACAGACCCTTTAAAACGAACGAACAGGTCCACAAGAACTAATACTGCCCAATAGTTTAACTTACCTGTTAAAATATTTATTTTATACATGATTGAGTCTGTTTAATTATAAAAACGTCTTTTTTGTTTTACTCAAGTGTATTTTGAGTTCTTATATACACTTTTAATTCAGTAAAAGTTTGACACAGTAAGTACAGAAAATACACTTTTACTTAAATTCAGCTTCTCAGTACTTTTTACACTCCTGTAATTTAGTATTTGAATGACATATCTTTATCAAATGCACAGCAAATACTCAGCATATAATGTAAAAGAGAAAAGAAGGTGTAACTGAAAAATATATGAACACTTACTGATATGTTGAACATGGTTTGAGGAGCTGGGAGCAATCCTTTCCCCCAAAACCGTCTTTACACTTACATTGGTTACACTCACACTCCCCATGGCCGCTACACTTCTTCCCATTCTTATTCAGACACACAGTTGTGTCTGTAGAGCATTGACATGCAGTGCCTGTGTAGTTTGCATTGCATATACAGGTGTCACATTCACATCTACCTTGCCCTGAAACACAGACACACAAAGAGAGTCCGGTGTGTAGTGTTATGCATTCATTTCCTATGCTGACACTATCCTTGGTTAATCGGAGCATGCTGGTTAATTTGAGGAATATGCTAATGTTTTTTAACCTAATCCAAGGATTCGAAAGGAGGGGGGCTGAAAGCGTCCAGTATCTCCCATAAGAGAGACAAAATTGAACTTTGGGGGTCCCATGTATTTCCTCATGTATTTTGAATAAATAAAATATGAATAAATTTGGATAAAATGTGAATAAAATGTGAATTGTCAAAATGAATGCCCTTTTGACTTTTGACAGCATCAGCCATGAAGACATAGAGAAAATAAATGCCATTAGCAGCCAAAAGCCAACAAATATGTTTTTTGTTGGCAAAGAGTTTTCATTTTAGGCTTTTGAGCACGTGATGGGTAATGTTCACATGAGCCCACATCATGAAACAACACCTGTTTTTGTGCAACAACCAACATCCACAATTTTACCCATTTGCTCAGCAAACTGAATCATTATTTGGTCTTACTTCTTGGGGGAACCACTAAACCTGCCAGCTGATGACATTTTATATTACTTAAGTAATATATTCTAATTAGAATATATGAAATGAATAATATATTTATTTAATATATTCTATATACCGAAATAATATATTCTGTCTAAATTCTCTATATTCTTCTATATATTCTGTATGTTGTGAAAGTCATCATAGTAATCAATCAACATATAGCTCACCTTTTAGCTTGACTTTCTGCCAGGGGACCCCTCAAAGACCTCTGACACAATTTGAACCCTGCCTAATCCCTAATCTGCTACATCTGTATCATACAGTCAACTATGCTGGATGATATGTTCAACGTGTTTAATCAAAGCGTCTCTGTCTTTAGGTCAGTAGATCAGATGTGCTCCAGTTTGGTTGGAACAGAAACCTGCAGCCACACCGACCCTTTGTGGATTAGACCATGGGCACCCCTGCTTTAACAAAACTGATTTTAGGAGATCATCTGTAATTAGAATGTATTATTCTCACCATTGCAGACTTTGTTGTTATGGCGCTCACAGCTGGCGTCATCACACTGACAAAAGTTGCCTCTAAAATGGCCACTGCATATGCACTGGCCACACTCACAGCTACCGTGCCCGCTGCACACCTGGGACGTCTCTTGTGGACGACAGTACTTCAGCATGGCATGTGTGGAGTTCATATCACTCTGACGCTTACACTCACAGTGCTGACCCAGGTGACCTTCATTACAACTGAGACAAATAAACGTACATAAAGTAGTGATGAGAGAACTGGACATTAACGATGAAAAGAACATTGAACATGAAATAACTGAATAAATGTTAACATCAGATGTTAGAGGCCACACAATTAATAACTAAATACATTTATGGAGGCTTTTTCAAACATAAAGTTAGGCAATGAAGGATTTAAAAAAATAATAAGTTGTGATCATTATTGATGAATACTTAACATGCGCTAAGTTATTGTCCAAATAAAAAAAAAGGGCTATTTTTAAACATAAAAATGAAAAAAAGACTGCATTTTACTACTTTGGTCATTTGTATTCAGTGTTTTTCTACAAATAATTAGGAATTATACCACAATAATAACTTAAAAAATATAATCAAATCATAGTTCAAAATTTTAGGTCTTGTATCATCTCCAGAAGAATTTTATCAGCTGTAACATTGAATCAAACGGTTTTACACCTCCAGACATAATGTAAGGTTTGTAATTGCATGCTTTTGCTATATAAACATATTTGACAGACATTATTTCTAAAATCATTCAAATAGGGAAGGTTTTTCGGGTATATCGTGGTAAGTAGTGTGTTCAGTTCCATTCCGTTGCCAGTAGGGGGAGCTGCAGACTGTGAGAGATGATAACCTACCTGCAGACTCCACAGCTGAGTGTTCCTTGTCCTTTACAGACTTCTGAATTCTCCTGCTTGTCCTTACAATTACAATCGCACAGCGTCTCCACTGTCACCTTCAGGACCTCCTTGATGCCGTGCATTCGAATCTCAAATATCTCAGGCTTCTTCAGACACTCTGACGCGTTCAGACGGACTTTGAACTCCACCTGCAACGAACGAAATAACATTCAGGACACCTAACGCAAACGTTAAAGTGAATAGTTGAGTCTAGAACATTCAATTCCAGCTGTTGTGAGATTTGCAACAATGACTGAATGCAAAGAAATTTCCAAAGTTTCTCCTGTTGCCTCAAACTGTTGTTCAGCCACCCTATTTCAGGATCAGAATCACAATGTTTAAATACCAGGTGTACAAGGAATTTCTTTTGGGGTGGGTGTCAACATAAAAGATACGTTCAATAAATGAAATATAAAAAAAGATACTCTATATAAACATAAAATAGACAGTACACAAACAAACCGCAAGTAAAAGGATGAGAGATTAGAGATGTTTTGTCTCTGAAGTTTCTAAGTTGGCCTACTAACTTTCTTATGTGGTGTTTATCACTGTTTGGAATGAAGTTATCTATAAGCACGGACAAAAGTGCATCACCTATTTAAAAACTGTACCTGCAGCCATTTTGAAGCTGGACATTTGGGGGTATATTCGTTCATTTTTACAGATAACCTTCTTCAAGACAGCTGCTATTACTGTTTTTTGCTATGTACTTTTGTGTATGACAAAAATCCCACCCTCTTTATCTTCTCTGCTGATCATCAGCGAAATCAAATCTGGACCCACTTACTAACTGGCCATGGTCTAATTCATTCTTAAAGTTTATTTATACGACCACCTCTTATTATTATTAGTTATTCCACCAGATAATATATTGTGGTTGTAGGGAGAGCAGTCCCTCAGGCAAAATGGGGCAAAATGCAATGGCCTCAGGAATATTATTTAGAGTTTTACAATATTATTCACTAGAGTGTCACTGACTAGCTAGCATTAGTGTTACAGCAATCAAGAGCTGGAATTAGGCAATTTAGCCATCTTGCTGGAGGTGAGTTTGTATGTAACTTTTGCAGTTTGGCAGAGTTACATCCACATCTTTATATATAAATATTTTCAAATATAATATTTTTGGTGTGGCAAGATTTTTTTTGTTTGTGCTATAAAAACTGTCCGCTGTTCCAGTTCATTTCCCCTAACTGTGTGTAGTTCGTCATCATCCTGTATATGCTACGCTCGCTTAATGTTTTATCTAAACAGTACATGGACATTGTTCTTAAAGGGGGTTTCCCCAGTTTTTCCCTTAATAATAACAGCGTGCAATACAGTGTCAGAAACCACACAACAAAGCCCAAAGAAGCAAACTTGAGACATTGAACATGTCTTAGATGATCAACTGCACTTTTGGGTAAAGACAACATTGTGAACATTGATTTTTGGTCAAACTATTGCTTTAAGCTGCGGAAAACTGTGAGTAGCCTCAGTTGTAGCCTGTGTTGCTACTGTTGCTGCTGCTGCTGCTGCTGATGATGAAGGTGACAGTGACAGAGCTGACCTTTTCGTTGACCTTGATGCCAGTACACTCTCCCTTATGCTGCCACTCACTGGGTACTCCAGGGCTACAGTAGGACATGTAGGAGATATGCAGGCCAGCAGGGGTGCGGTCCTGTTCCAGGTGCAGAGTGGACGTTAGGTTCTGCAGACAGTACACACACATTCAGAATGTGCATATGACCTTTGACTTCATTTCTGATACTTGAATAAATATAACTGTATGACATTACATACATACCATAGGTAATATATACAATTGTATGCAAACATTTGGGTGCCCCTGGTCAAATTACATGTTTTGTTGATTTTCCATGTGAAAATAAGTTAACACATCCTCTACAGAGAACACACATTTAAATGCACAAATATTGTTTATTTACTGAAATTTCACATATAGAGAAAAGTGAAACATAAAATGTGGCCTGTGCAGAAGATATGGCACATTTTCTATGTTATATTTTGTTTTTTCTATAAATTGTGCACTGACATTAGCAGAAAAATGTCATATTCATGCATTTTATCTATACAGGATGTGTTAATTCATTTTAAAACAGAGGTGTTTATGCTTTGGCATATGACTCTATGACTATTTTTACTTGTGAAAAACTACATAAATAAAAGTTATTTCTAATTTACTCTAACAAATCATTTACTACTGCTTAATTACAACACGAAAAAATCCAAAGCAGTATGTGCATGTGTCATTGTGTGTTTACTCAGAAGAGGACATTAAATGTCTAAAGATCAGTGAACCACATCACTTACACAGATGTACACACACATATAGTCATAGTTTCAGTTCATTTTTTAGAACGGTCTGGTGATGTGGATGATGGGGATCATGGGGAGGAAGTGACTAAGAGGTTGTGTAAACTGTCTATTTCTCAATTCTCATGAACAGATGGGAATGAACCATTCTTGTGTTCACAGGTATTCAAATTTGCTTTAAAACAGGATTTTCACTGGGCCGGTAGTCAAATCAACAGGCTAGCCTAAAACACATCTATTGTTTAGTGCCGTTCACAGTCAAAACCACCAAGCTCGTAAAAATGACAAAACCAACAGCATATTTTACAAGAAACTGCCTGAATGAGGATAATCGTCTCAGACAAAGAGTGGTGAGCTGAACATTAGTCCACTGCAGCTGTTCAGAAAACAAGGGCACAGTACAGGCTAACCTAAGACTAATACTAATTACTAATTTCTCTACACTTTTCAGTTGCAGCACATTTCTGGTGATTTTCACAGTTCTAAGCCAAAACAATGAAAGACGTTTCTTTACTGTGATAATATTTGGAAAAATAGTCACAAACACTTTTAAATGTGCAATTTAAAAAATGGATATTTTTTTTAAATAAATTTATAAATAAATAAATTTAAAAAATTTCTTTAAACTCTCAACAACAGCTATGATAATGGTTCCTTTACTTGCCTGCCACTAGCAGTGTTTTGTTTGAGGAAGGATGCAGTCATTGAATGCACCAGCACTGTTGTGAAAGTGTGTTTCCTGCAGTGGTACTAGAAAGACCCACCTTCTGTTAAGCTTCAATTCATAGATTGACCCTGACATTCTCCTGTAGCCTTTCCTGATATAATACAGAATTCTTAGTACCATCAAATGATGGCAAGCCATCTTGGTCCCAGTAGCAGTAAAACTGCCCCAAACCGTGGTACTGCCACCACCATGTTTCACAGTTGGAATGAAGTTCTTATGCTGGCATGCAGTGTCCAGTTTTCACAAGACAAAAAACATTTCTCATGTAAAGTTCTATTTCTGCCTAATCTTTCCACATAACATTCTTCCAGTAGTCTTTGGGCTCATCTAGGTGACCTTCAGTAAATGTTAAACAAGCACCAATGTTCTTGCTGGTGAGTAGTGGCTTCCTCCTTGTTATCATTTTATGCATACTTTTCCTTTTCAGTGTTTTACTGATGGTAAAGTAATTAATTAACACTGACATTAGCCAGCACAAGAGAGACCAGTGGATCCTTAGACACTACCCTGGGGTTCTTTGTGATCTCCCAGAATATGCCTCACTCTTAGAGTGATATTTGTTGGACAACCACTGCTGAGAAGGGTAACAGTGTTATTGTATTTTCTCCTTTTACTGTACACTGTCTGACAGTGGATTGGTCAAGCCCAATTTGACAGCGACAGTTTTATAAAGTGGACAGGTCACCCATACTCACACTTGATTGTCATACAATTCATTCCTAACCTCCTGACAATAATTATGGCCTATATTGAACTGATAATTCTAGAGGTTCACATTCTTCTGCAAACAAAGACATTTAATGTTGAATCACATTGTTCAGTAAATTAATGAAAAATATAAAGTGCTTTGCGAAAGTATTCAGCCCCCTTAAAAGTTATCAGATTTATATGTATTACAAATGACACTTTCATGTTTTGTGCCATCATATTTTATTTTAATCAGAATCTCTATATTTCACCAAGTATGTTATACATACAAGGAATTTGTCTTGATAAGTGCACACACTGAAGGCCTGAAGTCCACCACCATCTCTACAGTCCTTTGTATATTGAGCAGCATGTGGTTGCTGCTGCACCAGGAGAACAGCTGCTTGACTTCCTTTCTGTAGGTAGATTCTTCCCTGTTGGTTATGAGGCCCACCACAGTGGTGTCATTTGAAAAATTAAGGATCTTCACAGCTGGGCTGAGACACAGTCAGAGACTGAAGAGAAGGGGTGAGAGCACACAACCTTGTGGTACACCAGTACTGAGGATCTGACTTGTGCTTTCCTAGATGCACCCACTAGCATGGGTTCCAGGACTGTTGAGATGCTGTAGCTTGAGGTGCAGGGTCAAGTTGACTGTGTCATCGACAGACCTGTTAGCTCTGTACGTGAAATGCAAAGGATCCAACAGAGGGCTGGTAATGGCCTTCAGGTTAGCTAGGACCAGGCGTTTAAAGACTTTCATGACTACAGAGGTCAGGGCTACTAGCCTGCAGTCATTTAGTTCAGTAATGTTTGTTTTTTTGGAGACAGGAATTATGGTAGATGTCTTGAAGCACATGGGAACAGAGCAAAGTTCCAGTGATCTGTCGAAGATGGTGGTGAAAGCTGGCAGTAGTTGGTCACAGCAGTGCTTTACGGGTGGATGGAGAGACTTCTTCTGGCCCTGGAGCTTTTCTCACCTTCTGTCTCCTGAGGAGGGCAAGGGACTGGCAGACAGAGACTGAAGATTGTCCTTTGTGTGTTCAAATCTGCAGAACAGCTCTTTGTAGAGAATTCTGTCCCTACTCTGGAATGCTGCCTCCTTTTTCTGCTGAAGCTGTCTGAGTTCAGTTGAAAACAATGGTTTGGCAGAATGTAAACAGCAACCAAAATGAAAGAAGAAAACTCTCTAGGAGAGGAGGATGGTTTGCAGTTAATGAAAAGTGACTCTAGATGAGGAGTGCATTTTAATAGTATGGTGACGTCCGTACACCAGCGTTCGTGGTGCAAAAGCAGATTCCTCCTCTTCTGGTCCTGCCAGCTCCGTGTCTCTGTCCGCTCTACAAACCTGGAAGCCAGTTAGGTGCAGCGTGCTGTCCGGGGTCAGCTCAGAGAGCCAGGTCTCCATGAAGCAGACGGCAGATGTTTTTGAAAAGTCCTTGCTGGTTTTGTTAAGCCGCAGTAGTTCTCCCAATTTGTTGTGTGGAGATCACAGCTGGTAGAGGAATATAGGTGGTATAGGTGTAGGAAACCCATTACTCCCACCTGCCTCTCAGCCTTACGATTGCGCCGGCCCTTCTGCCTCTCTTGCGCTTCATCGCCAGTTTGAGCAGTGCACCCGTTATAAGGACACACAAATGGAGGGTGCAAAATACAAAGAGACACTGCAAGACAAGATGCTTCACTCTGCTAAGGAACTAAAGCTTGAGCGAAACTTCACCTTTCAGCAGAACATTGATCCCGAGCACAAGGCCAAAGCAACAAAGAAGTGGAAAAGGTGAGTATTCTACAATGGCCAAGTCAAAGACCAGATCTCAGTCCAATCAAGAAGCTGTGGCACTATTTGAAAATTGCGATCCATAAACATCATCCAACCAATCTGAACAACCTGGAGCAAATCTGCCTGGAAGAATGGCTGAAACTCTCTTCCAAACAGTGCACAAAGCTGGTAGAAATTCACACTAACAGGCATAAACCTGTTTTTGTAAAAAAAAAAACTAGTTCCACCAAGTACTAGTCTAAAGGGTTGAATACTTATGCAAGCAGCATTTTACAGTTTTTAATATATTTTTAATCTGCTTACAAATAACTAATTTAGACTCCCGTACTTTAAGAACATATCGGTTTACAACAATAATACTAGCTAGAATAATCTGTGTAAGTGTCATTTGTAATCCAGTCAATTCTGATGACTTTTAAGTGGGCTGAGTACTTTTGCAAGGCATTGTAATTGTTTATTTATTGGTTCTCTTTGTCTATCACAGGTGGGAACAACTCACTATGTTGTAAGTAACAAGTCTTCACACTCAAGTCCCAAGTCAAGACCTAATCTTTGAGTCCTAAACAAGTCAGTATGCATTCTTCAGTTAATTTAAGGCCATAACACTGAATAATGGTACTATAGCCTTTTAATGACAGCACGTTAGTAGTGTATGGCTGTATACAATTTTTTTTAACCTTTCTGACTAAAATACAAAATCCATGGTACATAGATAACAATGACAGGCATACGGGCATACACAAACTGTAGTGCACTACATATGAAAAGAATTTTAAAAGTACTACTGAAAAAAACCTTTGAAGATTATTTTTGATGATTTTTGGGAACAATGGGCACATATGATTAAAATAAAAAAAAATAGCTCAGCCAACTAAAAACAACCGCTAGTTTGAATTCACATGAAACCAAAATGACCGAGGTGAACAACGTTTACAGAAAAGACAGAAAAATGATGGTGAATGTACGAAGCTGAAGTTAACTTTTTTTCACCAGCAGCTTCTCATTTGAATTTTCCATTCCACCTTAAATGGTGCAGCAGTTACGTTCTGGTGCCTCACTGCTGCACTATTTAAGGTGGAACAGAAAATTCAAATATGAAACTAAAAAGTCAACTTCAGCCTCATGGTGAATGTTGCACTTTTTTAACCTGCAGAAGCTGTTAAAATCTGTCAGAAAGAGAGCTGTGTCTCTTTTGTTTTGCTACCATGAGGAAAATGGTCAGTTCGCCTGGTAAGTTTATCCAGTAAGAGTTAAAGTGCTGAGCGAGGGCTCACTGGTGCTCTTGATGCTTCGCTTGTTTCCAGCTTATGGAGGCAAACTTGAGCTCAAACGCTTCTTTTGTCTTCCAAAACAAAAAATAAACCAAGTATAAACACAATAACAGACATCTGACAATGTTGCTGTTTATTCAGTTTATGGAAGGAAACGAATCCATTCACCTGAAAAAAAATCGACTGTGAAGAGTCCCGTCTGCAGTCAAACTCTCTCCATGTTTCTTCCACTTTGAGTCTCGAGTCTTTCCGTGTCTTGACACTCAAGTCCAGGTCAGAGTCCGAATCACTGGTGTTAAAGTCAGGTCTCAAGTCTTTCTCGATTTTCTCAAATCGAGTCTAAAGTCATCAAATTCATGACTCGATTTGGACTCGAGTCCAAGTCATATGACTCAAATCCACACCTCTGTTGTCTATTGTTATGACTTAAATGAACAGTAGATCACATTTTAAGTGAAACTAATGCAAAAATTCATGGAATTGTAAAGGGTTCTAAAACTCTGTAGCACTGTTTGAATGTAGGAGATGAAAAATACTGCATGGCTGGTAGGATTGCTTGCCAAAGGTGCTTACTGACACTGACCACACACAGAGTCTATTGTAATGGGTAAAGTGGCTGGTAAAGCACACTAGGTAACAATGTTGTTCTCCACATGAAAGGCTGGTGCTTGAACCGGCTTTGCCATGCTATTAAGAGCTCTTGAGCAAGATACCTAATACTAAAAGACTGCCAAATAATGTAATTGTAAATGGTCTCAGCACAGAGAACCTGATGTCACTGTAGTCTTGAAAGGAAAGGCTTAAATTTAGAACCAGAATGTCTGGAGACATCCATTAGAAAATTGAGCTACATGCTAACAAGCTGGGTGTGGAATATCTAAACCAATTCAATGTTGTGAATTTGTTAATATACAAGAAAATATAAGATTTTTAACACAAAAGTGTGTTTTTTTTATTTTGACAGTTGCACAAGATTGTTTAATATGAAGAAAGCTGCAGTTGTGCAGTCTGCTCTATTTCATCACAGCCGTGTTTATGAAGCAGGGGCTTCGCACTGCTCCTCTTTCATCCCTTATTGCTCGCTAGCAGCTCAACACAGTCACGACATTTCACAAACAGAGAGCCAACAGTGTCCCAGATAATCTGATGACAGAGTTACATGGAAAAGCATTTTATTTTATAGATAATATGACATTATAGGCATCTATAGACACTAGACTTTTGACTTTAATCAAAAAGGAATGGAAAGGGGTATGGCAGTTTTTCAAAAGGGATGACTTTGTCTTATTTTTTAGTTCCAGAGTTTTGTTCCAGCCCTAATGTAACCAATTAGGTGGTAAATGCAGGGTGGTAAATGTCCAGGAATTGGACTGGATATCCCTAGGACAGGACAGTACTGCAGTAAAGAGAAGGCTCAGTACACTGAAATTCAGAAATTTTGTACTCACCCCGTAGGCATCAGCGATAAGCCGGACCACATTACTGGAGTCCTTCTTCAGCTCAGCAACCACTGACTGAGGAATTAATGCACTCAGTGCCTGTATTTGTGTGTGTGAGAGCAAGAGAATGAGAGAAAGAGAGAGAGTGTAAGAGAAATGAAGAAAGATGAAATTTTAACTGTTGAAAATACTGAAAAATCTCAGACAATATATATGATTAGCATCTTGAACAGATTTGACCTCATAAGCTGGAACACTGTCTTTCGTCACAGCAAATATCAGCTGAATGCTGTTAGCTTGAAGAACTCGTGAGAGATGGCCTATTGATGGATAATCCTGAAACACACACAATTCATTTCTATTTAGTGTGCCAATAGCTGAACAATAAACTTGACATTCAGTGGGTTATGTAAATGTAGTAATTTATGTGATACTCACAAAAACTGTGCCATCATAGAAACCATAACTACTAAGGTGACACTGTCCATCATGTGGCTGAAAGATGCCAGCGAGCCGTCCATCTCCTGCAATGTGGAACGTGTCATCAGATGTGTAGACCAGAATCCGTGTCACATCCCTCCATCCGATCTCTTTCTGTACACATACAGAAGGGAAAAGTGCTTAAAAAGAGTCTTAACAAAAATGCAGATGAATGAGACTTCTGTTAAATTCATCATATGAAACCGCCAAAAAAGTTTTGTGTTCCTTTTGAAGACTCTTTCAACTCAAACATGAAAAAATATGAGATTCATCTACTTAGGGAAGGGGTCCAAAGCACAACTGACGTTCCTTTCTTACTGTTGCACGCAATTATACATTTCCACCAGAGACGCCAAATCCCCAAAGCTTACATAGGATAGCTATAAACTTTAAAACTTTGAAAACTTGATGCAAGGTGCAATTAAGAAGAAATTTCATGATTAAAAAAATTAATTGGAGCACACTTTAGAAATGTTGCCTAGTTACATAAGATAAATTGATTCAGTATTTTTTTCAGGATTTTTCATGGAAATCCACAATGTGCCCGGACAGGCATTGGCCCGTATTGACACCAGTACTATTATTTTATTATTCTGCCTCCAATATATCAAATATAATATCAAATAGAATTTGTTAAATGGAAGCTAAGTATTATCTATTGTAGAATGCTCCTTACCTGGCATACAGCGGCCTGCATGATGGCGTCCAGGCCAGCTTCAGGTGAGTCCAGGTTACCAGATATCTTTTGCGCACTGACATTTTTCTTGAACTCTCTGGCATCGCCTGTCAGTGGAAGAACATTCTTGAAGGTGAAGGCAGGCTCGCAGGTGTCCAAGCGGTTGGGGCAGGGGTTCTGATGCCTTGACTTCACTTGGCTAACGTACGGCAACTTGTCCTTGTCCACGAACGAGCCAAAACCTAAAACATAGAGAAGGAATATAGAGAGGTACGTAGACGTTCATGTACAGTGTACTTCATAAGTAATTGGACAGAATATCAGCTTTCAATTTAGGGTCTGTATATGTGTATAAGGTGAATCATGTAGGAATTACAGCTGTTGTAAAATAGGCTCCCTCATTTCAGGTGAAAGTTGGCTGCTCAATTGTTTCCTGTGTAACGTTGCATCATTCTTGATCCATATAGTTGCAATGGTTGGTGTAAGTGTGTTACACACAAGAGGGGTTCGGTTCATCACCCAGGCAAGAACACCACGATACACCAATAAAAGTCTTTAAGCAAGACTCCTGTACATTCATCTATCTCTGTAACGTTATTGCAACCCTAATTCCAAAAAAAGTTGGGACGCTGTGTAAAATATAAATGAATGTAAATAAAACAGAATGCAACGATTAATCTAAAATCTAATAGATCCATATTTTATTCACTATAGAACATAGAACACATCAGATGTTGAAAGTGAGACATTTTACTATTTCATGAAATATATTAACTCGTTTAGAACTTGATGGCAGCAACGCATCTCAAAAAAGTTGGGACATGGCCATGTCTACCATTGTGTATCATCCCCTCTTCTTTTAACAACAGTCTGTAAACATCTGGAAGGTGAGGAGACCATTTGCTGGAGTTTTAGGAGAGGAATGTTGTCCCATTCTTTTCTGATGTAGGATTCTAGCTGCTCAACAGTACTGGCTCTTCTTTGCCAGATATTTTGTTTCATGATCCGCCAAACGTTTTCTATTGGTGAAAGGTTTAACTTGCATTTGTGGATTGCATGGCAAACTGTGTTCACAGACAATGATTTCTGGAAGTGTTCCTGAGCTCACGCAGTGATTTCCAGTACAGCATCATGCCTGTTTTTAAAGCAGTGCTGTCTGAGGGTCCAAAGATCATGAGCATCCAATATCGACCATTGGCCTTGTTCCTTGCGTACAGGGATTTCTTCAGATTCTCTAAATCTTTTGATGATATTCACTCACATGACTGGGTATAAAAAGAGCATTTTAGTGAGCAGAGTCTCTGAGAAGCAAATATGGGCAGAGGTTCATCAATCTGCGAAAAACGGCATCTAAAAATTGTAGAAAAATGTTCCTCAACATAAAATTGTGAAGATTTTGGATATCCCACCATATACAGTACATAATATCATCAAAAGATTCAGAGAATCTGGAGAAATCCCTGTACGCAAGGGACAAGGCTAACGGTCAATATTGGATGCTCATGATCTTCGGGCTCTCAGACGGCACTGCGTTAAAACCAGGCATGATTCTGTACTAGAAATGACTGCATGGGCTTCCAGAAACCATTGCCTGTGAACACAGCTCGATGTGAAATCCACTAATGCAAGTTAAAGCTGTATCATGCAAAGAAGAAGCCATATGTCAACACAATCAAGAAACACTGCCATCTTCTCTAGGCCAAAGCTCATTTAAAATGGTCTGAGGCAAAATAGAAAACTCTTCTGTGGCCAGATGAATCAAAATTTAAATAATTTTTGGAAACCATATGTCTTATGGACTCAAAGGAGAGGTACCATCCAGCTTGTAATCAGCAAACAGTTGAAAAGTCTGCACCTCTGTTGGTATGTGGTTGCATTAGTGCCTATGGTGTGGGCAGCTTACACATCTGGAAAGGCACTATTAATGCTGAACAGTATATAGAGGTTTTAGAACAACATATGCTCCCATCCAGGCAACGTCTGTTTCAGGCAAGGCCTTGCATATTTCAGCAAGACAATGTAAAACTACATACTGCATCCATCACAACAGCATGGCTTTGCAGAAGAAGAGTCCAGGTGCTGAACTGGCCTGCCTGCAGTCCAGACCTTTCACCAATAGAAAACATTTGGTGCATCGTGAAATTAAATATCTGGCAAAGAAGAGCCAGGACTGTTGAGCAGCTAGAATCCTACATCAGAAAAGAATGGGACAACATTCCTCTCCCAGCAACTCCAGCAAATGGTCTCCTCACTTGCCAGACATTCACAGACTGTTGTTAAAAGAAGAGGGGATGCTACACAATGGTAGACATGGCCATGTTCCCAACTTTGTTGAGGTGCGGTGCTGCCATCAAGTTCTAAATGAGTTAATATATTTCATGAAATAGTTAAATGTCTCACTTTCACCATCTGATGTGTTCTATGTTCTATAGTGAATAAAATATGGATCTATTAGATTTTAAAATTATTGCAATCTGTTTTATTTACATTTATTTATATTTTACACAGCGTCCCAACTTTTTTTGGAGTTGGGGTTGAACATTTTACACAGCATCCCAACTTTTTTGGAATTGGGGCTGTACAGTGTAAGTCTATCTGGTCTTCCAAATGTGTAAATGTAAATGCAGTTCATGCACAAGAAACTTTAAAAGTTTACAGTTGATTTCCGGTGTAGCACTAGCATATGAAGCTGGAAGATCATAATAGTGAAAGTCTCAAAAATACTTTGAATCATGAAGAAATAAAAGAAGACATGAAGAATCAAGATATATAGTGAAAGACTGGTGTAGGCAAAGATAGTGAAAGAGAATCACAGAATGACCTTAGTGCAGAGGTGCCCAATCCTGGTTTTAGAGACCTACCAGCTCCAACCCTAATCCAACACACTTGATCCAGCATCCAGGTCACTTAATGAAGGCTTTCAGGAGCTTCTGAATATTAGAGCCAGATGCTGTGGATCTAAGCTCTCCAGGGTGGTAGATCTCTAGGACTAAGACTGGGCACCCATGCTTTACAGGATTTATTACAAGATGCACAACACTCAAAAACAGAAAGGACAGGTTATACATTGCTGAAAAGCACCTAAAAAAGCATGTAAAGTTCTGAAGCAAATGAGAGCAAATGTATGGCTTACGGCTTTGGATATCACCAAGTCGACTAATCATTCAAGACTGATAATAGCTACTGTGTGTAGACAAAACAGCATGCATACTGAATTATTGCACTTGTTACATGAGCTTGTTTTTAAATGTTTGGATTTTAAAAGTTTGGATTCAAACATTGATGCAGTACATGCATACTATTCATTATACATGATGTCATTAATAATCTCACCAATACGGACACTCTGGGTGACCTTCTGCAGCTCTTTTAAAATGTCCTGGCCCAAATTTTTAATATTCTCTAGATCATCCTTCATGGAGTAGCTCAGGTCCATCAAGTAGTACAGGTCTATGGGGTAACCTTCAGCCCTCTGAAATTCCACCTTGAATTCCTGTGGCACACCTGCCCACAGGAAAAAGAAAATAAAACAGGGCAGATGAGGATGAATGCCAGGATAATGCTGTGTAATATATGTAGACCACACATTTGGGGCTCACCAATTCTGAGCTTGATTTCGATGCCCTGCGGTTTGAGTTGGACCACATCTTCTATTTTGCTGTTAAGGTTGTTGTTCTTCGTGATAAACACGCTTGCAACAGGGTTAACTACATCTCTGCATTCCCTGTTCTTCAGTGACTCAAAAGAGTCGCACCTGCGCTCAGTAGACTCTCCCTGCTTCAGGAAGTCCTACAACACCAAGAAATCTCTTTTAGAAAGTTTGAAGACATTAACCAGGTGGTTGCTGGCATTCCGGACGGTGATAAACATGTGTAGGTACTGTGTGGTGTGAAATATATTTCCTATTCTAACATTTCCACATGCATAAACACTTGCAAATTTATTTATATGAGATTTAGAACTGGGTGGAGGCATACAGTGAAAGTAATCTCCAATAGCAGTACTGTTTGAACTCGATGGCTGTTCTAGACTGCTTTTGGGACAAATGGTACAAAAAACTTGGGACAGTATGTGAAATGCATATAAAAACAGAAAGCAGTATTTAATAAATTCTCTTTAACATTTTTAAAATTTAAAATAGTTGAAAAATAAATATTTAATGTTTTGACCTTTCCTTTTCACAACTCTTAATAATCATTTGGAGACTGAAGACAAAAAAATGAGTCAGTTTTTACAAAATACAAGCCTTCAACTGGGCAACAACATGGCTCCTTCATTGCTGTGTTTTGCACATATTTTCATTGGGAGACAGGTCTGGACTACAGGCAGGCCAGTCTAGCACCTGCACTCTCTGATTAGGCAAACATGCTATTTAAACAAATGCAGAATGTGTGTTGGTGTTTTCATGTTGGAAAACGCATGGAAGTCTCTGAAAAACATGGCATCTAGAAAGCAGCATATGTTGCTCCAAAATGTGTTTAGCATTAATGGTGCTTCCTTTACAAATGTAAAAGCTACCCACTAATATGCCCCACAACCATGACAGACCCTGACTTTTAAACTTTACGCTGGTAACAATGTGAGTGGTCCTTTTCTTCTTTGGCCCAGATAACACAACATCCTTTATTTCTATAAACAATCTGAAAGGTTGACTCATCAGACCACAATACATGTTTCCACTGTGCATCAGTCCATTTTAGATGAACTCAAACCCAGAAAAGTCAGCAGCATTTCTGGATGTTGCCAACCTATGTTTTCCACTGTGGATAGTACAGTCGTAACTTGCATTTATGGATGCAGTGACAGACAATGATTAATGACAGCAGTTTGACAAAGTATTCCTGAGCATGTTCAGTGATATCCATCACAGAAGCATGCTGGTTTTTAATGCAGTACCATCTGAGGGATTGAAGGTCATGGCCATTCAGTTGTAGTTTTCGGTCTTGTCCTTTACAAACAGAGATTTCTCTAGATTCCCTGAATCTGTTGATGACATAATGCAGTGTAGAAGGTGCAGTGCCTAAAATCCATTATTTTTAAACTGTTGGATTTTATGCTGGTGCATTTTTGGCAAAGTGGCAAGCTTCAACCCATCCTTGCTCACGGACTAGGTCTTTTCTGGGTGCTCATTTTTTACACAAGCATGATTGCATAACCAATTTTTTAAACATTTTACAAAATTCCCAGTTTTAAATTGCCCCTGTCACAACTTTTCTGGAATGTGTTGCAGGCCTCAGTTTCAGAATGAGCTTACAAAAAACAATGAATTTGAAAAGGTAAAACATTACATAGCTTGTCTTTGAACTGTTTTTGTTCAAATACAGGTCACAGTAGATTTAGTAGACTTCTTTTTTTTTCAATAACGATTTTTATTTAATTTTCAATCATAGAAAAGAAAAGAGGAAAAAAAAAACCATAACACACACACACACAAAAAAAACAAAACCCACAATAAAAACCAAAAACAGAGGAGGGTAAGAATCTACTGAACCACCCCCCTACCCCATCCCACTAACAACAAGAGACAGCTTGCTAGACATAATGGTGGACATTCTAGACATTCCATTCAAAAACACACACATACAAATAAATGTAGCCATCTGCCTTAATAACATTGTCAAGTACAACATCTCGGCCAAACCTGAGCACATTCAATAATTTCACATATATGACGTGGGAGACGGGAAAGGAAGGGAGACCAAGTGCACTCAAATTCTGTATCATTACCTTTAATTCTAGCATATAAGCGCTCAAAGGGAAGAATTTTCATAATTTCTTTATGCCAAAGGTTAATTGTGGGTGGTCTGTCACCTAGCCACTTAATTAAGATACACTTACGAGCAATAAACAATAATTTGTAAGTGAGCTGGATTTTACAGGATGTAAGTTTAACCTCATCCTTAACCATACCTAGTACAAAAAACCAGGGGTCGCTCTCCATGGTGCAACTGAATATCCTTTCAAGCTTTAATTTGATCCTACTCCAGAGGGAGGTAATGATGGGGCAAGACCAAAACATATGTGAGTATGTACCCACCTCTTTTTTACATTTTGGGCAAACTGATGATTTTAGTGGGTCAATTTTATTTAGAATATAAGGTGTGCAGTGTAAACGATACACTATCTTAAACTCTGTTTCCAGGGTTTTATTGAAGGCTAGTACATTTCCCATGTTTCTTATCATTTCTGACGCATCTTTATCTATTTTTGGTTTACCAAAGTCCCTTTGCCAGCCTGATAGCTCTGTCTGCAAATTGCTTGGCAAGTTTGAAAGTATTATAGCATAAAATGAAGATATGACATTTTTTAAACATATAGCCTGTTTCAAAAAGGAGTCTGTGGGGGTGCATATGTCTTGAGTTTTATAGCATTCTGTATATGGTCTCTAATTTGAAGGTATGCAAATTGGCAAACTGAATTTTTCTTGTAGTTGTTGAAATGACATTAATATATTGCTCTGATACAGATCAGATAGAGACTGAATACCTACTTTGTGCCACTGATGAAAAACACTGTCTTGCAAACCAGAGGGAAAAGCTTTGTTCATAATAAGTGGAGTTAAAGCCCATGATAGATTATCCCTTCCAAAAAATTTTTTAATATCCCACCACACTTTTAAAGTACTGTGAATCAGGAAGTTGTTTCGGATTTCATGAGGTATAAATGTTTTGCCTGAAGTGAGAATACTTTGTAAAGAGATTGGATGAACAAGCCAAAATTCTAAGCCTGTTGCTGATTCTTGCAAAAGCCAGTCAACAATAGTTCTTAAATGACAAGCCCAATTATAAAAGCGTACATTAGGTACGGCTAATCCGCCTTTATCTTTTGGAAGCTGAAGCTTTGATAGCCTAAGTCTGGGTTTTTTATTATGCCAAATGAATCTGCTTATGTGTTTTTCAAAATCAATGGCAACTTTCTTTGTAATGTAAAGTGGGATCATGTGTAGAGGGTATAATATCCTAGGAAGAATATTCATTTAATTAAGTTTATCCTACCTATCCATGAAATCGGTAGGTCCATCCACCGAGCCATGTCCTCCTTAACTGTCCTAAGTATTGAAAAAAAATTTAGCGCACCAACCTTTTTTAAATTTCGGGAATATTGTATTCCCAAGTAATTAAATCCATCCAAAGACGATTTAAAAGGAAAAGATGGAATGGAGGTCAGATCTTTAAACTTCCCAAGTGGGATTGCTTCTGACTTGTCAAAGTTGATCTTGTTACCAGAAAAACAGCTGAATTCTCTTATCAAATCTATTAAAGCTGGGATAGATTTTTCCGGCTCTGAAAGAAACAGCAAAATGTCGTCTGCACACAGAGCTATAACACGAATTATCTGAGCTATTTTTATCCCTTTTATACTTGCATTTTCTCTGACGGATATTGCAAAGGGTTTGAGTGCCAAGGCAAACAACAAGGGAGACAAACAACAACCTTGCCTAGTGCCCCGTTTAAGATCAAACGGTGGGGAATGCATGCCGTTCGTTATGACTGAGGCCTGAGGTGAACGATGAAGAATCTCTATCCACTTTATAAACTCGTCCCCCAGTCCAAAGCGACGTAGTATACCAAACAGATATTCCCATTCTAGCTGATCAAATGCCTTCTCAGCATCCATAGAAATGATTTAGTAGATTTCTAAAACGTTTTTCTAGTAATTTCCAGTAGGTTTTTATTTACATTTTACATATGTTCCAACTTTTTGGAATTGGTTTTGTGCTTTCTTTCACCACTTCTTTTCAGGGCCCCAGCTGTGAGAGCATTTTCACCACCATGGTAAAGTACATTGTTTGTCTTGAGTTTATTTTTAAAACTGAAACAAGTGATTGATTCTTGAAATATACAGTATATGGCCTAGGAAATTTTGAGGAAACAAGAAACCGTTAGAAACAATAGCTATAATATGAAAAAACACTGTGGGCTTGAGAAACACAGTCATCAACCGGGAACTGATCCTTCGGGTTGCTGCATTTAGGTTACAAACAGCATCATCACCACTTCTCTTCTGCTTTCATCAGGCCAGTGACAAACAAGTGCAGCCTTTTTTCCTACAACCCTTTCT
This sequence comes from Colossoma macropomum, assembly GCF_904425465.1. NCBI lineage: Eukaryota > Metazoa > Chordata > Actinopteri > Characiformes > Serrasalmidae > Colossoma > Colossoma macropomum. The sequence goes on from NW_023494789.1 coordinate 29,640,913, forward strand.
TGAGCTTGCGTACAAATGTCATAGTAACAATGGAAGATGTGAAAAGAGCCTGTCAGTCAGAAAAGAAACTCAATGTCCAGTTTAATTGTATGACTTGGGCATAATGAGGCTATGTCAAACCAAACAATGAAGCTTGGACAACAACTATCACAAAGTCATTCTAAACATGACATTACTGCCCAAGAATGGTCAAACTTCAAACTTGAGTACTACAGTGTAGTACTGTCTGTTTTATTTAATGAGGTAGATGAAAGCAACCAGATTACTAAACTCCACTTGATTCAGAGGTGATTTTGGAACTTATGACTTGTATATAAATTATACTAATGGCACTGAAACTCAAAATGAGACTTTAATTAAGAAATAATTAAGAAATGTTTTTTGTGCCAGCAAGTCTAAAGTCTACAGACTAACTCTCAGGTTTTTATGTGGGGTATTTCCCTTTCAGATAATGAGGACTAAACATGTCATGCACAAGAATATCAGAATGAGAAGCGGACTGGAACACTAAAGTTAGCTCACCACAGCCTTTGGTTTCAGTCCACATGCTTCCCTCTAGATTAACACTGCAGGGTCTTCTGTCTCTGTGATAATCTTGGTTTGTGCTGCAGAGCTAGTAGCACATGTAAGCAGGCCTAAACTGTAATTTGGAACAATGTGTACTCTCCATAATAACTGATTGACTCTTGAAATATACGGTATATAGCCTAGGAAATTTAGTATGTTTGTAGATGTTTGGAGAGACTTGAGGAGAGAAAGAAGCAAGGGAGAAAAAGAAAGAAAGAAAGAAAGAAAGAAAGAAAGAAAGAAAGAAAGAAAGAAAGAAAAAAAGAAAAAGATGGACCAAATTTTGTTTTCATGAAAAAACAGGAAACAGTTACAAACAATAGCTAGCTATAATATGAAAAAACACAATGGGCTTCAGAAACACAGCCATCAACTGGAAACTGATCCTTCAGGCTCGCTTTTTTGTACGGTTATTAACTAAAGCACTCATTGTTCCAAAATACAGTACAGGCCTACTTTAATATAAATATTTAACATCTCTGTGATCATCCTGTATGTGCTGCAGAGCACATTTAAGTAGGCCTATGCCAGGGGTCAGTAACCCAAATGGTAAGAAGAGCCATTTTGTCTTTTCAACAAAAATTCAATCCACCTTGGGAGCCATAATATTTTATGTCCATTTTGCCATCTTGGCTGTAAATATGTCTCAGTATGTGCTAATGTACTAGTATACTAAAAATATAATGTAAACAAAAACGCAGACTTACTTTGCTCTACTCTAAGCTCTAGCTCAGATATAGCCACATTTCTCACGTCTCCAGCAGGAAACTTTTCCTCAAAAGTAAAAAGCTTCTTGTAAAATTTCTCTCAACTTTCGACTGTTTTACGAGGCTGAAGTCAGCTTCACATTCGCCAGCTTCTTGTTCAAATTTTCCCGTTCCACCTTAAATGGTGACTGAGGTGCCAGAATGTGACTGCTGCGCCATTTAAGGTGGAATGGTACAATTCGAATGAGAAGCTGGCAAATGAGAAGCTGACTACAGCTTCGCAACTTTTCAGTCTGACAGCTTCTCATTGCAAATTAAACGTATCAGGAAACCAGCTGGAGTGATTATAAATGCAAATATGTTAATTTGTCTCCACATTATCGATGTTCATCTTAAATGTTTCTCTTTGCCTTTCTGTTAGCTACTAGCTAGGCGAGAGTGTGTTCTCATTGCTATGATGACCAGAATTCTGTGCGCCAACCTTCAGGGTTAAAGGGTGAATTAGCAGTTATACATTAACTCCAGTGTTTAAGAGAGTTTATAGTTAAAACTCTGTTAGAACGATCAGCAGAGCTTTATTTTACTGCAAAGGAGGATTATTTTATTTTTACCTAAAAATCTAATTCTGCTGTGGAGCCGCAACAGGGCAGTAAAAGAGCCGCCTGTGGCCAACCCCTGGCCAATGCTGTAATTTGAAACAGTGTTTACTTTCCTTAATAACCTTAGTTAATAACCTTACAACAACAAATGTTTTTAGGGTTCTCTTGCTTAGCAGACAGTATTTCAAATTACTAGAAAACAGAGCAGCAAATTTTGAACAGCAAAGAGAAAGGAGTCCTAATAGCCCCTTGTTTGGATGTGGACACTGTCAGTTCAGGTTACCCTGCAAATAGGTTATTTCCCCAGAAGAACTCTCAGTTGAAGAAGTAATACTTTATTCATTTGGCTAGTTGTGAGGTTTGGCTTAAAACAATGAATAAATGTGTTTACAATGTGTTGTATCTAAAATCTAGTTCTTAATCCCTCTTGCCTACCTGCTGTTTACACCACGCACACCCTGGACTACTCAAACATTCAGAGCATGAGGCCTGTGGCTGGCAAACTGGTGCTTGAACTGAAATCGACAGTAAGAAAGAGAGAGACAGAATCACATATCATTGTCAAAATCATGCTACAACAAATTTATGATTTATAGCATTATATGTACTTAGTAAAAACAAAAAACAGAATAGAACAAGGCATCATACTCTTCATTTTCCACATTATGTCTTCATCTGACGCAAAACTGAAGTTCATTACCTGCTGTACACAGCTGTCCCACAAACTGAAGAAGAACGACCACCACCGGAGCATAAGTCATGACCTGCTGGAGTTAAAGAGGTAAAGTTTTTGTAAGAAAGCATGAACTGTTATTGTTAGCAGTCCCACAAGTAGCTTGTTCAGGCCTGTTGTGGCCATCGTTTTAGATTTCTGAAATTGAAACTTCAAAGAAGCTAAGCCGTACGCAGTTCTTCATAGAGGATGAATTATAGCAAAGATATCCTTACTATTACAACAAAAAGGAAACATTTCAAAACTTTTAAAAGCTGTATTGAGGTATACAGGGAGGTTATACAGTTTTATGCAAATAAATTAAATAACCTCTACAGAGGACACACTTAAATATGACACTTTTCTGTAAAATTTAGAGCACAATTTCTATTTTTTTTTTTTGCTAAGATTAACATATTGCTAAAATAAAGCATGAAATAAAATGTATCACATGTTTTTTGGTGCTTGCCAGGCCACCATTGTAAATAAGAATTTTTGATGACCTGCCTGGTTAAATTAAAGATTAAGGAAAAATAAAAAAATGTTTTATATCTTTTTCCAATATGTTAAATTCAATAATAAAAAGTATAAACAGTAATTGTGCAAAGGTGTGCTCTCTGTACAATCTCAGAAATAAAGGTATGAAACTGTCACTGGGGCAGTAGCCCTCTTGTTACTGGGGTGGTACCCTCAAGGTACATCTCAGTACCTTTAGTCAGTAACATAATGGTACCATAATCCATTGAAATTATATTTTCTATAAATTGTATTGACCACACACACCCTGTCTCGTCTCCAGGCTTTTTATTTTATTGTTCTGTTTTAGAACATTAGATTATGAAAATATACAAATATGTCATTTTCACCTGGGGAAAAAAAACTTATTTAAGGTACACAGTTGGACCATAAAACCATTCTTGTACCTTTGAGGGTACATTTACAATGTTTGTACCTTGATGAATGAAAAATGTAATGTACTGTACCTTTATTTCTAACAATATGGAGGATGAAACATATTTTCACTAAGAAAATCAACAATACACATAATTTGAGCTCATTTGCTCAGTCCCTCATCCAGAAATGCGTAACAGTGCATGTTCTCTAACTGTAAGAATTCCTCTTGTGTTTTTTCATATTGATCACACTGCATGTTTGCCTTTGGTGGTGTACTTGTATGAGTTATGTCATTAGGACAGCATGGTTAAAATGAAATTACACTGAAAATGAATAATAGTTTAATACAAATCTCAATACAGGGTGTGTGATGCCTAAATTCTAAGGACAAAAGTGTGAAGTTTGTCCAACTTAAAAAATGCAGCAACTTTTTATCCTCTTGCTCAAGCTCACGCACACACATTTACACACTCACACAAAACCAGACTGCAGACGTTACAAGAAGGAAGTCGGTATCGGTCTGAAAAAGAGGCGACAGCTGTATCAGAAGTAAAACCACAGCTCTCTTTCTCTGCAGTGTAGTCCTGCTTACCCTCAAAACGTGCTAGACAGAGTGGCACTATGTTGTAGCAGAGTGAGGATGTTCTCACAGAATCACACTCTCTCACTCTCTCTCAGAGGAAGCTTCTGATCAGTTTTACAAAAGTGTTGCCTACAGTCCAGCCAAATTACAAGCTCAGTTAACCAGGCTATTCTTTTAGTAACAGGGATTTTTAAAGTGGGCTTAAAGTAGCATGGTAGCAAAGTCCAGTGTTAGAAGTCTTGGTTATTTTTTTAAATATAAAAAAGTTAGAGAGCTGAAATCACACCTCCACATCCGTGCTAGAAAAAACAGCATACACCAGCGTAGCTCTCACCAGCAAAACCAGCATATGTTATGTTTTGGATGCTGGTATGCTAAACAACCAGCATGACCATGATGGGTGACCAGCTAAACCATTAGCTAACATAAATTAAATGTTAACATACATCAAAACTGTTTCACACAGTTAAAGCTTATAAGTTTAATTATCGAATTATTGACTTTATAAACCGAAGCACTTCAATCGTTATCCATCTCTGCAGTTAGTCTGATGTTCTCCAGCAACCTACTGTAATTCGATCAGGGTTTTCTCTCCATATTCCACTGTGATTGAAATTTTCTTGCATATGTTCTTCACTTTCAGTCTTTTAAAAACAAACTCTTACACACTGTATGCTATTTTAGTTAAAAGATTAAAATTGAAAGGATTTTAATGGAGATTAATTAAGGCCTAGCATAACACAGACACCTTGGATGTTTCTGATAGTGTCGCATTCAAAGTGGAAACTCTTTCTGACTCCGCCCGTTCATTTTAACAGAGATATTATGGCAATATTGGGCACCACTGCTGTGTCTTTCCTACTCAGCAAATACATGAAGATTGTAGTACATAAAGAATGTTTATCTTAAATAGCTGAGTGTATGGACCCCATGCCATTCGCTTAGCAGGTGAATTGTGGCATAGATGGTGCTACTCTCACTCTCTTGGACTAAGTTGATTGACATCTTAACAAAGCCAATTCATATGGATCCTTTTTATGGAATTTTACTCAGGCTTTACCCACCTCCTCCTAAAGGGTCTGTGTTGTGTTTCTGAGCATCCCCAGCAAGTGGATATTAAATTAAACCCCTTTAAATCAGAGACTTAATACATACTAAGCCTTATTACTCAGTAACTACAAGGACTTTAATGCAATCTGGCTGAGCTATTCTTATGTTATAGAAGTGTGTAATAAAGCTTTGGGCCTGCCAGTGGGCCCTGGCCATTTAAGGAATTAAGTGCAGTGTAAAACCTTTCCTTTCTTACATAGGTGAAATGGCATCAAGTCTAGGAAGCTGTGTCAAGGAAGAGAGATAAAGTGGTCAACACACACCGCGCAAATAGGCTATCAGTATAAGTGTGCAGGAAGTGGAGCAGGTCACCCATTTCTAGGATTTGGGAGCAGTAATAGGTAATAAACTCACCTTTCGGATCAACGTGGATTATATCTATAAAAAAAGCAAGGCAATGCAATGTTCTCCTCAGGAAGTGGAGGGGCTTTAACACCAATACCCCAATCTTCTGGGGTCTACAGATCATAATTGAGAGTGTTCTCAAATTTTTTTTTTTTTTAAATGAGAGGTTTCCATGCTGCAAGATTGTCACACAAAAAAACAAACCATTAAGGCTGGCAAGAACATAGATTCATCTATAATAACTTTACAGCCTGTACAGTTGTTTAATAATTCCCGTCATCCCCTTCATTCAGGATTTCAAACACTACCTTCAGGCCACAGACTAATACGGCGCAATGACTAAAAGACAATAGCAAAATTTAAGTAATATTTAATCCTGTCACCTGTTACCTGAATAATACCAATTTATCACATAATTTGACTGACAATATTTGCTATACATGCCAGTGAAATAATAATGCAATAATAATGCTATGGCTTTTGTCCTTCATAAATTTTAATATTTAATTTACTATCACACTTTGATTTTATTTCATTTTTATTCAGTTTCAGTGTTTAGTGCTAAAGTTTTGTGCTAGTGCCTGTAAGTAAATGGACAAAACAGTAAAGTATTCTGATGATGAAATACCAAAATGAGTGCGTTTCTGATCATGGTACAGTACAAGATTGTACAAAGTTTTACAGCTAAGCACTGCATGTCCTGACAAATTTGTTGTTGTTGTTGAGTCAGTTCACTTTAAATACTTTTTTTACTTGTATTTTTTTTTTTACTTTACATTACTGAATTCTGAAATGAAAGTAATAATACTCCTATTTGGGATTGTTTTAGATTATTCTATCCACCTCCAGAGCTGCTGGCAATGCTTTTGATGAGTCTCAAGAAAAAGCTTAAAAAAAAGCTCTTGCTATATATATATTTTTACAAGACATTCTCCAATAGTTAGCAAAAGACTCATCAAAAGCATTCAGTTTTAATGGATGACTGGTCTACCTTAACTCTTTTTAATAATAATAAAAATAATAATAATAACAAAAAATGGTCCTGTTTCAGTTGTATTTGTCTTCAAATATATAAGTCAAAGAAGTTCAGAGTTTATTCCTGGATTTCCTGGATTTCTTTTGTGATTTTTCATGGTTATCCTTTTCTGTTTTGGTTAACATACTGCTTTAAATAAATACAACATAGACTTACTCAAATTAAGAAAAGATTAGTTACACTTACCATGGCTTTTCTATGAAGACGTTGTGTTTATTAAAATCTGCAGATCAGCTCTGAGCTCTTACAACAGCGTCTGATCGAGCCTAGCACACATGAGGAACTGCTGTTCCCACAACCACTGCAGCTTCACCCAGCGCACGTCTGAACTAGCCTAACGACAGTCATATCAAAACCTCTTAGCTGTATTTTTCCCTTTTTTGTCGCACTCACCTTTTATGTGTGTGGGAATTTTAAAATTGACAGACTAACAGAAACGGATCAAAAATGAATGGAATACATTTTACTTACATTAGCTTAAACTACAGTAATGCTAAAAAAGTGTTTTCCTTCTCTATAGAATCTTTGTTTATTCCATCTCTCTGACAAAAGAAGGACCTTAAAAAAGCTCACACGTTTCACAAGTGAAATGTAGTGCTTTTGTGGGGAGCCCCACAAGTTACAACATCCTTCACCCTGCAGGTGGGGGGGTTTCTGGGGCATCAAATGAACATGACCTACTTGTTTTTTTCCAACCTTTTTTTCAGTGTTTATATGAGAAAAGTTGGCACGTTGAAGTAAAATATTTCACTCTGACAGAGTTTCAGGGCCACGTTTTATTGCTTTAGTGTCTCAGTATAACGAGTGTCTCTGAATCCCACGTATTTATTTTTTTGCACATACAGGACCACAAGTGACAAATAAAGAAAATAAAGAAAGAAAGATGTAAGTGAAGGCATGTCAGGATGTAAAGATGGTGCGTAGGTCTGATAAGGTCTGATGGATGATAAGTTGAAAAATGGAGCAGAAGAAGGAAGTGGGTGAGCATGCATGCGAACACACACACGTACACTAAGTGTGCGGTTTTAGATGGAAACCATGCCTGGACTGACAAAATACTCGAGACGGCTTCATGGTAGAAACCCTGAACTACAGAAGCACCAGTGTGTGACTGTGTGAGGGAGTGTATTTAGACTGTTCCTCTCTTCTTGATCACACTTTCCATTGCTGCCTTCTCTGATATATCCAGACTGATCTTGTATTTGGCCAGAATCTTCAGAATTGGCCTCAGCTTTAGCCACCACTGAGTCTTGGGGATACGATGCCTAGAGAGAGGACGGGGAGACAGAGTCGTATGCACCAGTCAAATTACATGTTTTGCTGAAACGTGAAAGTAAGTTAACACATTATCTACAGAGAACACACTTAAATATGACATTTTTCTGAAAGTTTCAGTACACAATTTCCATTTGTTTGCTGAGTTTAACATATAAAAAAATATAAAACATTTTATTTTTTCCCAATATGTTTGATTCTGCAAATGAACAGTAATTGTGTATTAAAATGTGCAGAAGTGTGTCCCCTATAGAAGATGTGCACTTATTTTCACTTAGTTCAAAAACACATGTAAATTTGACTGGGTTGCACAAAAATTTGCATACTGTAATACATAAGACTGTAAGTTAGGACAATAAGAATTCATGACAAAGCGATTGCACATTGTCCTCCTAGGAATAAGAGAAAAAAATGACAGTCAGATGTGTGGCACATTCATCACTCACTCAAAGTCAGTATTGATTTTGAGCTCAGCAAGAGGCTGGAAGACCAAAGCTCTCTTCCTCATGCCCAGCACGCAGGCAGAGTCTGGCGTGTTGGCAAAGATACGACCTGCACAAGCAATCAAAGGCACATTTACTTATAATACACATTTATGGAGCACATATTCTACACTTTCTTGTCATTTACCCCTAAAGTCAGCTTATACTGTTTGTGTGGGTTTATGTACTGAAAATAGGCACAGTCTGTTTACATGACCATTTACGACCTCACTTCATTCCTTAAAATAAAACAGGCTGTTTTGGTTATTGAACCTTTGGGACAGATTTATGTAAATGGCTCGTACTCTGAGAGAGTGGCTGTCTCTTCACAAGGAAAATTAGGCGAACCACATTTAAAAAGCAGACCAGACTAACATATGCAAATCAAACTGAATCTAAAGCTGCACTATGTAAGTTTTGGGGATTGGTGCCTTCTCTGGTGGAAATGTGTAATTGTACACAACATGCGGAAGAACATTTTGTAATGTCGATTGTGCTTCAGACCCCGACAAGCAGATGAATCAGATGTTTGTGAGCGCGTTGAAAGAGTATTCAAAAAAACTCAGGCACTACATAAAACTAGGGAGGAGAGCCAGAGAGAAGCCAGATAATAGAAAATAAGGGCAACCAGGGGAAAAATACCCCCCTCCACCTCCCCCACGTAAGCCATCACTAACCGTGTCTGTAGCACTCCTTCAATTTATCAGTCAGCCACAATATGGCTTTAGCACCCATCTTAGTGCCAAAGTTCCTGTCGAACGGTGATGGAGTACCACCCTGGTAGAGAGAGAGAGAGAGAGAGATCAGGAGGTGTCAGACAGCCCATCAGATAGACCAGACAGACAGAATAGTTAGAGTACAGCAGCACTAGAACCTGTTGCATGTGCCCCAGCACATTTTTGCGGCAGTCAAATACTCCTTTGCCCTCCTCTGTGTACAGATTAAATATGAAGTCTGTGGTGTAGTTGGCATTACACTTCTCATTCCTGCAGAGAAATGAATTCATGTTAGTCATGTTACTCAAATCATCACTGTCAGAAAAAAAATAGTAAATTTATAGCAGAATGCAGAAACATTCTTAACATTTTGTGTGAGTAATGTAAAGACTTTTCTAAAGTGATTTTGGAGCATTTCTATTGGTTCATTCATCATGCATGCTTTGTCCAAATAATGTAGAAAAATTAAAAATGACAAAAATGTACATGCATGTTTTTTTTAGACAGCAATAAATGCAAAGTGCCTAATTTAACTATATGAAAGATATGAATAGAATAGAAAGGTAAACTCCTCTTCACTCTTCTTCTCAGTGTGATGGTACAATGAGAATTGTGACTAAATTTAGAAGAAAAATGATCAGAGACAAATTAAAAGTGCACAAAGTCAACCTGAGGATGAGGCCTCTTTTCACAGTGGTCTTCATCTTTTCCACCAAATGCTCAACGTTTGCCTGCCAATTAAACAATGCATCACTGATTAACCCACACAGTAAACACATATCTTTACCCTCAGATAACTGCTTTAGCTCTTTGTTTACTTTGTTTACCCCCCTCCTCCCCACTGTGCATCAGTATCTGTCCTCTTATTGGTTCACCCTCTTTTACCTCTAGGTCATGGATGCCAAAAGGTTCTTCATAGATGTAGGCAGCGTCAGCTCCTGCAGCGAGGCCTGCCATGGTTGCCAGATATCCACAATATCCCCCCATAGTCTCAATGATGAAAACCCTGCGCTTCGTTCCAGCCGCAGACTGCTTTATCCTGTCGCAGGTCTTTCACAACACAAAGATTACATTAAGAATGTGTGTGTCTGCATGTGTGACTGTGTGTGAGTGTGTGTATGTAATTCTTACTGTTGTGATGGTGTTGAGAGCAGTATCAGCTCCAATGCTGAAGTCAGATCCAGGAACGTTGTTGGACACGGTGGCTGGAATAACAACAATAGGAATACACAATTCCTCATACTTCTCTCTTCCAGTCACCATCTCCAAACCTGCAACAAATGCCTTAGATACAGAGTAAAAAGAGATATAAGGGCTTTAGTATTAACCCATTAACCCATTGATGGCCTGTCATTTGTAGCACAATCTGATAAGTGACAAGCAAAATATAAAACATAACGTAACACAAATGATTATATTGTTATTGTTCATAAAATATTTTGAGAGGTGCACTTCATAGGTTTACATTTACTGGCTGTAATACTTCTGTTACTGCACAATTTATTAGCCCCACTCTACCTCGTCCAGAAATGGACCTCCACTGACCAGACATTACTTGGGACAGGGTAGTGGGTGTACTAGCGTATCAGACACAACAGGGCTGCTGAGGTTTTTTCACACCTCAATGTCAATGCTGGGTTGAGAATAGTCCATCAATTAAAACCATCCATCCAACAGTGGTGGATTGTAAGTCACTCTGGATAAGAGCGTCTGCTAAATGCTGTAAATGTAAAAATGTAAAATGGTCCTGTGGCCAAAACTGACCACTGATGAAGGGCTAGAGCAGTGGTTCTCAAAACAGTCATCAATGCTGCCAAGGCAGTCCACATTTTTGATCCAACTTCACTTGTAACACATACCAATATAGCAACAATATGGGCCTTCTGAGGGCCCTGTGGACCTCTTTGAGAACCACTAGGCTAAATGATGACTGACACAAATTGTGCATGAAAAAAGATCAGCTATAGTTTCTGTGTTGTGGAGTAGTAACTATTATTTATGTGTGACAATTGAGAAGGCAGAACAGGGCTGTCCAGTGTTGCCACTGGCCTTAAGCAGGATTTGTTTTTTGACCAACTGATTACACAAGTGGAATCAGGTGTGCTTTTGCTTGTTTGGAATAAAAACCTGCAACCACACCAGCCCTTGGTGGATAAAACTGGATGCCCCTGAAGTAGCAGCATAGTAAATGTAAATGACTATAGTAGATAGCTAGATTGGTAGATGTAAATGACTGACTCTTGCTGATTTGTTTATTCAGCTTTTAGCACAGGGTATTCGGAATAAAAGAGGGGGAGTTTCTAGCACAACACAGAGGACCTGGAGGCACTTTTTGTTTGGTTCACATGTGGTTTGGTGTACATTTTTTTTTCCCTCTCATTGCTGGTATTGAATGTTGGTCCTTTTTCAATTAAAGAGTTTCATTTCAAAACGCTCTATATCCACATTTTCAACACATTTTCATTTCTCAAATAAAGGTGGTATAAATCATGTCACATTGTATGTAAGCCCACTCCTAACATAATTATATCATGAAAATTCTTGAAAATGGTCTATGATACATTTTACAATGAAACCCTTCAGTTTATGTCAAATAAACACCTCAATTTTTGTGGATTTCAGGATCCTCCTCCAGTGTCTTTTTGTTTCTCTGAAGAATTAAATAAACATCGGCACACCACCACCACATCACAACAATCAAACTGTACAGTGTACCTGTACAGGTGTATCAACAAGTGTACCAACCAGGTAGATGTATCTAATAAAGTGGACAGTAAGTGTACACGATGTTTAAAGACTCCAGGAACATCACTGTGCCTGATAGACTTGTACCAGTGCAATACACACTAATAGGGCTTTATGGTTCCACTGATGTGCAGAGAATCCACCTCTGAAATAATATCTGGTAGGTCGATGGTCATATCATGGTCATTTTTTTATTAATGGATAGGGTATAGGGAGGCTGATAATTGTGCACCAACAGATGGGCTAGAGTAATATTAATACAGTAATATTAAACCTAAAATGACCCCTAATAAAAGGTCAATGTGTATGAGTATTTCACATAGTGTTTCTGTTATTTTGTTCACCTCCACCCCTTTTTTGCACAGGTATCCATGCAGTTATAGGTTGAGATGTTTTGTGAATGCAAGCCCTGGAATTATTTCAGCTTAATATCTCACCTCAAATCCTCCAATGATGATCAGAGCATGGATATTAAACTTAGCTACATTCAGACTAATTTCTTCCATGACGCTTGCTGGCAGTGTCCTGCACATGAACACAGAAAGAGGGCGACAGAGAGCTACTGGCAACAGACATAACATAATAGGAGATTAAGTAAAGTGAGACAAAGTTATATGAAGAACCTAAATGTCTTTCTTTGGTGGTTAAGGGATTAACTCATTTTTCTTTGCATGATCGACAGATCTATAGTACCTCTTAGTTCCCAAATTAGAGCCACCCTGTCCGGTCCAGTTTCCAACAGCGGCCCAGGAAATTGGCTCAATCTGGACACAGAGAGCAGAGGGTGGGTTGATAAGTGCATTTACGCATTATATGTGCAGTGTCTACACTGTAATTTCCGGTTTACATGTGCTTAGTTACATTTCCATGCGCGAGTCCCTCAAAACCATCGTGTATGGCCAGCATGTGATGTCCCTGTAGGATGCCGATCCTGACTGCAGAACGTACTGCTGCATTCATACCAGCACACGGGGCACCCACATTCATTATGGCTATATTTATATTGCTCTACAGAAAGAGGACAAAGAGATACAAAACAGACAAACAGACATGATGTAAGCGGGAAAAGAAGACACAGATTGTCATTTTTCACTGTTGAAAGAAAAACATGTATTTCTGTTTTTCTCTACCATTTGAGCATGGCAGCTGTGCTTCATACTGTGTGAAATTTCATGATGAATGGACTGAGAGAAATGCTACAAAATTGCTTAGAAAAAATCTCTTTACATTAACTTGCATTGAAAAAAAAAAAAAACATTTCACCCCTCTCCTGTAAACTTACCATTCTGGAAGTACTTGTTTTTCTTTCACAGTGATGAATTGGCAGAAATGTAAATTTCTGTATAGCTGATTGACCAGCAGATGCAGCCACTTACCTTCACCTCAGCGGGGCTCACATGAGCCAGCAGCTTATATGTGTTCCAGTTGTTCTCAAAACTCCTGCAGAACAGAAGCAGTACAGACAGTAGATTCAGCTTCCTGATATTACAAAGCACGAGAGAAAGGCAGAAAGATGGACAGACACAAAACTCACTTTCCCCTGAGCTTCACGGCCTCTTCAAACTTGCCTTCTGCCATAGCTTTGGTCACATCTTTAGTCTGGCAGACAAAGACGAATATGTATGAATGTAGGATGAAATCTAATTCAGAACGGTATTGGCAGCTATTTGCTTAAAAACCGATATTTGATGACGCATTGTTTGTATTTTGGAAGAGTGGATCATGTACACTGACACTGAGCTATTGTGCTAAAATGTCTGCATTTCATTCACTGCATTTATAACCCTCTATAAATAAATGGTGCATTGGTAATCCGGTTGGATTTTGTCCTAATTTCCCAGATATCTACATAAGAAATTTTAGATATAGGCCAAAAATCCCATATAGGAATATCTCAGAAATGCATTACATATCAGCATAAATCCTTGTTACAAGAAAAATTATTTAGAGGCTTTGAAGCCTAAATTGTGGCTTTGCAAAATATTCCCAAACTGCAGACCAACAGCAAAACTTCAAAGAAAAGACAGAAAGTAATACCAGTTCTGATTTTTGTATTTAGAGGTCAAATCGTACCACTTGCACACATTCCATTAGAGGCAGTCTGACAGCCTGATTTCCAGACAGGCTGACCACACAGGCAGGTGTGTCAGGCGTGGCCTCCAGCAGAGCCATCACAGCCTCTACTCCCATCCTACTGCCCTGAAAGAGTGAGGGGAGCACTTCATCTCACATCAGTGATACATGCATGTTGTTTATGTGAATATGGAGACATGCCATAACATACCAGGATTCTGTCAAAGGCTGAAGGAGTTCCCCCTCTCTGCACATGGCCCAGGATGGTCGCTCGAGTGTCAAAGCCCAGCTTCTTAGTGACCAGCTAAACACAGCCAAAGCACAAACGTTAACACTCTCTGCTTACAGAATTAGCATTCATAATCATATTCTGTGTGCTGTTTTGAGGAGATTCTTACAATCTTGACCATGTCACAAGTGATGGGTTTTCCAAAGCGATCTGTAGCTCCTTCAGCCACAATGATAACATTCAGACGATAGCCCAGTCTTCTTTGCTGAAGAAATCAAACATACATGTTGAGATATGTGAGAAATGATGAGGAATCCCAATCATACCATCACATCATCATGATAATTCAGTGAGGGATTTTACACTGTAAGCCAAAGGTCTGGAAGCAAAACCAGCTTTGTGGGGTAATAATAAGTGTGATTTATTTTTCAAGAGATAGACATTATTTTTCTAATAACATACTACAAACAGATCTGCCGTCATAGTATCCAATTAATTGATTCTTAATTTGTTTTTCTCCGGGTGAGTTTAATCAAAGCCATCGTCATGTTCACCTGATTCACATATTCAGAAGCTCCTGAAATATTAATAAACTGCATCAGGTGTGTTGAAATAGAAGTTTGGGCATAATTAAAATTGGTCAATGTAAGAGACAGTTACCAACTAAAGATGTGAAGGGGCACAGGGGTTGGTTGACACAGTGTTAATTTCTGGGTCAATAGGAGAAACTCACACAGAAATGTAACATAAAAATGACCGCCATTTTTAACCTACATTGCTCTATTTTGCCAAGAGCTCTGAATGTTAAAATCTGTTAAAGTGGCACTAACTATTTGACATTATTGGAATGTTAGATTCAATAGAGAAAAATTGAAACTACATTCATTTTAGTTTGTAGAAATAGCAGTCATCTTTTTTCATGTATGATTTTAAAAACAAAGAAGAGTTATTCTAGCTAACATGTGGGTTGGGTTGGTTGGCACTTGTGTTAGCCTGCTTAATGTAGGACTTTTGTCAAAAGTATATTAATTTATATTAGATACTGCACACTTACTAAACAGCACAACTAGAATGCAGTACTATACTGTCACTGGTTATATTAAAGTTATGTTACATTTGTAACAGGTTGTTTTTACCTCTAAGCTTTAAGCCATTTACAATTTAAGTGCATCTATCTCAGGATGAAAATCTTATAATAATCTAAGTTTAAGCCCAAATTATTTATATATTAAATATGTTTTTAAGGTTAACTGTACATTTATTTAAAAATATTATATATGAAAAAAGTGGCCCATTATGTTTTTCTTAGAAAAAAATTTAATATTTCTAATATTGAATTGATTTGGTTTTAATTTAAAAAGTCTGATTATTTCTATTTATTGCTTTATTTTTTAAACTATAGTCTTTTAACAGTGTGCCAACTATCCCCTTAATATGTGCCAACCAACCACATGCAACCCCATGCTCAACATGAATTTCATCACCTGTCATGAATGGATTACTTCCACGAAATATTTTCTGACATTAAAAGAGTGTTTTTAGCAGAGACCCTCAGTTTTGATTTACTGCTAGTTTGGCTACCCTAATGTATGGCATGGTATATACGACAGAGAGTGAAAACTGTGCTAACAAACCCACACTCTCCTACATCACTGCAAATTAATGTAATATTTTGGAAACAACTTCATGTCAATTACCATGTTGTGTTGTGTTTTAAATTTTAAAAAAAATTCTGTTTACTTCCATACTTTTGGTCTGCATGTGTACCTATTATTACTATTATTACATTGGCAAGTCTCCTGCACAGGTGATCTTCCCAGCCATCATCTGGAGGCATCTCAGGAATAAATACCCAGTCAGCACCGCTTGCCAGAGCAGTTACTAATGCCAAATACCTACACACACATAAATGCAGTAGAAAAATATATTATCACAGACTAGTACACAAATAGAAAAGAAAAGCATTTGGCCTAGTGATACGTACCCACAGTGTCTGCCCATCACCTCTAGAATGAAGGCTCTTTGATGGCTGTAGATAGAGGAAGAGACAGACAAATTGGATTTTGTCTTCTAGATGTCGAGATGTGAGGTTCTGTGAGAAATGTGTCGTGATGTGTAAAATCTCATCACCGGTGAGCATCTGCACACATCCATTCTGACCTTAAACATAACCTCCAGGCCCGAATACCCAGGCAAAGTCAAGCCCAGAAATCAATTACATGCCGAAGTCGTGAGCTGGAGTTATTATAGTGCCACTTCTGCCTCTGGTGGGTAATTTACTGAGTTAGGCCATTTTCTATGTTTTAGACAGTGATGACTTGCTTCCTGACAGCCAAAAACAACACAAGCTTAATTTGCTTTCCCCAAATATACCACTTCAATAACTGCTACAGAGTGTCTGCAGTAACAACACTTCTTATCACTTCAAGGTGAATGGGCTGGCTAAGCTGCTGTATGTTAAAAAGGCAGTCATGTAAATATGTTCATGGTTGTGACATCAAAACCATGATGAATTCAAAACTGGCTGTTCTTGCAGCTTAGTTTCCATGCACTGTATTCACTGGAAGGTGAATGGAACAATTTAAAACCTTAACAATATTTTCAAAGTATAACAAACTCATGAAGGAAATTTGTGTTTTTTGTAACACAGTCCCTATTGCACATTAAGATATATGTGTGTGTGTGTGTTTGTGTGTGTGTGTGTGTGTGTGCCTGTGCATGTGTGACTGTGTTTCTCTGTCTGTACCTTTGTGCTGTGGTTGTAATTGCATCCACCACCTCTATGATCCTGTGTAAGGCTGAGTCGGTTCCGATTGTCATGTCAGTGCCACAGAAATCATTGTCTATGGAGCCAACCATCCCCACGATGTTCAGATGAGATGAGCGCTTGGCCTCCTCTGCTGTGATCTTACCTGCATAAACAGGCAAACACGACTCAAAGGAATGGGACACATAAAATTTATACAGTTTTCCCCATTCATAGTTGATATACCAAGTTATGTTTAGTGTCTACAGTTTGGTGTCCAAAGTCTTGTCGCAAATTTCAGACACTAAACACCAATCTTGACTGATGGACTTGGTGGTGAGGGAGAAATGGTACAAATTAAATTTCTTGGCAAATTATTCATTTTAAACTGCTGCAATTTCTAGCCTTTCAAAAATGTGCTTAGGTGCCACTTTTGCATAGTACTGTATATAAAATATAAAATCAGTATAAAATGAAGGTTATATGTAAATAAATATGCTAAAGAAACATAATCTGGTGTCAGACAAGGAGTTTAGCACACAAAAACTAGTCTATGTTTTGAATGGTGTTTTTAGGTATTTGCAGTTGTGGATTATACAAAATGTTGTATACAAAAGGTAAACAAGGTTGATGTCAATCAGTTAGTACATTCAGCATGTAATAGTATACTCATTCATTTTCTATTAACCATGTGAGCAGAGTCAGTGTCTGCAGAGTGTTAATAATGAGCTTTACTATGTTAAGCAG
Source organism: Colossoma macropomum (assembly GCF_904425465.1). Taxonomy (NCBI): domain Eukaryota; kingdom Metazoa; phylum Chordata; class Actinopteri; order Characiformes; family Serrasalmidae; genus Colossoma; species Colossoma macropomum. Next base: position 29,658,479 of record NW_023494789.1, read on the forward strand.
TAATCAGACAGTGTAGTGTAGTGTCAGTGCAGGCTGGTTTGAGTCACACCTGCTTTGAGCAGGATCTGGAGCAGCTCGCTCCACTCGGAGCGGAATTCATTGGCTCCAGTCAGGCTGCCGTCTCCGCCGATCACACACAGGTTAGTGATACCCAGCTTCACCAGGTTACACGCTGCTTTAGTGCGGCCCTCTTTAGTGCGAAAATCCTTACAGCGGGCACTGCCAATCACCGTGCCACCCTGGAGGGGTTAGCAAGAGGGTATAAGTATTGTTAAAAACTACTTCTACTCAGCTGATCTCTAAACAGTCTGTTACATTTTATCCTTGAAAGTTTTCTCAAACTAATCTCTCTCTCCCAACAAATATAATGGATAAGAATTTCAGTCGTTTGCTAAATTTGATGAATTTGTAAACAATTACGCAAAACATGTGGTCTTGCAGAAGACTTTGCTGAATTCTTTGGTCCATGTATTTGTTATTAAATTGTAAATTTGCCTTAGGGAAAGTGTTCTACACTGTTAGAAATAAAGGTACTGTGCAGGTACATTTTTTGTCCAAACAATGTAAATGTCTTCAGTGGTTTTAAGGTTCAACTGTGTCCAATAAATTTTCCCAGGTGAAAAGTATGTATTTGTACCTTTTCATAACCTAATGTTTTAAAACAGAACAATAAAATAAAAAGCCTGGAGACGAGACGGGGTCTGTGGAGTCAGTATGGTTACACTTATGTTCTCTGACTAAAGGTACCAGAGAAAGGTTGTGAGAGATGAACTCTTGAGGGTACCACCCCAGTGACAAGAGGGGTGCTGCCCTGCTGACAGTGACAGTTTTTTTTCTGAGAGTGTAGTATTCTAAGGATTTAGTGTTCAAAAGCTGAAGAAACTTCAAAAGAACAGTTCTGGAAGACACCCTTTGGTAAGGTGTGTCTATCTTATCCAAAAACTTTTTTTTTTTTTTTGCTAAACTGTAATGGTTGACATTTTGAATTCTCATTAGGTAGTCATGTTTAAATAATCTAATCACAGAATTCAGCTACTGCACAGCAGCTTGTATCATACATGAGTTTTGAGTTTGACTGGATTTCTGTCTGTAGTAATCAATGGTAAGTTACAGATGCAGAACATAGAAATGCAATCTAAGCTAAATTGTCATGTTCATGGAACCATTCGTCTAAAAACATCTACACTCCTGGGCAAAAATAAAATGGGCCAAACCCAAAATGGTAGAACATTAAGCCTTTAATGGTCTTAACAACAAATCATTAAACAAATAAATGAAGTAACCTAATATGAGATAGCTTTTCACTTTGATTTCTTTCAGTGTTAAAGTTTTGTGTGGAAATTTGCAGACAATGTTTTACAGAAAGAAGAGTCAGTATTTTTCTACTTAGCACTGATGGCTTCAAATGGTTGTAAAACATTAACAAGCTAGTATTAAAATTCTCTGTATGGTTTAAATGTGGACTCTGACCTGGCCAAACCCCTCAGTTAAAACCATTATATTTTGGCCTTTTTTTGCCCAGTAGGGAAGTAGGAGATGGATATGCTGCTGTCTTGAAGTGATGTACTTCATTGTCAATGAAGTTCAGACTTTGTGTTGTTCAAATGCTATTTCAGTTAGTTTAGTGGAGCAGTGGAGATGTGCAGTCAGGAGTGAAACCCTGCATGTAAGAGGCACTGAAGAGACATCGGTGTTTGTGTATAATACATGTTTCGTTAACTGGACCTCTTTGACTGAACTCATTAAGTGGAGCTCTTCTCACCAACATTACTGCATGTTACATCACAACAACATACCCCTTTCACCTAATACACCCCTGTTGCACTCCTTCTTCAAAAACTTTTATGTTATTTATTTCATTTTTTGGACTTTTGCCCAATTATCTCTTATCACCAATTCCTACTACCCACTGTTGGAATCTTCCTATAACATGCCTCATTACTAAAACACATGAGGCCAGCAAACACACCATGATCTCTTGGACTCTTTGCCACAGATGGATATGGAATCTTTCAGATGCAAGCTTGTGCAATTGCACCATCCTGTAAACTCGACAAATAATTTGTGAGATAGTACATGGGTAGAGGTTGAAGAGTGTGTTGGGATGCGTAAAAAATTCAAGAATTAATGGAAATCTTCCCTGCAGTCTCATCTTTCAAGCTGTGAATGGTGCACTTGCGCTGTGGTTAAATTCTAGATCTCATCCATAGCACTGCTTTGTAAATTCCATTACTGTTCCACGCCTAAAAGCCAGCTACAATACAAAATAATAAAAAACTTAATGAAATACTCATACTCATTGGCCACTTTATTGAAAACACCTACCATATAGGTGCACTTTGTAGGTTTAAAAGTGCTGACTGTAGCCCATCTGTCAATGCTCAATTTACCAGCCGCCCTCTATATCATCCATCAATGGAAAAGATTTATTGGTCACTTTATTAGACACACCTACTTTTTGGTACACCTTGTAGGTTTACAGTTAGAGAGTGTAGTTCATCTTTTTCCATGCATTATTTTCTTGTCCTACATCAGTGATCAGTTTCTGATGACAGGACGACTGTTGGCTGGTTGTTTTTGGTGGATACACTATTCTCAAACTCAGCTACATTGCTGTGCCTGATGTACCATTTACACCAGTACCATATACTTCCATGCCACTACCATGTCAGTGTCACTGCTGTTCTGAGAATCGTCCACCACCCTAGTCATATGTGGTCAGCAGTGATCCTATGGTGGTCCCTTTCCACTGACAGACAGGGTAGAGAGGGGCTGATAAATTGTCCAGCAGCAAATGGTCTCCAGTCTGTGACAATAAACCTACAAAGTGAACCTATACGTTTTGTATATCTGGTGTATATTTGAGTAAAAGTAATCTTTACAATAACGCCATCGCTAGACAATCTAGAGTTATGATATTTATCCCATCAGCCCTTGAGTTATGCTGGGACTGTTAGTTTTTTATCAGTGTGGTAAGAAAGATAAGTTGACTCACAGAGCAGGGCTGATGTACACACAAAAACAGAGAATTTAAGTGCATTTCTTACCAGCTGCAGCATCATAGATACACTCTCCCATGTTGCTAGGTGGATGTGGTCTCCTCCATCCACCAGACCCTGATATCCCTACACACACAATGTTCATAATGAATTAGAATAATACAACGTTGAATTACTTCCTTTATTAACTACAGCAAAGTGTCCTGCGTGTGTGTCATACCTCATGCACAAAGTAGACTTTAGCGCCAGTGTAGATGCCCACTCGTACTGTGGCTCTAACAGCAGCATTCATACCTGTGAGAAGACAAAATGAGGAACAGATTAGTAGAAAAGCTCATACATAAGGTAAGATGTGAAGTGGAGCTGGATGATTCATATTTCATATTTACAATATGTTCACATTGACATACAAAATTATACATCTCATGTCATCTTATGTGCAGGTTTTGCAGCCAGTTCCTAAGGAACCTTTCCTTCTTTCGTGAGCAGGGGCACTGCTAGACCAGTTTTAGAGGGGCTTTAACCCTTCTATGTGTTCTTTAGCCCTCCAAAAAAATGTATATTATTAGATCAAATAATTGATTGTTTTCTCATTCATTTCTTATTCCCTATGAGTTTCATAAAAATTATTTATTATTAAACACTGGATGAGTGGGAGAGAAAAAAGCTGAAGGAGACTGACAAGCTGAGGAAGCAGATTTGATGGAGGTTCGTGATCAAGAAGAAAGCAAAGGAGAGTTGTTTAAGCTTTCAACTAAAGCTAATAGTTAACCTGTAGAAATGTTTCCCTAAATACATCCTCATTTGTAAGACTAAATTAAAAATAACATTGTTGTTAAACATGAAAGCACAACAACAGAACTAAATCACACTCTTTTAGATTGCACCAAATGAGACTGAACTGATCTATAATCTATGCATTTAAATAATATATTGTTGCGGTCCAAAAAAAAAAAAAATGTCTGTTTCTGTCAGCCATATGTGTCATAATGTAAACCATAATAATTATGTCAGCCACACAGAAGACTAGGGATGTGCATTCCGTCTAATAATTTAATTGGGATATTAAATTGTGATATTAGAGTAACTCCTAACCACAGGCAAAGAAAATGAAAAAAAAAAAAAGTTGACAGTTGACTGTTTGACAACTTAAAATCATTGAGCTCTTTAGTATGAACTTTTCCACAAGTATTGTCTATTTTTCATTTATGCATGACTTTTTGCTTGATTTTATATAGCTGTTAATGATGAGTGTAGCTAAAATATCTCAATAATTAGTGGGGTGTTGACATACTTTTGGCCATATAATGTAACTTGACTTGTTGTGTGTGTACTAGTTCACCCTACATTTCTACTGAAGAACAAAAACCATTTAAATAACTCAGCTCTTTCTTTATGAAGCTCTCCCCATTCTGTTTAGTTTCAATAACTGTAGGGTGATGACTGTGGCTTACAGTAGTATGTCTGAACTGGTGCTTCTCATGCACAAAATTAGTCACACAACTGACATAAGGAAGTGAAAGTTTCCGATAACAAAAAAAATCCAGTGTCTAGCTGACAACCGCAAAGGCCTTAATTATGTAGTCAGGTCATGTGCACAACATACCCCTACAATTACCCATAGCCTTAATATTAACATCCAGAATTATACATTGTATATGAAACATTACATTTGCTATGATATTATCTGGACTTTTGCATGAAAAATGGGAGAAACATAAAGGCTGTGGTAAAATAAAACCAGGCATAAAATTCTGTTTTCTGTGGTTTGAGAAATGTGTTTCACTCCTGTTTTCTGATACAATTCTCAGATTTATATTTTATAGCTTCCTTTATTTTCCCACAGGAAGTATTCACTTCCTTATCTCAAACGCCCTTAATGCACTGGTAACTGATTTTGTCCAAAATTCAGGCATCCTGTCTGATGTCCTCCAAACTGATGAATAATATACTGCATGTTTAAATGTAATGTCACAGTCTATTTCATAATTTATAGCTCAGTAACTGATACCCAAGCATTAATTACAGAGCACTAAGCACTGTTGGTTTAGAATCACAATGTACAGCAAACCAATCACAGGGAGTGTGAAATCAACTTACACTTGGGCCTGGTCCAAACCTTTTATCTGATCATCTGGTCTAGCACACGTACACACGTGGAAACACACTCCCGCTAATCTGACCCAGTCATTGCTTTAGGCCCATTGAAAAGGGCAAGCAGGGCAGCTCGAGTGTCGGTTTAGGAGCGAGCCACAGGAGAGAGCAAACCTCACTGCCCACCTCTCAACTGCAACCCCAGCAAAGGTCATTTAGCTAAATATAACAGCCTCCAGACACACAGAGAGAGAGAAAGAGAGAGAGAGAGAGAGGGGGGGGGAAGAGAGAGAGAAAAACTAGCGGATCTTTGGGGTTACCAGATGATACCAGATAAAGTCAAAGGTCTGCTTGCTAAAGGTTGGCCAAAAGGTCGCAATGAAAGTTCTGTGACCTCTCACAACCTTTCAGATTTGGGAATCATGTTGCTAGTTCTGGCTGTTTCTGGCAGCACAAGAACTGAACAAGTGCCTCTCATTACATTTGTTAATTGTATTTTCACCAGTAGTCTTACTTTGGCCTGTACACTTCCTGCAGTGCAGACCCTTACATCTGCAATATAGATGCATGATTTATTTAAGTAGAAAATATTATTTAAGTTAAATCTATGTTGTTGTTGTTGTTTTACAAAAACCTTTTTTTTTTTTAATTTTTGCATAATTTCAAACTCCAGTTCCCTTTACATTGTGTTAAAATTTCGTGATGAATAGACCAATAGAAATGACCCAAAATAAGGTAATATTTTTAGATGAACTTCCATTACAAGTTAATGTTTTTTTCTTCCCCTGTAAAGTTACCATTTTGGAAGTATAGCCTTTACCAGAAAATCACTGGGAGGGAAAAATACAACTGCACTTTTAAACTTTTCTTAGCTTTGAATGCTTTACAAAATCAAAACATCAAAACATTTTTGGTCAGCAACACAAGTTTGCTCATTACTAACAACTACTTTGACTACCTTCAAATACATGAGCAGCCGCATTTCATTTCCTGTTTAAATTATAGGAAACTGCATGTTTACACATAACATAGCATTAATCTATCTCTCTCCATAGGAAAGGTTTTGCTGCAAAACCCATAATAGACCACTTTCAAGATTTTTCTTTCTTTGTAATATAAGTTGTTGGGAGTGGGCTTTACACATGGAAGAAATATTAATCCTCCAATATGATTAAAACCACCTTTATTAGAGAAATAAAAATTCAATACCATTACACATCAGCGATTATTCTTTCAGAAACTTGTTAGATCTAAAATTGTTACAAATAGATATAAAGTGGTTTGGAATGAAACTCTTCATACATTCAAGAACACACCCTTTCTTCTCGTTCCCCTTGCCTGGCCTATACACCCTCTGCCTGGAAAACTTGCTCACAATTGGCCTACTTGTGACAATTTCTCCGTAGACCAGATTCTCTCACCTTGTGCATCTCCTCCAGATGTAAGGACAGCAATGGCCTTCCCCACACCCATTGTGGTGGGATCAAGCGGTGTTGCCTGCATTGTGAAGGGCTGGCCTGAGGCAGAAAAAGAAAGAATCAAAACCTACAGTTGGAAAAACAGATAAACTCTTCATACACACTCTTTCTCTCTCTCTTTCTGCCAGACTGCGCTCTCCCAGACTCAGGGGGGAAAGTAATGAATCCGGACTAGGGGGATACCTTATAACACCCCCTCCCTGCTCTCCTTGGCATGCAGTGACGCATACCACACCAATCCCCAATCACTCTTAAAAATTCACACATACATACACAAGACAAGCCCTGTACCCTCACAAAACTAAATATATAATTCCCAGGCGTTTTTAATATAAAGACACACAAGCACACACATGAACACACTGTTGGAGAAGCTCTGCTCTAAGAGACTACATGATATTTCCAGGCCTGGCATAACACTCACTGATCACAATCACTTGCACTTGTTCTTTATTCATGAACACTCACTCCTCTTTTGGTCTGGCTGCTGTGTGAAGTCTTGCCAGTGCAAAGAACATCACTGAGAATTATTTTCTTAGATTTTTTGTTGATCTGTGTTTCCTAGCTCTACCTAATTCATCCTGTGCCTCTTTTTGTGTTAACCGCATCTGCTTATTTTGTCAACTGTTCCGAATATTATGACAGTGATCTCATTTGAACTAACAATGGCTCTATCATCAGGAGGTAGGTTCAATCCCAAGTAATGCCACAGCCGTCCAAGGCAGTGAGTGCAAGAAAGCTTGATTGGTTTGATGCTGGAAAATGCAGGGAAACAGAATGGGCAGTTAACATTTTCCTCCAAGCATTTTAAGCTGTTCAATGACATTATGTTGGTATTAACAACAGTTTGAAAAGATGTGGTGGTGCATCATGTCTCTTGGAGTATGCATGTGCTAGCCTTAACCATCCCAGTTGATGAGAATGACCTAGATAGCAAGTGGGAATTGGCCACAGCAAAATTAGGTGCTAAATCTGATTAATACCCCAAAAAGAAGCAAAATGTTAACACATATTCAGTGAGACAGGCAAGGAGGTGAATAAAAATTTACAGTATCTTATGTCCTTAGCCATACCAAGTTCAAACAGGATGCTGCTAAACTGGTGCCAGTCACTCAGAAATTATCAATCCTTTTACCTTCATCATGGGTGCCCTACATAATTTAGCCAGTGAAGATGACCAGCGTCCTGGGGGATACAGGGTGTTCCTTCTTGTTTTGCTTTGCGTATCTTCCACCTTGCTAGTGAAGGTGAACAATCATGTGTTAACTCGTGCAGAGCTTCCAAGTGGGCTACCCTCTAGTCTGAATGGGAATAATGAAACCAAGACTGTGCAAGAGTTCACAGCCCCTCTTCATACCAAGTTTGGAGATCCAGCAAGACAGATCTTGCCAGAACTTTTTGAGAGGAGGATGTCCTAGTCCTGTTCCAGTCCCCATGTCACTGTGGAATCTGTGTTCCTTAGAAGAGATCTGGTACAAGGACTCCCTGGCAGTCAACAAACTGTGAGTGAGGATGTCCAGGAGGGACACAGTTAGACTGCCATTCCTACTGAATCAATGCCAGTGTCCATTCCTGTCCTGTTTTTTCCTGATTCTTTGTTCCCTGTCCTAGGTTCTGGTTACAGTTCAAGCCTTTTCCTAAGGAAGGTGAACTGCAGCCTTGCTTGAGGGTTTGGCACAGTTCCCTGCTCCACTTCCTATCTCATTCTCTCTTTCTGTCTGTGCCCCAGGTCATGCCATTGTTCCAATCCCTGCCTCCATGATCCACGTGACTTTGGCTCCCACAGTCTTGCTTGCTCAGGTCCATCTGGCAACCAGCACAAGAGTTTGTCTGGCCTCTGGCTGTGCAATCCCTCCAGTACTTTAGCTCTTTTACTGTCTGCTGACTCTACCCCCTGACCCTTGGTGCATCCACACTAACAGAGCTGCTTGATGTCCAGGAAGGTGCTGTTCCACTGACACAGACTCTGCTTCCATTTGTTAGTCAATGAGAGAGCCTCCAGCATCATCACTGTGTAGAGTTGGGAAGCCTTGGGAAAGAGTGCTACATGGAGACTTGGAGAGCATCACTATGCTGATGCTTGTGGAAATGGTGTCACCTGCCTGTGTCTGTCTCTTTTCATTTTCATCTATGTCCTGTTAATCTCTGCTCTTCCATGGGACAGCAAAGAGGCCATCCACTTCTCTGGCTCTTATTGTTATTCCTGTTTTATCTCTAGCCTTGATTCAGTGCTGTATGCCTTTGTCTCCTTCCTTGCCATGGTTCAATTCTCAGTTCTTTCCTCAGGCTCAGTTCTTTCCTGCTCCACTTCTTCCTCCCCGGTATGATGTTCTTACACTTCATATTGGGAACTGCACATTGTCATTATTAAGAAGATTTCATACCAGTTCCTCGGCTCTTGACCAGTTTACCCTAGCTTTACTTCAGCCCTGCTGTTTCCTGATCATTATTACCTGAACTTGCCACTTGTTCTTGGATACATTAAGACTCTGATATGTACCACCTTGTGAGTATGACTGCTTCAGACCCATGCTAGTGCAACAAATAATACTGAGCCTTGTTTCTATACTTTAAAAAGGTGACACAAAGTGTTCTTTAAGCAATACCATAGAATAGTGGTTTTCAACTTCCTGGGGACACAACTGCCTTGCAACTGTTCCCCCATTACACCTGATTCAGCTCATTCACTGATTATCAAGGTCTTCATGAGCTGGATCAGGTGTGTTGGGGCAGGGGATACCTGAAACTTTGCAGGGCAGTGGTTCCCCAGGACTGGAGCTGAAAACCACTGCTATAGAAGAACAACTATTGGTTTCTTAGAACCACGGTTCTAAAATTCTCAGGCCCACCAGGTGGTCCACATTTTTGCTCTGTCCCATGTGTGACTGACTCAGGGCCCCTGAGGAATAGTTTGAGAGTGTGAAGAACCTTTCAAATGTTTAAAGAAAGTTCACATAATGTAAAGGTTCTATACAGTTTAAATGTTTTCCTAGACTGTTTACATTTTGTGGAGGTCCTTCACCCTCACTAACTTCACTAAACTAGGAGAACCAAATGTGGTCCTTCTGTGGCATCATGCATAGATTTTTTGGCAGCTTGAGAAGAGTGAGGTTTATTTACTCATGTTTCCTAGCTTTTGGTCTTTCCACTATTAGTGTAGAATACTTGTACCTTTTTCTGTGTTTGGATTTGCCTGTGTTAACTCTCTCTGCCTGTGTTCTTAAATGTTACATGTGTTCTGATAACAATTACCAGAAAAGCCTAATAAAACTACTCAGGGCTGGCAGTGTGACAGTGTGTCTCGTACACTTTACACACATTTACATAAACATTTACACTGACTGTCACTGATTTCTATGTGAAGGGCTACCACACACACACACACACACACACACACTTACTTCTATGCTGTGTGATGCTTGAGCCATAGAAACCCCTGAAGAATCCACGTGTAGAGTTTTCAGAAATATGCTTTCCATCTGCAATATAAATATTTTCAAGTACTTATAAATATTCAGTAATACTTGATTATTCATTATATGATTGGTCATTTAAAGCATCTGCTTATGGATGCAATACCCAATTTAATCTTTATTTATGTTGCCATGTACATCCCTGTTTTAAAAGTCTATTCAATCATCAAAACTTATGTCAAAACACTCTGACTTGATTTTCACACACACAGCAGTGTCAGTATTTCTGACTGTCTGCCTTTTTTAAACCCCGTCCAATGAGACTGTAAATGATCTTTAGTTACAGGAAGGAATTTGTGCAGGGGAGGATGATCAAGGTGCAACATGTTTTACAGTAGAAATTTCACCTAATGTGAATTCTTTTGTGCTTACTGTAAGTTCAGTCTGTAGTAGAATAGAAAATACATAGCAAATAAGAAACAGAGGTTTAGTATCATTACGCTGTTCTGAAGTAAAGGTGAAGATTTCGCAGCCCACTGGAATAGTCTCCTAATGTGATTATGGCAAAGAGCGGATTAATGCACCTATAATCTACAACTCTCTAGATACTTAAGACTCACACACACACTCTCAGACTCTCTCCCTCTGTCTCGGCTGTCTAAGGTGCTCTGATGTGCCATCAGTAATTAACTAATTAGGTCAAGCCAGTCTGTTCAGATTGCTGTCCATGTTCTTGTGGTGTCTCTCTACTGACGAAAGAAGCAGGTTAGATCAAGCTGCTTCTACCTACCACCTCACACATCACTTAGTCTGCAATTTGGAATAGAGTAGTGGGTGGTCTGCATTAGCTGTACTATGCCTATGGTGTTTTTGATTGACAGTTACAACTTCTCCACTCTTGCTCTTTAAGAGGTTATTTAAAGAGTCAAGATAAACCTCCTTAAGACTAACTAATACTCTACAGGTGCATTTACTCTAGTGGCATATACATCAACAAATGCTCTGTATGGACCAAAAAAAGCTTTATAATACGGTTTAAAGTCAATGTCAATCAATCCATTAATGCTCTTGGTAGGAGCACAGAGGAAAGTCAAGTTTAACAAAGTCACTTCCCTTTTTTGAAGCCCCTCCCCTGACCATATAGGCCAGCTGTGTGACCATTAAGTGCTGTGTCATTTGGTCATCCGCCTGACTGTCTATCTGCCAAAATATCAGGAAACCCAATACTACACATCAACACTCACAGTATCTGCAAACTCATGTACCTAAATAGCCTGCTGTTCTACACTTACACCACTACAGTAACTACAAACAATCACTGAACAAACCTTAAACTGACTGAACTATAGATGAGCAGATAAACATAAACATAGATTGGCTACACTCACACACACAAACACACAGACACAAACACACAGACACACAAGCACTGTTCATACCGTGAACAGCATTGGCATGATAGCGAATCTTCCTGCGAGTGAGGCGCCAGATCAGCACGGCCAGCGCAATATGTGGAATCCAGTGGACCAGGCGAAAACCCAGCTCCAAACTGTTCACACACAAGCCCAGCAAACACACACTGGTCTCGCACGCCGACACAAACACGTCCCAAATGGACACACACACCTGCCAGACACGCACACACCTGTCCCACACCGCCTCCATTATTCCCAGCAGAATGAGGTGGCCATGACCAGGGCTTATCAGTATTATTAGAGCTGACCTCACATATGCTCTCTCTCTCTCTCTCTCTCTCTCTCTCTCTCTCTCTCTCTCTCTCTCTCTCTCTCTCTCTCTCTCTCTCTCTCTCTCCCTCCCTCTATCTACTTTCTTTCTCTGTCCTTTTCTCTCACTGCCACAATCTGTTTCTTGTCTCTTGTCCTTTATGCTATTTTTACTTTCTTTTACAGCCTTGTTGTCCTCCATGTATTTATCATGTCCTAACTTTAGTGCTGTACATTACAATTACTGTCCTACCCCATTTCTCTTTTGTGATCAGTTTCTTTCCTTAGCATACCCCTCTCTCTCTCTCTCTCTTTTCATCCATATTTCTATGTGAAAGTCCTCTACAGGGACAAAACCTACATATGTAATTTTTCTGCATATTTTACTGCACAATTTCAATTTATTTGCTAAGTTTAACACACTGGAAAAACATATGTAAACATATATAACGTGCCCTAACTTTTGCTTTTGCACAGGCTGCATTTTATGTTTTTTCCCCCATCACTATGTTAAATTCCGCACATTAACAGTATCTCTGCTTTAACACATGCAGAAGTGTGTTCTCGTGATGCGTACTTATTTACACTTAGAAAACCAATAAAGCGTAATTTGACCAGGGCTGCCCAAACCTTTGCATACAACTGTATGTCTCTCTCACATTCTCTCTTTCTCTATTCTCCTTTCTCTTTTTTGTCTTCTGTTTCTGAGTCATCCCACCAAACTGGTTCCAGCTGAAGAATGGAGAATTGCCTGAATATTTAATATATATGCTTATAATGTATTTAATTACATTTAATCAAGATTCATTAATTCACTTTTTTGGGGCCATGTTTTTAATTTTACTTTGCAAATCTACACTACCAGTCAAAAGTTTAGACAGACCTGTTTGTATGATTAGCAATTTTATTCAAGACATTTTTACCTGAAGGCTTATGCTTGAAGTTTTTTTTTTAATAAATTGTTGTTTAAATATAAATTAAACAATATTTTTGAAACAAATAATTTCCATTTCCATTTTTAGTGAAATTTAGAGTTGGAAAATGCAGAGCTTGAACCCCAACTATTATATCATCCTAAGTAAAGGTTAATTAGTAGGATGTCTGTCGTTGTAAATGCATTGTTGAGATGAGAGATGGTGGGTCTAAATAGTCAAATGGGCAATTTGGTAGAAAGCCGGGTTTTCTGACTGGAGTAAGTCCATGTGAATTCTTTCATAGGTTTGGTGTCCTCATTATTATTTTAGTACCTGTTTTATGTGTAACTGAGTCCAAACTTTTCACTACTAGTGTATATGTGCTTTCTAAACACTGTGGAAAAAAAAACATTTTAAAAAGGATGCAGTGTGCGTAATGACATTTAAACATATAAGACTACATTTTTTTTTCATTTTAGTGATTTCATTGATTTGAATAGCTGTGCGGCGGCATGTATATTGTTTCCTGATTTACCTTAATCACGCTTGAGAAAATGGCTAACAATAGCAAAATGTTCATCATAGCAAAGTTTTATGAATCATGTTCTGCCTTTGAGCTCTGACATTTTATCTGTGAAGCCTGTTCACTCTTTTCTAAACTTTTATTTTCCTGAAGCTACAAGCTCTACTGCCTCCCCTGACCCTTCTTTCTGCTGAAGGTCTGTGAGCATTCGCTCTCAGTAGAAGGGCCAGGTGAACTGGTAGCCATGCATGAAATCTTTAACTCTTTACCCATCTCCACAGACGGCTTGTGCTTTCTGTGACTTTTCAATCTTGATCACTCTGATTTTCAGAAATATCTTTCAATTTTAAATATTACTATTAGAGGATAACTGGTATTTAACTGGTAATGGGATTACACACAGCATAGTATTAACTTGAGAATGTGTGTGTGTGTGTGTGTGTGTGTGTGTGTATGTGTGTGTGTGGGTACTGCATTTTCTGCAATTTCAAAGTATGCCGCTAGAGGGCACACTTTACAACAGATTTCCACATTTTCTCATCTCTGTGTGTGTGTGTGTGTGTGTGTGTGTGTGTGTGTGTGTGTGTGTGCGTGAGTGTGTGTGCGTGAGTGTTAGAGATTGATACCCCTACTTCCTCATATTACCAGGTTTCTGTCCTTCTCCACATTCTTCTATCTTCCTCTTACTTACATTACTAAAAGTGAATTAAAATATATTTGAAATACATTTATGTATGCATTAATAGGAAAATCCAGAAGAATTTTTTTTCACCGTTCTTTGTAACTCTCCCCCTAATACCTGCTGAAGAGATTTGCTTGTAAGCCTCAGCTCATGCTATAAAACCATTTCTTAACTGACTGTGGAATTACCATGCTTGGGGATATTTTGAATGGAGACTACAAATCACTCCTTTTTATTGTTGTTAAAATAAAATGTTGCTCTACTTTATATAAAGTAGTTTGTTGTAGTATATAAATATATATCACTCCACATGATCCATATGTGTGAACTAAATTGTTTTCTTAATGTCAAACAAAAACATTCCACCTACAGCAGTTTAGCCCAGCCCATTCACACTGAAGTAGCTAGCAACTTGCCTATATTAGGAACTCCATCCCAAAGCAGATTTTACACAGTTTCGAAAATCACTGCCAGTGCAGACATGAGCTACATGACAATCATGTATGCTTTAACAGAAATGTGGGGGTGCACAGTTTAAATTCAGATGTTGGCCATATATCACGCAGTACACTGTGTAATTAACATTTTGGACATGTAGGCTTTTTTTGAGAATGGAAGATTATGGGCTAACCAATCATCATCATCAGGAGATCATGAGTTCAAATCCCATCAATGCCACTGCCATCTGCAGCTGGTAGTCAAAGAGAGGAAAGCACATGCTAGCGTCCACTCCCTGAGCCTGGTGTCACTTGGCAACAGGGAAGTTGTTGTAGCGGCATGGTTTTGAGTGCTTGGTCAGTTCTGGCTGTGATGGTTTAAAGGTGGCTAAGATGTGGCAGTAAACAGGCATTTGGTTCTCTTCCATGCCATCATTCCACGTGGTATATGGGCCACAAGGAAATGCCAGTAGCAATATCAAATTTGCTATAGTGGATTATGTCCTGTGGTAAAAAAAGCTTCCAAACCAGATTCGTTTTGTGCTGTGCACATTTTCCTCCCAAGAACCTGATTCTCTGAATGATGATGTTGTTTCACAGTCAAAATTCAAATAACGCCACATACATGCTAGCAAGCAAGCCAATATGTGAGAGTAAGTCGACTATTACATTTTAATACTATCATATACCAACACTAACTACCACAACTGCAGCCTAAAACTGCCAAATCAACCTAATTATGCTTATTTTGCAAAGCTTGCATTTGGCCCACAAAGCTTGCACTGGGTATTTTTGTGAGGTTGCCAGTCCTATGACGTCAATTCAGCGTCACATATTTCGGCTCCTTAATTCAGACGATCTGCCGATGTTCGGAGCAAAGATGTCCGTATAAAACATATCAGCTATCAGACATTGACAGCAACACGGTTGATTTTCCTTATAGGGAAAAGCAGTTTAGACCCAGAATTCCTAATATGGACTTAACTACAGAATGATGACACAACTTCAGAGGTCTTTAAGTAGTGTTTAATGTTTCAGCCCGGTCTGCTTTTTGAATGAGGCACAATACAGAGCAACTAATCAGAACAGAGATCATTTACACACATCAGTCTTAAATACACAGTAACTAAATCAGCTGGTTTAATACAAAAGGATAAAGAGGCCATGTAAAACAAATTAGAACTGTTTTTGGTGCATTGAACAACACAACTGTCATTACAGTAACACAGAGAATAAAGAAATTTAGGACATGAGCCCAGTAAGTGTATAAGATCCTTTGTGCTGAGTGTGGCTTTGACAGTCACTAGTTCTTGTGGTCCTGTTCTGTCCAATGCTTTCTCCCTGTTTACCTCCACATGTTTGTATTCCTCTTTGGCATGTGTGTCTAATCTCTCCTTATTTTTTCACTCATTTCTCTCCTCCTTGTTCATTTATTCATCATGTTAAATGGCTGCACCCTCCTGTCTGGTGTCCCCTTTACGTTTAATTTCTCTTCAGCTTCCCCCCAATCCTCAGTGGATCTCTCTTTTCCTCCATTTGTCATCCCTAGCTCTCTAGTTCCTGCTGAGTACTCCTCCCTTCTCCCTTTTTCTTCCTCCTATACTCACTCGTTTTCACTGACCTCCTGCCCTCTCCTTACAAATCCCCCCTCTAAAATCCCTTCTCATTTTTCTCTCTGTTCATAATCCATACAGTCTTTGTTATTTTAGCTCTGTACTCCAGCACATTGAGTTTGAAATTATACAATGACTGTAAGGTTAAAGTGTAAACTGTCACCTTTAATTTGAATGTGTTCATATCTACTTTTGGTGGACCATAAAAGACAAAACATTTTCAGATATAGTATATCTTTAAATATTTACAGTTTGAAAACTAGATGCTCCTAATGTTGTTGTTGTTTTTAACATTAGCAAACGTCTTTGTTACTAAAGCTGTTATGGTCCAAGCTTGCTCTAAATTCTATTTTTAAAAGTATTCTTTCCATGACAATAACATCACAACTCACAGGACACCTATCACCTCTTAACCTTGTGAAAGTTTTTCTCATATAATAATAAACTTGTATGTATTATATAGCATATATAGTGGTTAATGAAGAAACCTTCACTTTTAAGTAACATTTGTTCATCCTGTTACCACTGTTATGATAATGCTAATTTCTGCTAGTACCTCTATGCGATTTCTAAGTCAGCATGAGGTACACATTCACTTTCTTACACTGGGTTGAATACTACTTATGATTGAAGAACAAAAAACAAACATAATCCATTATGTGCTGAGATAAATTATAGCCCCTAACACAAGAAGATTTCACCATTATCACCAATGTTTTCCCATACATGGACACAATCATTACTGACATGTTGCCTATTAACGTATTTAGATGTGAGATGTTCCACTGGGTGTTTTTAGCGTTACACAACTTTATCAGTCTTTTGTTGCCCCTGTCCCAACATTAAAACTATTCAGTCTCAACATCTGATATGTTGTCTTTGTACTATTTTCAATTACATATAGAGCTTAATGATTTTGCACATCACTGCATTCTGTCCCAACTTTTTTGGAAATGGGGTGTAAATTTGTTTATATTTTTTTTTTTATGTGTTAAATAGATTTCAAATTAAAAAATGTATTTCAAACACTAAAGTACGTTGGACAAAAAATTTTGGCAATTTCAAAGGTATTTGTTAAATACATTTTGCATATATTGGTTTGGTTCAGTCTATTCTGTTTTCACTACTTCTTAAATTGAGTTGCTTCCACTGCTGACCAGATGTGAGTTTTACATCTGGAAGTACCTATTTAGTCTATAAGAATAATAGACCTTTTTATACGTTTTTATACTGTCCTGAACAGATTGTACTGTTGTTATAATAGAGGGAACAATGATTAAAAGCTTCATCCACAAAAAACATTATGATAAAACAGCATCGCATAAGTTGGTTGTGTGTGTGTGTGTGTGTGTGAACGTATGGCATATGTGGGGGAGGCCTCCTTATAGAGGGTCCTGAAGGTATGTGTGTGCTAGAGAGTGACAGTGTGTGTGTGTGTGTGTGTGTCTTGTGCCTAATTAGCGGGCTAAAACAGTTCCATGTTGGCCATGGTGTGTATAATGAGGAAAGTCTATCAGAATAAAGAAAGGTTCAGGGCAGTGTGCAGAGGGCAGGAGAGGCCACTGTCAATCAATCAGCCTACACAATGACTGACAGACATCAATCACTCAGACCAACTGAGACTGGCTGGACTGGACTCAGCACGGTCACCAACAGCTAAACTGTCAGTGCGTGTGTGAGAGGGTGTTTGTTTTCATACATTTTCATGACATTGTAAATTAAAACCAAAGGAAAACAGGGATCACCTACAATGCCAGGACCAACAAAATGGCCCTGACTTTGTAAAGCTCCTTTTACAAAAGCTACATGTTTCTTTTACTTTTTTAAACTGAACAGGTAAAATAATTTATTTTTGGTTGCAGAGTTTAAGATTAGGATTAGGTATAACAGTAGGCTTAGAAATTTGTTATAACAAATAGGCATTTACATATACAATTTTAGGCACCTAAGAAAATTAAACTTAAAAAGCTGGTCAGTAAGTGTTTATTTACTCTGAAAATCACCATTTCTATCAGCAAAACACTAAACCTACAGCACATTTAAATAATATTAACAAAATAAGTAATGATTTTATATATGTCCATGTTTTTGTTTAACCATTTCCAAACCTCTTGTTGTGGCAGCCCAATATATGTGTAGTTATCACCCAATACCTGCAGGACTAATCAACACTGCATTCTGCAATGAGTGAGAACACAACATAACATTTGTTTCAAAAGTGGAGATCAACTCTTCTAGAAAAAAAAAAAACATGAGGTTTTATTAGTATGTATGTATGTATGTATATGCATGTGGTGGTTGAGTGCGATGGGATGGGATGGAATGGGATGGATGTGGGTGGGGGGGTAAAAGGAGTTGTACAATATATCTATTGATTGTCATTCTGTATATGTGTTCCATGGAAAACTAAGCATCCTAAAACATTTATTTTGGCCAATAGTTTGTAATATTTAAATCCCCATTGTATAAATTATTATTGTTTATGAAATAACAAAAAATGTTAATATGGTAAGAGATTCCAAATGTTTTAACAATAGTGAACGCATGAGCCTACATCCTTACACTGAATTAAAACAAACCTGTACATTTGTGTGAGTGTATGTGGCAATAGAGATTGAAATAGATCTAATGTGATTTCACTCTCAGCCTGTCAGTTTGTATGTGTTGTGAATTCCTCAGTGCGCTGACACACACAGAGCACTGAAATAAATCACACACAGCACGTTTAGCAAAGCTGTTTCTTACTCAGTAACAGTGGAGGTTTAAACAGCTCATAAATGTTACAGTGGCGATGTCCATGCTCTGAGGCATGCTGTCATCTGCCCTAATGCTACTAAAACTGCTGCCTGCTGCTAACACTACAGTAATAAACACACTGCTGTATGACTAGGAAAGTAGTGGAGGAGTGAGGGACAGAACAGCAGGGCAGCATAAAAAGGCATGTGTTTTTTTCAGACAAAGAAAACTGTCATGTTCTTTATACTGCTGAAACTCTAGGAGCCTGTATGTGGACCCACATTTCAATTCCTCACTCTTATAACTACAGAAGTAATAGTAACTGAAAGAATTTACAGTATTTGTTGAATGACAGTCAACAAATAGCCTTTCAGAGAAGAGCTAATGATTACTGGGTAATAAAAGGACATGTCTGTATCTTTTAGTTGCTAAATAGAATCATCATGCTTGTTGTAAGTACATTCTGCAAGTACAGTAGTATTACTTTAATTTCATTGTTAAGTTCTGGTTGTGAACAAAAGAATTAAAAAAAATGGAAAATTGTCCAATCAGGATTTCATCCTTGTGATATCTAGGTAGATAGTGCCAAGCTAGCTCTCTCATTGGGTAAGACTTCAGAAACTGAATAGAAGACCTTTTAGATTAACTACCAACATAATGAGGAAGTGGTAGAAGAATCAACCAATTACATTTTGATTTATAATGGATAATGGATATAATGGACAATCTTTTTGAGAAAAATATCACTCTAGGCCATGTGGAAGTCTTTGATACATCACAGACTGTGAATCCAAGCTGTAGTGTAACCAGGTTTTAGTCAGATCTTGGAAATGGAAAAACTGCAGTGTCAACTCTGTCATTTACTGTACTATTTACTGTAAAGCTGCAACATAAAATCTGAATAAAAAGCCAGCAGTTTAAAGAGTGAGCAGCTTATAATTTCCAGTAGCAATTTGGAACTCCTTAGTGAGTGATTCAACAGAAGATGCACTCAGCAGCCTCACTCTGTGAGTTTGCATGGTCTACCACTTTGTGGCTAAGCTGTTGTTTCTTCTAGGTGCTTCCATTTCACAATAATAGCACTTACAGCTGACAGGAGCTGATCTAGCAGGACAGAAATTTCACAAACTGACTTGTGGCAGAGGTGGCATCCTACGACATTTTAAAGTCAGTGAGCTCATCAGTACGATCCATTCTATTGCCAGCGTTTGTATATTAAGGCAAGGCTATGAGCTTACTTTTATTTACCTGTTAGCACCTGAACCCAATTATTACTTATGCCCATAGGGTACAGACAAGAGCATAGAGCTAAAAGTGACCACAAATTATGTGAGTGTTTATCTGTGTGGGGCATTTTGATCAATACATCGAATAAATTTGTCTAATTGGAGGTCATTGAAAGGAATGCCAATGGAATCCCTCTGTGAGCCTCTCTCTCGTTCTCACTCACCTTTTGTCCAATTTAGTATTAACAAGTGTTGTCTGTCTCGTTAGTGTTCAGAACACAACACTGTAAAACGCAAACAAAAGCTGGTGCGCCAGCCCAAGCTCAGATAATTGCCCTCTTTCCTTTTGTCTCTGTCTCGCGCTCCCTCCGTCCCTCTTTCTGCCCAAAGCTTCATTCCAACATCTCTAAAAACAGCAGTCTAAGGACAGAACCCAGTTCATTCTTCTATCCATTCAGCTCACACCATATCCGTTTATCCATCCATTTGTCCACCCATCTCCATCTGTCTGTCCACTGAGGGCTACCTATCCTCTGCTGATTGAGTGCTCTACTGGAGCGTGAGGAACAACCCTTTTCACTCTCGTCTTTAGCCTGTTGGAGAATACCTGATGAAGTTATGACACCCCATTCTTCCACATGTTCAACTGTAATGTGGAAACTTCTACATTCTCTAAAGGGTTGGAGAAAGAGTTTCTCACTCTTGCAACTACACACATTGCAACTACACACATTAAATAGCCCATTCTAAATCCATAGGCAATAATATAGAGTTTTTCCACCCTTTGCAGCTATAACAGCTTCCACTCGTCTGGGAAGCATTCTACCAGATTTTACAGTGTGTCTGTGGGAATTTTTGCCCATTCATCCAGAAGAGCATTTGTGAGGTCAGTCAATGATTTTGGACAAGAGGGCCTGGCTCGCAGTCTCCGTTCTAGCTCATCCCAACGGCGTTCAATAGGGTTGAGGTCAGAGCTCTGTGCGGGCCAGTCAAGTTCTTCCACACCAAACTCACCCAACCATGCCTTTATGGACCTTGCATTGTGCACTGGGGCACTGTCATGCTGGAACAGAAAAGGGTCTTCCCCAAACTGTTCCCACAAAGTTGGAAACATTCAAGTGTCCAAAATGTCTTGTTATGCTGAAGCATTACAATTTCCCTTCACTGGAACGAAGGAGCCTCGGCCAACCCCTGAAAAACAACTCCCTAGCATTATCCCTCCTCCACCAAACTTTACACTTGGCACAATGCAGTCAGGCAGGTAACGTTCTCCTGGCATTCACCAAGCCCAGACTCATCCATTAGTCTGCCAGATAGAGAAGTGTGATTCATCACTCCACAGAATACCTTTCCACTGCTCCAGAGTCCAGTGGCAGCATGCTTTATACCATTCCATCTGATGCTTGGCATTCGGCATTTTGATCTTAGGCTTGTGTGTAGCTGCTCAGCCATGAAAACACATTTTGTGAAGCTCCTAACGTGCAGTTCTTTTGCTAA